>NC_083587.1:9976335-10576335 GCF_027579695.1 Neoarius graeffei
TCTCTATATTGTAGTCCCCTCTTGACAAAAGTAACACACCCTCTACCATTACCCCCCCACCCTGTCTCTCCTGATACTCAAGTAACCCCTAATTACAAAGTCCAATGAACTCTTTCACCAGGATTCTTGAACACAGATCACATCTGGTTTTTCATTTAAATCTTGAATGAAACCTTTAAATTCCTGACCATTAGGTATGAGACTTCTAGCGTTCTATTGTAAGATCACTAAGGTTGACTTATGAATGGTAGTGCAGATATCATCTCTGGGGGTTCACCCAACCTATTCAGATCTGCATATATCTTTTCCCAAGATAAATTAGTGAGATTTAAGAATTTTGCTGCAGCTTTCACTATAATTCTGATTTTCTCTGTCCTGTTTTTAGCCTGTTCAGTGCAATTTATTACATATGCTATAAATAGCACTAAACATTCTGAATTGATCATGGTTTAATTTTGCCTTTTTTCCTTGTCAACTTCTTTCACTGTTTTAGCATAAGAGAGGTTTTTAGTTGCTCTAACCTGCTGCACAACAGCAGCCTTTTTCCTCGCTGGACAACTGCCATAAGCAGCTGTATGATCCCCGCTGCAAGCCGCAATTACAACACTTTCTTACCACTCCCTCCCTGCACTGGCCATACTCACGGTTCGTCGTTGTCGGCCACCTTCCGTCTCGTGAGACGATAGGATGCACCTTGATTAGCACTTCTTTGCATGGCTAAACAAGCCGATGCAGGAATGGCAGTCTCTTTGGCAAGAAGGACAGATGTACAAAGATGGTTCCTGATCTTGCCGGGAAGACTTGCATGCTGCTCTCTTTCACTTTTGGTTGACACTATGTAATAGTTCGACTTTTTTGGTCCTGCTCGCAATGGCAGCTTTCCAAGAACTTCTGGACTCAGCAGTGGTCTCTCAAGACTGTATGCTGATCCCGGCGGATTTCAAGTCGCGCTTGCAGGCATCTTTGAAGTGGAGCCTTGGGCGGCCACGAGATCTAGAGCCTTCTGACAACTCGCCGTACAGTAGATCTTTAGGTATTCTGCCGTCATCCATGCGGCGTACATGGCCCAGCCAGCAAAGATGGTGTTGACTAAAGAGCGTGTAGATAGATGGAAGTCCTGTGTGCTCAAGCACATCGGTGTTTGGGAATTTATCTTGCCAACTGACGCCGAGGATGCGTCTGAGGCAGCGAAGATGGAAGCTGTTGAGTCTTCTTTCCTGAGCGGAGTAGGTTGTCCAAGTTTCACTGGAGTAGAGAAGTGTGCTCAGGATGCAAGCTCTGTACACCTGCATTTTAGTACTAATGGTGAGGTTGTTGTTGGACCATACTCTGGTGTGGAGCTTGGACATGACTGCTGAGGCCTTTCCTATTCTAGCATTGATCTCCTGGTTCTAGTGAGAGATTCGTTGGTTACCTCCACACTTACCATATCTCTGACTACCTTTACAAATTGCAGCTACATGACCATACCGCTGGCACTTAAAGCACCTGATTGGAGGGGGTACATACTCCTGCACATTAAAACTCAAAGCCTATCATCACCCTTTCAGGCAGATGATGTTCTTTAGACTCCAAGAGCAGTGATGTACTCTCAACCTTAGCTCCATCTCTCTTTGCCATCAGTCTTTTAATTCCCAAAACCGACCCTCCTTTAAATGTATTTTTTAATTTCCTCCAAGTTTTCACCAAGTGCCACTCCTGAAATTACTCCTCTTGCTCCACGCTCACCAAACTTTCTTACCTCCGCCATTTCTTTCTTACAGATTGACTGAGCTTTCATTACTTTTTCCCTTTGTCCACTGTCCTTACACTTAACCAGTAGGCTACCATCCCTCAACACCTTCGCCATTTCAATCTCTCCACAAGCCTTCTTCAACCCTGTAGTTAAAGCAACTAAACTAATATCTCTAACATCATTACCTTCCTTAAAAACTTAGTGATCACCTTCAAGTCAGACAGGATCTCTACTCCTCTCTCCCAGTTCATTTTCACATTCTTTCCTCGTTTTCCTCTTTAGAACTACCTAACCACAGAGTACTAACTCCATTCCCTCTTCCTTTCCCCCCACCAATATCCTCTTCCATATCCTCATCACCCATGATCTAAGGCTAATCCAGACCCAGTCACAAATCAGTTTATGCCAACAATCCGCCATCGCCCTCCATGGAAGCAGACGCTCCTCCAACTGGTTTCTCCTCCCCCCCATCCCAACCTAACCCAAAAGCCAGTATTTCACTGAGCTGTGACAGCTTGCGACAAATTGCGAATGTCATGCGCGAGAGAGTTTCAAAAGTGTCTTGAAACATTCGCGGGGCTTCTCAATTTCCTTGCATGAGTTGCAAAGTGTCGCTCCTTCATCGCTGATATTTTGAACATGTTCAAAAAATTAGTGCGACAAAATTTCTCTCAAACTAGCTGCAAATGCATTGCTGGTGTCACAAAGCAGTCATGAACCCTTCTCAAGTCAGTTTCCGTGAGACAGGAAGTGCAAGTTCTTCAGCCAGTATCTCACTGGGCTGCGACAGCCTGCGAGTAGTTGGAGACACAACAATTGCGATAAAATATGTGAATATCAGTTCAGTGTGATTCCAAGTGAAAATTGTCGCTAATTCACATATTTTATCACAGTTGTTGTGTCTCCAACTAGTCGCAGGCTGTCACAGCCCAGTGAAATACTGGCTTAACCCTCACACACTTCTACTAATAACAATTATACTGTAATGTAATTTTAAAAAGTGTATGTGGCAGTGGGGGCGTGGTCAAGCATCGGTCTGTGACCGAAGGGCGGAGTCAGGGAAGGTAAGTGGCAGAATCACTACACCTGATGTGAATTAACCTGTGTTTGTGTGTCTTCCCAGCAAGCACGCCCTATATAAGGAGAGAGAGGACAGAGGAAGGGAGCTCTCTCCCGCACCAGATGACTTGTGTGTGTGTGTGTGTATATATATATATATATATATATATATATATATATATATATATATATATATATATATATATATGTGGCTGGGAAAGTATATGCTGGTACTCAAAAGTGCAAAAAAAAAAAAAAGTTTTTGGAACTCAGTTCTGGCCTGCCGTACTTCTGTGCTCCACCCACCCGCTCTGAGTTCTATAGTGTAACGTTGCATGCCTGGACCCATTTGGTTGTTCTGAACATGTCCAGATTGGGTTCTTTTTTTTGGTTTGTTTGTTTGTTTTTTCTGCCAGAAGCTAAAATTCTCTGGGGCTGGAATCATAGGCCAAGTTTACATTAGACCGTATCTGTCTTGTTTTCTTCGCGGATGCACTGTCCGTTTACATTAAAACGCCTGGAAACGGGAATCTGCCAGGGTCCACGTATTCAATCCAGATCGTGTCTGGTCCGGTGCTGTGTAAACATTGAGAATACGCGGATACGCTGTGCTGAGCTCTAGCTGGCGTCGTCATTGGACAACGTGACTGTGACATCCACCTTCCTGATTCGCTGGCATTGGTCATGTGACGCGACTGCTGAAAAACAGCGCGGACTTCCACCTTGTATCACCTTTCATTAAAGAGTATAAAAGTATGAAAATACTGATGCAAATACTGCCCATTGTGTAGTTATGATTGTCTTTAGGCTTGCCATCCTTCCACTTGCAAGTGGTAAGTGACGCGCATGCCCGACATGCACTGAGATCACACACACAGCGGCTCAGTCCCAAATCACTGCTCGTGCGCTATACTCGCGCGCTCTGTGAGCTGCGCAGGGCCGGAGTGCGCACCCTCCAGAGGGCACTCGCTGTTCAAGGCGGAGTGATTTGGAACGCAGGATGCCTGCGGAGCCGAGCGTATCCGTGTATTGGCGTTGCTATGTGCACGCGAATCGTGTATTGGCGTTGCTGTGTGCACACTAATCGTTTTAAAAACGTTAATCTGATGATCTGCTGATACGGTCTAATGTAAACCCCACCATAAAGACTCCTCTGAGGCACATAAAGCCAGCATCTATTTGAACTGCTGCTCAGACAGCATCACACACCTGCTGTCTACCAATTTCTATATGTATGAACTCATAGACATTTGGCTAGTGTTAGTTGCAGTTGACACCTCTCCCTTCCTGACTTTTGACATCAGGATTTGGACTCACGATCTCTAGATGATAGGGTGAATGCTTTTCTGTTGCACCAATTAGGAACCACTGCCCAAGAAGCTCCATCAATCCATCCATTATATGTAGCTGCTTATCCTGTCCTACAGGGTTGCAGGCAAGCTGGAGCCTGTCCCAGCTGACTATGGGCGAGAGACGGGGTACACCCTAGACAAGTCACTAGGTCATTGCAGGGCCGACACATAGACACAAACAACCATTCACACTCACATTCACACCTACGGTCAATTTAAAGCCACCAGTTAGCCTAACCTGCATGCCTTTGGACTGTGGGGGAAACCAGAGCACCCAGAGGAAACCCACGCAGATACGGGGAGAACATGCAAACTCCACACAGAGAGGCCCCCATCAGCCGCTGGGCTCGAACCCAGGACCTTCTTCCTGTGAGGCAACAATGCTAACCATCTCATCTCATTATCTGTAGCCGCTTTATCCTTCTACAGGCAAGCTGGAGCCTGTCCCAGCTGACTATGGGCGAGAGACGGGGTACACCCTAGACAAGTCACCAGGTCATTGCAGGGCCGACACAGACACAAACAACCATTCACACTCGCACCTACGGTCAATTTAGAGTCCCCAATTAGCCTAACCTGCATGCCTTTGGACTGTGGGGGAAACCAGAGCACCCAGAGGAAACCCACGCAGATACGGGGAGAACATGCAAACTCCACACAGAGAGGCCCCCCATCAGCCGCTGAGCTCGAACCCAGGACCTTCTTCCTGTGAGGCAACAATGCTAACCAAGTCAATTTTATTTATATAGCACTTTTAACAATAAACATTGTCGCAAAGCAGCTTTACAGAATTCGAAAGACTTAAAATATGAGCCAATTTTATCCCTGATCTATCACCAATGATCAAGCCTGTGGCAACGGTGGCAAGGAAAAACTCCCTCAGACGCCATGAAGAAACCTCGAGAGGAACCAGACTCAAAAGGGAACCCATCCTCATTTGGGCAACAACAGACAACATGACTAACAGTCCTAATATAAAGTCAGTTTCGTTGATGCTATAAACCCCCCACCGACGGAAACTCGAGCGCAAAACCATTCACGACAACTGCAGTCCCAAAGTCAGCAAGTCAACCGCAGCCCTAGAGTCAGCAAGTCAACTGCAGTCCCCAAGTCAACTGCAGTCCCCAGCCGCAAAAGCACCACTGCAAGAGTCCAGAGCGTCCTCCAGGCGCGATCCCTAACTGTCCACATGGGGCCGCCCTCCACAGGAGTGATGCGATGAGACTCCAACCAGACAGACACAGGGCACCAGGATGGATCAGGCAGGTCTGAGGAGCAGAAGAGGTCAGCATCTCAATCCCAGGACTGACATAACTCAGATGGACAGATTTCTTTTCTAATCTTTTTAAAAAAAAAAAATTCTACAAATAATTTTCCAGTATCCTCTGCATTTTTATTGTACTGTCGCATTCCTTTTTGTACTTTCCACTTTCACTTTTCCATTTTTTTCTCTATCTTTTTTTGGAAGAACGCCAAGACCGGAAGCTTTCTTTTTTTTCTCCTCCTGTGTAAAGACCAAAAGTGGAGGACATCCACATTAAATCTGCTTTAATATCAACAGATCTTCGATTAAGGTACATGAATCTTTTCATCATGGCACACCGTCAGCCTGTTCAGTGTGCTGAGTGTAGGATGTTTAGTCATTCTTCCTCCGTTGCGAACAATAGCTTTATTTGTGATAAGTGCAGATTAGTTAGCTCTCTGATGGAGAAGATTACAGTGCTAGAAGCAAATGTCCAAGCTTTAGAGAAGGCCAGTGAGCATGAGAACAGTGTAGTTTCTGTAGGGGAAACTCTGGATGCCCTAGGTGGAGTTAGCAATCCCCCAACTCCGGCATTAGAGCCCGTACAGCGGGGCGAATGGGTGATGACTCGGCGGCATAAGCGTAGAGCCAAAGCTACCGCTGAGGCTCGCCCACGGGAGCACCACTCCTCTCCATGTCGCGTGTCAAACAGGTTTGCTCTCCTTAGTGATGCACCCACTGAGAAACCTGAAAGAGCTCTGGTTATAGGGGACTATCATACGGCACATGAAATTAGCTCAGCCTTTAGAAGCACCAGCAGCTTTAGTCAGGTGTATACTGGAAGCCAGGGTGCCAGACATAGCAGGTAATCTTAGGGTCCTAGGCAAGCACAGGTTCTCAAAGATAGTTATCCATATTCTGAGTTTCTTTCTGAATTTGCAGATTTTCTCAGATCTGGTTATTTCCTTAGACAAAGCTTTAGTTGTCAGAGATTTTAATATTTCACTTCGATAACCCAGAAGGCCCTTTGAAAAGTGTTTGTGTCCATTTTAGATTCAGTAGGGATTAATCAGAATGTCATAGGACTGACCCATAATGGTGGTCACACCCTTGATCTAATACTAACATTCAGGTTAAATGTAGAAAATATAGTCATACTTCCACAGTCTGAAGTTCTCAGATCATCTCATCTCGTTCAAAATATGTCTGAGTAATAATATATGCACCTCACAACGCTACTGTATTAAACATACAGTCACATCAACTACTGCACAGAGCTTTATAAATGATCTCCCAGAGTTATCAATTTTGATTGGGTCACTGTCAGCCCCTGCAGAACTTGATCAGGCAACTGAATGCTTAATCAACGTTCTGCAATACCTTAGGTAATGTAGCTCCTCTTAAAAAGAAAATGGTCAGAGACAAAAAATTAGCACCCTGGTATAATGATGACACTCACACATTAAAACAGACCACTCGAAAATTGGAACGTAAATGGCATCAAACAAAATTGGTAGTGTTCAAATTCACATGGAAAGAGAGCTTCCTGAAGTATAGAAAAGCTCTTAGTGCTGCTAGATCAACATACAGTATCTCTCCTCCCTAATAGAAGATAACAAAAATAATCCTAGATTCCTATTTAATACTGTAGCAAAATTAATGAGGAATAAGTCCACTATAGACACATGCACACCTGTAGTATGTAGTAGCAACAATTTCATGAATTTTTTAAATGACAAAATTGAGAATATCCGACAAATTCAAACTACTAATTTAAGGTCAGACAATGTAGGTGACCCTGTAGTTAACAATATAACTGTATCAGATCAGCAATTAGAATGTTTTACTCCCCTTACAGAAACTGAATTACTTTCATTAACCTTGGCATCAAAAGCCTCAACTTGTGTACTAGATCCCTTACTTACACGTCTATTCAAACAGATAATACCTGAAGTGAACCGCTTCTAAAAATAATAAAATTCTTCTCTTAGGATTGGCTATGTACCCAAATCCTTTAAACTAGCAGTTATCAAACCCCTGATTAAAAAACCCGACCTTGATCCCTGTCAGCTGTCCAATTATCGGCCGATATCAACCCTCCCCTTTATCTCCAAGATCCTTGAAAAAGCTGTGGCACAGCAGTTATGCTCATATTTAAATAGGAATAACATCCATGAAATGTATCAGTCAGGATTTAGACCTCATCATAGCACAGACAGCTCTGGTTAAAGTAGTAAATGACCTATTGTTGGCGTCTGATCAGGGCTGTGTCTCGCTGCTTGTGTTGCTTGACCTTAGTGCAGCATTTGATACCACTGACCATTCCATTCTTCTGGATAGACTAGAAAATGTTGTGGGAGTTAAGGGAATGGCCCTCTCCTTGCTCAGCTCTTATTTAACTGATCGCTATCAGCAGGGGCGCAGATACGTTTTTTGAACTGGGGGGGGGGACAAAGCTGCCAGCAAACCAACCCCAACCCTGATATGCCTGTCAAACTTGTGGGTTACCATAGCAACCAAGCTCGAGCTCGCAACCTGTGCAGTCTGCGCAGCTCAACCAACCGAATATCAGTCTTTGTTTTGTTTTATGTGAGTTGTTGCAACTATGTATACACTGCTGTGCACCTCAATAAACCGAATGGTAATTAGTCTTTTGATTTTTCCGTGAGGTTTGCCTTATGCAAAGAAAGACAGCATAGATGTTTTTTCCTCCCTATAAGTGGGGGGGACCGAACGAAGTGAATTTAAATCTGGGTGGGACGAATCCCACCCGTCCCCCCCTCTATCTGCGCCCGTGGTTATCAGTATGTTGATGTAAATGGTGATTTTTCTAGACATACTGAGGTAAAGTTTGGTGTTCCACAAGGTTCTGTCTTGGGTCCACTGCTTTTTTTCTTTATATATGTTACTTCTCGGTGATATTATTCGTAAACATTGTATTAGTTTCCGCTGTTATGCTGATGACACACAGTTGTATGTTTCTGCAAAACCTGATGAGAGACACCAGCTTAATAGAATTGAGGAATGTGTAAAGGACATTAGACACTGGATGCTTATTAACTTCCTTCTGCTTCATTCTGACAAGACAGAAGTACTTGTACTTGGACCTCATGCAGCTAGAAGTAAGTTTTCTGATTACATAGTAACTCTGGATGGCCTTTGTTTCTTCACATGCAGCAGTAAAAGACCTCAGACTGATTATTGACCCCAGTCTTTCATTCAAAACTCACATTGATAACATTACCCAGATAGCTTTCTTTCTTTTTTCATCTCAGAAATATTGCTAATATAAGAAATTTAATGTTACTACATGAAGCGGAAAAACTAGTTCATGCTTTTGTTACCTCCAGGTTGGATTATTGTAATGCTTTACTGTCTGAATGTTCCAAGAAGTGCATAAACAAGCTCCAGTTAGTTCAAAATGCAGCAGCAAGAGTCCTTACTCAAAAATATGGCCACATCACCCCTGTCTTATCCACACTGCATTGGCTTCCAATCAAATTTTGTATGGATTATAAAATATTACAGTTGACCTTTAAAGCACTGAATGGTCTTGCACCACAGTACCTGAGTGAACTTCTTGTCCTCTATGACCCGCCACGCCTACTTAGATCAAAAGGTGCAGGTTATCTGCTGGTACGTCGTATAGTGAAGGCTACATCAGGGGGCAGAGCCTTTTCTTACAAAGCCCCACAGTTATGGAACAGCCTTCCAAGTAGTGTTTGGGAATCAGACACAGTCTGTGTTTAAGTCTAGGCTGAAAACATATCTGTTTAGTCAAGCCTTTTGTTAATGGTGTTTGAGGTAAAGGTGTAGATCTGGAGGGTCCTCAGACATAGTGTTTTGGTACGCTGGGATATATGGATGCTGTCAGTCCCCCACTCACCTGCTCACTCGAGTTTGTTGATGGTGTAGTGGCTGTTGCTTTATGTCCCGGGGCTCTCTCCTTTTCGTTATGCGGTCATAGTTAGTCGCCAGAGTCCCTGCTTGTAATCAATGCAATATGTATACTGTTCCTACTTATTCAGGTGAATAAGTACTAACCACTACACCACCGTGCCACCCCCTGCCCCAGAAGCTTTCTGTCAAAATCTTGTTGATGTCTACAAAAAGTGTCTGTCCAAGGGGATATTCAGTGTTGGGCAGTATGTCGCTACAAGTAGCATCATTAGTAACTTAAGTACATTTCTCAGTAACATCACTATTTCCTGAATCAAATTGCTTTTCAGTAGCTTAACTCTTTTATTGATCAAGTAGCATGGCAATGGCCACACAAGCTACTTTTTTATTGGGTATTAACTTGCTAAACACAGTGGAGCAGCTGCCTGCACTCTAAAATTATCCCTGCAACACAAGTGCGCTCTTTTTTTAAAAAAAAACATTGAAAATAACAGCAACAAAATATAAATAGAGAATAGAGTAGAGTGCCTTTATTGTCACTATACCCATGTACAATGAGATTAAAAGCAACTCCAATAACAGTGCAAACAGCATGTAGAAAAGAAAAAAAAGAAAAAAAAAAAAAGGTGAGCGTATAAGGTGCACAGTCCTGAGGCATATTATAAAGTATTGCACATTATAAATTATTTCACGAAGAGAGTCAAATTATAAAATAAAGTATTGCACATTATGTAGTATTGCACAGGGAGTTAGACTATAAAGTCAGAGCATATTCGAGTTCAGGGTGGTTATGGCTTTTGGAAAGAAGCTGCTTTTGAATCCATTTGTTTTTGCCCTCACGCACCTGCAGTGCCTCCCTGAGGGCAACAGGTCAAACAGATCAAAGCCAGGGTGGGAGCTGTCCTTGATAATGTTCTTAGCTCTGCTAAGGCAGTAAGAGGTGTAAATGTCCATCAGGGAGGGGAGAGGGCAGCCGATGATCTTCTGTGCTGCCTTTACTACTCTCAACAGCCTTTCGCAGCCCCAGGGGTGCCCCGGGGTCCCATAGACCATTTTGCTCATCTCGTCACGCCTGTCACGATGAGCCCGCAAGTTACAGACATGAAAAGTTTTTGCTAACACTGGCCCTGAACAGCACGTGCTGTTGCGCCCGAGAAGGCCGGCCGCCGTAACTCGCCGGGAGGGGGTCGAAACCCGATTCTCTCTTCGCTGCTTGTCTCCTGGGCCTGTCGGGAGCCGGCACGCCGAGTTTCGTCCTGATCGCACCGGCGGGCGCCCTTCCACGGCACCGCTGTGCCCGAGGCTTAGGGCTGAGGCACAGCTCGGGCACTTTTTTTGACCGGCCGTATTGGGCGTAGTTTTCCATGCACCAACATCGTGTGCACATCCACACATTCAGGTCGAGCCCCCAAACGTAATGCATGCATCCTCAACCATGCCGGACGCTCTTTTGACTTATGATTTTCTGAAATGGCCTTCATCACATCTATATTTTCTCCTCCGATAGTAGAGTCACACGTAACTTGCCGAAACGAGGTCAAAACTGAATTTTCTCTTCAGTGGTAGTCTCCTCCTTAGCACATTTAGTGCCTCCACACCAAATTTCGTCTCAATTGCACCAGGGGGCGAACTTCCACAACTTTGGGCACTGCTTTGGCTTTTGATTTTACCCTTCATAATCGGGCATCATTTTTTTGTGCACTGACAAAATGCATGTCCACGTGTGCGGCTTGAGCCCCTGAACACGATGCAGCCATCCGTGATCATGCAGGACGCTCCTTTGATTTTTTATAATTTTTTTGAATTTGCCAAAAACATGAGCCTGAGCCTATAGTCCAACAATGCCATTGCACGCAACTTGCCGAAACAAGGTCGAAAGTGAATTTCTTCTTCAGCAGTGATCTCAAGAGACACTGGGAGCCTCTGCACTGAATTTTGTCCCAATTGCACTAGGGGAAGCCCCCCCCCACGAGTTTGGGCACTTTCTGGGTTTTCAAAATTCCATAGCTAAGCCGACACATATTGCTGAAATGAGGTCAAAACAGCATTTTCTCTTCAGTGGTGGTCTCCTTAGCACATTTAGTGCCTCTGTGCCAAATTTTGTCTCGATTGCACCAGGGGGCAACCTTCCACAACTTTGAGCACTGCTTGGGCTTTTTTTTTTTACCCTTCATAATAGGGCATAATTTTTCATGCACTGACATAAAATGCATATCCACGTGTGGCTCGAGGCCCCGAATACGACGCATCCATCCGTGATCATGCAGGACGCTCCTTTGATTTTTTTTTATGATTTTTTGAATTTGCCAAAAACGTGAGCCTGAGCCTATAGTTCAACAATGCCATTGCACACAAGTTGCCGAAACGAGGTCAAAAGTGAATTTCTTCTTCAGTAGTGATCTCAAGACACACTGGGAGCCTCCACACCGAATTTCGTCCCAATTGCACCAGGGGAAGCCCCCCCCATGAGTTTGGGCACTTTCTGGGTTCTCAAAATTCCATAACTAAGCCTACAGATATTGCCTAATTGCTCAGCCACATGAGCTGCTCTACACCTGATATTGTTGGAAAGGGCATAGTCTAAGCTTTATTTTCGTGTCTAATATGTTGGTGTTGCACTTCGTAGGGGTGGGTGGAGCACATTAGGATGGTAGGCCAGAACTGATTTCTCAAAACTGTTTTGCTTTTCAGCTTTGCAACCACACTCTCCCAGTCATCCATGCACGCGCACACAAGTTGTCTGGTTGGGGAGCTCCTTTCCTCTACTCTCTAACTCCTTATGTAGGGCGCGGTCACTGGGAAGACACACAAACTCACGTTAATAGACATCAGGTGCAGTGATTCTATCACTTACCTTCCCGGACTCCGCCTTCCGGTCACAGACTGACGCTTGACCATGCCCCCGCTGCCACATACCCCCACCGCCCATCTCAGGCTGGGCGGCTGTCCGGCCTACAGCCGACTCCCCCCCCAATGGGAGAGGAAGTCTGCAACGACCATCTGTGCCCCTGGCCTGTGGATCACCTTGAAGTTAAAGGGCTGGAGTGCCAGATACCAACGGGTGATCCGCGCGTTGGCATCCTTCATGCGGTGGAGCCACTGGAGGGGCACGTGGTCTGAACAGAGGGTGAAAGGGCGTCCCAGCAGGTAGTAGCGGAGGATGAGGACCACCCCCTTGATGGCAAGGCACTCTCTCTCAATGGTGCTGTAGCACCCTTCACGCACCAACAGCTTTCTGCTGATATACAGCACTGGACGGTCCTCCCCCTCCACCTCCTGGGACAAAACAGCCCCCAGCCCGACGCATCTGTCTGTAACATAAAGGGGAGAGAAAAGTCAGGGAAGTGTAACAGGCCCCCCACACAGTGCAGCCTTCACCTCAGAGAAAGCCCACTGGCATTGCTCCGTCCACTGGACCGGATCTGGTGCCCCCTTTTTAGTGAGATCAGTCAGTGGGCTGGTGATGTCCGAATAGTTAGGTATAAACCTACAGTAGTAGCCAGCCAGCCCCAGGAACTGTCTCACCCCCTTTTTGGTCTTGGGCCTCGGGCAGGCC
This sequence comes from Neoarius graeffei, assembly GCF_027579695.1. Taxonomy (NCBI): domain Eukaryota; kingdom Metazoa; phylum Chordata; class Actinopteri; order Siluriformes; family Ariidae; genus Neoarius; species Neoarius graeffei. Next base: position 9,989,181 of record NC_083587.1, read on the forward strand.
GCAATCACTGCTGTCTTGTTAATTTGGGGACACGCCTGCCCATTGCCCAAGTGGAAGCCCAGATACCGTACTTCCACCTGTCCAATTGCACACTTCTTTGGGTTGGCCGTGAGACCCGCTTGCCTCAGCAACCTAAGGACGGCCCTCAGGTGTTGCAGATGCCACGGCCAGTCATTACTATAGATTATTATGTCATCCAAGTATGCTGCCGCGTAGGTGGCGTGGAGGCGGAGGACCCTGTCCATAAGCAGCTGGAACATAGCGGGCACCCCAAACAGCCCAAAAGGAAGTGTAAAAATTGGTGTAAGCCAAACGGTGTGGAAAAGGCCATTTCTTCTCGTGATAGTGGAGTCAAGGGGATCTGCTAATAACCCTTTGTCAAATCCAGTGTCGAGTAAAAGCAAGCCGTGCCTAGTCGATCCAGCAACTCATCAATACGAGGCATTGGGTACGCATCGAATTTCGACACCGCGTTGACTTTTCTATCATCTACACAGAATTGGACTGACCAGTCGGCCTTGGGCACCAAGACCACCGGGCTGCTCCAGTCACTGCGGGACTCCTCAACGATGCCCATTTCGAGCATGGTCTCGAGTTCTTCCCGAACCACTTTTTTTCTTGTCTTCGGGTAGCCTGTAAGGGCAGCTGCGTACTACCACCCCCGGGGGCATCTTGATGTGGTGTTCTAGAAGGTCGGTGCGGCCGGGCAGGGGCGAGAACACGTCTGAAAATTCGGTCTGCAACTGGGCAACCTCCGCGAGTTGGATCAGGGAGAGGTGGTCTCCACAGGGGACCAGAGAGGTACGCAATGTCAATGTTCCCTTTTGAACCTCCGGCCCCAGCTCTGCCTTCTTCGGAACCACAGACACCAACGCCATGGGGACCTCCTCGTTCCAGAGTTTGAGCAGATTGAGGTGGTAAATCTGTAGTGCCCCACCCCTGTCCATTTGCCTCACCTCATAGTCGATGTCCCCGACTCGCCATGTGACCTCAAAGGGTCCTTGCCACTTGGTGATTAATTTGGAGCTCGATGTGGGCAACAGTATGAGTACTTTATATCCCGGTGTGAACTCCCTAAGGCGCGTACCCCTGTCGTACAGGCGGGTTTGCCGTTCTTGGGCCTGCCACAAATTCTCCTGGGTTAGGTGTGTGTGTGTGTGTGTGTGGAGTTTTGCGCGCAGATCAATAACTTATTGAATTTCATTTTTGCTCAGGGAAGGTCCCTCCTCCCAATTTTCTCGCAGTACATCTAGGATGCCGTGTGGCTTACGCCCATATAATAATTTGAATGGGGAGAACCCTGTGGAGGCTCGTGGGACCTCTCACACTGCAAATAACAAGGGTTCGAGCCATTTATCCCAATTGCGTGCATCCTCGCGAACAAGTTTTTTAATTATGTTCTTGAGTGTGCAATTGAACCGTTCGACTAAACCGTCCACTTGTTAAACGCTGGTGTGGATCGGCTTAATTCCCAATAGCCCATACAGTTCCCTCAGTGTGTGACATAAACGAGGTGCCTTGATCAGTCAGAATCTCTTTGGGGATTCTGACTTGGGAGATGACGCGGAAGAGCGCCTCCGCAATACTGCATGCTGAGATATTGCGAAGAGGCACTGCTTCCGGGTATCGCGTTGCATAGCCCACCAGAACTAAAATAAAGCAGTACCCTAGTGTAGACCGATCTAATGGCCCAACGAGATCCATCCCAATTCTTTTGAACAGGGTCTCGATTAATGGTAGAGGGTGCAAAGGCGCTTTTGGAATGGCCGCTGAATTTACTAACTGGCATTCGTGGCATACTGTACACCACCTATGGACATCGCCACGAAACCCTGGCCAATAGAACCGGGCCATTATTCGGGCTAGTGTCTTATCCTGCCCCAAGTGTCCAGCCATGGGATTAAAGTGAGCCACCTGGAATATTAATTCCCAGCGGCTCTTTGGAATCAAAAGCTGTGTAATTGGCTCCTTAGTCTAAGTGTCCTGCATCACTCGATAGAACCTATCCCTCATAATGGAGAAATAGGGGAAGGATGGGGTGGCGTTTGGCTGGAGCGTTTGACCATTGATTACTCTCACTTGGTCAAATGCATGCCGCAGAGTTGCATCCCACGACTGCTCTAACAGGAAATCTGCAAGAGATTCCCCGAGAGGAGGAGGAGGACGCAGTGATGACGTGGACGGCTCTGTGACAGCTGCTCCCGCCAATGCCACACTGGGACCTCCCCCTACTGAACTACGGCAGGACCAACTCTTCACTAAATACCTCATTAACTCCCGAAATCCCGGCCAATCAGTCCCCAAAATTATCATGTGGGTAAGGCGGGGATTAACCGCCGCCTTTACACTAAATTTTTCCCCTCGAAAAAAATGTGGACCGCCACTAAAGGGTAGTTGTGAACATCCCCATGCACACACAACACCTTCACCAATTGTGCTCCCCCCAATGTCTTGTCTTGCACCGGGCTTTGGTGGATTGAGGTCTGATTACAGCCAGAGTCCACCAACGCCTGATATGTATCCCCTTGGACACTCACTGGTATGCGATACGCTCCGGCCCAATTGAGGGCAGCTCCTGGCGTGTCGGGGATCCGAACCACCACGAAGTCGAGACACAGAAGGGGAGGGTGAGAGAGAGAGAGGAGGGGGAGAAGAGGAGATCTGCCGCCCTGCTGTCGGAACAGCCGCCAAATGGTCCTCCGCCAGCTCAATGGCCTGATCCAGCGACGCCGGGCGATGGCACTGGACCTACTCCACGGTCCCTTCGGGTAGTCGGGTGATGAACTGTTCCAGTACCACCTGATCGATGATTCCCTTGGCGTCGCGGTTGTCAGCCCTCAGCCACCACCAGCAGGCGTCCCGGAGTTGCTGGCCAAACGCAAACAGCCGGCCAACTTCCTCCAGGCGCAGAGCGCGGAAGCGCTGTCGGTGTTGTTCACGGGTGCACCTCACACGCTGGAGGACGGCCCGGTGGAGGTCTGCATAGACCAGCCGGCTGTCGGTGGGGAGCTGTAGCGCGGCCAGCTGCGCCTCGCCCGTTAGCAGGGGGAGGAGGCGTGCCATGTGCTGTTCCACCGGCCAGCCCGAAGCCTCTGCTGCCTGCTTAAAGAACGTAAGGAAGGCCTCAGGGTCGTCATGTGGGCCCATCTTCGTTAGGGTGAGGTGGGAAGGGCCCGTGGCAGTGGAGGAAGTGCCAGAACGCCTGTCGATCTTCCTGCTGTGCCAGCACCAGGGCCTCGAACCTTTGCTCCTGGAGGAGGGCAACTAGCGCCTGGTGCTGGCTCTGCTGGGCCATGGCAAGGGCGTGGACCAGGTCCGCGAAGGGGGAGGACTCCATGGGGCGGTTCTTCTCTGTGCTCCGCCCCGGGTTTCGGCACCACTGTTGCACTCTGTAGGGGTGGGTGGAGCATATTAGGACGGCAGGCCAGAACGGAGTTCTCAAAACTTATTTTTGCTTTTCAGCTTTGCAACCACACTCTCCCAGTCATCCGCGCGCGCACACACTTGTCTGGTTGGGGAGCTCCTTTCCTCTACTCTCTCACTCCTTATATAGGGCACGGTCACTGGGAAGACACACACAAACACGTTAATAGACATCAGGTGCAGTGATTCTGCCACTTACCTTCCCTAACTCCACCCTCCGGTCACAGACTGACGCTTGACCATGCCCCCACTGCCACAGTTGGGTTCAAAGCAGTATAAGATAAACTTAACCTGGGGGAAAAAAAGTGAGGTTTTGCAGGCAGACTGATGTACCAGAGGGCCCAAAATAAGTTCAAGTCAACTTTATTGTCAATAATGCCATATGTGCAGGACATACAGAGAATTGAAATTGTTTCCCTATTATCCTCAGTGCAAACAGTAATAAAAATGAAATATAAAATATGGGTACAAGATATAACTTTACAAAAAAAAAAAAGGGGGGGGGGGGTTATTTACAAACACAAGCTAAAACTATTTAAGACAGTGGCAACCCAGAAAGTGCAAATGTGGCAGGGTGAACAGAATTAACGGTATAAATTTAAATGTGACGAGTGACAATATAAACAGAATGAACAATGTAAATGGGAACAGCAGTCTGACAGTATAGTAGGGCAATATAGCATATGACAGTGGGGGGTTGGGTTGCAGCCTGGGTTAGCAAGTTAGGTTGAAGTTCCATGACCTGATTAGGTAAAAAAAAATATTTAAAAATGGAATTAAAAGTTAAATCTATCCCAATGCCTCCAAACTTGTTATATGAATATTGGCCAGTATACAGGTGCTGCTCAGTGGGCCCAAGGGTCACAGTGTTAGCCCACAAAGAATATGAATATGATTTATGAATGATTTTTTTCAGAAAATCAAAAATTTTTCCCCAGCGCACGCTACCGATGCTAGTACCAACACTGAGAAGTCCAAGTGTCCAATTGGTCAAAGTGGCCGGGAAAAAAAGTGGTTCATGTTGACAGAAAACTCACAAAAAAACATCATTGTCATTAAATAAATCCCAGCTCACATAAGTCGAAAAGTTCAGCATACCTGCTGACCTAGTATGTACAGTGTTAGCCCAAATAGAATATGATTTTTTTTTTTTTTTACATTGTCATTTAATAAATCTAAGATCACTCAAGTCTGGAAGTTCAGCACCATTGCTGACCATTCCAGGGAAGAAGCTGAGGTGGCCCTGCTTTACCTGCTCTGACCACCAGATGGCAATAGTGGGCTAGGTTAATGAAAATACCGATGCAGATTTGGTAATCATTTCCTGCAAAGCACCAATGAAGGAAATGAAGTTCATGCACTGTCTATGGAGTGTCACATCCTCATTTCTCAGGTTGGTTTGGACTGCGTGGAAAACCAGGAATCTGTCAGAGAAAGTACAAGGATATAATTATGTATATGTACTAACAATACAGAAGCTTGGCTGAAAGGTTAATTTACAAACAAGTTACTAAACTGTTGACATCATACTGAGCAACGTTTTCAACTTGAAAATAAAAGAGATCATGTTACATTACCTTCTGGTCATGACTGTTTTGCTTCATCTTTTATTAACCTGCATATAAATTTCCTTATAAAAACTGTTTAAGAGCTGCTTGAATGGTTGAGAATACTTTACGTGTTTGACATGCTCTTGACTGTCAGTGGTCCTGGATTGCCCAGTAGTAGCAATGGCATTGGGCGGTGAGTGAGGAGAGCCAGGTGGCGTTTTGTCGCTGGATGGCCCAGCTGTAGTGGCATTAAGCGGTGAGTGATGAGATCCTGGTGGCGTTTTGTTGTTGGATGACCCAGTTGTAGTAGCACTGGGCAGTGTGTGAGCAGCTCCAGGCAGCTCTCTGGTAGATGGTTCAGCATTGGGCAGAGGGGACAGGCATCCAGTCACAATCAAGTGATGACGCTCCAGCTCCTCGATCAATCTTTCAATCAGAAAAACAAGATATTTCAAAAATGTTTAATGAACTAAAGAAACAGCAAAATGGGATTGTGATGAAAACAAAAAATAGTTAAGTGTGAAAGCAAGGCTTTTCTCTCACACACACACACACACACACACACACACACAGCCATCAGCCAGAAAAAAAAAAAAAAATCGCATCACTTATGTTTAAGAGGTGTGTTCCACACTAAGAAAAGTCAAGGGCTGGATCAATGAAAATGGTCTCAATGCATTTAAAATAATATGTTTAGATGAATCAAAAATTAGCCACTTAAAGCCAGGAACTCAAATTTACTCATTCGGGGATGGTTCAGCACTATTGCTGACCTTCCCCTCATATGAGAAATAAAGCTTATTGTAAGCTTTATTTCGGTGTGTGATACGTTGGGGTCAAGGCAGTTTAAGATCTGTAAGGGAGGTCTGACATACAGTATGTTTTAAGGTCTCACAACCGAGCAGAATATAGCAGTTATTAAAGCTGTCTGCTTTCAGATCTCTGAAGGGCTATATGAACAAGAATGTTCTCCGAGGTAAGCCTTAAGGTACCCTTTAATCTGGTTTATAGATACAGTTAGGTCCATATATATTTGGATACTGACAAACTATTTTTTTTACCTGTTTACTGAAGCATATTCAAGTTGTAGTTATATAATGGACATAAAGACCAGACTTTCAGCTTTCGTTTGAGGGTATCCACATTAAAATTGGATGAAGGGTTTAGGAGTTTCAGCTCCTTAACATGTGCCACCCTGTTTTTAAAGGGACCAAAAGTAATTGGACAATTGACTCAAAGGCTATTTCATGGGCAGGTGTGGGCAGTTCCTTCGTTATATCATTCTCAATTAAGCAGATAAAAGGCCTGGAGTTGATTTGAGGTGTTGCTTGCATTTGGAAGATTTTGCTGTGAAGAAAGCATGTGGTCAAAGGAGCTCTCCATGCAGGTGAAACAAGCCATCCTTAAGCTGCGAAAACAGAAAAAGCCCATCCGAGAAATTGCTACAATATTAGGAGTGGCACAATCTAAAGTTCAATCTAAACATGAAAAGACTAAACTCCAGACAGAAAGGCCCACAAACAGCAACTGAAAACCGCTGCAGTAAAGGCCTGGCAGAGCATTAAGGAGGAGGACACGCAGCGTCTGGTGATGTCCATGAGTTCAAGACTTCTGGTAGTCATTGCCAGCAAAGGGTTTTCAACCAAGTACTAGAAATGAACATTTTATTTACAATTATTTAATTTGTTCAGTTACTTTTGAGCCCCTGAAAGGAAGGGATTGTGTTTTTAAAAAAATGCTTTAGTTACTCACATTTTTATGCAGTCATTTTGTTCAACCCACTGAATTCAAGCTGAAAGTCTGAACTTCAACTGCATCTGAATTGATTTGCTCAAAATTCATTGTGGTAATTTACAGAACCAAAATTAGAAAATTGTTGTCTGTCCAAATATTTATGGACCTAACTGTACAGTAAATAATTTCCTCCAAGCCTGAGCTACGGGGGTAAATAGTTCTCTGAGCTGGGCTTTATAAATGCCATTAATTAGGCCAACACGTATTGTCTAATTACTCAGCGGTATGAGTTGGTGTACGCCCAAGTCTGATGTTGCTGGAAAGGGCATAGTCTGAGCTTTATTTTGGTGTGTTATATGTTGGGTTCAAGGCAGTTTAAGATCTGTAAAGGAGGTCAGACATACAGCATGTTTTAAGGTCTCACAACCCAGCAGAATATAGCCATTATTAAAGCCGTCTGCTTTCAGAGTGATTTGGCCGTAAGCAGCAGTTCATTGGAAATGTGGCTTTTTTTTTTCCCAACAGTTGTCTTGCCTTGCGCCACCAAGAGGGGAAATTCAAACAGATATCTGCAAGAAGGCCAAATAAAATGCTTATACAGTACCTGGCATTCCTGGGCAGTCTCCCACTCAAGTACTGGCCAGGCCCAACTCTGTTTAGCTTGTGAGATCAGACGGGATCAGACGTCATCAGAGTGGTTTGGCCGTAAGCAGCAGTTCACTGGAAATGTGGCTTTTTTCAACGGTTGCCTTGTGCCACCCTGAGGGGAAATTCAAAAAGATATCTGCATGAAGGCAAAATAAAATGCTTACAGCACCTGGTATTCCTAGGCAGGGTTAGGGTTGAATATGTCAGAGTAATCATGTATCCACCTCACCACTGTGGGGGAAATTTAGTGGATGAACATTCCTATTCTCTGTGTTTCTGTGTGTTGAGCTTAAGTGGCCTAGTGCAGGGCTTTTCAAAGTGTGGGGCGCGCCCCCCCTGGGGGGCGCCAGAGTTCTTCAGGGGGGCACAACGTGAGAGACAAAATGGATCGATTTTTAGTACCTAAAGCTACAGTGAGTGAGGAGACAAAGTCTGGGCCAAGCAAAAAAACAGAGCCTCCAGGATGTTGCGATTTGCAACTTCAGCGCAAATTCAACCAATCCCCGCAAATTCAGGGCGGTGTTGCAATTATATCCAATCACCGCAACTTTCCCGCAAATTTGACCAATTGTTGGCGTCGTCTTGAGGTGACGTCGACAAACTACCTTCCGCCTTACTTCCGTGTGTTCAAGAGAAGCAGCATGCGCGTCGTGTTGCCAGATTGGGCGATTTCAAGTGCATTTTGGCGGGTTTTGAACATATTTTGGACTGGAAAACGTCAGCAGTATCTGGCAACACTGAAAGTGTGTTATGTTTACAGTGAAGGACTGTGTGCACTTTTTTTTTTACTTAATACAAGAAGTTAATGGATGCCAACATTTTTGCTAAAATGGTATTTTATTTTCCATTGTTTAGGCAGCTTCAGCATCATACTGTGAGATTCTGTTCAAATTGTTTTTTTCTTCTATGAAGCCTGAGCCATTTATTTTATTAGTTTATAATTATTGTTTAATTTAGTCTTCAGGAGAGACTGCCTGCACACAGTACTAGTATTAGGTTTTTTTTCTTACATAAAAGCTGAGGCATTTATATTATGTTTTAAGGTAACTTCATGTTGTGCTGTGAGGTTCTATGCACTTTAACTTTTGAACCAACAGGTGCATTTGGATATGTAAAGCCTATTTTTCTGCATTTTTGTAGTCCTGGTAATCTTATATTGGTAAAGTTGTTTATAGGACCATTTCTCTGTTTTTTTTTTATCAATAGTTTTTCAGTAATAACTTAATATTTAACATATCACTCAATTTTAATCACAAAAAGAGAATCGCAACAATTTCTCGCAACTTTCACTTCCTCCCGCAATGTAATCGCAACAAAAACCTAAAAAACACCGCAACTTTCATCGCAATTTTTTTGGAAAACCCCCTGCAACATCAGACATTTTAGCCCACAACAATCACAAAAAAGGCCCGCGGAATCCTGGGGGACTGGAAAAAGAAGGAAGTATGACCACGATTATTTAAAGTTTGGATTTTCATGGACTGGATCTGAAGATGCTCCACTGCCACAGTGTGTTGTCTGCCAAGAGATGCTAGCTAACGATGCTATGGGATGTTTAAAATGTGTAAAACAAGATGTTTTAAAAAGCACAGATGTTTAAAATGTGAAAAAGAAAAAAAAATAACGTGTACAACAACCATTTTTTAAAAAATACGAATAGAACATTAAGTATAGCAACAAAAATTGTAAGGGGGGGGCGCTGTTTATTTGCTCTCCGAGGGGGGGGCTGACTCTCCCACACTTTGAAAACCCCTGGCCTAGTGTACTGAGAAAGATGTTTTTCCAATGTTGTAATCGCCTTTCTGTGACCTTGGTGGTAATGAGCAGGGTGCTTTTCATCCTAACTACACATCTCATGATGTAACCACCTCTCCTGACCTCAGTGGTGATAAGCAGGGAGCTTGAGTCCTCCCTGCTTGCATCTGCCTGCACGTACCAAAGCATGCCAGGTGCACTCATTAGCAAAGCTTCATCAAAAATCTTGAGCCAATCATGTGAAGACAAGCAGTGAGCGAATGCCTTTAAAGTATAATAGATAACAGCCAAAAAAAAACAACTCAGAGCACGCGCGTACTCTCATCACTAGAGGTGATGTTCTGCTTTAATTTTCTTTCTTTCCTGTCTTAAATTTCTTTTTATGATTTACCATAATAAATGGCTGAAAAGACAACTGCTAAGTGTTCTGAAGTGTTTATTAGAAATTTCCATTACACCACGCTACTGTATTAAACATACATTCATGTCAGTGATCTCCCAGAGTTATTAACTTTGATTGGATCACTGTCAGCCCCTGCAGAATTTGATCAGGCAACTGAATGCTTAGAGTCAACATTCCGCCATAGCTTATGGCCCTTTTCCACTACCCTTTTTCGGCTCGCTTCAGCTCGACACGGCTCGCGTTTCGACTAGCCCAAAGCAGCATGACTCAGCTCGCTTCAGCCCTACTGGGCACCCAAAACTCGCACGGTTTTGGGGTAGGGCTGAAGCGAGCCAAACCGTGCTGAGTGGGGCTAGGGGCGTGAGCAGACACTCCCCTGTGCACTGATTGGTGAGGAGGAGTGTCCTCACACGCCCACACACGCCCTGCGAGCACGCTGGGATCTGTAAAATAAACAACCATCTGTAAACACCGTAAACCCGGAAGAAGAAGAATTACGAAGAAGATTAGCAAGAAAAGAAGATGGAAGACCAACCCAAGCGAGGAAAGGCCAGCCAGTGGTCCATCGTGGAGACACAGACGTTTCTCTGTGTTGTGGCTGAGGGGCATATCCAGAAAAATCGACGGTGCTACGCGTAATGAGAGGGTGTTCCAGGAGATATCCCGGCTGATGTCGGAACACGGTTATCCCCGCACCGTGGTTCAGTGCCGGGATAAACTGAAGAAACTAAAAAGTGAATATAGGCAAGTGAAGGACCACAACGGACGAAGTGGGGCCAGCCGAAAGCGGTGGAAATGGTACGACCAGATGGACGCTATCTACGGCCACCATCCGGCGAACCAGAGGGACACGGGTCTTGACACCACAATGTCTTTTTTGGAGGCGATAGATAATGGTAAGTCACGTTTCAATTATTTTGAGTTACCAATAGCTGCTAGACTTGGTGCGGTTTTAAACACTAACAACAAATGCATAGGATACTACATACCAAGCAGTATTGCAGTGTTGTGATGTGTGAACTACGTGTGTGTCTTTTGCTCTGCCATTTGAGTTAGCAATAGCTATTACCCCATACGAAAAAGAACAGTAAAGAACTTATAAGAATTTACCACTGTCTTAGTAGTAAATCCTTATAAATAAGGATAAATCCTTAAGGATTTATAAATAAATATGCCATGTATGATTTACTCCTGAAAGTGGCCCCTTTTGCATTTTCCTCATACAAATTTATGAAAATCTAGTATGTATGAAGTGAACATTGTGCATGGTTTTTACAGATAATGTGTATGATGAATTACACCGTCTTTGTATGCTTCATGTAATGTTTGTAGTTTTAAATTATATTTTACAGTTTAAAATGTAAAATATGCATTTTAAACTGTAAAATATAATTTAAAACTACAAACATTACATGAAGCATACAAAGACGGTGTAATTCATCATACACATTATCTGTAAAAACCATGCACAATGTTCACTTCATACATACTAGATTTTCATAAATTTGTATGAGGAAAATGCAAAAGGGGCCACTTTCAGGAGTAAATCATACATGGCATATATTATTTATAAATCCTTATAAGGATTTACTACTAAGACAGTGGTAAATTCTTATAAGTCCTTTACTGTTCTTTTTAGTATGGGACACATTGGTGTGGTTTTTAACACAACAACGAATGCATAGGATAGTACATACCAAGCAGTATTGCAGTGTTGCCGTGTGAGAACTACGTGTGTCTTTTGCTCTGCCTTATTTTCATACACCTTTTTTTCTCCCCCCAGACTTGGTTGAGGAGGAGTCCGCCTCGGAACTGGCATCCACCCCAGAACTGGCGCCTACCTCGGAACAGTCCGAAAACGTTACTCCCTCCCTGTCTGCGGACTTCACGCCTGCAGGAGTTTCGACACCGGCGTCGGAACCGCAAGTGCTGGCTGTGAGCGCTCCACGTCCTCACGCTGGTATGTGCAATCTAAACATACATCTTGTCGTCACAACGAATTGCCTGAATAACTTTACGTGTACAATTCCATTGACTTGTATTCTGGGTTGCAACACAATGCATTTCAATAGTAGCCGCTTCACAAGTGGTCACAATAGTTCTGGGTACTCAAATCAAACTCAGTCACACCACCAGAAACACTCTGCCACTCCTGTAGAAAATCAGGCATAACATGAAGACATACAGCATTGTAATCTCTAACAAAAGTGAGCTGGCCAGCCTACATTACATGTTTGGTATGGTCTCACTGGTTGCAAAGGAATCACTGCATGAAAAATGTCTACTGCCCCCCATTTATATGTTTCTCTTTGAATTTCTCCATTGTTTAGGAAGGAGGAAAAGGAGCTTGTTCTAGGAACAGGGCACTGTCCTGCGCGATCTGCAGGCGTCCGCAGAGGCCCAGCGCGAACGCCATGAGGCGCAGCGTGTGGCCCAGCGCGAACGGCGTGAGGCCCGGTGTGAGGCCCAGCGAGAACAGCGTGAGGCCCGGCGTGAGGCCCATGGGGAACGCCTCTTTGAGCTGATGCTGGAAGACTCCCGTGCTGCAAGGGAGTTAGAATTCGCCGCACGAAGCCATCAGGCAGCTCAGTCTGAAGCCTTTGGGCAAGCACTACTCGGGGTGCTGGACCGCGGATGGCGCAGTCAATGGCTGCCACACGCACCACAAACCCCTGACTCTGGGTTCCCTAATCCCTGACTACTGACTTTGCACAATGCATAGTCCACTGACCATTGCACAACGCACTTGTATATAGTTCATGCCCATGTACATAGTTTGCACTATTTACCATCGTCGTTGTTTTTTTGTCATTGCATGTTTGTCATTTGAATCACTTAAATTTTGCACCATATTTTTAATTGCACGCGTTATGGTCACTGGTGAGAGTTTTAATAAACAGTTGTTTTACAGAAAAAAAACAAAATGCCTTGTGTAATAAATGTATTGACCTGGTTCATAATGTGGCAATGAACCCAGCTAACCTGACAACAGGTTTCTGAATATTGCATTGAACTATCTATTACTTAATGGGGGGATCCCAGGTGACCTGACCGCTTGACCTTATCAGTCTCACAATGAACCTGCCTAATACCCTGTAATGTCATTTACAACCCCAAAACATTCAACCCATACTTAAGTTGGAGAAAACAACTTTTCTTGTTCTAGACATGATTTTAGCAGCCCAATTGTAGGTTTCTTCATCATGTTTTCACTTGACCTCAGGTGACCTGACTTCAGGGTTATCAATCTCACTATGAACCAGCCTAATGTCCCTGTAATGTGTCATTTGCATCATTTTCATTAGACTATGGGGGGGGCTCACAATTGACCTCAGGTGACCAGACTTCATCTGTTATCCTGATTTCTGTGGATTTTAGATTAACTCACAATGAACCAGCCTAATGTCCCTGTAATGTGTCATTTGCATCATTTTCAGTAGACAAAAGGGGGGCCCTCACATTTCACATGACTCCGGGTAACTTGACCACAGTGACCTGACCATAGGGTTATGAGGCCCCTGTAATGAGCCCAAGGGACAAAATACAAAAAGTGTTTTTATATAATATGTTTTAAGATCATTGTATTTGTTTGAATTGAGATAATACGTGATAATGTGCATGTTACACATGCATCTCATAAGCGCCAGAAAATGGCAGCTTTGACTGCCAACATAAATATACATGATAAAAGACCATCACAGAGGCACCGAGTCAATCAGAATTGAAGATGTGGAAGGATTAGTTATTACATAAAAATATTGAATGACCAAGATTGCCTGTACATACAAGTAATTGAGACCTACACCTGTAATGAAAATCATAGTTTGGGTTTATGAGATCATGGGATGCTCATTGTCTGTAAACATACTCTGGCACTCCAACAGTTACAGCTGGTGAAAACTTGACCATGGAAACAATACTTCATATGTGCACTTGATATCAAGTTATTCTGCTTTATTTTTGTCTACATACATCCATGTACTTTCTTCATCCGTTATCCTGATTTCTGTGGATTTTAGATTAACTCACAATGAACCAGCTGACATTTCCCTGTAATGTGTCATTTGCATCATTTTCAGCAGACAAAAAAAAAAAAGGGGGGGGGGGGGGGGGGGGGGGGCTCACACTTGACCTCAGGTGGCCTGACTCCAGGGTTATCTAAACATCTGCATTGCTGAGGTTTTTTATTTAGCTTTAATTTATTTATATTTTTTCCTGTCTGTTTTATTAACTTTATAGGCCTAGTTATTCTGCTTAATTTGTGTCTACATACTCCATGTATTTGCTTCATCTGTTATCCTGATTTCTGTGGATTTTAGATTAACTCACAATGAACCAGCCTAATGTCCCTGTAATGTGTCATTTGCATCATTTTCAGTAGACAAAAGGGGGGCCCTCACATTTCACATTTTCATATGAAAAGCATAGTTTGGGTTTATGAGATCATGGGATGCCCATTGTCTATAAACATACTCTGACACTCCAACAGTTACAGCTGGTGAAAACTTGACCATGAAACAATGCTTCATATGTGCACTTGATATTTGCCTCTTCGTGTATCGTGAATGCTGCACTATGAGACAAACCAAATATATGTTGCGATGTGACAAAGCTGAAATCAAAATGCAGATGGATCTTTTGCATTGGTGTTTTATTCAAAGATTGATGGCACATAAAAAAAATTAAAAAAAAGGGGGCTGTTTCCATGCCCAAGTAGTGGGTGGACAACTTCACTGAGAGGGCAGGAAAACTGCAACACCGGTATCATCAGCAATAACAAACTTTATATATAAAAAGCGTTACTTCACATTTAACTGTTTGTCGTCAAGTAACGCATCAACCCCTCCCGAACATCTCTGCCCTACTCTTCAACCTCTTGTGGCCCTGCAACACCTGGCATTGGCAATGCTACTGCTGCAGGGTCCCACTCTGTATTGTATTTTTCACCATGACTTTCACATAGGTTGTGAAGAGCACAGCAAGTCACCACCATGGACCTCACCAGTAAGAGATCACAGTCATTCCTTTTCAGCAGACAACACCACCTCCCCTTCAGTCTGCCAAAGGCATTTTCAACAACAACTCGACCTCGGCTGAATTTCCGGTTGAATGTCTGCTGTTCTGGAGTGAGTCGCCCTGTGTCTTGAAATGGCTTCAGGAGCCAATTCTGCAAAGGGTATGCTGAGTCTCCTAAGATGTAGTACCTGACATTGACCCCGCCAATGTTCCTGGTGCGAGCAGGAAAGTGGTTTCCTCGGGTGGCTAGCTCCCACATGGTTGACAATCTCAGAACCCTGGCATCATGCAAGCTCCCTGGCATTCCAGCAAAAACATTCCAGAAGAGGCCCTTACCATCAACAACACCTTGCAGGATAATAGAGTGCCAGCCTTTGCGGTTAAAATAGTCACAGTGATAGTCTTGTGGAGCAATGATGGGTATATGAGACCCATCAATCGCACCAACACAATGTGGGAGACCCCATCTGTTCTCATAATATGCTGACATTTCAGCAAACTTCTCCTGGTTTGGAAACCGGATTAGTTCGGGCACCAACAGCGCCTGTGCTGCAGCACAGAAGTCTCGCGCACATCGACACACAGACGGGATGCTAACTCCAAAAAGATGCCCAACCGACCTGTATTCAGAGCCAGTAGCAAGCTTCCAAAGCGCAACAGCCACCCTCTTTTTTTAAAGGCATGCATCTTCGAAAGGTCGTGTCTTGCAACTTCATAGCTGGACGCAGTTTGTTGCAAAGGTAATCGAACGTCTCCTCGGACATCCGGAAGTTTTCAATCCACTGTGCTGTACTGAAACTGGGCACAATTGTATCCCACCACTCAGATGTCCGGTTGAACGACCACACTGAAGGAGTGTGGCGTGTTCCAATAACCGCCTGAAATGCACACAACACATTTTAGTACTTCACGCCCATTTACAATGCTGTTGCGCTCTACGAGACAGGGTGAAAAGCTAGAAATTTAACTGTTAGCTTACCATTACACGTCGTCTCTTGCTGGCGAGCTCGTACTCCATGTCAGAAACTGTTCCATCGTCTGTGTCCTCGTCGTCGTCATTGAGAAGGAATTGAAGAAGTTCCCTCCCTTTCTGAAGCCTTATGCGCCTCGCCTCATCTATGCGTTCTTGCCAGTATCTGTTGGCGTTTTCGGTAACAACAAGCCACAGCAACAAGACCAGCAACACTAACGACTCCATGTCCTCCATGTTTATTGTTTACTAGCCGGGTCGTGAGACTTCCACTTAAAAGGTCACTGATGTCACTGTTTGCGCCGCCTAACGACATCATGTGACGTCCACCCACTTTCGCTAACACCACCCATTGTGTCCACCCACTTCCAGCCAGCACGGTTCAGCCCGGTTGTAGTCGAAATGCAACTCCAACAGCCCCACTCAGCTCGACTCAGCACGGCACAGCCCCGTTGGTAGTGGAAAAGCGGCATTAGATAATGTAGCTCCTCTTAAAAGGAAAATGGTCAAAGAGTAAAAATTAGCACCCTGGTGTAATGATGACACTCGCACATTAAAACAGACGACTCGAAAATTGGAACGTCAATGCTGTCAAAAATAATCCTAGATTCCTATTAAACACTGTAGCAAAATTAACCAGGAATAAGTCCAGTATAGACACACACGTGTAATATGCAGTGGCAACAATTTCATGATTTTTTTTTTAATGGCAAAATTGAGAATATCCGACAAAAAATTCAAACTACTAATTTAAGGCCAGACAATGTAGGTGACCCTGTAGTTAACAATATAACTGTGTCAGATCATCCATTAGAATGTTTTACTCCCCTAAAAGAAACTGAATTACTTTCATTAATCTTGGCATCAAAAGCCTCAACTTGTGTACTAGATCCCTTACCTACATGTCTATTCAAACAGATAATACCTGAAGTAATTGAACCGCTTCTAAAAATAAATTCTTCTCTTACGATTGGCTATGTTCCCAAATCCTTTAAACTGGCAGTTGTCAAACCCTTGATTAAAAACCTGACATTGGTCCCTGTCAGCTGTCCAATTATCAGCCAGTATTAAACCTCCCCTTTATCTCCAAGACCCTTGAAAAAGCTGTGGCATATAAACATTCATAGTTTGGTAGCCTGAGCCCTTTGGATGTTGAAAGATTGTGCTATTTTGGTTTGTGTGTGTTACCCTTGAATTAAAAAAAAAAAAAAAGAAATCGCATCACATGTTTAGGAGGTGTTCTCCACACAGAAAGAAAAGTCAAGGGCTGGATCGATGAAAATAGTCTCACTTAATGAATTTAAAATGACAAAAATGTGTGTAAATGGATCAAAAATTAGCCCCTTAAAGCCAGGAACTCAAATTTACTCATTCAGGGATGGTTCAGCACTGAAGATGAAACATTTAGCATTTTTATTGGAAGGGTCCATATGCGATACAATAATAAAATTCAGTATCATAAGTCATAAATAAACTAAAGAGAATTTTCAGAAACAATGGTTTCTGTCATTGTTGTTTAAATTTGTATTTGTTCATTGTAGATGTTTCCTTGGCCAAAACACGGGCCCAGCTCAGTGGCCTGACTGCAATCGGTATATGGAGTGCCTCATAACCAAGTTGTGAGCTGATAACCCATCCCCAGTGCGCCATAACAAGGGCACAGTTCAGCGGTGGATGCTCATCTGTCGCGCTTATCGGGACATCCGACAGAAGGTGCTGGATAATCCACAGGTCATGCAGCAGACAAATATTCAGCTGGTGGAGATCAATCAAGCCACTCTGTTACAGTGGTAAGTGAATGGATATTTACTCACTCATTCATTATTCATCTTGATAAGAGTCGTAAACAAATTTATGTTTAGATAGTAAATCCAGTCTTTGGCATGCAAACTATATAAAGTGGTTACTAATTATCTAGCTTATCGCAGAGATGTTTTTTTATTGGTATCTTATTTTTATCTGTCGTTCTCTAGGTACAACCGTAAAGCCAAAAAACAAGAGGCAGATCCTTGAGCAGGGGATAACAATGCCACCGCCCCCACCCTGTGCTACGCTGCCACTGCCTACACCTGTCCAGAGAGTGACCATGATGCCCCTTCTGCCCATGCCTCAGCCTTTTGTTTTTACATTGACGCCAAACACAGCCGGGCAGGCTGGCACCGTCCGACAACAGTTGGCTCCTCGCTTACCTCCTACACTTGTCCAGAGAATGACCATGATGCCCCTTCCACCCGTGCCTAAGCCTTTTGGTTTTTACATTGCTGCCAAACACAGCCGGGCAGGCTGGCACCGTCCAACAACAGTTGGCTCCTCGCTTACCCACCATCATCATGACTGCTGCCGGACAAGCACAGGTCCAGCCTGGTACCACGCAGCCAATGCATCTGTTCCCCATCCACCCTCTGCCGACTGCCCCACAACATCTGGCCAGCATCCCGAAGTCAACCCGGTGGTACCAGAGGAAAAAGCGTGAAAGGGAAGAGGCTGGTGACATGTAGAAAGTATGTCTGTGTCAAGGACACCACGACCTGTTGTTGGTGTGGGAAGGAAAGGACGATGGAGAGCCACAGACAGTATTCTGGCAATTGGTTCTGCAAGGAGACGTCAGATATCTCTTACGAGGAGTTACTTAACCAGTTTGCTCATAAACAGTACGGGAAAAATAAATTAGTTCTCACACTATCTCACCCAATAAGAAGACAGAATATAAACAACTATATACACAAAAAAAAAAAAAAACCCACACACAACATTCTAATGCTGCCTAACATTATATAACATTTATGTAATGTTAGAAGGTCCCAAGCCCTTACAAAGCAGAGGGGAATGTTTAATACAACCAATAAATATTAAATACATTTGAAAAGAATGACTTAAGTTACTTTATAACATATGCATACTCATTTTACACACACACACACACACACACACACACACAGTCATACAAACCAGTGGTTTTCAGTTGCTGTTTGTTTGTGGGCCTTTCTGTCTGGAGTTTAGTCTTTCATGTTTAGATTGAACTTTAGATTGTGCCACTCCTAATATTGTAGCAATTTCTCGGATGGGCTTTCTGTTTTCGCAGCTTAAGGATGGCTTGTTTCACCTGCATGGAGAGCTCCTTTGACCACATGCTTTCTTCACAGCAAAATCTTCCAAATGCAAGCACAACACCTCAAATCAACTCCAGGCCTTTTATCTGCTTAATTGAGAATGACATAATGAAGGAACTGCCCACACCTGCCCATGAAATAGCCTTTGAGTCAATTGTCCAATTACTTTTGGTCCCTTTAAAAACAGGGTGGCACATGTTAAGGAGCTGAAACTCCTAAACCCTTCATCCAATTTTAATGTGGATACCCTCAAACGAAAGCTGAAAGTCTGGTCTTTATGTCCATTATATAACTACAACTTGAATATGTTTCAGTAAACAGGTTTTAAAAAAAAAAAAAAGTCAGTGTCCAAATATATATGGACCTAACTGTATCCATAAACCAGATTAAAGGGTACCTTAAGGCCTACCTCGGAGAACATTCTCGTTCATATAGCCCTTCAGAGATCTGAAAGCAGACAGCTTTAATAACAGCTATATTCTGCTTGGTTGTGAGACCTTAAAACATGCTGTATATCAGACCTCCCTTACAGATCTTAAACTGCCTTGACCCCAATGTATCACACACTGAAATAAAGCTTTATTTCTCACATGAGGGGAAGGTCAGCAATAGTGCTGAACCATCCCCAAATGAGTAAATTCTGGAGTTCCTGGCTTTAAGGGGCTAATTTTTGATCCATCTACACAATTTTAAATGCATTAAGTGAGATTTTCATCAATCCAGCCCTTGACTTTTCTTTCTGTGTGGAACACACCACCTAAACATAAGTGATGTAATTTTTTTTTCTGGCTGATAGCTCTGTGTGTGTGAAAAGCTTTGCTTTCACACTTAAAACTTATTTTTTTGTTTTCATCACAATCCCATTTTGCTATTTCTTTGAATTGAGTTTCTTTAGTTCATTAAACATTTTGAAATGTCTTGTTTTTCTGATTGAAAGATTGATCAAGGAGCTGGAGCGTCATCACTTGATTGTGACTGGATGCACGTGCCCTCTGCCCAATGCTGAACCATCTACCAGAGAGCTACCTGGAGCTGCTCACACACTGCCCAGTGTTACTACAACTGGGCCACCCAACAACAAAACGCCACCTGGATCTCCTCACTCACCACCCAATGCCATTGCTACTACTGGGCAATCCAGGACCACTGACAGTCAAAAGCATGTCAAACACGTAAAGTATTCTCAACTGGTCAAACAGCTCATGCTTGAGAAGTGCCTTTACAAGAGACATTCCCTGGACCATCCACTGCTGAATGACTTTGCGAAATACCTCAGGGAGGATCTCTTCAATAAGAATTGCAAACAGGAGGTGAGGACCATTAAACAGTTTTTATAAGGAAATTTATATGCAGGTTAATAAAAGATGAAGCAAAACAGTCATGACCAGAAGGTAATGTAATATGATCTCTTATTTTCAGGTTGAAAGTGTTGCTTGGTATCTATATTGACCCATGGACACCATCCCTGCAGTTTGTCAAAGAGAGAATATCCGACAGTACCTCCATGACCTCTTGGGGGCAAAATTGAAAAAGAGAACACAGCAGAATTACCTCAAGAGCTTGAAAAGGTTGGTAGCAGTTTTTTATTATGATGTCAACAGTTTAGTAACTTGTTTGTAAATTAACCTTTCAGCCAAGCTTCTGTATTTTGTTAGTTCATGTACATAATTATATCCTTGTACTTTCTCTGACAGATTCCTGGTTTTCCACACAGTCCAAACCAACCTAAGAAACGAGGATGTGACACTCCATAGACAGTGCGTGAACTTCATTTCCTTCATTGGTGCTTTGCAGGAAATGATTACCAAGTCTGCATCGGAAGAGATTCTCTCAACTAGGTATCAGTGGCTTACCCATGTAAATGGTCAAGAACTGGTAGTCCTCTCTCTGCCTGCTGTAATATGATTAGTTCATTCTTTTGACATTTTTTCCTCATAGGTATGACATGTTGATGGGCACGAATCCATTGTCAACACAAGACTGCTTGTCTGTACTGGAGGTTGCCAAGAAGGACTTCTTAGCAGTTATGGATAAACTGTCTGACGATAGTTCTGACACCCTGGAGTCTGGCGATCACATACTTGTGTTGTACTACCTCTAGGCTATTGTGATTTTGAAACACCTCCAACGACCAAGTGTGGTGAACAACATGACTGAGTGTGTTATTTTGGTCTGCAATGGTAAATTTCCCCTTGATATTTTCATCATTAACCTAGCCCACTATTGCCATCTGGTGGTCAGAGCAGGTAAAGCAGGGCCACCTCAGCTTCTTCCCTGGAATGGTCAGCAATGGTGCTGAACTTCCGGACTTGAGCGATCTTAGATTTATTAAATGACAATGTAAAAAAAAAAAAAAATCATTCTATTTGGGCTAACACTGTACATACTAGGTCAGCAAGTATGCTGAACTTTTCAACTTATGTGAGCTGGGATTTATTTAATGACAATGGTTTGAGAGTTTTCTGTCAACATGAACCACTTTTTTTCTGGCCACTTTGACCAATTGGACACTTGGTACTAGCATCGGTAGCGTGCGCTGGGGAAAATTTTTTGATTTTCTGAAAAAAATCCATTCATAAATCATATTCATATTCTTTGTGGGCCAAGACTGTGACCCTTGGGCCCACTGAGTAGCACCTGTATACTGGCCAATATTCATACAAGTTTGGAGGCATTGGAATAGATTTAACTTTTAATTCCATTTTTAAACAATTTTTTTTACCTAATCAGGCCATGGAACTTCAACCCAACTTGCTAACCCAGGCTGCAACCCAACCCCCCACCGTCATATGCTATATTGCCCTACTATACTGTCAGACTGCTGTTCCCGTTTACATTGTTCATTCTGTTTATATCGTCACTCGTCACATTTAAATTTATACCGTTAATTCTGTTCACACTGCCACATTTGTACTTTCTGGATTGCCACTGTCTTTTCTTAGATAGCTTTAGCTTGTGTGTGTAAATACCCCCCCCCCATTTTTTTTTTTTTAAAGTTTCTATCTTGTACCTATATTTTATATTTAATTTTTATTACTGTTTGCACCACGGATAAGAGGGAAACGCAGTTTCAATTCTCTGCATGTCCTGCACATATGGCATTATTGACAATAAAGTTGACTTGAACTTGTTCCAAGATGGCACTGTGGACGGTTGCCTTGGTACTTCGTTCTCTCGTACTTTCTATGTTTTTGTGTATTTGTTGTGTTTCTTGTGCTTCTTCTCTGTTCACATACTCCAGAGAATAACTTATAAACATTGGAATAACCACCAGTAAAGTTTTCATCTGCTTTCATTGATCTGGAAAGTTTTCCAGAGCTACTTGTTGGAGGAGCAGCAGTTCTCTATGGATTATGCTGAGGACGCCGGAGACACCGGGGGAAGCGAGCCAGTGCGCTCGTCAGACTGAGGCAGCGGGGGGTTCGCACTGCGCTCCTGTCTATTCACCTGGCTAACGTCCGCTCTCTGGCCAATAAGATGGACGAACTGCTGCTCCTCAACACAATCAACATGGATTTTAACAGATCTGCTGCCTTGTGCTTCACCGAAACCTGGCTCGGTGAGCACATCCCGGACTCTTCTCTCTACCTGCCTGGATTTCACCTGCACCGAGTGGACCGTGAAACGGAGCTCACGGGGAAAACGAGGGGAGGCTTAATCTGCTTTTACATTCACGAAGGTTGGTGTACTGATGTCACAGTTCTAAACAAATCATGCAGTCCTCATCTGGAGACATTATTCATAAACTGCAAACCGTTTTATGCCCTGTGAGAGTTTTCCTTGTTTATTCTGGTTGGAGTTTACATCCCCCCTCAGGCAGGTATTAATGAGGCATTACAACACCTGGCTGACCAGATAAACAATGGAGAAAAACCACCCGGACTCTTTGCTCATTGTTTTGGGGGACTTTAACAGAGCAAACCTCAGCCACAAACTGCCAAAATATAAAACAGCACATTAAGTGTCCCACCAGGGACTCTAACACTCTGGACCATTGTTACACTGTTTTAAAGGACTCATACCACTCTGTCCCCCATGCAGCCTTGGGACTATCTGATCACTGTATGGTTCATCTTATCCCGTCCTACAGGCAGAAGCTGAAATCTGCTAAGCCTGTAGTTAAGATTGTGAGGAGATGGTCCGATGAGGCCAAAGTGGAACTACAAGCCTGCTTTGACTGCACTGATTGGAGTGTTTGAGGCTGCAGCTTCAGACCTCCATGAACTGACTGATACTGTGACATCTTACATCAGTTTTTGTGAGGATGTGTGTGCCTACCAAAACCTTCTGCATATACGACAATAAACCCTGGTTCACTGCAAAACTCAGGCAACTTCGACAGAACAACGAAGAGGCCTACAAAAGTGGAGACAGAGTTCTGTATAATCAGATCAGAAACACACTGACAATGGAGGTGAAAGCAGCTAATGCCGCTTTTCCACTACAAACGCGGCTGAGCCATGCTGAGTCGAGCTGAGCGGGGCTGTTGGAGTTGCATTTCGACTACAACCGCGCTGAACCGTGCTGGCTGGAAGTGGGTGGACACATTGGGTGGAGTTAGGCAGCTGGGCCATAGAAGGTTCACGCTGCACGCTACACGTTTACGTGAAGAACTGGACCCTGGGCCATTAAACTTCATGCTTGGATGTTCACGTGTTGCGTCTGTTCTACTTTGACCGAGTAACCAACAATATGGACTCTTCGGATGACAACGATTGCCTCATTCTGCTTTTACTGAAACAGAGGAAGAGAAAAAGGAACAGAATTTGGAGCCGAGAACACTTCCTTCTGAGAGAAACCCGTGGTGAATTTCACTGAACATTCTATAATCTGCTGACAATCCCGATGAAGAACTATTTTTCAATTATACCATTCAATTATATTTTTTCTGAAGTTTTCCCCTGAAAGCATAGAGTTATCTCCCTAGACCCGTTCTGATTGGCTGGCGCGGCGGTGACCGCATGCATTGACTGGAATTTCCATCTTCACGCCTAGAAAAGAGTGTGCATGTTCATTTCACGCTTCACGCGTGAAGTGTGCAGCGTGCAACGTGAACGCCGTTCTATGGCCCAGAGCAAGTCATGCTACGTTTGTCCACTTTTCTTTACACGCGTGCAGCGTGCATCTTCTATGGCCCAGCTGCCTTAGCGAAAGTGGGTGGACGTCACGTGATGTCGTTAAGCGGCGCAAACAGTGACAGTGAGCTTTTAAGCGGTAGTCTCACGACCCGAATAGTAAACAATAAACATGGAGGACATGGAGTCGTTAGTGTTGCTGGTCTTGGTGCTGTGGCTTGTAGTCACCGACAACGCCAACAGATACTGGCAAGAGCGTATAGATGAGGCGAGGCGCATAAGGCTTCAGAAATTCTCGTAATTCGTAATTATTCTTCTTCCGGGTTTGCGGTGTTTACAGATCCCAGCGTGCTCGCGGGGCGTGTGGGCATGTGAGGACACTCCTCCTCACCAATCAGTGCACAGGGGAGTGTCTGCTCATGCCCCCAGCCTCACTCGGCTCACTTTGGCTCACTTCAGCCCCACTCCAAAATGGTGCGAGTTTTAGGGGCTAAGCAGGGCTGAAGCGAGCAGAGTCGTGCTGTTTTTTGGTAGTCGAAACGCGAGCCGTGTCGGGCTGAAGTGAGCTGAAGTGAGCTGAAAAAGGGTAGTGGAAAAGGGCCATAAGAGGAGCTATGCTGATAAGATTAAAAAACAGCCTTTCAGCAAACGACCCGACGTCAGTGTGGAGAAGCCTGCAGAACATTACTGACTATGGACCCTTTTCACGTGACGTCACGACAAACGCGGCCACCATTTTGGACATGTACTACCAGTAGTTTACCACAGCCAGCATTGAGGAACGGCAGCAAAGAAAGTGTTTATTTTCAGCAAGACTTCCATCATGCCACTATTTTGATGTGCACCTGGATGTAGTAACCATCAACAAACAAGGCAAGGTTTATCATTTTATCGGATCCCGACGGAGAAGATGGATAGCGGCCATTAACAGATTGGCAGCCCTCGGCATACCAGCGCTTGTGTAGTGACCACTTTGTTGGAGGTAAGACGAATAAAATTAGCCAGAAAAGGCATTACATTGCTGTTAACATTCTGTGGTGGCGAGTGTGTAACCAAATAGGCTAAAATAACCCATTGTAACCTCTTTGTTCTTCTGTATTAGCTATTAGCTAACGACATTAGCTAGCATTGTGTTCCTTTGCTGTTGGTAGACTGTAGGACAGATCAGAGTCAGTGTTCTACAAACAGCGCTTAATTTGAGGGGGAGCAAGCCGGAGCGCGCTCTGGAACCTCGGGCGTTGGCTCTGGCAGCTATTTACACTGGATCCAGTGATCTGACACCTCTCTTGACTATGTAACAAAAAAAAAAAAAAACGATTGTCTTTAGGCTTGCCATCCTTCCACTTGCGAGTGGTAAGTGATCTACGCTGGGATCACACACACAGCGGCTCAGTCCCGAATCGTGGCTCGTGCACTTCACTCGCGCGCTCTGAGCTGCGCAGGGCCGGAGTGCGCACCCTCCAGAGGCCACTTGCTGTTCAGGGCGGAGTGATTTGGAGCGCAGGATGCCTGCGGAGCCGAGCGTATCCGTGTATTGGTGTTGCTGTGTGCAGACGAATCGTGTATTGGTGTTGCTGTGTGCACACTAAATCGCTTTTAAAAACGTTAATCTGATGATCCGCTGATACGGTCTAATGTAAACATGGGCTAAGTGTTCAAAACAAGAAGAACATGCATTTGTCTCTTAAATCCAGGCCGTTCCCTGTAATCTCTAACAGCGGTTGGAGAAAGTAATGGCAAATAGCAAGTGCACAAACCATAGAAGGTAAACTGTACACAGCGCCAGGGCAGTGTGATGGTATGTCTACTTTTAGATTGTGTTAGCTTATCAATGAACACACTTGTCACTCGACGAGTTTCACGTCTTTACGACGGATACTTAAATGTGTATTAGGTATTATTGTTGCAGTCTAAGCAGTCATTGTAGCAGCTAGATGAGCGAGAACCGAAAGGGTCTGTGCCATAAACCGTTATTTCTGTACGGCGTTGCTAATGTGTCGTTACTGTTATTTCTCCCTCTGCTCGCCCTGTAAATGCCCTACGTCACTGGATAGCGAAGGTGTTTTCTGCATCTCGCTCCTTTTTCTTGTATGTTCTCCGTTTGTCGCCTTCCTCGCATTCAAACCAATTCGAGCCGAAGTCCGCTACATGTCCAAAATGGTGGTCGCGTTTACGAAGGTCACGTGACTGAAAAGGGTCTATAGGAGACCATCCCCCAACATTGCAGTGAACCATCAACTGGCTGACAAGCTGAATGTGTTTTACTGCAGATTCGACACATTCACACCTCTCCCCCCTTCAGTCATTAAAGACCCATTTACACCCCCTACCATTCTGCCACCCCCCGCCTCTGACCCCCCACCAGCACTCAAGATCTGTGAAGAGGATGTCTGTCAGCTTTTCCACAGACAGATGATCAGGAAGGCACCTGGCCCAGATGGTGTGTCACCCTCTTGTCTGAAGGTCTGTGCTGATCAGCTGGCTCCCATCTTCACCCAGATCTTTAATAGATCCCTGGAGCTGTGTGAAGTCCCCTCATGCTTCAAATGCTCCACAATAATCCCGGTTCCTAAGAAAACCAATATCACAAGACTGAATGACTACAGGCCTCTTGCCCTCACATCTGTAGTCATGAAGTCCTTCAAGAGACTGGTGTTGTCATACCTGAAGGACATCACAGACCCCCTGCTGGATCCCCTGCAGTTTGCCTACCAGGCAAACAGGTCAGTAAATGATGCAATAAATATGGGTCTACACTACATCCTGCAACACCTTAACACTTCAGGGACGTACGCCAGGATCCTGTTCGTGGACTTCAGTTCACGAACACCATTCGTGAACTGAACATCCACGTATTCAACACCATTATTCCAGACATCCTTCACACCAAGCTCACCCAGCTCACTGTGCCCTCCTCCACCTGTCAGTGGATTACAAACTTCCTAACAGAAAGCAGCAGGTGAGGATGGGAAGCATCATATCCAGCACTCGGACTATCAGCACTAGTACCCCCCAAGGGTGTGTGTTCTCCCCACTGCTCTTCTCCCTTTATACCAATGACTGCACCTCAAGAGACCCGTCTGTTAAACTCCTGAAATTTGCAGACAATACAATGGTCATCAGCGGCACAGTGGTGTAGTGGTTAGCGCTATCGCCTCACAGCAAGAAGGTCCGGGTTCGAGCCCCGTGGCCGGCGAGGGCCTGTGTGTGGAGTTTGCATGTTCTCCCCATGTCCGCATGGGTTTCCTCCGGGTGCTCCGGTTTCCCCCGCAATCCAAAGACATGCAGGTTAGGTTAACTGGTGACTCTAAATTGGCCGTAGGTGTGAATGGTTGTCTGTGTCTATGGCCAAGTTTACATTAGACCGTATCTGTCTCATTTTCTTCGCGGATGCACTGTCCGTTTACATTAAAACGCCTGGAAACGCCGGGAAACGGGAATCTGCCAGCGTCCACGTATTCAATCTAGATCGTGTCTGGTCCGGTGCTGTGTAAACATTGAGAATACACAGATACACTGTGCTGAGCTCTAGCTGGTGTCGTCATTGGACAACGTCACTGTGACATCCACCTTCCTGATTCGCTGGCATTGGTCATGTGACGCGACTGCTGAAAAATGGTGCGGACTTCCGCCTTGTATCACCTTTCATTAAAGAGTATAAAAGTATTAAAATACTGATGCAAATACTGCCCATTGTGTAGTTATGATTGTCTTTAGGCTTGCCATCCTTCCACTTGCAAGTGGTAAGTGATATGCGCTGGGATCACACACACAGCGGCTCAGTCCCGAATCAGTGCTTGTGCACTTCACTCGCGTGCTCTGTGAGCTGCGCAGGGCTGGAGTGCGCACCCTCCAGAGGGCACTCGCTGTTCAGGGCGGAGTGATTTGGAGCGCAGGATGCCTGCGGAGCCGAGCGTATCCGTGTATTGGCGTTGCTATATGCACGCGAATCGTGTATTGGCGTTGCTGTGTGCACACTAATTGTTTTAAAAACGTTAATCTGATGATCTGCTGATACGGTCTAATTTAAACTTGGCCTAAGTGTCAGCCCTGTGATGACCTGGCGACTTGTCCAGGGTGTACCCCGCCTTTCGCCCGTAGTCAGCTGGGATGGGCTCCAGCTTGCCTGCAACCCTGTAGAACAGGATAAAGTGGCTAGAGATAATGAGATGAGAATGAGACAACGGTCATCGGCCTCATCCGAGACGGTGACGAGTCTGCATACAGACAGGAGGTTGAACGGCTGGTCTGTTGGTGCGGTCAGAACAATCTGGAGCTGAACACGCTCAAAACTGTGGAGATGACAGTGGACTTTAGGAGGAGCCCCCCCACTCTGCTGCCCATCACCAACATTGTGACTGCTGTTGAAAGCTTCAGGTTTCTGGGCTCCACAATCTCTCAGGACTTGAAGTGGGAGACTAAGACAATCACTATCATCACAAAGGCTCAGCAGAGGTTGTACTTTCTGCGCCAGCTCAGGAAGCTCAACCTGCCTAAGGAGCTACTGACAATTCTACTCTGCCATCATTCAGTCTGTTCTTTGCTCTTCCATCACTGTTTGGTTTGGATCGGTCACCAAACAGGAGAAGAACAGACTGCAACAGACAATAAGGTCTGCAGAGAAAATTGGTGTCAACCTGCCCTCCATCCAATACCTGTACCTGTCCAGAGTCAGGAAACGGGCAGGTAACATCTCTGTGGACCCATCACACCCTGGTCACAAACTGTTTAAACTTCTCCCCTCAGGGAGGCAATATAGATCACTGTATGCAAAAACAACCAGACAAGAATAGTTTCTTCCCTCAGGCTGTCTGTGATGAACAGCTAAAATCCAGATTCATATATCAGTAATATCACTTGCAAAATATCTGCACACTCATACTGTCATTCTGTGCTCACTGTTATATTTATACTTATTTATATTTACTATTTCATCTTTGCGAGGGCGGCACAGTGGTGTAGTGGTTAGCGCTGTCGCCTCACAGCAAGAAGGTCCGGGTTCAAACCCCATGGCCGGCGAGGGCCTTTCTGTGTGGAGTTTGCATGTTCTCCCCGTGTCCACATGGGTTTCCTCCGGGTGCTCCGGTTTCCCCCACAGTCCAAAGACATGCAGGTTAGGTTAACTGGTGACTCTAAATTGACCATAGATGTGAATGGTTGTCTGTGTCTATGTGTCAGCCCTGTGATGACCTGGCGACTTGTCCAGGGTGTACCCTGCCTCTTGCCCGTAGTCAGCTGAGATAGGCTCCAGCTTGCCTGCAACCCTGTAGAACAGGATAAAGCAGCTAGAGATGAGATAATGAGATGAGATTTCATCTGTGCACTATGCACCATATTGCACCAAAAGGGAAAATCCTTTCTGTGATGAACAGCTAAAATCCAGATTCATATATCAGTAATATCACTTGTAAAATATCTGCACACTCATACAGTCATTCTGTGCACACTGTATACTTTATATTTATCTATTTCATACTTGACTTACCTGGATTAGTTTGCACAATGCACCTATGGCACTTTTTTTTGTTTGTTTGTACACTTTTTAATCTGTTTTTGTACTATGAGAGCTAAGTGAAACTGGAGTCAAATTCCTCGTGTGTGTCCACATACCTGGCAATAAGTGTTTCTGATTGTTTTGGGCCCTCTGGTACACCAGTCTGCCTGCAAAACCTCACTGGAGGCCAACATAGCCCACAATTTCCATTTGGTGGTCAGAGCAGGTAAAGCAGGGCCACCTCAGCTTCTAGAGAGAGAGAGACACACTTTCTAATTTTATATATTTTTTTCTGAGTAGCACGTTGCCCATGTACATGGACTCTAATATCTGTCTCCTGTTTTTCATGTACTCTGCATCTTTTTAGAGCATTTCCAGACTTTACAATTACTGAGGTTCTATGCTTCTCTTATATGGCTTAGTTACTTTGCCATATGCTTTCCCCCATTGATGTGACTTGTCATTTTTCCAACGTGGTATCTGTCTCTGCCTTCCCATCCTGCCTCCATCACTGCCTGCCTTACTCACTCACTCTGGACATAGGGAGAGAGAGAGGGGGGATGCTGGCTCTGCCGAATAAATTAATACGTCAGGACTTAATTCTTTCTGATGGTTTTTGGTTCCCCTGGTGCAATCGGGAGGAAATTTGGTGCAGAGGCTCCCAGTGTGTCTAGAGACCACCTCTGAATTAGAAATTCACTTTTGACCTCGTTTCGGCAAGTTACATGCAATGGCATTGTTGGACTATAGGCGCAGGCTCATGTTTTTGTCAAATTCAAAAAACCATAAAAAAAAATCAAAGGAGCGTCCTGCATGATCACGGATGGATGTGTCGTGATCAGGGGCTCAAGCTGCACACGTGGATATGCATTTTATGTCAGTGCACAAAAAATTATGCCCGATTATGAAGGGTAAAAAAAAAAAGCCCAAGCAGTGCCCAAAGTTGTGGAAGGTCGCCCCCTGGTGCAATCAAGATGAAATTTGGCGCAGAGGCACTAAATGTGCTAAGGAGACCACCGCTGAAGAGAAAATTCAGTTTCAACCTCATTTCGGCAATTTGCGTGCGACTCTACTATCGGAGGAGATAATATACTGTAGATGATGTGAAGGCCAATTCAAATCAAAAAAATCAAAGCGTCCAGCACGGTCGTGGATGCATGCACATTCTTGTTCATGTAGCCCTTCAGAGATCTGAAAGCAGACAGCTTTACTAACGGCTATATTCTGCTGGGTTGTGAGACCTTTCTGTATGTCTGACCTCCTTTACAGATCTTATACTGCTTTGAACCCAACATATTAGGCACCAAATTAAAGCTTAGACTATGCCTTTTCCAACAATATCATACTTGGGTGTATAGCAGTTGCTATGGCTGAGTAATCAGACAATATGTGTCAGATTAGCTATGGAATTTTGAAAACCCAGAAAGTGCCCAAACTCGTGAGAGGGGGGCTTCCCCTGGTGCAATTGGGACGAAATTTGGTGCGGAGACTCCCAGTGTGCCTAGAGACCACAGCTGAAGAAGAAATTCACTTTTGACCTCGTTGAGGCAAGTTATGTGCAATGGCATTGTTGGATTACAGGCGCAGGCTCACGTTTTTGGCAAATTAAAAAAAATCATTAAAAAAAAATCAAAGGAGCATCCTGCATGATCACAGATGGATGCATCGTATTCAGGGGCTCAAGCCGCACATGTGGATATGCATTTTATGTCAGTGCACAAAAAATTATGCCCGATTATGAAGGGTAAAATCAAAAGCCCAAGCAGTGCCCAAAGTTGTGGAAGGTCACCCCCTGGTGTAATTGAGACGAAATTTGGCGTGGAGGTGCTAAATGTGCTAAGGAGACCACCACTGAAGAGAAAATTCAGTTTCAACCTCATTTCGGCAATATGTGTTGGCTTAGCTATGGAATTTTGAGAACCCAGAAAGTGCCCAAACTCGTGGGGGGCTTCCCCGGTGCAATCAGGACGAAATTTGGCACGGAGGCTCCCAGTGTGCCTAGAGACCACGGCTGAAGAAGAAATTCACTTCCGACCTCGTTGTGGCAAGTTACATGCAATGGCATTGTTGGATTACAGGCGCAGGCTCACATTTTTGGCAAATTCAAAAAATCATTAAAAAAAAAAAATCAAAGGAGCGTCCTGCGTGATCACGGATGGCTGCATCGTGTTTGGGGGCTCAAGGCGCACACGTGGATATGCATTTTATGTCAGTGCACAAAAAATTATGCCCGATTATGAAGGGTAAAATCAAAAGCCCAAGCAGTGCCCAAAGTTGTGGAAGTTCACCCCCTGGTGCAATCAAGACAAAATTTGGCATGGAGGTGCTAAATGTGCTAAGGAGACCACCACTGAAGAGAAAATTCAGTTTTAACCTCGTTTCGGCAAGTTACGTGTGACTCTACTATTGGAAGGAGATAATATAGAAGATGTGAAGACCATTTCAGAAAATCATAAAGTCAAAGGAGCATCCGGCACAGTTGCGGATGCATGCGTTACGTTCAGGGGCTCGACTTGAACACGTGGATATTTGCAAGATGTCGGTGCGTGGAAAACTACGCCAGATACGGCCGGTCAAAACAAGTGCCCGAGGTGTGCCTCAGCCCTAAACCTAGGGCACAGCAGTGCCATGGAAAGGCACCCGCCGGTGCGATCGGGATGAAACTCGTCAGGCCAGCTCCTGACAGGCCCGGGAGACCAGCGGCGAAGAGAGAATCGGGTTTCGACCTCCCCCCGGTGAGTTACGGCGGCCGGCCTTCTCGGGCGCAACAGCACGTGCTGCTCAGGGCCTGAGTTAGCGAAAATTTTTCACATCTTGAACTTGCAGGCTCATCTCGACGGGCGCGACGAGACGAGCGAAATGGTCGATGGGACCCCAGGGCGCCTCCGGGGCCACGAGAGGCTGTGGAAGCAGCAACTCAGCAACGCTTTCACCTTGGCCCAGCGGCATCACTTTTGTAACCAGGTTCTTTCGACCAACCAATAAAAATGAAGAATTGAATACTGAAAATTTACGATTTATTTAACTCAAGCTCAGGGGAGAAAAAAGAAGCAGTCAGAGGTAGCTACCCACTACTGGGACTGTAAAATACAATAAACACACCAAATGCAAAATAGCATCACACCAAGAGTACAAAACAGCTATAAAAAGTAAAATGCACAAGTGCTTCAAACATCCTACTAACCACACTGCAACCACTGCAAGTCAATCACGGCACTCGATAACTACTGTTGGCTACAAACACATCAAAATGTCACACAAAGGCCCAGTAGTAGGTAAACACAGTGGCTACAGCCTGCAGTCCCCAGATAACCTGTAAAGTTTATTAACATTAAAAGATATTTATCTTCTCTTTATTCTAATATTATTAAAAAAAGGCAAAGGCCACACACACAATCCACTATAAAATAGCTGCTATAATTAACCAGACCACTGGCTGAGCCACTTGAAGGCAGAAGGCGTGCAGAGCCACAACCCAGGTCGGCCGCCCTTGGCTGGGACAAACAAAATGAAAATACACCCACACACAAAATAACCAAAATGGACAACACCAATGACATTAGTGAGCTAAACAATATTCCACACGGCTAAAGCAAAATCAAATTGGCAAAACACAAAAATAGCACAAAATCAAGAAAACAGGGGAAAACAAACTGCATGCCATCCACCTTACCCACTGCTGACACAGAGACCCAAAAAAAAAAAAAAACACCACCCCCAGAGCCTCTATTGAGGTATTTCACCTGACGTCACAGGGTCACGTGACGCCCCGGTGTCCACCATTTTGAACGTCAAGCTACATACTAACGCTGCAGACAGAGAGGGAGAACCAGCTTGAAAAAAAACGTGTTACAGACACCTAGAATAGATTAATTTGTCAGTAAGCACTCCATAAATAACCATGGTGTTTGCTTGTTGTGCTGTGGGCTGCCACAACAGACAGGGACAGCGTGCAGGATGCTCCTTTTACCGGTTTCTAGTGATGGGAATTTCGGCTCTTTTGGCTCTTCTTACTATAAGGAGCCGGCTCTTTCGGCTCCCAAACGGCTCCTGATATTTTATTTTTGATTTAATTGCTGCAATTAACTAGTTAATTAATTACATTATTATGTATATTTTATCAATAGGATGTTTTCCATTTTATTTTTTAGTTTTTGTAGCCATTGTAAAGCTTTGTAAAGTATAGCAGTGTAACAATCTTCTAGCTATAGAAATAAAAAACTTACCAATTAATAAATAATTCTCACAAACAATGCAAAACTGTGTTATATTACCAATATAAAATACACAGCTGATTTTCCCCTCCTCAGGTGCCTCACAGACTCCTCTCCCCTGCGCTCCACAGCTTTAAGCATTACACCAATTTTCGTAGCTGTGAATGACATCAACCCCCCCCCCCAACCAACCAAAAAAAGTAGGCGTACACTATGCTACTTTTTTTCCTTTGAATGGTAATAGACAACACAAAGACGCAATCGGACAGCAACTTTTTTTGTGAAAGTCTCTCTGAGGCACCTAAGGACAAAAAACTAATTCGGCTCCCCAACTCGGCTCCCACCGAAGAGCCGGCTCCCGTTGTTCACTTCAAAGAGCCGGCTCTTTGAACCGGATCGTTCGCGACCGACACATCACTACCGGTTTCCTACTGACCCAGACAAGATGGCCAAATGGATTGCAGCTGTGAAGAGACAGGATTGGGAGCCAACAGAGTACTCCAGACTTTGCAGTGATCATTTCATTTCAGGTTAGTTTATCAGTTAACGCAATTTTGATAAAATATATAGCAAAAAGTAAATGGGTCAGTGTTTGTTAACCCATCTGAGCAGTGAAACAAGGCAGTGTTAATTTGTCTAGGGTTGCATGTAGCAGACATCAGACATAAAACACAATAACAGAGGCTAGAAAGAAACGGGACACAGAAATAAATAAACAGGGCTCCATACCAAGGCTGGGTACAGTGTTTGTGATAAAAGACAGATCCAATTTAACACGAATCACAGCTTACTTTCTTGTTAAAATGTGCAAAGGTCTCCACCATCTCATACCGCCTTGCACTGAAGGACTTAAGCGTGCCATCCAAAATGGCTGCATCACGTGACTTGGTCACATGGGTGAAACACCTCAGTAGGCCCAGCTTTTATAGGCTCCTCTTCCTGTTCCCAGTATTTTACAGCAGCAAATCACACAGCTCCCCCCAGTGTCCCAGCCCATTACTACAGCCCCAATTCCCCATATGTTCATTCAGTTACACTTTCACAACGAGTACTTCAGACGGGCTAACCCAGAGCTTCTGGTCAAACTAAAGCGACTCATGCCTGGCAACAAGGCCAAGATTGCTGCTGGGATAAAGGTGACCAGCAAGTCAACAAAGTGTTTCTGTTATCAGATGGTGAATTCACCCAAGGAAAACTCTGCTACGATGAAAAGCGGTTGGTAGTTTAAAATATATATTTGTTCATCTACATCGTTTCGGTATAATTGCCAAATGTGTGGTCTTGCACCTTGAATGAATCATCTGGTGTGTGCATTCTTACAATTAAAATACAAAAAAAAATCGATTAAATCTGTCTGTCTGTGGCCCACAGTTTTAAACTTGGTTAAGATTTGAAAATCCTCAAATGTGCACGAGAAATAAGATAACAGATAAGAGAGTGGACTAAATTCCTTAAAAGGGGCATGAATGCTTCACGATTAACTCCACCCATTATGCCAACAAATATTGCAAATCAAGAGGGATCACCTTCCACACGCAAGTATTCTAGTTGAAAACATATTTTTGAGTTATTTATGGTATTTTTTTAATGATATTTATGGTAGTTTGGGTGTGGAGATTTTCATATGGTACACTGATAAAGGGCTATCTACAGTACCAATAAAAAGTTTGGACACACCTAAAACTACTATTTCACTAATCAGAGCATAGCCTTGAAAAAAACTTTAGTCATCTACAGGAATTTGTAGAGACAATAGACAGAGAATAAGAAAAGGAAAGTCATCTTGCTTGTACAGTGCCGCTAGCTAAGTTTTTGGTCTCTAGCAATCATCTGAATTTTTAGTACTTTTTATTCATTAATATCTGCCCTGTCTCTATGTGTTTAGATTCAGTTTTCTCATCTCATCTCATTATCTCTAGCCGCTTTATCCTTCTACAGGGTCGCAGGCAAGCTGGAGCCTATCCCAGCTGACTACAGGCGAAAGGCGGGGTACACCCTGGACAAGTCGCCAGGTCATCACAGGGCTGACACATAGACACAGACAACCATTCACACTCATATTCACACCTACGGTCAATTTAGAGTCACCAGTTAACCTAACCTGCATGTCTTTGGACTGTGGGGGAAACCGGAGCACCCAGAGGAAACCCACGCGGACACGGGGAGAACATGCAAACTCCGCACAGAAAGGCCCTCGTCGGCCATGGGGCTCGAACCCGGACCTTCTTGCTGTGAGGCGACAGCGCTAACCACTACACCACCGTGCCGCCTAGATTCAGTTTTGGTTGAGGAAACTCCTCACAACCATCATGGTGATGGCTCACAGAATGTGACGGATTGTGATAGGACATCTGAACCCTTCCAAGCATCTGTAATGGACCATGGCGATCCAGGCTCTGGGTTCCACCACTTCCTGATGAACTTCCTGGATTGTTCACACTAATCCAGCTGCAGGCACATCCATGAAGGCTCACCAAGCTCAATGCCTGCTGGGACGTTTATACCTCATCAGTCACATTATGGATTTTACGCACCAGGTAATGAATAGTATGATAGTTTCATTCTTTTAATTCTACTATACAGCCCAATCACATGCTTCTGAAGCAAATACTGTGTTATGGTGTATTATTTTCATGCACACTTACATGCATGCAATTTGGGATGTAGCCCAGTGTATTGTTTCTCAGCATCAGTGTTGGTGTTTCATATAACCAGCAAGTACTGTGATGTCTTGCGAAATTGCTTCTTTTTTTTTTTTTGAACAAAATACGAGTGTGGCGGCATGGTGGTGTAGTGGTTAGTGCTGTCGCCTCACAGCAAGAAGGTCCGGGGTCGAGTCCCGTGGCCAGTGAGGGCCTTTCTGTGCGTAGTTTGCATGTTGTCTGCGTGGGTTTCCTCCGGGTGCTCCGGTTTCCCCCACAGTCCAAAGACATGCAGGTTAAGTTAACTGGTGACTCTCAATTGACCGTAGGTATGAGTGTGAATGGTTGTCTGTGTCTATGTGTCAGCCCTGTGATGACCTGGCGACTTGTCCAGGGTGTACCCCGCCTTTCACCCGTAGTCAGCTGGGATAGGCTCCAGCTTGCCTGCGACCCTGTAGAACAGGTTAAAGCGGCTAGAGATAATGAGATGAGATGAAAATACGAGTGATTAATGCCATCTGGTGCTTGGCAGTATGTTTTTGGCTTTTGTTTGAACTCATTAATGTGTGCTTTTACATACTGAATATTTATTTTTTAATGATATTAGAGGTGCTTCATGCACATGATTTCTGTTGATACCAATAATTTAACGGAGCCTTAATTTGGCCAACCAGTCTATCGGTCAGGCTTTATACTGCATGTGATTTCTTTCAGTTGTTTCTGACACAACTATTTTAAAGCTTGATATGTCAGCACCATTTAGTACAGTAGGCAGGAAATAAATAAGAGTGGCTCGAGGAGCTGTATTGTAATATTTTCCAGAATAATGCTTAACTGAGATGGCGTTAATGTGTTACCAAATGGAAAGTCGTTTATTAACTTTTTTTTTGCGCAGGGTATCACTACTGTAGCCCAGGCTCCTTGGATTCAAACATGAACTTCTCCTAACACCCAGCTGCCTCCAAAGTTTATTGTGGATATTACCCTGTGAGTGCTGAAAAACTTTTTCATATTGTGTACTAATCAGAAGAAATTGCCAGTCATTATTTGAGCCTGTGCATCCATATTAAGATTTGATGATACATGTTGCGTTGTGAAGGGAATGTTGGGATGTCAAAAAAAGTGAAACCTTGATGTGTGTTGTAACACAATTTTACCCCTTATTGTCCAGTATTCCTTCTTCGGCCACCACCATTACACTGGTCAGAATCCAAACTGGCAAGCAGGTGAATCTGCAGATCTCAGGGAGTGTGACATGATCCTGGAGAGTCTACTCAAACTGGCAGAAGAACTGCAGGTCAGATTAAATGTTCCCCCTTAAAGAACACCCCTGAGTATCTACGTTAATAATGTACTCTGTATAATCTATGCTGTAATTACAGTACCAGTCAAAAGTTTGTGTACCCCTACTCATTCAGAGTTTTCTGTATTTTGACTATTTTCCACATTGTAGAACAATACTGATGACATCACAACTATGACATAACACATGGAACATATATGGAATTATGTGGTAAACAAAGAAAGTGTAAAAAAAGTGTTTCATATTTTAGATTCTTCAAAGTAGTCACTGTTTATCTTGATGATGCTTTGTACACTATTGGCATTATCTTCACCAGCTTCATGAGGTCGTCACCTGGAATGCTTTTCAATTAACAGGTGTGCTTCGTCTAAAGTTAATTAGTGGACGAGTTACTTGTCTTTTTAATGTGATTGAGATCAAATAGTAAATAATAAAAATACAGTAAATAGCCCTATTCTACAACTGTACTAATCCATATGATATCAAGAACCGCTCAACTAAGTAAAGAGAAATGACATCCATCATTAGTTTAAGACATGGTGTTGTAATAAATCTTTTAAT
Organism: Neoarius graeffei; assembly: GCF_027579695.1. Classification (NCBI taxonomy): domain Eukaryota; kingdom Metazoa; phylum Chordata; class Actinopteri; order Siluriformes; family Ariidae; genus Neoarius; species Neoarius graeffei. The sequence goes on from NC_083587.1 coordinate 10,027,079, forward strand.
AAAAATAAAGAAAAAACACTGAATTAGAAGGTGTCCAAACCTTTGATGGGTTCTGTATATGTACTATAAAGTCTGAATCCACCACCAAATTTACTCACTCAAACATTATTGTTCACAAACATGTTTAAAAGGAAAATTTGCAGTTATTTATCTGTGTGAGAAATTCTCATATCTGGAAACTATACTATGTGCTTCATTTTAAAATTTATACTTCAAACAACATTATGATGCCACTTTTCACGCAAATGCTAACACATGTGCTTCTAACACACCCAACAGTAGTGATGCACCTTATCATAATTTATGCAATTTTGATTTTGTCTTCCAGTGAAACTGAATTGCAAACAGGTATTGAAAGGAAATAAAAATCACAAAACCATCCATCCATTATCTGTAGCCACTTATCCAGGTCACAGGTGAGCTGCAGCCTATCCCAGTTGACTATGGGTGGGAGGCAGGGTACACCTTGGACAAGTTACCAGGTCATCGCAAGCACATAGAGACAAACAACTGTTCACACTCACACCTCCTGTCAATTTGGAGCTACCAATTAGCCTAACCTGCATGTCTTTGGACTGTGGGGGAAACTGGAGCACCCGGAGGAAACCCACACAGACAACATGCAAACTCCACACAGAAAGACCCTCGTCAGCTGCTGGGCTCAAACCCAGGACCTTCTTGCTGTGAGGCGACAGTGCTAACCACTACACCACGGTGCCGCCTCACAAAACCATAACATAACCATAAAATGTTTGCAATTTAAATCAGTGTGTTCCGTTTATTGTTGCTCCATGCGAGGACATAGATCCTGAAGGAGCCACACTTCCTGTATAGCACTCTATAGCAAGCTGGTTAGCTAGCTCACACTGATTTGTGTGCATTTTCTCCTTATTCAGGCTGATGCTTCCAGCAGTCTGCTCACCACGTGAAGACAGTTTGACCAGGCACCTCATGTTTATTTTGAGTGGAAATATTGGAAATATGTTAACTGAGTGTCTTTATTCCATTTCCTGACAAATATCACTCGGAAGGTACTGCATGAAGGCCAGTCATGTAACTGATTGTCTCTTGCATGTTTTTTGCTGTCTTGCTTTTCAATAAATCACTCTTACCTGCTGAACTGCTAGTCTTGCTTTTGAGTCCGGTCATCTCGACACACTTAACGTTTAGTTTATTACACAGGGTTTGGCATGCAGATATAACGAGCATCACATTTAATTATCAAAGCCAACTTTAGTGTTTCCTGAATGATTTCTTTTACAAAAAATGCCTGTGCATATACCGAAAAATGAACGGTAAATTATCAAACAGCTCTTTTACATTGTCCACAGGGGGGAAAAAAAAAACTTGGACACAATCTTATTTTAAAATAACATGCAATATTTGTATAGATTTAATAATTGTACATATGTATTTAAGACATTTAAAAAAAAATTGATGGATTTAAAACACTTTTTAGATTTAAGTATAATTTTAGTGTTTGATTTACATAGATTAATTTATAATCAATCATATAAGGACTCTTTCATCTGTACAGTTATTACCCTGAAGTCAGTGAATCAAACATGTGATGTACTGCATTTCACTCTGATTTGGACAAGGCAAAACTACTTTTAGCAATAACAGTGCCCCGAGTGTGTATAGACCTCTCTTCACTTGCAGTTCAAAATAAATAACATTACATGCATGATCCACATGTTGCACTTCACAAAGAATCTTAAATAGTCAAATAAGTCACAAGGGAGATAGATTTAAAAAAAAAAAATACCAGAAACAACTGCTGTACATCTTTGCCCAGATAAATGTCAGTGTGTGTGGGGGGTGGGGGGGGGGTTTCAGAAGTGATGTACATAGAGTATGTGTAATAAAGAGTGAAATTAAAAACAAATCAAAAGTGGCTCAAATCTGATTCAAAAGATCAGTTTGACAAAAAAAAATAGAGTACAACTTCAGGGTGGCACGGTGGTGTAGTGGTTAGTGCTGTCGTCTCACAGCAAGAAGGTCCGGGTTTGAGCCCCGTGGCCGGTGAGGGCCTTTCTGTGTGGGGTTTGCATTTTCTCCCCGTGTCCGCGTGGGTTTCCTCCGGGTGCTCCGGTTTCCCCCACAGTCCAAAGACATGCAGGTTAGGTTAACTGGTGACTCTAAATTGACCGTAGGTGTGAATGTGAGTGTGAATGGTTGTCTGTGTCTATGTGTCAGCCCTGTGATGACCTGGCAACTTGTCCAGGGTGTACCCCGCCTTTCGCTCGTAGTCAGCTGGGATGGGCTCCAGCTTGCCTGCGACCCTGTAGAAGGATAAAGCGGCTAGAGATGATGAGATGAGTACAACTTCATTCAAAATTTGTAATGTGAACACATGAAATGAGATCTTGGTAAGAATGTACAATCAAGCCATTTCGAAAATACGAAGTACCAAATGAAATTTTGATTGATGTGACTATTTGAATTCAGGACACACAAACACTAATACAGAAGATGAAACCATTTCTTCTGCTCTTATTTGACAATATTTTTGAGTAGGCACACTATTTGACATTGGAGGTAGCTTTCCTTAAGTTACTTCTCTGGTCACCAATCACATCCATAGGTAACAATTCAACATAGAAGAAATAAAACATGCTGTTATTGGAAAATAACCAACAGTGACAGAGCATGAGATATTCCCTGATGCAAAGTGGCCACTTCATTAGTTGATCGTTACTTTAAGACGTGAAGTGTCGTCATTCCAGCTTCTCATCAGTTGCTAATGTGGCAGGGCCTGGTGCTTGGCGACCACCACCAGTGGTTAGACCTACCCAAGGTTTTTAACCAAAACCCAGAATAAACCCACTCAAACAGTGCTATGAATTGTCACCCAATTGAGACCATTCAATCAAATGAAGGAAACGCATATAATTTACTGATTTCACTGTAGTCATTAAAGTTAAAAAAAAAATGGTGATGGCACAAAGACTGCAGTAAGACAGCTTGGGAGGCGATGGTGCAAAGGCAAAGGACCTCTCACACCCAAAGCAAGAATCATACCACTAGACCAGCAAGCCAAGCAATCCACACTAAAGTGTTCATGTACTGCTGGAATTTCATTATATCCTTCAAAGGTTTGACTTTTTCATGTCTACAGGATCCTGCTCAACGTTTGAGATGGTTGCATGAGATGTGTGAAGGAAAGCAGGTTCATGTTAATTTTGCTTTCTTCAGAAAATCTGTATGACTTGACTGATTTTGCTGTGGTCAACCAGGGCTATACCCTGTGATGACCTGGCAACTTGTCCAGGGTGTACCCCGCTTTTCGCCCGTAGTCAGCTAGGATAGGCTCCAGCTTGCCTGCGACCCTGTAGAACAGGATAAAGCGGCTAGAGATAATGAGATGAGAACCAGGGCTATAATTAAATTGTTATTGTGTGTGAGACAAATTCCGTAGCAAAGGTTGTGATTCTGAGGATAGTCGGGACAAGCTGTCCACTTTCATAATTAGCAAGAAAATCCTTTGTTGACGTTGCCCATATTCATGACTACTGCAACAATAACATTAACTACATTCATTTGAAAAGGAGATATTCAAAAACAGGGTTTATGGTGACTGAGTTTATTTATTTATTTATTTATTTTTTTTTTTTATTTTTTTTTTACTGAGACATGGTCAATTCCTAGGATGAGCCAAAGAATGCAAAATGAATCCAGTATTAAGTGGAAAGAACTTGGAATTCTGTTTGTATTTGTGATTTGTGTCCTAGATCCTTCATTGTTCCACTTTTGGATCATTGCTGAAAAGGATTGCTCTTGGAACCTGCATTCCCTGAAAGGAGTCCTTTGTGATTCAAAGTCTAGAATCAGTGTGCTCTTCATTCTCAGCTGGACGCTTGACATCACAAGATGGTGTCACCCACCTTTCGACGAACTATGTCCTGCAGCTTGTGTTTAGTGACATCAAGAGTGTGTTGGTTTACACTGCTAAATTTTGTATGCCAAGGCAGGTATACTCAGCCCAAATGTGTGGATTCCCCAAAAACTGAATTTGTGAGAAAAAGATTAGCATTAAAGCCGCAAGCGGCCTCGACGGGCCCTCGCGCCAGCGGCCAAGGGGGGCGGGGGCATGCGTCCCCGCGAAAAACCTTCTACAGCTTCTTTGGCAAGAGACATTACTCCCACAATGGTGACAAAGCACAGAATTGGACACAGAGTACACGGTGCGCTGAGATGTTGTCATGGACAGAACATTTTATGCCATGGCTTCCCAACCAAATTAATGTATTTACCTCATCAGTCACCAAGCTATAGCTACATAGGATTGTCTTCTGTTAGACATCTATTAGTCTGTATGTAACGCTACAACACTTGCTCCCGACTGCCTACCCATTCCCCACAAGTCATGTGTGTTTAAGGCAACCAAAACAACATACTCCTGGTGCCTCATGATTGTAAACACCTCTCCTGCAACTGCTACAGCGCAATGAGCGCCCCCAGTGGTGAAAGTTCACCAAATTTGGTATACATGTCAAGGGACCTATGAAGAGTTGTTTGGTAAAGTTTGATCAAGTTTGACCAATCAGAAGCCGAGATATAAATTGTTGCCTGAAAACAGCGCCCCCAGTGGCAAAAGTTCACAAAATTTGGCACATATGTCAGGTGACCTGTTAAGAGTGTGCGTATCAAGTTTGATCAAGATTGAGAAAATAGAAGATGAGATATTGATTTTTGAAGAATAAATTTTTTGGTTTCTCCCATGTCAGTAGGTGGCGCTATGCTACAACACTTGCTCCCGACTGCCTACCCATTCCCCACAAGTCATGTGTGTTTAAGGCAACCAAAACAACATACTCCTGGTGCCTCATGATTGTAAACACCTCTCCTGCAACTGCTACAGTGTAATGAGCGCCCCCAGTGGTCCACAAGTCATGTGTGTTTAAGGCAACCAAATCAACATACTCCTGGTGCCTCATGATTGTAAACACCTCTCCTGCAACTGCTACAGCGCAATGAGCGCCCCCAGTGGTGAAAGTTCACCAAATTTGGTATACATGTCAAGGGACCTCTGAAGAGTTGTTTTGTAAAGTTTGATCAAGTTTGACCAATCAGAAGCCGAGATATAAATTGTTGCCTGAAAACAGCGCCCCCAGTGGCAAAAGTTCACAAAATTTGGCACATATGTCAGGTGACCTGTTAAGAGTGTGCCTATCAAGTTTGATCAAGATTGAGAAAATAGAAGATGAGATATTGATTTTTGAAGAATAAATTTTTTGGTTTCTCCCATGTCAGTAGGTGGCGCTATGCTGCACATGAGCGATTATGAGTTGGAAAAATAAGTGTCTACAACAGCAACGTACTATCACAAGGTAGTGGTGTGAAGGAGAAGCATTATGGAATTATTTACCAAAAACCTTTTTTGGAGCAATTGCGTTGGCCAAAAACAGCGCCCCCCATGGACGAAAATTCCCAAAATGAGGTGTACATGACATGGGAGGTAGTAAGAGGGTGGCCGTGAAGTTTGACCAAATTTGAGGAAAGATTGGATTTTTTGCCCAAAAATAGCGCCCCCAGTGGCGAAATATCACAGAAATTGGGTAACATGTCAGATGCCCAATGAGTGATTTGCGTGTCAAGTATGAGCAGTTTTGAGCAATTTGAAGATATGTTATGAATTTTTAAGCATGTAACATTTTGCATTGAAAATTGATTGACGTATAACTTCTGAACGGTTTATTCTACGTGAAACTTATTTAGGAACTTTTGGCAGCCGTTTCTGTAGATGATGTGTATAAATTTTGGTGACATTCCTATGAACGGTCTAGGAGGAGTTGCGCCGTCTTCGTGGCCATGCATTTCGCACAAAAGTGAAATTACCTCACTTCCTGTTGGGCGTGGCTAATGCATTGGCATTACATTTTTGTCCGGCTTAGTGAGATACATACGCGTACCAAATGGCATGCCACTACTACAAACTACATGGCAACCAGGCACCTTAATGCGGGAGGCCAAAATCACAATGAGTTAGGGGGCGCTATAGAGGCCCTGAGGCCCGCCTGGATCTGGGCTTCTGGTTCTCAGTAGCGGAGGGAGTCTAAGAAAAAGGAGCCAAATTTCGTGCGATGTCGACCATGGCAAGCGCCCCAAAAAGGGTCTTGTAAAGAGTTTGCTTGCCAAGTTTGACAAATCAGAAGCTGCAATATCATTTCTGCCATAACCAGCACCCCCAGGGGCGAAAGTGCACAAAATTTGGCGTACATGTCAGGTGAGCTATGAAGAGTTTGCGTATGAAGTTTGATGACAATTGAGTAAACAGAAGATGAGATATAGATTTTTGAAGAATAAATTTTTTGGTTTTTCCCATGTCAGAAGGTGGCGCTATGCTGTACATGACTGATTATGAGATGGAAAAATAAGTGTCCACAACAGCAACGCACTATCACAAGGTAGTGGTGTGAAGGAAAAGCATTATGGAATTATTTACCAAAAACCCGTTTTGGAGAAATTGCGTCGGCCAAAAACAGCGCCCCCCATGGACGAAAATTCCCAAAATGTGGTATACATGACATGGGAGGTAGTAAGAGGGTGGCCGTGAAGTTTGACCAAATTTGAGGAAAGATTGGATTTTTTGCCCAAAAATAGCGCCCCCAGTGGCGAAATATCACAGAAATTGGGTAACATGTCAGAAGCCCAATGATTGATTAGCGTGTGAAGTATGAGCAGTGTTGAGCAATTAGAAGATTTGTTATGAATTTTTTAGCATGTAAAATTTTGAAGTGAAAATTGATTGACGTATAACTTCTGAACGGTTTATCCTACGTGAAACGTATTTAGTAACTTTTGTCAGCCATGTCTGTAGATGATGTGTATCAATTTTGGTGACATTCCTATGAACGGTCTAGGAGGAGTTGCGCCGTCTTCGTGGCCATGCATTTCGCACAAAAGTGAAATTACCTCACTTCCTGTTGGGCGTGGCTAATGCATTGGCAAGACATTTTTGGCCGGCTTAGTGAGATACATATGCATACCAAATGGCATGCCACTACTACAAACTATATGGCAACCAGGCACCTTAATGCGGGATGCCAAAATCACAACGACTTAGGGGGCGCTATAGAGGCCCTGAGCCCCGGCCAAGTTTGGGCTTTTGGTTCTGAGTAGCGGTGGCAATTCTCGGAAGTGGCGCCAAATTTCGCGCGTTTTCGCCCATGGCAAGCGCCCCGAAAATGGCCCAACAGCGGAGAAAAATAAAGAAGAAGAAGAATAACAAGCGGCCTCGACGGGCCCTCGCGCCAGCGGCCAAGGGGGGCGATCGCATGCGGCCCTGCGAAATACCGTAAAGAGTTTGCTTGCCAAGTTTGACAAATCAGAAGCTGCAATATCATTTTTGCCATAACCAGCACCCCCAGGGGCGAAAGTGCACAAAATTTGGCGCATATGTCAGGTGAGCTATAAAGAGTTTGCGTATGAAGTTTGATGACAATTGAGTAAATAGAAGATGAGATATAGATTTTTGAAGAATAAATTTTTTGGTTTTTCCCATGTCAGTAGGTGGCGCTATGCTGTACATGAGCGATTATGAGTTGGAAAAATAAGTGTCTACAACAGTAATGTACTATCACAAGGTAGTGGAGTGAAGGAAAAGCACTATGGAATGATTTACCAAAAACCCGTTTTGGAGCAATTGCGTCGGCCAAAAACAGCGCCGCCCATGGACAAAAATTCCCAAAATGTGGTATACATGACATGGGAGGTAGTAAGAGGGTGGCCGTGAAGTTTGACCAAATTAGAGGAAAGATTGGATTTTTTGCCCAAAAATAGCGCCCCCAGTGGCGAAATATCACAGAAATTGGGTAACATGTCAGAAGCCCAATGAGTGATTTGCTTGTGAAGTATGAGCAGTTTTGAGCAATCAGAAGATTTGTTATGAATTTTTAAGCATGTAAAATTTTGCATCGAAAATTGATTGACGTATAACTTCTGAACGGTTTATCCGACGTGAAACATATTTAGTCACTTTTGTCAGCCATGTCTGTAGATGATGTGTATCAATTTTGGTGACATTCCTATGAACGGTCTAGGAGGAGTTGCGCCGTCTTCGTGGCCATGCATTTCGCACAAAAGTGAAATGACCTCACTTCCTGTTGGGCGTGGCTAATGCATTGGCATTACATTTTTGTCCGGCTTAGTGAGATACATATGTGTACCAAATGGCATGCCACTACTACAAACTACATGGCAACCAGGCACCTTAATGCAGGAGGCCAAAATCACAACGAGTTAGGGGGCGCTATAGAGGCCCTGAGGCCCGCCTGGATCTGGGCTTCTGGTTCTCAGTAGCGGTGGCAGTCTAAGAAAAAGGAGCCAAATTTCGTGCGTCGTCGACCAAGGCAAGCGCCCCAATAAGGGTCTTGTAAAGAGTTTGCTTGCCAAGTTTGACAAATCAGAAGCTGCAATATCATTTCCGCCATAACCAGCACCCCCAGGGGCGAAAGTGCACAAAATTTGGCGTACATGTCAGGTGATCTATGAAGAGTTTGTGTATGAAGTTTGATGACAATTGAGTAAATAGAAGATGAGATATAGATTTTTGAAGAATAAATTTTTTGGTTTTTCCCATGTCAGAAGGTGGCGCTATGCTGTAGATGAGCGATTATGAGTTGGAAAAATAAGTGTCTACAACAGCAACGCACTATCACAAGGTAGTGGTGTGAAGGAAAAGCATTATGGAATTATTTACCAAAAACCCGTTTTGGAGCAATTGCGTCGGCCAAAAACAGCACCCCCCATGGACGAAAATTCCCAAAGTGTGGTATACATGACATGGGAGGTAGTAAGAGGGTGGCCGTGAAGTTTGACCAAATTTGAGGAAAGATTGGAATTTTTGCCCAAAAATAGCGCCCCCAGTGGCGAAATATCACAGACATTGGGTAACATGTCAGAAGCCCAATGACTGATTTGCTTGTGAAGTATGAGCAGTTTTGAGCAATAAGAAGATTTGTTATGAATTTTTAAGCATGTAAAATTTTGCATCGAAAATTGATTGACGTATAACTTCTGAACGGTTTATGCTACGTGAAACGTATTTAGTAACTTTTGTCAGGCATGTCTGTAGATGATGTGTATCAAGTTTGGTGACATTCCTATGAACGGTCTAGGAGGAGTTGCGCCGTCTTCGTGGCCATGCATTTCGCACAAAAGTGAAATTACCTCACTTCCTGTTGGGCGTGGCTAATGCATTGGCATTACATTTTTGTCCGGCTTAGTGCGATACATATGCGTACCAAATGGCATGCCACTACTACAAACTACATGGCAACCAGGCACCTTAATGCGGTAGACCAAAATCACAACGACTTAGGGGGCGCTATAGAGGCCCTGAGCCCCGGCCAAGTTTGGGCTTTTGGTTCTGAGTAGCGGTGGCAATTCTCGGAACTGGTGCCAAATTTCGTGCGTTTTCGCCCATGGCAAGCGCCCCGAAAATGGCCCAACAGCGGAGAAAAATAAAGAAGAAGAATAATAGTGAACTCTTACAAGAACAATAGGGCCTTCGCCCATAGGGCTCGGGCCCTAATTAACACGTTCCTGAAACATAGCTTCCTGTTTGAGATCACAACATGGCATTTGAGTAACCATGATGGGAAGCTTGGTCAAGGGGAATGGTGTCTGAGCAAAAGGATCCTTGTTTCCAGAAGGATGACATGACAGAAAAGCAGTTATCACACTGAAATTGAGAATCATATCCTTGGATCGATGTATCCAATTGCATATTGCTCTGTGTTCAATCAAGGTACTTTTTTTTAAAATTCATTTCCAGTTGCACAACAGCTGGAACATCGATATGACTCTGGGTACCATAGAAAGGACTAAAATCATTTAGAATTCAGTTCAAACCTTACTCCAGCACAATGGTCATTTCAGTGTAGTGGTATATGCTCCTGTAAAAATTATTTGTGCTTTTGTCTTCAGAGAGCCAAGTGATGTCTGTGAGCACTGGTGTAATTATAAAGCAGTGCTGACATCAAGAGTTTGTGGAAATTGGTATGCTAATATGTATATCCAAGAGGCAGAGTAATCCTGAAATTGCAGATTCTATGAAAAGGGGGATTACTTGAAAAATGTCCAAGCAAAACCACCCTCTGTTAGAGAAGATCAAGGGGTCCTCTGGGATTTGAAATTCTTAAAGTGCAAGTCTTATGAAAATGACATTGCCCCTGGAAATTATACCTTATAAAATGAGACATATTAAATAGTTCCATCCATCCATTATCTGTAGCCGCTTATCCTATTCTACAGGGTCGCAGGCGAGCTGGAGCCTATCCCAGCTGACTATGGGTGAGAGGCAGGGTACACCCTGGACAAGTCACCAGGTCATCACAGGACTGACACAGAGACAAACAACCATTCACACTCACAGTGAATTTAGAGCCACCAATTAGCCTAACCTGCATGTCTTTGGACTATGGGGGGAAACCAGAGCACCCGGAGGAAACCTGCGCAGACACGGGGAGAACATGCAAATTCCACACAGAAGGGCTTTTGGTGGCTGCTGAGCTCAAACCCAGGACCTTCTTGCTGTGAGGCAACAGTGCTAACTACTACACCACCGTGCCGCCCTGTATTAAATAGTTAACTATCTAAATTGTATTTTAATACGAGACTGGGAACGTGTTCTATTTAGTTGGTAAGTTTGGCTCTTTGAGTCCGCCATTACATGAACTAATTCCTGGTCAGTTACTGTTAATTCACAGGAAGTGATGTCATATTCGAAACGCTTGAAAGTTCGCCGCATTTCTGGCTTCATCTGCTTTGCAAAGTGTAGCACGTTTTTAACGATTTTTTTCCTTTTTTCCTTCCACAACAAAACTAAAACCAAAGCATGTCTCCTAAGAAGTGTGTCTTTCAAGGCTGTTCAAGTGAAGCTGATAAAAAAAGCAGAATGTTGATCCATTATAGCCCAAAGTCAGCAGGACACTTGCAGAATGAATGGGTTTGATTTGTACATACAAAGAGAGGTAACTTCAAGCCGACAGGAGGGTTTGGTGTCTGTTCCATATGTTTTAAAAAAGATAAATTTGTGAGGCAGATTCCCATAGAAGGATTTGAGCTTTGTCTGGTGCGCAGAGCAGTTCCTACCATCTGGAAACAGAAGTCAGAAGCTCCATCCCAAAGAGCTCACCACACAGCAAGGGTCAAGCTTGCGTTTAGCCTGTTGCTTGAATTTATGAGTTGTCCTTAGTCTTTTATCCTTTTCACTGATAGCAATTCTGAAGTTTTATACAAGACTCAATAATGGCAGTAAATAGACACTTACTTTCCCTTTCAGTGCTGGAGCTGCAGGAGCAGGTGGTGCGGAACTGCCAGGAATTTGTTAGGCTTCACCTCCAAAACTAAGTCGCTTATAAAACTACCAAATTTTCCTGGTTCTAACAGAACCAATTAGGACCATGTAGACCCTTTCTGTTTTGTGCTAGAATGTTAAGTAGAGGTGTGTGTGTGATGGCCGGGGGTCAGCGCACAATTACCGTTATTTATTTTTCCTAAAATCCCGATGCTGTAGTTGAAGGAGAGGGTGGAAAGGCTGTTTCTGTTTGTGCCTGATGCAGTATTTGAAGAAGGAGGAGCTGATATTTGTAGTACAGTAGACACAGATGCTCCAGCTGTTTTGGCTATAGCATACTCGGATGTGAGAGAATCCGTTTCAGAGCCTATAAACACAGAAAACCCCAATGAGTTAGTTGAGAGAGATAACAGGATGGCGTGTCCATTCATTTGATATTGAAATCATGTTTTTTGATGCAATATAACATCATTCAGAAATACACGGAAGTTATCACAGAGTGATAAATGATAAATTCTAAATTAATCTTGCAATGGCTTTTTCCTTCGCGCCAATTCCGTGATTACTGTAGGGACTTTACCTTAAAATTTCAAACAGGTTCAATTCACCTTAAAATCAGCTCTCTGTAAAGGGACACTGTAAGAAGATCATAGGTTTTGGAATTTTGGGGAAAAAAAATCATGGTTGCAGAGATACAATGATTTGAGTAAAAATAAAAAAATTTATGGCTGCACGGTGGTGTAGTGGTTAGTGCTGTCGCCTCACAGCAAGAAGGTCCGGGTTTGAGCCCTGTGGCTGGCGAGGGCCTTTCTGCGCAGAGTTTGCATGCTCTCCCTATGTCTGCGTGGGTTTCCTCTAGGTGCTCCTGTTTCCCCCACAGTCCAAAGATATGCAGGTTAGGTTAACTGGTGACTCTAAACTGACCGTAGGTGTGAATGTGAGTATGAATGGTTGTCTGTGTCTGTGTCAGCCCTGTGGTGACCTGGCGACTTGTCCAGGGTGTACCCCGCCTTTCATCTGTAGTCAGCTGGGATAGGCTCCAGCTTGCCTGTGACCCTGTAGAACAGGATTGTAGTAGTTCGGATGGGTGGGTGGAGCGCAGAAGGACGGCAGGCCAGAACTGAGTTCACAAAACCCGTTTATTATAGCTTTTCAGCTTGCTTTTCAGCCTTCTTTCACTCACACTTTCACTCACTCACACACATCTGTTGTGGTCAGGTTGGGGAGAGAGCCTGCTCTGTTCTTGCTCTCTTCCTTAAATAGGGTGCGGCTGCTGGGAAGACACACAAACACAGGTTAATTCACACCAGGTGTAGTGATTCTGCCACTTACCTTCCCTGACTCCGCCCTCCGGTCACAGACCGATGCTTGACCACGCCCCCACTGCCACAAGGATAAAGCGGCTCGAGATAATGAGATGATATTGTAGCAAGTGTTCTAAGGTGGGTGGAGCACAGAAGCACGGCAGGCCAGTACTGAGTTCTCAATAACTCTTTTATTGACAGCTTTTCAGCTTCTACACATTTACTTATATATACACACGCCACACACATGTGTTCTGGTCAGGAGAGAGCCCGCTCTGCTCTCGCTCTCCTCCTTAAATAGGGTGTGGTCAATGGGGAAGACACACAAACACATTAATCAACCTCAGGTGCAGTGATTCTGCCACTTACCTTCCCTGACTCTGCCCTCCGGTCACAGACCGACGCTTGACCACGCCCTCACTGCCACATACCCCCACCGCCCGACTCAGGCCGGGCAGCCGTCCGGCCTGCAACCGACTCCCCCCCCCTTGACAGGAGAGGAAGTAAGCCACGACCATCTGCGCCCCTGGCCTGTGGACCACCTTGAAGTTAAAGGGTTGGAGTGCCAGATACCAACGGGTGATCCGCGCGTTGGCATCCTTCATGCGGTGGAGCCACTGGAGGGGCGCGTGGTCTGAACAGAGGGTGAAAGGGTGTCCCAGCAGGTAGTAACGGAGGGCGAGGACTGCCCACTTGATGGCCAGACACTCCTTCTCTATGGTGCTGTAGTGCCCCTCACACACTGACAGCTTATGACTTATGTACAGCACTGGGTGATCCTCCCCCTCCACCTCCTGGGACAAAACAGCCCCCAGCCCTCTGTCCGACGCGTCCGTCTGCAATATAAAAGGGAGAGAAAAGTCAGGGGAGTGTAACAGTGGCCCCCCACACAGTGCAGCCTTTACCTCAGAAAAAGCCCGCTGGCATTGCTCCGTCCACTGGACCAGATCTGGTGCCCCCTTTTTAGTGAGATCAGTCAGCGGGCTGGTGACGTCCGAATAATTAGGTATAAACCTACGATAATAGCCAGCCCCAGGAACTGTCTCACCCCCTTTTTGGTCTTAGGCCTTGGGCAGGCCGCAATCGCTGCAGTCTTGTTAATTTGGGGACGCACCTGCCCATTGCCCAAGTGGAAGCCCAGATACCGTACTTCCACCCGCCCAATCGCACACTTCTTCGGGTTGGCTGTGAGACCCGCCCGCCTCAGCGACCTAAGGACGGCCTTCAGGTGTTGTAGGTGCCGCGGCCAGTCATTACTATAAATAATGATGTCGTCAAGGTACACAGCAGCATAGGTGGCATGGGGGCGGAGGACCCTATCCATCAGCCGCTGAAATGTAGCGGGCACCCCAAACAGCCCAAAAGGAAGTGTGACAAACTGGTGTAAGCCAAACGGTGTGGAAAAGGCCGTTTTTTCTTGGGATAATGGAGTCAAGGGGATCTGCCAATAACCCTTTGTCAAATCCAGTGTCGAGTAAAAGCGAGCCGTGCCTAGTCGATCCAGCAACTCATCAATACGAGGCATTGGGTACACGTCGAATTTAGACACCACGTTAACTTTTCTATAGTCTACACAGAACTGGACTGACCTGTTGGCCTTGGGTACCAAGACCATTGGACTGCTCCAGTCACTGTGGGACTCCTCGACAATGCCCATTTCGAGCATGGTCTCAAGTTCTTCCCGAACCACCTTTTTCTTGTGTTCGGGCAGTCTGTAAGGGCAGCTACGCACTACCACCCCCGGGGGCATCTCAATGTAGTGTTCTATGAGGTGGGTGCGGCTGGGCAGGGGCGAGAACACATCAGAAAATTCTGTTTGCAACCGGGCGACCTCTGTGAGCTGGGTCAGTGAGAGGTGGGCTCCACAGGGGACCGGAGCAGTGGGTGATGCCAATTTTCCCTTTTGAACCTCCGGCCCCAGCTCCGCCTTCTCAGGAACCACAGACGCCAGTGCCACGGGGACCTCCTCACTCCAACGTTTTAACAGATTGACGTGGTATACCTGTAATGCCCCACCCCTGTCCATTCATCTCACCTCATAGTCGACGTCCCCGACTCACCGTGTGACCTCAAAGGGTCCTTGCCACCTGGCGATTAATTTAGAGCTCAATGTGGGCAACAGTATGAGTACTTTATCTCCTGGTGCGAACTCCCTAAGGCACGTACCCTTGTTGTACAGGTGGGTTTGTCGTTCTTGGGCCTACCGCAAATTCTCTTGGGTTAGGTGGGCGAGTGTGTGGAGTTTTGCGTGCAGGTCAATAACGTATTGGATTTCATTTTTACTTTGTGAAGGTCCCTCCTCCCAATTTTCCCGCAGCACATCTAGAATGCCACGCGGCTTATGCCCATATAACAATTCAAACAGGGAGAACCCTGTGGAGGCTTGTGGGACCTCTCGCACTGAAAACAACAAGGGTTCGAGCCACTTATCCCAATTACATGCGTCCTCACTTACGAATTTTTTAATTATATTTTTGAGGGTACGATTGAACCGTTCAACTAAACCGTCTGTTTGTGGGTGATAAACGCTGGTGCGGATCGGCTTAATCCCCAACAACCTATACAGTTCCTTTCGTGTACGTGACATAAATGCTGTGCCTTGGTCAGTCAGAATCTCTTTCAGGATTCCAACTCGGGAGATAACGCGGAACAGCGCCTCTGCAATACTGCATGCTGAGATATTGCGAAGAGGCACTGCTTCCGGGTATTGCGTTGCATAGTCCACTAGAACTAATATAAAGCAGTACCCTTGTGTTGACCGATCTAATGGCCCGATGAGATCCATCCCAATTCTTTCGAACAGGGTCTTGATTAATAGTAGAGGGCGCAAAGGCGCTTTTGGAATGGCTGCTGGATTTACTAACTGGCATTCGCGGCACGCTGTACACCACCTACGGACATCGCCACGAATCCCTGGCCAATAGAACGATGGCCATCCCTGGCCATTATTCGGGCTAGTGTTTTATCCTGCCCTAAGTGTCCAGCCATGGGATTAAAGTGAGCCGCCTGGAATACCAATTCCCGGCGGCTCTTCGCAAAAGCTGCATAACTCGCTCTTTAGTTTGAGTGTCCTGCGTCACTCGGTATAATCTATCCTTCATAATTGTGAAGTAGGGGAAGGACGGGGTGGCGTTTGGCTGGAGCATTTGACCATCGATTACTCTCACTTGGTCAAATGCATGCCGCAGAGTCTCGTCTCGCGACTGCTCTAATGGAAAATCCACAAGGGATTCCCCGAGAGAGAGAGGAGGGGCCGGCAGCTCCTGACTCGGACGCGGAGCTGATGTAGATGGCTCTGTGACAGCTGCTCCCGCCAATGTGACACCAGGACCTCCCCTTATTAAACTACGGCAGGACCCACTCTTCACTAGATGACTCATTAAATCCCGAAATCCCGGCCAATCAGTCCCCAAAATTATAGAGTGGGTGAGGCAAGGATTAACTGCCGCCTTCACTATAAATTTCTCCCCTCGAAACAGAATGTGACCTGACACTAAAGGGTCACTGTGAACATCCCCATGCACACACAACACCTTCACCAATTGTGCTCCCCCCAATGCCTCATCTTGCACCAGGCTTTGGTGGATTGAGGTCTGATTACAGCCGGAATCCACCAAAGCCTGCTACTTATCCCCTTGGATACTCACCGGTATGCGATACACTCCGGCCCAATCGAGGGCAGCTCCTGGCGCATCGGGGATCCGGACCACCGCACCCACCTCCATCGCTAAGCACTGAAGCTGGAGGTGCCCCGGCTCCCCGCAGCGCCAGGACACCGGCCCGGGCTCTCTCTCTGCAATGGTGTTCCGGATATCACTCACCTGAGGGGGGGAAGACATAGACATGGAAGTAGGAGAAGATATGACACCGCGGGTGCGGCGGTCCGGCTGGGGTGGAGCCGGCCCCCGCCTCCGTGGTGGGGGAATGGGGCGAGGGAGAGGAACAGAAGGAGAGAGAGAGAGGGGAGGGGAGAAAGGGAGACATGCTGTCCTGCCGTTGGAACGGCCGCCATATGGTCCTCCACCAGCTCAATGGCCTGATCCAGCAACGCCGGGCGATGGCACTGGACCCACTCCACGGTTCCCTCTGGAAGTCGAGCGACAAACTGCTCCAGCGCCACCAGATCGATGATCTCCTCAGCATCGCGGTTGTCGGCCCTCAGCCACCGGCGGCAGGCGTCTCGGAGTTGCTGGCCAAACACGAATGGCCAGCCGACCTCCTCCAGGCGCAGCACGCGGAAGTGCTGCCGCTTCTGCTCCGGAGTGCGTCCCACGAACTGGAGGACGGCCCTGCGGAGGTCCACGTAGACCAGCCGGCTGTCGGCGGGGAGCTGTAGTGCGGCCAGCTGCGCCTCACCCGTGGGGAGGGGGAGGAGGTGCGCCGCGCGCTGTTTCACCGGCCAACCCCACGCCTCTGCTGCCTGCTCAAAGAGAACGAGGAAGGCCTCGGGGTCGTTGTGCGGGCCCATCTTCATCAGGGTGAGGTGGGAAGGGCCCGCGGCGGTGGAAGTCGTGGACCCCGCCGATGCGAGTAGGTGCCGGAACGCCCGGCGATCTTCCTGCTGCGCCAGCACCAGGGCCTCGAACCTTCGCTCCTGTTCTTCCCGGAGGGCGACCAGCGCCTGGTGCTGGCTCTGTTGGGCTGTGGCGAGGGCATGGACTTGAAGGGGGAGGACTCCATGGGGCTATTCTCTCCTGCACTCCTTCCCGGGCTTCAGCACCATTGTAGCAAGTGTTCTAAGGTGGGTGGAGCACAGAAGCACGGCAGGCCAGTACTGAGTTCTCAATAACTCTTTTATTGACAGCTTTTCAGCTTCTACACATTTACTTATATATACACACACCACATACACGTGTTCTGGTTGGGAGAGAGCCCGCTCTGCTCTTGCTCTCCTCCTTAAATAGGGCGCGATCACTGGGGAAGATACACAAACACATTAATCAACCTCAGGTGCAGTGATTCTGCCACTTACTTTCCCTGACTCCGCACTCCGGTCACAGACCGACGTTTGACCACGCCCCCACTGCCACAGATATATATATATATATATATATATATATATATATATATAAATCAAACGATGATTTGTACCATGTATTAATTTCTTGGGTTCCAGAAAACCGCTGGAGCAGCTGTTGCTCACGAATGCATGAATGACTTGGCTTGCGGATTATTCTGCCTCTTTCTCCGTGGCTATAGGTTCTAAATCGTCCTCAGACAACCAATCAAAGATTGAGGATGAATTTGAGGAGCTTTCGTGTCTTTTTGAAAAGAATCAGTATCAAGAACGCACGCCACTGAAGAGGATAGTGTAGAGTCCGTGTGAACACAAAAGAAGGCATTAGTGCAAATGATGTCACACGCAGCGCTGCTGACCTGAAAACTGCTGCGATCTAATAATGGCGGATAAGCTTTTAGTGATTTTTGGAACAGAATTCAGATGCAAAAAATTATTTTTTGAATCAATTTTTTATTTATCTGTGAACTTTACAACCTACAGTGGTGCTTGAAAGTTTGTGAACCCTTTAGAATTTTCTATATTTCTGCATAAATATTACCTAAAACATCATCAGATTTTCACACAAGTCCTAAAAGTAGATAAAGGGAACCCAGTTAAACAAATGAGACAAAAATATTATACTTGGTCATTTATTTATTGAGGAAAATGATCCAATATTACATATCTGTGAGTGGCAAAAGTATGTGAACCTTTGCTTTCAGTATCTCGTGTGACCCCCTTGTGCAGCAATAACTGCAACTAAATGTTTCCGGTAACTGTTGATCAGTCCTGCACACCGGCTTGGAGGAATTTTAGCCCATTCCTCCGTACAGAACAGCTTCAACTCTGGGATGTTGGTGGGTTTCCTCACATGAACTGCTTGCTTCAGGTCCTTCCACAACATTTCGATTGGATTAAGGTCAGGACTTTGACTTGGCCATTCCAGAACATTAACTTTATTCTTCTTTAACCATTCTTTGGTAGAACGACTTGTGTGCTTAGGGTCGTTGTCTTGCTGCATGACCCACCTTCTCTTGAGATTCAGTTCATGGACAGATGTCCTGACATTTTCCTTTAGAATTCACTGGTATAATTCAGAATTCATTGCTCCATCAATGATGGCAAGCCGTCCTGGCCCAGATGAAGCAAAACAGGCCCAAACCACGATACTACCACCACCATGTTTCACAGATGGGATAAGGTTCTTATGCTGGAATGCAGTGTTTTCCTTTCTCCAACCATAACGCTTCTCATTTAAACCAAAAAGTTCTATTTTGGTTCATCCGTCCATAAAACATTTTTCCAATAGCCTTCTGGATTGTCCATGTGATCTTTAGCAAACTGCAGACAAGCAGCAATGTTCTTTTTGGAGAGCAGTGGCTTTCTCCTTGCAACCCTGCCATGCACACCATTGTTGTTCAGTGTTCTCCTGATGGTGGACTCATAAACATTAACATTAACCAATGTGAGAGAGGCCTTCAGTTGCTTAGAAGTTACCCTGGGGTCTAGGGATGTTCCGATCCGATCACGTGATCGGAAATCGGGCCCGATCACATGGTTTCAGACTCGATCGGAATCGGGCATTGCCTCCCGATCAGGGATCGGATATATATCTATATAATATATTCTCATTTTTAACACATCAATAACTATGTGTTGGCACAGAGTGAGACCAGACCTCTTGTCTCAACACAGCAACATCAACGCGTGCGGCATGACATCACTTTGTAGCGGAGACGCTATTGGTTATTGGCTGCCTGTTGCCGGCAAAGTTGAACACGGAAGCAGTTCGAAGCGGAAAGCAAAGCATGAGATCATTTTTTTTTCATTGGATGACAAAAGAAACGGGCTCAAACCTGAAAGGGTAGAAATGCTTGTTTTCATCAAGAAAAACGTTCATTTCCTTAATTGAAATTACTGTACACCACTGTGAGATGCATTCTTAAAAGCAAATTACCGGCACTGTGGCACTTTATTTTTTTTATTTGTATACATTCCTGCCAGGTATTTTAAGGTTATTTTTTTTAAATGTGTTATTTATTGTTCAAACTGCCTCACGTAAGTGCTCTGTTTGCTAACAGAGTTGTTGGATGTTAAAATAAGGTGTTAAATAAAAAATGAGGAACATTCTGGATCCGTTTCTTTCCTCGTCTTTATTTTTTATGGATTATAAGAAGTATCGGATCGGGACTCGGTATCGGCAGATACTCAAAATCAAATGATCGGTATCGGATCGGAGGCCAAAAAAACCTGATCGGGACATCCCTACTGGGGTCCTTTGTGACCTTTCTGACTATTACACACCTTGCTCTTGGAGTGATCTTTGTTGGTCAACCACTTCTGGGGAGGGTAACAATGGTCTTGAATTTCCTCCATTTGTACACAATCTGTCTGACTGTGGATCGGTGGAGTCCAAACTCTTTAGAGATGTTTTTGTAACCTTTTTCAGCCCGATGAGCATCAACAACGCTTTTTCTGAGGTCCTCAGAAATCTCCTTTGTTCGTGCCATGATACACTTCCACAAACGTGTTGTGAAGATCAGACTTTGATAGATCCCTGTTCTTTAAATAAAACAGGGTGCCCACTCACACCTGACTGTCATCCCACTGATTGAAAACACCTGACTCTAATTTCACCTTCAAATTAACTGCTAATCCTCGAGGTTCACATACTTTTGCCACTCACAGATATGTAATATTGGATCATTTTCCTCAATAAATAAATAACCAAGTATCATATTTTTGTCTCATTTGTTTTACTGGGTTCTCTTGATCTACTTTTAGGACTTGTGTGAAAATCTGATGATGTTTTAGGTCCTATTCATGTAGAAATATAGAAAATTCTAAAGGGTTCACAAACTTTCAAGCACCACTGTATTTAAACATATCATGTAATGGAAACTTCTAATAAACACTTCAGAATGCTCACCAGTTGTCTTTTCAGTTATTTATTATAGTAGATCATATAAAACAGATATATACAATAGGAAAGGAAAAAGAAGAAGAAAAGAAGAGAAAAAGAGAAGACACCACTTCTGATGCCGAAAGTATGCACTGTCTGAGTTGTGTTTTAGTGACTGTTATCTATTATACTCTAAAGGCATTTGCTTACTGCTCGCGTCTTCACGTGATTGGCTCAAGATTTTCTCTGAAACTTTGTTAAAGCGTGCACCTGGCATGCTCTGGTATGTGCAGGCGGATGTGTAGTTAGGGAGAACTCAGGCACCCTGCTTATCACCACCAAGGCCACAGATAGGCGATTACAACATGGGAAAAACAACTTTCTCAGTACACTAGGCCACTTGAGCTCAACTCACAGAAACACAGAGAATAGGAATGTTCATCCACTAAATTTCCCTCACATTTCCCCCCTTTTTATCCTACGGGATAATAATTGCTAAAGAAAGAAACGTACACAATTTCAGTGGTAAGAGTTCCCAGAGAGATTCGACTTAACACGTCATTGAGTGTACAGGGATAATGCTAAGGCTGTTTTGTAAGACATACAGTAGATGTCTTAAGTTAATGCTAGCATGCTATATACATAGATCAGGAAACAATTGAACAGAAAAGCAACCACAAATGAGTGTGTTTTAAGCTAGGGCTAATTTCATATCAGCTGTGCTGACATCATCAAACGGTGGATTGTAGTCTTCGTGTGGGTTTGGAGGCCAGTCAGGTAAGTCGTCTGGGTCTATTTTCACCATCTGGTAACCAATATTTGTCAGCTGCCTCTGAAACGCAGACATACAACATTGACAGAAAACAGGGAGCAAACATAGCATCGCAATCACTCAGCCCAGGAGCAGTATGGTAGATAGAATCAGGGTCTTCCATCCACTAAACCAATGCCACCAGCTGTCTTTGACTTCTCCATGTTCATCTGCTCATAATTGTTCAGCAACCTTGCGCATCTTGTTCAGTGCCTCAGTGATGTTACTGAGTTAACCCTTGTCCTTCTTGATGTTTGTTGGTGCTCAGAGGGTGGGCACACCCTATCAGCCCTCGTCCCACCTCACTGGGACTTGGAGGAAACTTGAGACCCTAAGACTTATCTATTGGTTAGACACTGAAATACTCTTCCCTATTGAGGGTGCGTACGTGATTGATGTGATACTCACACTGTTCCATGCAGTGATGCCTTTCTTCCTCATGAGCTTTACCAGTGTCTGGGTCACTTAGGCCTTCCTTTTCCTCCTGCTCAGCTAGTTCAGGAACCCTCCTGCAGTGGCTAGCATGGATCCACGTCACTCTGCCCGTGACCTTCACTGCCATTGGGGTTGCGAGCAGGACCTGGAATGGGCCAGTCCACCATGGCTTGTTCCACTTGGTTCGTCGGAAGTCCTTCACCACTATCCAATCTACAATCCAGGGGTTGTAGATCCCTCTGCGGGTTTGGGAAGTGCTTCTCTTTTCTGTTTGTGGATAGATTTCAAAGCAGAGGACAACGTTGCACAGTAATTCAACATTGCATCATCACACAGTCTGGTGTCCGGCAGTGTTCCTTGAGCTGGCCCTATCCCCGTGTTGGGTACTCATCCAAACAGAATTTCAAATGGGCTTAACCCATGTTTAGGCCTAGTTTGCATCCTCATTTGTGTGAGCACTAAAGGGAGGACCTTTGTCCATCCTAGCCCTGTTTCTGCACAAGCTTTGGTTAGTTTATTTTTTAAAGGACCCATTTTCCCTCTCTACTGCTCCCGCACTGGCAGGATGCTAGGCACAATGTTGTTTCAGGTCTATCCCTAGGAATGCTTCTATTTTCTTTAGGGCTGCATTAACAAAGGGTGTTCCATTGTCACTTGAGATTTTGCTAGGTATACCCCACCTAGGAATTATATCTCTCAGGAGTGCTTTGACTACCGTCTCTGAGTCTTGTTTAGCTGTGGGGAATACTTCAACCCATTTTGAAAACGTCAACTATTACCAGGCAATACCTTTTCCCTTCACTCGGTGTCAGTTCATTGAAGTCCATTTGGAGATGATCAAATGGTTTGTCTGGTATTGGGTGTGCTGCTTGAGTTAGTTTGATACCTTGACCTGCATTATGTTGTGCGCATATCAAGCATTGCTTGCAAAATTTCGCAGCATAATTTGAAAACCCCTTTGTGAACCATCTCTTTGTTACTTCTGCTACCATCCCCCCTTTTGACACATGGGTGAGCCCATGGGCCAATTTTGCATAGAAAGGGAACATGTGTTTTGGTAGACAGGGACAGCCCGAGGGACAAACCTAGACCAAGTTTGCAAAGATACAGCCAGCCTGTTTCCAGACTTGTCTCTCGTCCTGGGTGGCAGTGCTCTGAAGGTCTGCTAGCTGTAAACAGGGGGTAGAAACCTGAGGAAAAGCAAGGTTAGAGGGTGAACTGGAAGTTGAGGCTGCACACTTAGCTGCCACGTCTGCCCCGTCATTTCCTTGAGACACAAGATCAATATTGTTAGTATGGCCAGCACACTTACACACAGCAATGGCTCGAGGGAGTAGAATAGCATTCAACAACTCAGAGACCAGTTTATGATGTGCAATGGGAGATCCTGTGCTAGTGAGAAAATTGTGTTTCCAAATGGTGCCAAAATCGTGCACAATGCCAGATGTGTACCTGCTGTCCGTAAAAATATTGACAGATTGCCCTGCAGCCAATTTGCATGCCTCGATAAGGGCACAGAGCTCTGCGCCCTGCGCTGACAGGTTTGAGGACAGACACGATGCCTTGAGGACCTCGTGATCTGAGACTATGGCAAAACCTACTTTGTTCTTTCCCATCACTGGGTCTCTGGAGGCTGAACCATCCACATAGAGGACCATGTCTGGATTTTTCAAAGGGTCACTCTTTAAGTCTGCCCTGGGGGAACAAAAATCGTTAGTGAGAGCAACACAGTCATGTGGCTCTCCATTGTCCTCTGTAGGGAGAAGAGAAGCAGAATTCAGAACAGAACAACGTTTCACAATGATGTTAAGCATATCAAGTATGACAGACTTCAACCATCTCTGTGCTGACAAATGTGACATCTTTTTCTCCAACAGAAGCAGGGAGACAGCATGTGGGACCAAAAGGGTGAGGTTAGAATACCTCACAATATTTCTGGAGGCAGTTACCGCCTTTTCAGCTGCAGCAACTGCATGCAGGCAAACAGGAAGTCAAGCCTCCACTGGGTCAAATTTGTTGGAGAAGTAAGCTACAGGTCTTAATCTATCCCCGTGTTTCTGCAAAAGAACAGAGGTCATAAAACCCTTCTTTTCATCTACAGTTTGAACAAATGGTTTATTGGGGTCAGGCAGTCCCAGCGTGGGTGTGGTCTGTAGAGCGCTCTTTAGGGACGTCAGGTGCGCGCGGAACACCCGCAGCATTGACTGCTTGCAGATCTTGGACAAACCTCCACTCATCGGGCTGGGACGGTTTTCTTGCCTTCTTAACTGGGAAAATAGGAGTGCACACTGGAGAGTCCTAGCAAGGGACAATTACATCTGCCTTCAGCAACGAATCAAAGACCGGTCTTATACCTGCAATTGCTTCTGGTTTGAGAGGGTACTGGGTCTGTTTAGGCCTGAAATCTGATTCGGGGGTGATCACCACTGGTTCAGCATTCTTTATTAGGCCTACATCATGTTTACCCTTCGCCCAAACGGAATTTGGAACTCCCGCCAATTTGGGGTGCACCTCTGCTGGAGTTATGCCTGTGGAAACAGAGACAAACAGGCCACTATGGCCAGGGTCCCCAGGATCCCAGTCATCAGTGGCTAATATTATGCTGCGCTTAACATGCACACACATAGCATGACTTTGTTTGCAGACCCCAAGCTTTTGGCAAAACAACACACTAGGGTCCTCTGTTTGGGACCATTCATTGTTATTGACTGCACACTTCTTGACCCATTTCCCCATGTCTTTCCAATGACCGGCTCATGGCTTTGCTAATGAGACATGGGGTATAGAATTAACGATGTCAAAGAAATCATGCTGGCAGCAGCCGACCTCAGAGTCCTCTGACATGAGGCTGCGTATAGCATGTTTGAGAACACTGTGATGAACATTGATGCAGCTGTTCGGACAACAAGTAAAATGGACCTGCACAGTGCAATAATGTTTAGACCAATATGTAGTTTTGAGGGTCAATCTTTCATGTACATGGGGGTCTGCAAACCAAGTCTTTTCAAACTCTACATCTTGCCCTTGGTGAACATGTGCTGTGCAATGTAAATCTTCCTTTTTCATATAATCTGTGTCAACTGATGAGGTGTTCAAGTGTGCGAGCTGTACAAGGTGTTTGGGAGTTTGTGTGAGTTGATCTGAGCAGAGCCGCCAGACATACACATACAGGGGGCTTCCAAACCCATACTGCACACCGCACATTTCAGTTACTTCAATAGTTAGTCCATCTGGAGTGGACGTGAGATTTACTCCTAATTTGCACGTTAGATCGCGTGCTAACAAATTTACTGGACATGTATGTGAGATGAGGAATGAGTGGGACATAACTATTCCTCCCTCGCGTTTACATGGGAGGTTGACTGAGGAAGTTTCGGTTACAGGTCGTCCTGAGATGACCATCTTCTGAATTTAATTTGAGCTGAGCGGTGGGTCTACTGGAAGTACCCCATGTTGTATGACTGAGTGTCCTGCTCCAGAATCTACTTAAAAAAATTCAACAAATGCCCACATACAGTGAGGGGCATACAAGGGAGTTTAGAGAAGGGACTAGTTGTGTATTTTAACAAACTTAATGCAACTTCAGGTGTATCTACCTGGACTGGTGTATCGGGCATTTCTGTGTAGTCTTGCTGTTGCATGCAGGTGCTGCTACTAATGTGTTTAACATTATGTGAATGCTCCTGTCTATGTGTATGTGTATCATCAGGTGTGTGTGTGTGTGTGTTACCTCCCCTGTTCTCTGTGTGGGGCCCATTCCCGGAGTCCACCTGTCAGTCTGCTTTGCTGTACTCCTCACGGGGCCTCAGTTTGCTACTGTGGAGACAATCTCAAGCAATGTGTCCCTTCTGATTGCAGTTGTAGCAGGTTGTGCCTTTTATCCAGGACTGATCACCCAAGGTCATCCTGCCTCGGCCCCTACCTCGACCTCTTCCTCTTTGTCCAGGCTGAGCAGTCTGGAGAAGAGTGAGAGTGGCGGCGTGTAGGTCTTGGTCTCTTTGTGCTGACTTTGTCTTCTCCTTCTCTTTCAGCAGCCTTTTTGCATGCACAGCGTACTGCTCGATCTTGGTGAGACTGGTGGTTTCCCACAGGAGATAGAGCTGCTTTACTGACTTGGCCACTGCTGGATTCAGACCATTTATGAAACTGTTCCACAGGTGCGCTTCCCAGACCTCAGGAATGCCTTCCACTCCAGCCAGGGTCACGGGTCTGGTCAGGCCACTGTGTTTCTCGTGCGTGGCAGTGAGATGAGTGAGAAACGCTGACACAACTTCACCATCTTCTTGCTTACACATACTGATCTTAGTAATGTCTATGTTCAAGGATAAAGCTTTGATCAGACGAGCACAGAGAGCAGTGAGGGTATTTCTGTACTCACTATTACCATCCGCTGGTCAGCTTCTGGCCACGCTCTGGAAACCTTGTTCCAATCTATATCCATCTTGGTCATGAGTAGGTGGCAAATTTCATGGGTGGTCAATCAGAATTCTCTGCAAAACATCAACAGTTTGTTACCAAATCTCTTTCCTCCTACCTCTCTCACATTGGGAAGAGAAGCCATGCTTTCCTTGATATCCGCTGTTGTCCAGGGTCTGTGGACTAAAAGCACACTGTCAGCTCCAGCCACTTCCACCATTGGAAGATGAAGGACTTCAGACTTTAGGTTACGGCCTTGTGGACCCACTGATGAGCATGTGGTCAGGTCCAGGAGGGTGTCTCTTCCGTTGCCATATGCAAGACCGGATTTCATGTGTGACGGAGAAGCGCTGACACTGGAGGCAGCTGGTAAGCTGGGAGAGATTCCAGAGGTTCAGTTTTTTTCTTTGTCTTGACTTCTCCTCCTTTCTGTGGGTGAAGCGCTTGTGGGAACGATGCTCCGCCTTGCTGAGGAAGCAGTGTGTGTCAGGGTGGTGGGGCAGACTCCAGGTCAGGGTCCATCTGAAATTTCAAACACTGAGAAGAGGGTGAGAGCCCTGCCTGTCGTTTCTCTCTTTTGTACTCTCTCTTAAGTGTTTCTTCTTTCCATGCAGAAAATGCCCTCCAGTCCCCTAAGAACTTAACATTATCTGCAGACTCTTTTTTTTCCTTCCATTTCAACTTTTCTTCTAACTGTTCTATCTGCCTGGGACTAAAACTGCCCTTCTCAGGGAATCCTAAGTAGTTTACCCATATGTCAAACTGTGCCAAATAATCCTCGCCATATGAGGTTTTCATAAACTGGATGTTTGGGCTGTCATAGGAACACCCAATTCTTACCATAGCACATGTAGCCTCAGGCTTACTTGCTTTTTCTTTTCTCTCCCTAACATACTGTTTCTGTTCCTCATTGTACACTGTTATATCAATTGGTTATGACAACAATGGCTGAGTTTTTTATTAGGATCACAAGAAGAACAGGTTGGACTATGTCCAAAAATGCGACACAATAATCCTTTAGGTATGTTCTTATTAGTAAACAATTTATCTGACATTTGCCTTCACCTAAAGTAGGTATCATTTAGCACAAGAACCTCAAAGACAACTCACGCATGTGTACAAAATCTATTTCTCTGTTTCAGAATTTGGAGGAGGACAGTACTCTGTTAATTCATCAATATTTTGCGTGCACACCGGTGTGTCTTGGCGATTTTGTGATCGAACCTCTCTATCCCATTCCTACGACGGGCTAGTTGCCCACACAGAATAAAGGGAGCAAGATTCAATTCTTTCCCAGTTATGAATCGCTGAACGTGAATCCATCGAAACATGCACACGTACTTCCCCCCTTCAAGTAGGCAAGCCATTACCCAATCGTCACTTAGGTGGATAATTCTCTTACACAACCCAATCAACTACTCGCGGTTTATTGTCTCAAAATTGTTTTATCCGTTTCTGCAAACATATTGATGGTACCACAGCTTAGCAGTCCTCCTGGGCTCAGACAAACTTCTGTCCATCTCTTATATCAGTCTTCCTTGACTGGGACAATCTCTGTCCATCTCTTGTATCAGTCTTCATTGACTAGGACAAATCTCTGTCCATCTCTTGTATCAGTCTTTAAATACTATTTCCACTAATTTCTTTACACAAGAATGCAAAGTTATCACTTACTGGTTCGGTGAGCCCTGACAGTCTGGTCTCTCGTCCGAGTTCTCAGCTCCGCACCGTAGCCTTGGGAGTGTCCTGTCATCCGAGGATCAGATGCATAGGGCCCACCCAGAGACTCCAAATTGTAATGGAAACTTCTAATAAACACTTCAGAATGCTCAGCAGTTGTCTTTTCAGTTAGTTATTATAGTAGATCATATAAAACAGATATATAAAATAGGAAAGGAAAAAGAAGAAGAAGAAAAGAAAAAGAGAAGACACCACTTCTGATGCCGAGAGTACGCACACTCTGAGTTGTGTTTTAGTGGCTGTTATCTATGATACTCTAAAGGCATTTGCTTACTGCTCACCTCCTCACGTGATTGGCTCAAGATTTTCTATGAAACTTTGTTAAAGCGTGCACCTGGCATGCTCTGGTATGTGCAGGCAGATGCATAGTTAGGGAGAACTCAGGCACCCTGCTTATCACCACCAAGGCCACAGAAAGGTGATTACAACATGGGAAAAACAACTTTCTCAGTACACTAGGCCACTTGAGCTCAACACACAGAAACACAGAGAATAGGAATGTTCATCCACTAAATTTCCCTCACAATCACACACAGAAAACCTGGGATTTTATGATTTAATTTTCATTAGACTAGCACTTTAACATAGAACAAGTTGTCTTCAAGATGGGTATGGGCCATTTCTGCAATTTTGGACCTGGGGTTTATTGCGGTATCTTTGCAGCTTCAATGATATTATGCACTACACATCTGTATCATCGGCGTCGCCAAACCCATTTTACTGGGGCACATGCCCCAGTATATACCTGCTGTGCCCCAGTAAAAATTCCTGATCACATTTCAGAAACAGTAATGTCTTTGGCACTGCAGAATATAGACTATACGACCGATGCGATCAAACCGCACCCATTCGTCTCTATTAAATTGCTGGTGGAATACTCATCACACAATTACCACAGATATATCATGTGAAACCACATGTCTTGAGCTTCCCAATGGTGCTACCCACTAGTTGCTGTGATCAACGGTTTGCGAAAATTAACATCAATTAATTCACATCAAATTTAATCATATTCTGCATACAGCTCTGCATCCATCTCCACATCCTTCTTGTCACACAATACCTCACTAACTCCTGAGTTTACACAACAAACCATACATCAAAATAAACAACAATCTCTAACATTTCCAATGGTATAAAGTATTCATCTGGGCCTTTTGCCTTTCTCAGTTTATCCGGTTTTGAAATTACAGCAACAGCAAATTACAGCAACAATTTGTTTCCAACTTTGGACTGATATTCTAATGTAGCTTACATTACATACTTATGTTGGTACATGATATAGATTTACAAAATATTGCTAAGACATACAGTAGGCTATCCCACTATCATAATATTTATGTTTCCAGATTAGAGACAATCCACACAAGTATGAAAAGATATTTTGGTTGACATGCTTCATATAGTGACATACATTCAAGAACATGGAAAATTCAGAAACGCATAATGTTTTTCCTTGATAGAAAAGCCTGATGGAAATATGCAAATATTATCATAACCTAGACTGTCCTGAAAAAAAAAAACATAGATTATATCATTATAGCATGTAGATGGATGGCCCTTATAATGACCATGAGCTTAAAAGTAAAGATAGTATAGCCTGAAAATAGCATATGGTTAATTTAGATCGATAATATCAGGAATAGAGTGGATGTTTTTCTTGTTCAAGGTGCATCAATGTAGGCAACTTTCTGTCCCTAAATATAAGACGCACATTCTGTGCATCTGTGCATGTCCATGTGGATGTAGGGAATGCACATGTAGCCAAGCATGTGAAAATGAAGGTACAGTGATGCCACGCAAGTTCACGCAGCAAAAGTATATATTTTTAAGTGATGCTGTATGTCCTATACCACTAAACATTACTGAATTACCTCTGCAGATGGACATCAGGAAATTCTTCATCCAAAACAGAGGCAGGGAGTGAAGCAGTAAGGAGAGATGAGGATAAGGTGGAGGGAGGTAAGATGATCTAGCTGTGTGCTAATATTATCATCATTGAGCTATGCTCTGTCAGCTGGCAAAAGTGATGCTAGTTGTTGATGCTGTATGCATTTGATTTATGGCTGTCAACCTTCAGTAAGTTCACTGCATTGTAAAAAGTAGTTAGTTAGTTCTAATCTACAGAATCCCATAGCACTCAAAAGTAAGTGCATACTAGCATTTATATAAGCTACAAAAACTATGTAGTCTTGCCAGGGTGAAAATCAATAACTACCGTAAACCTTTGGTATGTGTGTGTGTGTGTGTGGGGGGGGGGGGGGCTGTGCCCCAGTAGAGCTTTATGTCTAGCAATGCCCCGGGTCTGTATTCATCTTCTGAAAAATAAAAGTGGAGCATAACTTGGTTTCATGGTGTAACGGTTAGCACTCTGGCCTTTGAATCCAGTCATCCGAGTCCAATTCTCAGAGGAACCTTTAAAAGCTTTTGCCCACTTTGAATGATGGACAAAGAAATAACTTTTGTTAAAGATGAAAATGGGTCATGGCTGTGAATTTTGGTCCATGCAGTTAAAGAAATGTGTGCACTGGGCGCAACATGGTGGCTCTGGGAGCATTAGAACAGAGCTCTGATAGTGGCAGGGTTGGGCTTGTTCTACAAACGTGGTCATCAGAAAAAATTGGATTCACCTTGCTCCTGGACCAAGCGTCTGATTTTTGTTTCAGACATTACTGATTTTCGGGCAAAGCAGCTCAGTTGGGAGAGCAGTGGAACACTATTTGGAAGAAATATCAGTGAAAGCTGCAAAGTCTTTCCACAAGTTTCTTAATTATTATCAGAAGAAGACAAACTATCTTCTCATCTGTGTATTTGCTGCTACTAACTTGTCTGAGTACTGCAATATATCTCTGAATGTTACCTAGATTTTAGCACATTTACTGTCATTTTAACGTCGGTGCTCACAAGTTTGTGGCAAGTTTCAGGGAATTTTGACATCACCAACCTGGAGTGTGAATCCATTATCTCAATCATTGTTTGAAATTCTAAAATAATCATATATGTTTATGAACATTTATTCAAAAAGTTCCACAATCCATTCAGTGCAAAACATGCCAGACCTTCTTCAAGTGATAAAGCAGTACCTTGCAAATACAAGAGTGAAACCATAATTGGAGATGGCATGGTGGTGTAGCAGTAAACACTGTTGCCTAACAGCCAGAATGTTCTGGGTTTGAGCCCAGTGGCCGATGGGGGCCTTTCTGTGTGGAGAATGCCTGTTCTCCCTGTGCCTGTGTGGGTTTCCTCTGGGTGTTGTGGTTTCCCCCACAGTTCAGAGACATGCAGGTTAGGTTAATTGGTGGCTCTAAAATGACTGTAGGTGTGAATGGTTGTTTGTCTTTATGTGTCAGCCCTGTGATGATCTGGTGACTTGTCCAAGGTGTACCCTGCCTCTCGCCCATAGTCAGCTGGGATAGGCTCCAGCTTGCTTGCGACCCTGCACAAGATAAGCAGTTACAGATAATGGATGGATAGATGGAAACTGTAATTGGCTGTGCCCCTAGAACCAATCCAGAGTGATAACTGCCCATCAATGTGTAACTCATCTGGTCCTTTCATATGGTGTGATGGACCATCCATTGTACCTTCTGTTGCCACATTGGATTTTGTGGGTTGGGCTGCGAATGATCTCAAGTTCTAATCAGATCATGTGCACTTTAAATAAAAAACACCTCAGTCAGACCCCTCAGAATGAAATAATGGTCAACTGGTGAATTCTCGCTGTAGACTTTCTAGAAAAGCAGTCAGCTAATGATTGTATTATTTAGTGGTGAATAAGAGAAGATGCAAAGAAGAAGAACATCTCTCTTTTTGTCAAAAATGATACCCTAACAATGGCTACTACCTTCCTGAATCCTTTGGTAAGTGCTATTTTTGGGAGTGGTTTTGAGTGATTCAGGCAACTAAAGATACATTTTAGAGTTTATTAAATTAAAGTTACTTTCAAAATGATGAAAAATTAGATACATTAAAAAGGAGCACTGATTTTTGAGAGATTCACAAGTGCCTCTCTTTGAGGCAATCTTATGTGTTTATTTGAGTATCCTGTGTCCTGCAATCAGTTGAGTTATTTCAATGACACATTCAGATACAAGGAATCCATTGAAATTTTGCGAAACAGCTGGAGAATCTTTTGTTTTGGACTACACTTCCCTCAACAGAAAAAGGCTTCTCTTGTCCTGACAACAACACAACCTGTAAAGGATGAAATTGGCCAGTATAGGGATCTAACTTGTAACCTTGGTGTTATTAGCACCATGCTCTAATGAACTGAGCTAACTGGCCAAGACAAAAGCAGTCATGTCTGCTGAGGTGCTCCACTAAACAGTGATGAGGTGGTGACTTTCCCTTGAACAGTTGTCTTTTCTCTTGATTATTGTTTTGAAGCCTTCAGTTTGACCCACTCACCTATTTCCACAGGGGGATGAAAATCCCAACATCCAGTCTGAAAAACTTATTCAACCTACTGAGCAAAGTCAACTTGGATAGCTTTAACAATGTGAAAGAACGATGCATACTGACCTTCCCTTCTTCAACATGGTGGTCCAAAAGCCACCCTGTGCTCTGAAGAACCACTTCTCTCCAACCGCATCCCAATTGCTGTCATTGAACAATGAAACAACATCTGCTTCCTGAAACATCCATCAAAAGAATGAGAAGCAGGCCAAGGATCCCATGTCAGGAAATTAGGTAGTTTTAAATGACTGAAGTCTTGAAGATCGCCTACTAAAATCTTCTTGTCCATGGGATTCAAAGACACTCACCCAGAATCAATAATGGCTTCTGGCCAACTGTCGATTTAAAAATAAATAAATAAAAAATAGCTTCCTCAGTAATGGTCCCAGAAAGCAACAACATGGGCAGTAACCACAGTTCAGGAACCTGTTCAATGCCTGCTTTTTTTGCAAAGCAGCAAACATTTGTGTGCAATCAGTTGAGTTGTTTCAATGGCAGATTTGGATACAAGGAATTGATTGATATTTTGCGAAACAACTCTTGTTTTGGACAACACAAGAGTTGATGGTGAACTTGGCAAGTCTGGGAGTCGCATTGTCTTCAGTCGCGAACTCCTTCTTTCTCTGAGGACCACCACTGGTGGAGGGGTACCAGCGGGAATACCAGCCGAACTGTACACCTCACACAGCCTGGATGATGTCCCCATTCACCGGACT
The DNA here is from genome assembly GCF_027579695.1 of Neoarius graeffei. NCBI lineage: Eukaryota > Metazoa > Chordata > Actinopteri > Siluriformes > Ariidae > Neoarius > Neoarius graeffei. The sequence goes on from NC_083587.1 coordinate 10,060,162, forward strand.
ACCCCAAGGAAAAGAGGATGGAGAGGAGGCATACATCGGAGACTGAAACTCCTCGGCCTGGACAACCTCTGCCGGCTTCCTTCGCTGCCTACGATCCTGCTTTCAAATGTGCAGTCCATCAAGAACAAGGTGGATGAGCTGGAAGCGTGGGCCAAATTTAAACATGAAGTTCGGGAAATATGTCTGCTAGCATTTACTGAGACATGGCTCAGTGAGGCGGACCAAGACGAGGACCTGGCTATAAGTCGGTTTGGCAGCCCACTTCGGCTGGACCGGTCCCCAGAGATCACAGGGAAGAGCCGAGGAGGGGGAGTGTGCTTGTTTGTCAATCAGAGGTACTGTAACACCGTTGTGATCCGGGAAAAGTTATGTACTCCTGATATTGAACTGTTGTCTGTCTCACTCCGCTCTCACTATTTGCCTCGTGAATTTCAACAACTATTTTTCACGCTTGTTTACATTCATCCACATGCCAACGCAGCCACAGCGGCACAGCTGATTGCAGATGTCACACATAAACTTGATTCCATTTGTCCTGATGCTCCAAAGTTTATCCTTGGTGATTTTAATCCCTGCACTTTGACTAAGACACTGAAAACTTATGAACAATATGTGTTTTGTGCTACTACTGTAAGAAACTCCACGATTGATCTATGCTATGGTACTGTAAGCAGTGCTTATAAATCCTTGCCCCTGCCTTCTCTTGGGGCTTCCTACCACAACTGTGTGTTTTTAATGCCTGTGTATAAGCCTGCCCTCAGACTTCTTGAATATGGAGAGAAAGAAGTTAAAATCTGGACGGAAAACAGTGTTTCATCTCTCCAGGCCTGTTTTGACTGTACCGATTGGGATTGTTTTTATGATGGCAATGAGAATATTGATGAACTCTGTGATACTGTTTCCTCCTACATTTCCTTCTGTGTGAACTCTATTATCCCATAAAAAAAGGTTGTTGTTTATCCCAACAACAAACCATGGGTAACTAAGGAGCTCAAAACTGCTATTAACAAAAATAAAAGGACCTTTTTCACAGGTGATCTTCTTGAGAAAAGGGCCCTCTCCAGGGAAGTGAGGAGGGAAATAGCAAAGGCTAAAGTAAACTGTAAGAATAAAATTGAAATGCAATTTGGAGGTGGTAATATCAGAGTAGCTTGGCAAGGACTTAAATCAATAGCCTGTATTAATAAGCAGGAAGATGAGGCCAAGCAACATATCACCATTAAAGGAGTATTGGATGCTGAGTTACCAAATGCTTTCAATTGTTTTTTTTTTCCCATTTCGAAAGTTGTGATTTTACTCAGAATGTCTCTGCATTGAAGAATTCTCTTGTATCCCGAACTGATTTTGTGATATGCAAAGATCAGGTTACAGCTTTGTTGAAGAAAACCAACATAAGGAAGGCTGCTGGCCCTGATGCTGTCTGTGGGCGCACACTGAGGTACTGTGCTAACCAGCTCAGTGGAGTTTTCTCTACACTCTTTCAGATGTGTGCCAATCATTGTCAGCTTCCTTCCATTTGGAAAAGTTCAACAATAATTCCAATCCCCAAAACAAAAAATCCTGGGCAACTAACTGAGTTTAGGCCTGTTGCTCTCACATCACTTATTATGAAAATCTTTGAGAAAATCATGAAAGATGAGATTGTCTCTTTAGTGTGTGATAAATTAGACCCCTTACAGTTTGCATATCAAGCTGGAAAGGGGGTAGAGGATGCTAAACTCCTCATTCTTGACAAAATCTACAAGCACTTGGAGAAGCCAAAATCACATGCGAGACTTTTATTTGCTGATTTTTCTTCAGCTTTTAACAAGATGCAACTGCATATTTTAATTCAATGACTCTCCTCTTATTTTAATTTATCTGATCAGTTCTTATTGTTGCTTTTAAACTTTTTAACTGATAGGAAGCAGCAGGTTTTAGTTAATGGAGCTTTGTCAGATGTCATGGTTTCAAACACAGGCTCCCCTCAGTGTTGTGTTTTATCTCCCCTTCTTTTTATCCTGTATACAGACAGTTGCAGGTCTTGTAAAGAGGGCAGCTACTTGGTAAAATTTTCAGATGATACAGCACTTCTGACTCTCCTCCAAGGGTCAGAGTGAGACCATGGTAGCGCCCTGCTTGATTTTGTTAACTGGTGTGATGAAAATTTCCTTGACTTTAATGTGAAAAAAAACAAAAGAGCTTGTCATTGATTTTAGAAAAAACGGTGTAAAACCTAAGACAAGTTCAATTCATGGGAACGAGATCGAAATTGTTGAAACTTACAAGTACCTACACTGTAAAAAAAAATAGTTGAGAATACTTGAAATTTCAAGGCAACCGTCTGCATTAAGAATTTTATGTTTTGCCAACAATGTGCCCATGATAATCCAAACTATGATAAAACTGTTATCTTTATTAAGAATTCTTAATTAAGTCAATTTTCAATTCCTCATTCTGCCAACATAGATTTCTCTTTTTGCTGAACAGTGGCATTCACAGTAGTGCAAAAAGGCAATCACAATTTTTTTTTTTAATTTTTTTGGGGCTTTTTTCACCTCTATTTGGATAGGACAGCAAATGAGCGGGAAAGAGAGAGACAGATCGGGAAATGACCTCGGGTCGGAACCGAACCCGGGTCCCCAGATTTATGGTATGGCGCCTTATCCACCTGAGCCACGACGCCCCTGAGGTTATCACAATTTAGCATTAAACTATACATGCCTTTTTTCATTGTTCTACACAATTACAAAAATTTTTAAAACCCACATTGTGGGTATGGCGTTGTGGATCAGGTGGATAAGGCGCCATACCATAAATCTGGGGACCCAGGTTTGATTCCGACCCAAGGTCATTTCCCGATCCCTCCCCATCCCACTCATTTCCTGTCTCTACACTGTCCTATCCAAATAAAGGTGAAAAAAGCCCCCCAAAAAAGTCTGATAACCTCAATTGCCTTTTTGTACTACTGTGAATGCCACTGTTCAGCAAAAAGAGAAATCTATGTTGGCAGAATGAGGAATTGAAAATTGACTTAATTAAGAATTCTTAATAAAGATAACAGTTTTATCATAGTTTGGATTATCATGGGCACATCATTGGCAAAACATAAAATTCTTAATGCAGACTGTTGCCTTGAAATTTCAAGTATTCTCAACTATTCTTTTTTTACAGTGTAGGTGCTGTGTTTGATTCCCAGTTGAAGTTTGATAAAAATACTGAATGTATTGTCAAACGAGGCCAGCAAAGAATGCATTTATTAAGAAAGTTGAACTCCTTTAAGGTCTGTAACAGAATTTTGTGTATGTTTTATCAGTCTTTTATTGAGAGCATTTTAACTTTCTCCTTCATCTGCTGGTTTGGTGGTTTGTCTTTAAAAGACAAAAACAGCCTTTGCAGCATTGGAAAGGTTTGTTCTAAAATAATTGGTGTCCAGCAGAGGGATTTGAGTCTTTTGTGGGAGAGGCAGGTGGTCCATAAAGCTAAAGGAATAACTTCCCAACATAGCCACATCATGTCCTCTGAGTTCACAGTGATGCCTTCAGGCCACCGTTTTATAGCACCTATTAGGAAGACAAATAGATATGCTAAATCTTTCATCCCATCTGCCATTAGGCTCTTAAACCTGGATAGCGGTAGTCATATTTTGTAACTTTTGTATTCATGTATGTGCAATGCATCTTTGTATGCCCACTTATTTATCATAATTTTTTTCTTCCTGTTACTTAACTGTGCCACTCCATACAATTATGTACTGGCCTGTTGTTTTGGACATATTGTACTCCTGTCTGCTGTCTGCTGCTTGTTGTCATGGTTGTTGTTGGTGGTGTTTTTTTATGTTCAGGAACTGCTTGAACTGAATTGCCCCCTTGGGGACTAATAAAGTTGTCTGAAACTGAAACTGAAACACTTCCCTCAACAGGAAAAGGCTTCTCCTGTCCTGAAAACAACACAACCAATAAAGGATGGAAATGGCCAGTACAGGGATGCTTTTATGGCTGAGGACTACAGTTGACTTGCTAACTATAAGCACCCGTATTGCACCTTGGAAAAACTGACACATGCAATGACCAATAACTGCACATTGTTGAAGACAAATTAAGTACTGACTGTGTAAACAGAGTTTTGAGATGTGTTGGTAAATGTGGAAACAGTAAATATGTAAATGTGTTGGTGATATGTAAACAGAGTCTTGAGATATGTTGGCGATATATAAATGGAGTCTTGTGATATAAACAGAGTCTTGTGATATGTTGATAAACATGTGATACGGTAAACAGTAAAAGTGAAAAGTACAGGCAATCCAGTGCTGTGTGGAATATACAGTGCTGTGTGGAATGATTGTTAGAGCTAAGAACTCTGATGGCCTGAAAATAGAACCTCTTCTTAAGTCTGGTAGTCCGTGCAGCCCCGCTTCTATATCGCCTTCCAGACAGTAACAGGGAAAACAGCTGTCATGCTGGGTGACTGTGGTCCTTAACGATGCTCTGTCCCTTCTGCAGGCACCGCTGGTGGTAGATGTCCTGAATGGCAGGGAGGCTCTTGCCAGTGATGTGCTGTGCTGCCTCCACTACACTCTGTAGTGATTTTGGGCTGTAGGCAGAGGAGCTCCCATACCATACTGTAATGCCACCTGTCAGCAAGCTCTTGATTGTGCACCTGTAGAAGTTTGAAATGAAGTTTGCCTTCATGCCAAACTTCTTCAGCCTCCTCAGGAAGTCAAGGTTTCAAGTTTATTTTTTTATAGCCCTTTTAACAATAGACATTGTCGCAAAGCAGCTTTACAGAGTTTTAATGACTTTAAACATGAGATAATTTTATCCATAATATATCCCCAATGAGCAAGCCTGTGGTGATAGTGGCAAGGAAAAACTCCTTCAGACAATATGAGGAAGAAACCTCAAGAGGAACCAGACTCAAAAGGGAACCCACCCTCATTTGGGTGATGAGACAACATGATTATAACACTTTAAGAGTTTTAACATGAAGTCTGTTTTGTTGGTGTTATAACTCTTCACTGATGGAAACTTGAGTGTAAAACTGTTCATGACAACTATAGTCCTAAAGTTACCAAGTCAGCTGTAGTCCTCAGCCATAAAAGCATTACTGTAAATGTCCAGAGCATCTTCCAAGTGTGACTTTCAACTGTCCATATGGGGCTGTCCTCCACAGGAGCGATGTGATGAGACTCCAGCCAGACATAGGGCATCAGGATGGATCAGGCAGGTCTGAGGAGCAGAAGAGGTCAGCATCTCAATCTCAGGATTGACATGTAACTCAGAGGGATAGACAGATGGGGAGAGGGGGGAGAAAGAGAGAGAAAACACAGGTTGTTAGGTACACCCAATGTCACCTGATGAGTAAGAACAGTATACATTTTGTGCTGAGCATAAGCAGGGACTCTGGCAAAAATGAACTATGACAGCATAACTAAAAGGGGAGAGCCAGAAGGTAACACAGGCATGAGGGAGCCCCAGGACATAAAGCAGCCAGCCACTACACCGTCAACAAACTCAAGTGGGCAAGTGAGTGGAGGACTGACAGCATCCATACATCCCAGTTTACCAAAAATTCTATGTCTGAGGAACCTCCAGATCTACTCCTTTACCTCATAAACACTAATAACAAAAGGCTTGATGAAACAGATATGTTTTCAGGCTAGACTGAAATTCTGAGACTGTGTCTGTTTCCTGAACACTACTTGGAAGGCTGTTCCATAACTGTGGGGCTTTGTAAGAAAAGGTTCTGCCCCCTGATGTAGCCTTCACTATACGAGGTACCAGCAGATAGCCTGCACCTTTTGATCTCAGTACACGTGGCAGGTCATAAAGGACCAGAAATTCACTCAGGTAATGTGGCACGAGACCATTCAGTGTTTTAAAGGTTAATAGTAGTATTTTATAAACAATATGAAATTTGATTGGGAGCCAGTACAGTGTGGATATGACAGGGTGATGTGGTCATATCTTCTAGTTCGAGTAAGGACTCTTGCTGCTGCATTTTGAACTAACTGGAGCTTGATTATGCACTTATTGGAATATCCAGACAGTAAGGCTTTACAATAATCCAACCTGGAGGTAACAAAAGCATGAACTAGTTTTTCTGCGTCATGTAATGACATTAAATTTCTTATCTTTGCAATATTTCTGAAATGAAAGAAAGCTATCCGGGTAATGTTATCGATATGAGTTTCAAATGAAAGACTGGCATCAATAATCCCCCCGAGGTCTTTTACTACTGCACATCAAGAAACAGAAAGGCCATCCAGAGTTACTGTATAATCAGAAAACCTACTTCTAGCTGGCTGTGGTCCTCGTACAAATACTTCTGTCTTGTCAAAGTTAAGCAGAAGGAAGTTAATAAGCATCTAGTGTCTAATGTCCTTTACACATTCCTCAATTCTATTATACTGGTGTCTCTCATCTAGTTTTGCAGGAACATACAACTGTGTGTCATCAGCATAACATTAGAAGCTTATCTGAATCTGATCCAGTTATATTGTTATCTACAGGGTTATGTAAATTGTCACTTAAGTTGTCTGACCTTAAATGAGTAGTTTGAAATTTTTGTCAGATATTTTTAATTTTGTCATTGAAAAAATTCATGAAGTCATTGCTACTACATACTGCAGGTGTGCATGTGTCTATTGTGGTCTTATTCCTGGTTAATTTGGCAACAGTATTAAATAGGAATCTCGGATTATTTTGTAGAGCTGCTGGCGAGCTTTCCTGACCACAGTGTCTGTGTGTTTTCCATGAGAGGTCCTCTGTGATATTCACACCAATGAATTTGAAGCTGCTGACCCTTTAAACCTCAGCTTCTTTGATGTAGATGGGCTAGTGTGCCCTCCCTTGCTGTCTCTTGTAGTCCACTATCATCTTGTTAGTTTTACTGACGTTGAGAGAGAGGTTGTTGTCCTGACACCAGCTGTCTAACGCCTTCACTTCCTGTCTGCATGCCATCTCATCGTTGTCCGTAAGGAGGCCCAAGATGGTTGTGTCATCAGCAAACTTGATGATGATGATGATGATGATGGTGCTGTATTTATCAGTACAGTCATGGGTGAACAAGGAGTCTATGAGGGGACTGAGCACACAGCCCTGTGGCGCACCTGTGTTCAGGATCAGTGAGGAGGAAGTGTGGCTATCAATTATCAAGTTTCAAGTTTATTTGTACAGCGCTTTTAACAATAAACATTGTCGCAAAGCAGCTTTACAGAATTTGAACGACATAAAACATGAGCTAATTTTATCCCTAATCTATCCCCAATGAGCAAGCCTGTGGCGACGGTGGCAAGGAAAAACTCCCTCAGACGACATGAGGAAGAAACCTCGAGAGGAACCAGACTCAAAAGGGAACCCATCCTCATTTGGGCAACAACAGACAGCCTGACTATAATATTAACAGTTTTAACATGTTTAACCCTCAACTGTCCTAATGGGGCCGTCCTTCACAGGAGTGGGGCGATAAAACTCCGACCAGACACAGGGCACCAGGATGGATCAAGCAGGTCCGAGGGGCAGAAGAGGCCAGCATGTCAATCCCAGGATCAACATGTAACTCAGAGGGACAGATGGGGGGGGGAAGAGAGAGAGAGAAAGAAAACACGTTGTTAGGTATGCCCTAAAAATGACAAGTATTAAATCTGTGTGGTAGGCTCGCAGAGATGAGAGTCTTTACATCAGGCATAACACACAATGGCATGTTAATATGGTAAAAAATATATTATGACCTGCTCTGGCTGGATGCTTGATTGGGTGATGGGAGCACACTCCTCAGCAATGATGAGATGCAGATGGGACCCTTAGGCCTGGCCAAGACAATTCAGTTACATTTCACCGGGTCTGGGACATGCGACAGACCACTTGGGGTCTGCTTGTCAGAAAGTCAAAGATCCACCTGCAAATGGTCATCAGCTCATGAAATATTTTGTCATGATTGCATTTTCTCTGCTCATAACAAGAAAGTTTGTACTTATTAAATGCAAATTTGCACCTAAATTCTTTAAGATCTTGCAACCTGATTTTGGTACTATACTATACTATACTATACTATACTATACTATACTATACTATACTATATATTGATGTCATATATAAAGATGACCTCATACATATCTGTTCTATACTTAATTTTTAATGAAGAAAAATATGCCACAACCCATATACACTGCATATGTGTTTAAATTCCACTTTGGTAATCACACTCACAAACACAGACAGAAATAAAAGGCAGAGAGACTACTTCTTAGTTCACAGTCAACAAGCTTCAATTCAACTTTCAAATATTCACTTTTGTTTAATTGTATTGTAGGTGCATTTGGGTAATTGAGTGATCAATCTCATTAAATCTGAAGGTTAATAATTAAAATTGAATCAGTCTCATTTGAATCATTTTCAGTGAATCATTTTCATTGAATCAGTCTCATATTATCATTAAATCACTCATGAATCAGTCTCATTAATGAGTCTCATTAATTAATACCATTAATTTTGGTGCTTAATAATAAATTACCAAACAGCTAAATTATGGTATATTCCAAATTATTATGATCACTTACCATATTACATAAATCATATGCACCTTTTAGAATTCTTTGGAGACTGGGGACTTCAGAGGTATTGGAACACAAATAAACACACAGTTTCAATAATAAATGAATTTATTATACCAAAGATAAAAATGAATAATGGCAGTTGAAATATATACAAACAGTGAGATATACTTGAGTGTACAGTATATGTGTGTGAGTGTGGGTGTGTTGTGGTGAAAACAAAAGATTAGCTTTGTGTGCTAATTAAGATGTGTTTGTGTGTGTCAGGCCTGGTGAGGCCTAGCTTGGTTGCTAGCTAAGACAAAGGAATGTTATCCAAGTAGAACAAAAGGATTAACTCTGGTAGCTAACTCCACGTGTGTTTGTGGGGGAGGAGTTGACCACATGGCTAGGCCTATGGCCTAGCAAAAGAAAGAAGCTAGCGTGGAATGCTAACTGAGGTGTGTTTGAGCACGTGGTGAGGCCTAGATTAGCTTTGTGTTGCTAAGTGGACAAAAGAATTAGTCATGTGGCTAGCTAAGGCCCAAGGACCCTACCTCGTGGAGTTAAAACAAAAGGTGTGTATGTGAGTGGGGGGAGGACCGCCACATGTTGGAGACAAAAAATTAGCTCTGTGTAGCTAACTTCACGTGGTGGAGGCCTTGTGATCCCTTGAGACAATACAATTAGCCCTGGAGGCTAATGGAACAAAAGAATTAGCCATGTGGTTAGCTAAGGTGTTTCTGAGGCCTGTTGAGGCCTGTGACCACGTGTTTCTAAGTAACAAAGGACTAGCCGGTAGTTAACCCACTAGCTCATAACAATACTGAATCCACTGAAATCTTGATGCGGTCAAGATGTATAAGGAAATTAAGTATGCTAGTACGGAATAAAGAGAAGCATGCACAGCCTATCTATTAAAACAATTGAGAGATTAAAACAAATAGAACAATCAACAATTCAACACACTGCGTGTCGAACAGTGTAAACAATTAAACGTGAGTTTAAATTCACACTACTTCAATAAAAGCTAATTCCTAAGACTAGTCTTTATGCCCAAAATTTGCCAGTCTTACTTAGTATCTTGCCTCTAGCAAGATTATGAAGAGATGTTCCGAGACTTTGGAGTTTCACCGTTGTGGAGGTCTCCGTGAATCGATTCCGTGGAGCGCAGAGAACTTCCTGGTCCGGCTCATGATGAAAAGAAAGTCTCTGATTAAACAATGTGCACAGCTTTTGAGTTAAAAAGGATTCAGTCGCTTCTTAACTTTTAATTAATTGCTTTGAGCTGCAGTCGTACGTACTGATAATGAATAAACTGGTTGTAAACTCAAGCTGAGTTTGAAATCACGCAATCTTAGAGTCTACCGTGGCCAAAGGTAAACAAAGAAAAGCGCGAAACTCTGATTCTTGCAAGAAAGAAAAGAAAAGAGGTCTTTTTGGGTTTGCTCGCGGAGCGAGCGATTCCTCCCTGTGTCCGTGTTGAAATCACGGCACCAAAAGAGGAGGAGCTAGGAGTTTCCGGGTGGTTTATGCCTTCCTGGAGGATGTGACGTAGATGATCCCGCCCATGCCTGACGTAGGTCAACGCGGAAGTTGGCTGATGGGAAATGTAGTTTCTTAAAGAGACGGACTGAATGTACCTACAATATTGATATTGTGCTTTGAGTAATGAATTGAAATAAATGCAACACCAACAATTCAGGAGTTCCATCAATGACCATGTTCAGATTCTGTTAAGGAAATGGTCATACATGTCCTGTATTTCATTTGCTATGTGATTTGCTGAACATTTTGCTCATTTTGAGCATGTACAAGACAGTACATTCCTTTCGGAATATGCAGATTGGTGTGTGAGAAAATGACCCTGAGGCACTCTGAACTAACATAGCCTGATAATGTTTTTTTTTTTAAACTTTGCCAGGAAATCAGATGTTGGAAGAACAGCTGGATGCACTGGCACACATTTGGCCTGGTGTAGTGAAAACCCAGATGCGTACCCTTTCCTCATGTACAGGTTTGAGCCCATGGTGTTAAGAATAGATTTACTGTAACGCTGAACAGCGGCTGTTGTGGTCAGATTCAGAGTTCAGTCTTTGTGTTTTGTTGGAGTTAACATACAACCGGGCCCAGGACCTTAGATGGGGTAAGAGAGAGCTAAGTTGAGTAAGCCAGGAGTCAATCCTGGAATCTTCTGCTCTGTCATCAGACTTCTTGTCCCATCACAACACCTGGCAGCAAAAGGACTCATGAAAGTGAGAGCCTATGGAATGAGGATTTCACTCAAGGTCATGTGACTTACAAATAGAGTGACACAACAAAGACACATTCCCATACCGGGAGTCAATCCCAGGCTAACTGTGTGAAAACCAGGAATCCTGACCACGAGACCATATGGTATGGCCTTGAAGTGGAAAGGTGTCCTTTGAAGTGCTTAGACCATTGGTGAGAACCCAGAAGTTTTCCAGAAATGTAGCTGTCAATTTTTATTTTATTTAGTTGTGTGGATAGTGGGTTGAATTTTGCTGTGGTTAGCAAGTGTATTATCCAGAACATTGCACGGGATAAAAGAGCTGTGCCGGCCACAAACCAAACCCAGAATCTTCTCATCCATAACAAGACACAATATCTCTTGTTCCACTCAGCTGATTTCTCCACAGCAAAGATCACACCTGTGCACAGGTTTGATTTTTACTGTAGTTTAAAACAACTTTACACTGTCCCATTTCTAAGGGGCTGCAGGAGTGATACCATGACCAAAACCATTATATAAGAGTGATGCAGAACTGAGTGGAGATGTTATCTGTAACCTCCTAGGGCTTAGCGGTCACATGCATGGACAGCACTTTTTAGAAATTCGCAACAAGAATCCACATATGTGGACATACTTTTTCTCTAAAAGTACATCTTATCAAAATATGATGCTTAGTTTTTATTCTAATCAGGTTCTAATAAGCCCAAATAGCAAAGAGAAATAAAAAATGCATGTAAAAAAACAGCTTGGGCCTTAGGAGGGTAAGAAAATTTTCCCTCTCTCAAAGGGTTGCTGGTCACAGCCCATGGTCAGACTCTGAGCAGAAGCTTCAAGCTTTGTCAGTGTGAACAATGAGTCTTGTACAAAGTGCTGTATGGGGTAAGAGAGAACCAAGCAGCAATGCAAGAAGCGTTCGATCTGAGGTCACACGCACCAACCATCGTGCCCCAAGCCGCTGTAAGGTTTCAGGCAGTGGTGATTCTTTCTCATTTTACTCTCACTCACAAGCCATGCTAACAGTTGGAATCCATGTACAAACTCAGAGATGAAGAGTGACTCAGTAAAACTGAAAATTCAATGCTATAACCCAGATTCCGATCAGGGTTACGGAAATGCCAAAACAGAATCACGTCCCCGATTATGGCTCTCTACAGTCCAAGTTATTTGAGTTCCCCTGCCAGAAAATCAACCGCTGGATGAAGCATTTTGTAGTTAGCCAGTGCACCAGCCACAATAGGATCACCACTCTCTGCTTTTCAGGTATTATGAGAGTTGGTCCTGTGCCAGAAATTTAGCCAATGGATCGCATTTCACTGGCACACTTTACAATTGTAGTAAAAGTTAGCTGAGCCAGCCAGGTGTCACACCTAGAATCTTCTGAGCTGTAATCAGACACATTATCCATTGCGCCACTGGTCCAACTGAAAACTTACCAACCGAGATCCAAACTACTTATGATTTTCCATTTAGTCACTGTTCAAGAGTGAGGTGGAAAATGCAATGCTGTGACCCAGATTTGCTGTAGCCACAACACAAAGTACTAACCACTATACAATCACAGCACTTCCCCTCCTGTAGACAAGGCACATGAGTGCACGGCCAGAAAATCAGCTGCTTGAAGTGGTGTGGGTCATTCTGGCTCACTTTTGGTCTGGTGTTGTGAGAACAGTCAGCTTTTTAGTTAATTTCAGTTCAGTTTCATCGTTCATATGTATGTTAAAAACAAACAAAAAAAAACCCACGGAAGTTAAATTCAAGTGAAAATAGAAATAATTAAGAGAGGTGCATACATTGTGTCAGGGGGGTAGTGGTGTAGCACAAGCACATGTGTTGCACATAGGAAAAACTGACATGTGCGACTACCAATAATTGCACTTTGTTGAAGACAAATTAAGTACTGACCGTGTAAACAAAGTTTTGAGATGTGTCAGTGGAAACAGTAAATATGTAAATGTGTTGGTGACATGTAAACAGAGTCTTGAGATATGTTGGCGATAGATAAATGGAGTCTTGTGATGTAAACAGAGTCTTGTGATATGTTGATAAACATGTGATACGGTAGACAGTAAAAGTGAAAAGTGCAGGTGATCCAGTGCCATGTGGAATGATTAAGCATTCGAGTTAAGAACTCTGATGGCCTGATAATAGAACCAATTTCTGAGTCCCGTAGTCCGTGCAGCCATGCTTTTGTATCGCCTTCCAGACAGTAACAGGGAAAACAGTTGTAGTGCTGAGTGACTGTGGTCCTTAATGATGCTGTGTGCCTTCCGCAGGCACCGTTGGAGGTAGATGCCCTGAATGGCAGGGAGGCTCTTGCCAATGATGTGCTGTGCCACCTCCACTACCCTCTGTAGTGATTTCGGGCTGTAGGCAGAGGAGCTCCCATACCATACTGTAATGCCACCTGTCAGCAAGCTCTTGATTGTGCACCTGTAGTAGTTTGAAATTATGTTTGTCTTCATGCCAAATTTCTTCAGCCTCCTCAGAAAGTAGATCCGCTGGTGAGCATTCCTGACCACAGTGTAAGTGTGTGTTGTCCATAAGAGGTCTGCTGTGATGTTCACACCAAGGAACTTGAAGCTGCTGACGCTTTCAACCTCATCTTCATTGGTGTAGATGTGCTAGTGTGTCCTCCTTTGTTGTCTCCTGTAGTCCACTATCATCTTGTTAGTTATACTGAATTTGAGAGAGAGGTTGTTGTCCTGACACCAGCTAGCTAATGCCTTCACTTCCTCTCTGCATGCCATCTCATCGTTGTCCGTAAGGAGGCCCAAGATGGTTGTGTCGTCAGCAAACTTGATGATGATGTTGGCACTGTATTTATCAGTACAGTCGTGGACGAACAAGGAGTACATGAGGGGACTGAGCACACAGCCCTGTGGCACACCTGTGTTCAGGATCAGCAAGGAGGAGGTGTGGCTATGGATTATCACCACCTGGGGTCTGCCTATCAGAAAGTCAAAGATCCACCTGCAAATGGTCATCTGCTCATGAAATATTTCATCATGATTGCATTTTCTCTGCTCATAAGAAGACAGTTTGTACTTATTAAATGCAAATTTGCACCTGAATTCTTTCAAGATCTTGCAACCTGATTTGATTTTGGTTGCTGGTCACAGCCCATGGTCAGACTGTGAGCAGAAGCTTTTAGCTTTCTCAGAGATAGCTTTCAGAACACAGATTTCAGTGGCCTTCTTGAAGGATGCCCTATCTTCAGAAAATGGTAAATATAACTCAAAAAATGTTGAATCTTGGTCCTATCTACTGAGCTGTGCAAGCTCTCAGGTGAGCTGTATTGAACCATAGGATATGTATTTCCTTTTCGAACATGAAGAATTTTGTCCATCAGGTTGCTTGGAAAATGTTACCAGCATGAGTCTGCTTTATAACGGTCATTCTAACATCTTATCTTGCTTCAAAGAATCCCTTTTTCATCATGGTATTGGACTCCTTTGACAAGCATCACCATTTTCAACCATAGTTGTCTTTTCGGAACAAGGAGACCAATTGACTAAAAAGCAAGTCTGTTCCACTGACAAAGAGGGAATTCATCTTTGGACCATCAGATTAAAACACTAATGCATGCCCGACTGAGCTTTCCAGGCTCCATGCTTCTGTTTCTTTAAGAGTCAAAGCATGTCAGGATTTTGGACAAACATTTTCAACAGTTTCCTCTGACTCAATTAATGCCCTGCTTATACCATCTGGTCTTTCTCATCTCATCTCATTATCTCTAGTCGCTTTATCCTGTCTACAGGGTCACAGGCAAGCTGGAGCCTATCCCAGCTGACTACGGGCGAAAGGCGGGGTACACCCTGGACAAGTCGCCAGGTCATCACAGGGCCATCTGGTCTTTGTCGCATTCAAAGTTGTCTTAATATACCTTTCCTTTGAACCCTCAAAACAGGGTACCCTCAATAACCACCTTTTCCACTGATTGCATATCATGTGACACAAATAGTGACATAAAGGATTCATATAAAATGGAAAAGTGTGAAGTTAACTGAAAGAAAGTTGACACCGTGGTCTTATCATATTGGATGATGAATGCCTAAGTTGAGCATCAGTTGTCCACACTTTATACTCACACACTGAGGTGAGAACTGCCATATACAGACTTTGTACAAGGATGGCTTGATCTGCAGCAGCTTAGCTCGGCTCTAGTAATGCAATGGTAGTGTGCCTGTCTCAGAAGGTTACATGTTCAAATCATGCTGAGGTCATACATCAGTAGAAAGCTGTTGGCTTTTTTTTGTACATTCTAATGCAGAGACTTTCAGATGGACTTCCATATGAGCAAACTGTCATATTCTCATCTCATCTCATTATCTGTAGCCGCTTTATCCTGTTCTACAGGGTCGCAGGCAAGCTGGAGCCTATCCCAGCTGACTACGGGCGAAAGGCGGGGTACACCCTGGACAAGTCGCCAGGTCATCACAGGGCTGACACATAGACACAGACAACCATTCACACTCACATTCACACCTACGGTCAATTTAGAGCCACCAGTTAACCTAACCTGCATGTCTTTGGACTATGGGGGAAACCGGAGCACCCGGAGGAAACCCACGCGGACACGGGGAGAACATGCAAACTCCGCACAGAAAGGCCCTCACTGGCCACGGGGCCCGAACCCGGACCTTCTTGCTGTGAGGCGACAGCGCTAACCACTACACCACCGTGCCGCCCACTGTCATATTTATTTATTTATTTATTTATTTTTAATTTTTAGGACTTTGAATCTTTTTTTACTGATATTCTGTTAAACTCCTGTAGGGCTCCAATGGTGAGAGACTTGTTTATGGTTCTTATTTCATCCAATGCATTTCATTGGAAGTTGGCAATGTGTTAACATACATATGAGCAATGAAACTGAACTGAAATGAGCTAAAAAGCTGACTGTTCTCACAACACCAGACCAAAAGTGGGCTGGTATGGCCCAATCCACATTGAGCAGCTGAGTTTCTGGAAGTGCAATCATAGGCACTGCCCACGAGCTGTAGAGTGCTGTGATGGTATAGTGGTTAGTACTCTGTATTGTGGCTGCAGCAACCTTGGTTTGAAGCTGGGTCATGACATTGCATTTTCCATCTCATGAGTGAACAGTGACTAAATGAAAAATCATAAGTAGTTTGGACCTCACTCACAAGCTCTTTGATTGTGCCAGTAGTGCAATAGATAATGTATCAAGTTATGGATCAGAAGGTTCTAGGTTTGACTCCTGGCTGGCTCAGTTTGCTTTTACTAAAATTGTAAAGTGTGCCAGTGAAATGCGCTCCATTGGCTGAATTTCTGGTCCAGGATCAACTCTCAAAAGACCTGAAATGCAGAGAGTGGTGATCCTATTGTGGCTGGTGCACTGGCTAACTACAAAATGATTTATCCAGCAGCTGATTTTCTGGCAGGGGAACTTAAATAACTCTGACTGCGGAGAGCCATAATCAGGGACGTGATTGGATTCTCTTTTGGCATCTCCGTAACCCTGATCGGAATCTGGGTTATAGCATTAAATTTTCAGTTTCACTGAGTCACTCTTCATCTCTGAGTTTGTGCATGGATTACAACTGTTAGCATGGCTTGTGAGGGATAGCAAAATGAGAAAGGATCACCACTAGGGTGCATCAGTTGCCCCCTAAAAATGAAAAGTTCCTCCGATCATGATGCATTTTTGTTTTTATGTTCCTTTTGGTAAGAAAACACACTGGGTGAAATATTTTGACAAAATTCAAAAGTTTAATGGTGGCACCAGGAGCTCAAAGTTATGGAAAAAGCTGCTATTTTATAACTTTTATGACAAAATTTCGATCACTTTTCATGAAACATTATGGCACCTTATAGAGTATACCAAATATCTTAGATACACATTTTTAGTACATATTCTAAATATATTACCAAGCACAGTTTGAGTTTTAGCTGTTCATTGAATCATTGTTCAACTACTTTTAAACAATACAAATGTATTATGAATCACATTAATGCTTCTCAATCCCTTGCAAAGGTTCTTAACATGATCTCTGGGTCACAAGAAATCAATAAATGGAGTCCAACATTGTGATTCAAACCTTAAGCGAAAACATAAAATAAGCGTTTTTAGGCAAAAAATGAACCTCATGGTGCCACCTTTAGACTTTTGAATATGGTCAAAAAATTTTTACAGGATGTCTTTATTGGTGAAAGGAACACCCAAACAAAAATGCATCAGATTTTGTGAAAGTGAGGGCAACTGATGCACCCTAATCACCACTGCCTGAAAACTCACAGCGGCTTGGGGCAAGATGGTTGGTGTGTGTGTGACCTCAGATCGAATGCTTTGCACATTGCTGCTTGGTTCTCTCTTACCCCATACAGCACTCTGTACAAGACTCGTTGTTCACACTGACAAAGCTCGAAGCTTCTGCTCAGAGTCTGACCATGGGCTGTGACCGGCAACACTTTGAGAGAGGGAAAATTTTCTTACAGATAACATCTCCACTAAGTTCTGCATCACTCTTATATCATGGTTTTGGTCATGGTATCACTCCTGCAGCCCCTTGGAAATGGGATAGTGTGAAGGTGTTTTAAAATCCAGTGAAAATCAAGCCTGTGCACAGGTGTGATCTTTGCCATGGAGAAATCAGCTGAGTGGAACAAGAGATACTGTGTCTTGTTAAGGATGAGAAGATTCTAGGTTTGGCTTGTGGCCAGCACAGCTCTCTTTTATCCCATGCAATGTTCTGGATAATACACTTGCTAACCACAACAAAGTTCAACCTGCTAGCCACACAACTAAAGACAACAAAGTTTCTTCCAAATGACCACAGAGGAAACCACAAATTATATTTTGCATGAATGCATATTGGGTTTAGCTGTATTAATGCACATCTTTTCACAAAAGGGTCTATTGATGACCCGTTGTGCGAATGCGGGTACAAATCTGAGGAGACTGGACACTTTTATTTTTTCTCTTGCCAGAGCTTCAATCTAGCAGACAAAATATGCTTATCAAGCTTATCTCAACCTTAATATACATTTAACTCAAACTACTGCTAGTGCTATATAGGTCCGTCAGTTACATGTGTTAATTTTAAAATGCCTTTTGGGCACGGCTGCATTCCATTCACATTCCACACACACACGCACACAAACACATGGTTTCCCTATCACATTTTTAACTTCCACTCGCCCCTACACTGTAAACTTGTATATAGCTTATTACTTCTGATCACCATTAGTGCCTTAGTTATCATCATATACACTACTGATTCTTATTTGTACATATTGTATCACCATTTATATTGAACTATTCCTTGGCTGCTATCGTTGCTATATCTGATCAGTATTAGTTCGCTAATTCATGTCAGCTATTTCAATAAATGGTATTTTTGGAATAAACTCTCTCTCACACACACACACACACACACACACACACACACACACACACACACACAGTGGGGCAAAAAAGTATTGTCAGTCACCAACTGTGCAAGTTCTCCCACTTAAAAAGATGAGAGAGGCATGTAATTTTCATCATAGATATACCTCAACTATGAGAGACAAAATGAGAAAAAAAAATCCAGAAAAATCACATTGTCTGATTTTTAAAGAATTTATTTGCAAATTATGGTGGAAAATAAGTATTTGGTCAATAACAAAAGTTCATCTCAATACTTTGTTATATACCCTTTGTTGGCAGTGACAGTGGCCAAATGTTTTCTGTAAGTCTTCACAAGGTTTTCACACACTGTTGCTGGTATTTTGGCCCATTCCTCCATGCAGATCTCCTCTAGAGCAGTGATGTTTTGGGGCTGTCGCAGGGCAACATGGACTTTCAACTCCCTCCAAAGATTTTCTATGGGGTTGAGATCTGGAGACTGGCTAGGCCACTCCAGGACCTTGAAATGCTTCTTACGAAGCCACTCCTTCGTTGCCCAGGCGGGGTGTTTGGGATCATTGTCATGCTGAAAGACCCAGCCATGTTTCATCTTCAATGCCCTTGCTGATGGAAGGTTTTCACTCAAAATCTCATGATACATGGCCCCATTCATTCTTTCCTTTACACAGATCAGTCATCCTGGTCCCTTTGCAGAAAAACAGCCCCAAAGCATGATGTTTCCACCCCCATGCTTCACAGTAGGTATGGTGTTCTTTGGCTGCAACTCAGCATTCTTTCTCCTCCAAACACAACAAGTTGAGTTTTTACCAAAAAGTTCTATTTTGGTTTCATCTGACCATATGACATTCTCCCAATCCTCTTCTGGATCATCCAAATGCTCTCTAGCAAACTTCAGACGGGCCTGGACATGTACTGGCTTTAGCAGGGGGACACGTCTGGCACTGCAGGATTTGAGTCCCTGGCAGCATAGTGTGTTACTGATGGTAGCTTTTGTTACTTTGGTCCCAGCTCTCTGCAGGTCATTCACTAGGTCCCCCCGTGTGGTTCTGTGATTTTTGCTCACCGTTCTTGTGATCATTCTGACCCCACAGGATGAGATCTTGCATGGAGCCCCAGATTGAGGGAGATTATCAGTGGTCTTGTATGTCTTCCATTTTCTAATAATTGCTCCCACAGTTGATTTCTTCACACCAAGCTGCTTACCTATTGCAGATTCAGTCTTCCCAGCCTGGTGCAGGTCTACAATTTTGTTTCTGGTGTCCTTTGACAGCTCTTTGGTCTTGGCTATAGTGGAGTTTGGAGTGTGACTGTTTGAGGTTGTGGACAGGTGTCTTTTGTACTGATAATGAGTTCAAACAGGTGCCATTAATACAGGTAACGAGTGGAGAACAGAGGAGCCTCTTAAAGGACCCATGGCATGGTGGTTTGTTGATGCTTTAAACGGGCTCGTGGAGGTTTCCGGATGTTATATCCGCAGCCTTTCTCGAAATGAACCCTCGGCACGTAGATGTAGCCTCCTGGGAGAAAGCCCCATTTCAGAGCTTTTCCCAGTGCGTCATTTTGCTAATGAGAAGCAGGAGGCGGGGAAGGGTAGAGGGTGGAGGCAGGTCTTATCATTAATATTCATGACATGTAAACATGTTACTTCTGATTGGCTAACAGCACTGTGATGCTACCTCCAGTGGGTCAGAACAAGCGGATGTGGGTGTCTTACTATGGCGAGAGAGAAGGAACAAACCGCAAAGGGAAAAATACCGCGTGCTGACGTCATTAAGGTGCGACACGAGGAAATAAAATAAATTCAACAAATGTTTGGGTTTTTACTGAACAAACAAACAAATAAAATGAATGAGTGACTTAAAAAAAAGAATGTGGGTGTCTTTGTAAAAACTGTTTTGATTGGCTATTATAACAGAGCATGCTGCATGCTTTTTGGTTTTGTAGTGCAGTGTACCTGGCTAACTGCAGGAAGCGGTTAGCTGCACAGCTAATGTAGCCATTGCAAGGCTAACGTGGCACCGATTTTAAAACACAGCAAAATGACTTAACAGTTATACACTTACTTATTCGCTGTTTGTGGCTGATGCGGCAGGGATGCTTGGTACGGACCCAGGCTTCAGTGACAGTTGATGTGCAAAACCTGCCCTGTACTGTCCCAAGTTGTGGAAACATTCCTCAGGAAAATGCTTCCGACAAACATACACTGTCTTAGGTAGACTCGACGACGTATTATTGAAGTAAATAAAATTAACCTCCTAAGGCCCAAGCTATTTTTTTACATGCATTTTTTATTTCTCTTTGCTATTTGGGCTTATTAGAACCTGATTAGAATAAAAACTAAGCATCATCTTTGATAAGATGTACTTTTAGAGAAAAAGTATGTCCACATATGTGGATTCTTGTTCCGAATTTCTAAAAAGTGCTGTCCACGCATGTGGCCGCTAAGCCGTAAGAGGTTAAGCCACTGCGTCTTCAGGGGCTCTCCCGTCGGCAGTAAGAACAGACTCTTTTCTGTGTTGTCACATCCATGTACAGCGCAATTTCCATGTTTCACTCGCTTAGGTGATGCCATGTTGTTGTGTCCTCCCTCTATGGTCTCCTCACTACAACTGGGCGGGCAATCCATACGGTGGGTGGGAATCCGGGGGGGGGGGGGGGGGTGTGGGGATCATCTCCCTTGCTGACGTAGTAAAGGGAAGAGCTTATCAACGCGCCATTTTGACACGCCATTCTCAAATGTTGGGCATAGTTTGGTTTACACATTATGAAATTTCTAGCCACTGGGGTGACTTAAGAAGGTCAGAGGAACTCATTTTAACGTTAAAAAACCTCAGAAAGTGAAAATTTCATGCCATGGGACCTTTAAAGAAGAAGTTACAGGTTTGTGAGGGCCAGAAATCTTGCTTGTTTGTAGGTGACCAAATACTTATTTTACTGAGGAATTTACCAATTAATTCATTAAAAATCCTACAATGTGATTTCCTGGATTCTTTCCCCCCATTCTGTCTCTCATCATTGAAGCGTACCCATGATGAAAATTACAGGCCTCTCTCATCTTTTTAAGTGGGAGAACTTGCACAATTGGTGACTGAGTAAATACTTTTTTGCCCCACTGTGTGTGTG
The DNA here is from genome assembly GCF_027579695.1 of Neoarius graeffei. Classification (NCBI taxonomy): domain Eukaryota; kingdom Metazoa; phylum Chordata; class Actinopteri; order Siluriformes; family Ariidae; genus Neoarius; species Neoarius graeffei. The sequence goes on from NC_083587.1 coordinate 10,081,423, forward strand.
TGTATATATATATATATATATATATATATATATATATATATATATATATATATATATATATATATATATATATATAAATCAAGCTGTGTTAGTTCAGAGTACCAGTCAGTGTCAGTGTGTGGGATTGGCTGTGGTTGGCATAAACCTATTTGTGACTGGGTCTGGATTAGCCTTAGATCATGGGTGATGAGGATATGGAAGAGGATATTGGTGGGGGGAGAGGAAGAGGGAGCAGAGTTAGTACTCTGTGATTAGGTAGTTCAAAAGAGGAAAACAAGAGGAAAGAATGTGAAAATGAACTGGGAGAGAGGAGTTGAGATGTGAGAAGGAGAGTTGTTCATGATCGTGACTCTGACTTGAAGGTGATCATTAAGTTTAAGGAAGGTAATGAAGTTAGAGATATTAGTTTAGTTGCTTGAACTACAGGGTTGAAGAAGGCTTGCGGAGAGATTGAAATGGCGAAGGTGTTGAGGGACGGAAGCCTACTGGTTAAGTGTAAGGACGGTGGACAAAGGGAAAAAGTAATGAAAGCTCAGTCAATCTGTAAGCAAGAAATAGCAGAGGTAAGAAAGTTTGGTGAGTGTGGAGCAAGAGGAGTAATATCAGGAGTGGTGCTTGGTGAAAACTTGGAGGAAATTAAAAAAAACATTAAAGGAGGGTCAATTTGGGGAATTAAAAGATTGATGGCAAAGAGAGATGGAGCTAAGGTTGAGAGTGCATCACTGCTCTTGGAGTTTAAAGAGCATCATCTGCCTGAAAGGGTGATGATAGGCTTTATGAGTTTTAATGTGTGGGAGTATGTACCCCCTCCAATTAGGTGCTTTAAGTGCCAGCAGTATGGTCATGTAGCTGCAATTTGCAAAGGTAGTTGTCCAGCGAGGAAAAAGGCTGTTGTTGTGCAGCAGGTTAGAGCAACTAAAAACCACTCTTATGCTGAAACAGTGAAAGAAGTTGACAAGGAAAAAAGGCAAAATGAAATCATGATCAATTCAGAACGTTTAGTGCTATTTATAGCATATGTAATAAATTGTGACATTCCATGTCCCAACAGCTAGCCGCTGTGTTTGGGGATCAGGTTGTCGAGGCCCCTGCCTTCGACTGCCGCCCAATCCACACTGTACTGGCCCCCTACGGCTACCTCTGTAGGTGGTGAACCCACAGGAGGTCGGGCCCACGTCACCGCTTCGGGCTGAGCCCGGCCGGGCCCCATGGGCAAAGGCCCGGCCACCAAGCGCTTGCATATGAGCCCCAACCCCAGGCCTGGCTCCAGGGTGGGGCCCCGGATGCGTCATACTGGGCGACGTCATGGTCCTTGATTGAGTGTTATCCATAAGGGGTTTTGGTGAACTGCTCTTGGTCTGGCCTGTCACCTAGGACCTGTCTGCCTTGGAAGACCCTAACAGGGGCATAATGCCCCTGACAACATAGCTCGTAGGATCATTCAAGCACACAAACCCCTCCACCACAATAAGGTGGCAGTTCTAGGAGGGGAGCTTGTGCGGGAGGTTGAGAGATACCGGCTAGAGATAGTCGGGCTCACCTCCATGCACAGCTTGGGCTCTGGAACTCAGCTCCTCGAGAGGGGCTGGAGTCTCCACTTCTCTGGAGTCGCCCATGGTGAGCGGCGGCGGGCTGGTGTGGGCTTGCTTATAGCTACCCAGCTCAGCCACCATGTGTTGGAGTTTACCCCAGTGAACAAGAGGGTCGCCTCTCTGCACCTTTGGATCGGAGAGAGGGCTCTTGGTGTTGTTTGTGCCTATGGGCCGAATAGCAGTATAGAGCAGTGGGTCTTAACTGGAACAGTCTTGGGACCCACAATTTTCCATGGTCATTAGGTCGCGACCCAATTTTTTTTAGCGTTCAAGTCAATTTAATGTAATTCTCAAAATATAACCATAATATGTAATAATAACATTATTATTATTATTATTATTATTATTATTATTATTATTATTATTATTATTATACCTGTGTTTGCATCTGCATGGCCATTATATGCTGTATGTCTGATCACTAAACATAGGCAAAATGACGGCTTCATGCTCTCATGTGCAAGTGTCTCACCACATACCACACAGATGGGTTTCTGTACCATTTTGTCCTCAACACAACTAAATCCATATTTCAGATATTCGGGGTCGTACCGTCGTTTTGACATGTTGTTCACCACTCAAATGACTAGCACGCACGTTATGTCGCATAAACATTCTGCGTCTATGGCAACAGATGACACGGAGCTGGAATCGTCTATCAAAATAAGAGTTGTAAATTGTCGCAGAAAAAAGTTGCACTTTTTTTGAGTGAATCAATGAATTAGCATTTTTTTTACACCACAGCTCTGCGACCCACCCAGGACCCCTCCGCGACCCACTTTTGGGTCGCGACCCACCAGTTAAGAAACACTGGTATAGAGTATCTGGCCTTCTTGGAGTCCCTGGGAGAGACACTGAGAGGTGCTCAGACTGGGGACTCCATTGTTCTACTGGGGGACTTCAACGCTCAAGTGGGTGATGACAGTGACACCTGGAGGGTCAAGTCAAGTCAAGTTTATTTGTATAGTGCTTTTAACAATAAACATTGTCGCAAAGCAGCTTTACACAATTTGAACGATGTAAAACATGAGCTAATTTTGTCCCTAATCTATCCCCAGTGAGCAAGCCTGTGGCGATGGTGGCAAGGAAAAACTCCCTCAGATGACATGAGGAAGAAACCTCAAGAGGAACCAGACTCAAAAGGGAACCCATCCTCATTTGGGCAACAACAGACAGCATGACTATAATATTAACAGTTTTAACAAGAAGTCAGTTTCGTTGATGTTATAAACTCTTCATAGATGGGAACTTGAGTGCAAAACTGTTCATGACAACTGCAGTCCTCAGCCATAAAAGCATTACTGTAAGAGTCCAGAGCATCCTCCAGATGTGACTTTCAACTGTCCTCATGGGGCCATCCTCCACAGGAGCGATGCGATGAGACTCCAACCAGACACAGGGCACCAGGATGGATCAGGCAGGTCTGAGGAGCAGAAGAGGTCAGCATCTCAATCCCAGGACGAACATGTAACTCAGAGGGACAGATTTGGGGGGGGGAGGGGGAGAGAGAGGGGGAGAGAAAACACAGGTTGTTAGGTATGCCCAATGTCACCTGAATAAGTAGGAACAGTATACATATTGCACTGAGTACAAGCAGGGACTCCGGCAACTAACTATGACAGCATAACTAAAAGGGGAGAGCCAGAAGGTAACACAGGCATGAGGGAGCCCCAGGACATAAAGCAGCCAGCCACTACACCGTCAACAAACTCGAGTGAGCAAGCGAGTGGGGACTGACAGCATCCATACATCCCAGTTTACCAAAACACTCTATGTCTGAGGACCCTCCAGATCTATACCTTTACCTCATAAACATCATTAACAAAAAGCTTGACTAAACAGATATGTTTTCGGCCTAGACTTAAACACTGAGACTGTGTCTGATTCCCGAACACTACTTGGAAGGCTGTTCCATAACTGTGGGGCTTTGTAAGAAAAGGCTCTGCCCCCTGATGTAGCCTTCACTATACGAGGTACCAGCAGATAGCCTGCACCTTTTGATCTAAGTAGGCATGGCGGGTCATAGAGGAGCAGAAGTTCACTCAGGTACTGTGGTTCGAGACCATTTAGTGCTTTAAAGGTCAATAGTAGTACTTTATAATCAATATGAAATTTGATTGGGAGCCAATGCAATGTGGATAAGACAGGGGTGATGTGGTCATATTTTCTAGTTCTAGTAAGGACTCTTGCTCCTGCATGTTGAACTAACTGGAGCTTGTTTATGCACTTCTTGGAACATCCAAACAGTAAGGCATTACAATAATCCAACCTGGAGGTAACGAAAGCATGAACTAGTTTTTCCGTGTCATGTAGTGACATTAAATTTCTTATCTTAGCAATATTTCTGAGATGAAAGAAAGCTATCCGGGTAATGCTATCAACGTGAGCCCCAAACGAAAGACCGAGGTCAACAATCACTCCGAGGTCTTTTACTGCTGCACATGAAGAAAGAGAAAGGCCATCCAGAGTTACTGTGTAATCAGAAAACTTACTTCTAGCTGCATGTGGTCCTAGAACAAGCACTTCAGTCTTGTCAGAGTTAAGCAGAAGGAATTTAATAAGCATCCAGTGTCTAATGTCCTTTACACATTCCTCAATTCTATTAAGCTGGTGTCTCTCATCAGGTTTTGCAGAAACATACAACTGTGTGTCATCAGCATAACAGTGGAAACTAATACAATGTTTACGAATAATATCACCCAGAGGTAACATAGATAAAGAAAAAAGCAGTGGACCCAAGACAGAACCTTGTGGAACACCAAACTTTACCTCAGTATGTCTAGAAATATCACCATTTATATCAACATACTGATAGCGATCAGTTAAATAAGACCTGAGCCAGGAGAGGGCCGTCCCCTTAACTCCCACAACATTTTCTAGTCTATCCAGAAGAATGGAATGATCAGTGGTATCAAATGCTGCACTAAGGTCAAGCAACACAAGTAGCGAGACACAGCCCTGATCAGACGCCAACAGTAGGTCGTTTACTACTTTAACCAAAGCTGTTTCTGTGCTATGATTAGGTCTAAATCCTGACTGATACATTTCATGGATGTTATTCCTATGTAAATATGAACATAACTGCTGTGCCACAGCTTTTTCAAGGATCTTGGAGATAAAGGGGAGGTTTGATATTGGTCGATAATTGGACAGCTGACAGGGATCAAGGTCAGGTTTTTTAATCAGGGGTTTGATAACTGCTAGTTTAAAGGATTTGGGTACATAGCCAATCGTAAGAGAAGAATTTATTATTTTTAGAAGCGGTTCAATTACTTCAGGTATTATCTGTTTGAATAGACGTGTAGGTAAGGGATCTAGTACGCAAGCTGAGGCTTTTGATGCTGAGATTAATGAAAGTAATTCAGTTTCTTTTAGGGGAGTAAAACATTCGAATTGATTATCTGATACAGTTATATTGTTAACTACAGGGTCACTTACATTGTCTAACCTTAAATTAGTAGTTTGAATTTTTTGTCGGATATTCTCAATTTTGTCATGAAAAAAATTCATGAAATCGTTGCTACTACATACTACAGGTATGCACGTGTCTATAGTGGACTTATTCCTCGTTAATTTTATTAAATAGGTATTAAATAGGAATCTAGGATTATTTTTGTTATCTTCTATTTGGGAGGAGAGATATGTTGATCTCGCAGCACTAAGAGCTTTTCTATACTTCAGGAAGCTCTCCTTCCATGCTAATTTGAACACTACCAATTTTGTTTGACACCATTTACCTTCCAATTTTTGATTGGTCTGTTTGAGCGTGTGAGTGTCATCATTATACCAGGGTGCTAATTTTTTGTCTCTGACCATTTTCCTTTTAAGAGGAGTTAAATCATCTAAGGTATGGCGGAATATTGACTCTAAGCATTCAGTTGCCTGATCAAGTTCTGCGGGGGCTGACAGTGACCCAATCAACATTGATAACTCTGGGAGATCATTTATAAAGCTCTGTGCAGTAGTTGACGCGAATGTACATTTAATACGTGGTGAGGTGCATATACAACCCCGATTCCAAAAAAGTTGGGACAAAGTACAAATTGTAAATAAAAACGGGATTCAATAATTTACAAATCTCAAAAACTGATATTGTATTCACAATAGAACATAGACAACATATCAAATGTCGAAAGTGAGACATTTTGAAATTTCATGCCAAATATTGGCTCATTTGAAATTTCATGACAGCAACACATCTCAAAAAAGTTGGGACAGGGGCAATAAGAGGCTGGAAAAGTTAAAGGTACAAAAAAGGAACAGCTGGAGGACCAAATTGCAACTCATTAGGTCAATTGGCAATAGGTCATTAACATGACTGGGTATAAAAAGAGCATCTTGGAGTGGCAGTGGCTCTCAGAAGTAAAGATGGGAAGAGGATCACCAATCCCCCTAATTGTGCCGACAAATAGTGGAGCAATATCAGAAAGGAGTTCGACAGTGTAAAATTGCAACGAGTTTGAACATATTATCATCTACAGTGCATAATATCATCAAAAGATTCAGAGAATCTGGAAGATTCTCTGTGCGTAAGGGTCAAGGCTGGAAAACCATACTGGTTGCCCGTGATCGTCGGGCCCTTAGACGGCACTGCATCACATACAGGCATGCTTCTGTATTGGAAATCACAAAATGGGCTCAGGAATATTTCCAGAGAACATTATCTGTGAACACAATTCACCGTGCCATCTGCCGTTGCCAGCTAAAACTCTATAGTTCAAAGAAGAAGCCGTATCTAAACATGATCCAGAAGCACAGACGTCTTCTCTGGGCTAAGGCTCATTTAAAATGGACTGTGGCAAAGTGGAAAACTGTTCTGTGGTCAGACAAATCAAAATTTGAAGTTTTTTATGGAAATCAGGGATGCCGTGTCAGTCGGACTAAAGAGGAGAAGGACAACCCAAGTTGTTATTAGCGCTCAGTTCAGAAGCCTGCATCTCTGATGGTATGGGGTTGCATTAGTGCGTGTGGCATGGGGAGCTTACACATCTGGAAAGACACCATCAATGCTGAAAGGTATGTCCAGGTTCTAGAGCAACATATGCTCCCATCCAGATGACGTCTCTTTCAGGGAAGACCTTGCATGACAATGCCAAACCACATACTGCATCAATTACAGCATCATGGCTGTGTAGAAGAAGGGTCCGGGTACTGAACTGGCCAGCCTGCAGTCCAGATCTTTCACCCAGAGAAAACATTTGGCGCATCATAAAACGGAAGATACGACAAAAAAGACCTAAGACAGTTGAGCAACTAGAATCCTACATTAGACAAGAATGGGTTAACATTCCTGTCCCTAAACTTGAGCAACTTGTCTCTTCAGTCCCCAAACGTTTACATACTGTTGTAAAGAGAAAAGGGGATGTCTCACAGTGGTAAACATGGCCTTGTCCCAACTTTTTTGAGATGTGTTGTTGTCATGAAATTTAAAGTCACCTAATTTTTCTCTTTAAATGATACATTTTCTCAGTTTAAACACTTGATATGTCATCTATGTTCTATTCTGAATAAAATATGGAATTTTGAAACTTCCACATCATTGCATTCCGTTTTTATTTACAATTTGTACTTTGTCCCAACTTTTTTGGAATCGGGGTTGTATTATTACTCAGACATAGTTTGAATGAGATGAGATAATGATCTGAGATAACTTCGGACTGTGGAAATATGACTATATTGTCTATGTTTAACCCAAATGTTAGTATTAGATCGAGGGTGTGACCACCATTATGGGTCGGTCCTGTGACATTCTGATTAATCCCTACTGAATCTAAAATGGACACAAACGCTGTTTTTAAAGGGTCTTCTGGGTTATCGAAGTGAATATTAAAATCTCTGACAACTAAAGCTTTGTCTAAGGAAATAACCAGATCTGAGATAAAATCTGCAAATTCAGAAAGAAACTCAGAATATGGCCCCGGTGGCCTGTAAATAATAAGCAATGGAATTAACTGGGCAGACTCATTTTTCAAGGCTACATACATTATATGAGTATGAAGAACTTCAAATGTATTAAATTTATAACCAGGTTTGTGTGTTACACCTAGAAAATCATTCTAAATAACAGCGACGCCTCCTCCTCTGCCAGTTAGACGAGGCTGGTGTATATAACTGCATCCAGGAGGACTTGCTTCATTTAAAGGGGTCCAAAATATAACATATATGGTTGCTGATGTGACAAAGTAACATATTCATAAGTATTCTATCAAATTTATGTACTAGAAAACAACGAAATATCTTGGTAATTGTAAATATAATAGTTTATTAATAGTCGGTACGCTAAACCGCACAAGAGTCGCCATTTTTAAAAGACCGTGACATCAGCCCTACCCACTGCACTAGTGGAACTCGTGTAATCATGGCATCGGGCGCATCAAGTGAAAGCGACAGCTCTGTCGAATCGTACGAAGAGATCCCGCAAGACACACTGCAAGCAGGCTATGGCTTAGAAGGGTACCAGTTTGAACCTAGGAGAGGTACTCTCGACTCTGGTGATGACGAAATAAGAGAAGAAAGCTCGGATGACGGCGAGGATGAGACCGATACTGATGCTGAGTGTGGGGCAGAGCATCTGCGTGCAGGTGACACGGCATGGTGCTCGTGTGGAAAATGTAACATGGAGTTGCTCACGAGTCCAGCAGAATTTATTTGCTGCAATGAGATAGGCGTCACCCGTGGACTTGCGAAATCGTCGCAAGAGGCAGAAACAGGTATTTCCAACCTCAATGAGCCATATTGTTTATTTACAACTGGGCACATACATACATCATAAGTGTTACGCAGAGAAAATTAAGTTGCATTCTGATTGGATAAAATTAATATCATGGCGGGCTGTTCAAACTGCGAAAATAGTTTGCTCAAGCTACTTTCAAAACACTATAACTTTCCAACCTTAGAACAAAAAACTTTTGTAAGTCTTGAATAAGGTTCATCATTGTGTGTTTTATTGTTATATTTACTCTATATATTGCCCTATGTTCCCCTTTAATGCAATATATTCATTTGGCTTAATCCATGTTTCAGTTAAACAAAGTACATTAAACTCCTGATCAGTAATGAGTTCATTAACCATTAGCGCTTTAGATGTAAGAGATCTAATATTTAATAGCCCCACCTTTAGATCAAAGGTGCTGGCAGCAGCTGTACAGTCAGTATGATCTAATTTTATATTGATTAGGTTACTGGAACAAACTCTCTGAATATTTCTACCTTTTTGTTTACCTCAGGGAACAGACACAGTCTCGATGTAGTGGACCCTGAGTGACAACTCTGTGCAGCTAGCAGACAGTCAGTTTAGCCTGTTCGTCTGCTCCCTGGCCTTGGTTTGGGATTGTCAGAAATTAACTAGGCCTTTTCTGAGACTATGACCTATGCTGCAGGAAATGAGAGCAGCACCTTCCCGAGTGGGATGGATACCATCCTGCCCTAACAGGCCAGCAGTGCCCTCACAATTAGCCCAATTATCTATAAAGCCTACACTGTTTTCAGAGCACCACCTGGACAGCCAGCAGTTCAGCGACCATAACCTGCTGTAAGCTACATCGCCATGCCGCATTGGGATGGGGCCAGAGCATACTACAGCATCGGACATCGCCTTTGCTAATTTAAACACCTCTACAAAGTTACTCTTAGTAACCTCAGACTGACGAAGGCGTATATCATTAGCTCCTGCATGGATATCTTTGAGAACCTGTGCTTGCCTAGGACCCTAAGATTACTTGCTATGTCCGGTGCCCTGGCTCCCAGTATACACCTGACTAAAGCTGCTGGTGCCCCTAAAGGCTGAGCTAATTTCACATGCCATATGATAGAGTCCCCTATAACCAGAGCTCTTTCAGGTTTCTCAGTGGGTGCATCACTAAGAAGAGCAAACCTGTTCGACACGTGATGCGGAGAGGAGTGGTGCTCCCGTGGGCGAGCCTCAGCGGTAGCTTTGGCTCTATGTTTATGCCGCCAAGTCATCACCCAATCGCCCCGTTGTAAGGGCTCTAATGCCAGAGTTGGGGGATTACTAACTCCACCTAGGGCATCCAGACTTTCCCCTACAGAAACTACACTGTTCTCATTCTCACTGACCTTCTCTAAAGCCTGGACACGCGCTTCTAGCACTGTAATCTTCTCTGTCAGAGAGCTAACTAATCTGCACTTATCACAAATAAAGCTAATAAAGCTATCGCTAGCGACGGAGGAAGAATGACTAAACATCCTGCACTCAGCACACTGAACAGGCTGAAGGTGTGCCATGATGAAAGGATTCACGTACGCTTAATCGAATATCTGTTGATATTAAAGCAAATCCGATGTAGATGGCCTCCACTTGTGGTCTTTACACAGGACGAGAAAAAAGAAAAAGAAAGCTTCCAGTCTCGGTGTTCTTCTGAAAAAAAAAGAAAAAAAAGCAGAAAAAGGAAAGTGAAGGTGGAAAGTACAAAAAGGAAAGCGACAGTACAATAAAAATGAAGATGATACTGGAAAATTATTTGTAGAAATTTTTTTTTAAAAAGATTAGCAATTAATGCCAACACTTGCAGAAAAAAAAGGACTCGACGCAAACAACTCAGGAACCAGGAAGTGCGTAGCAACTCAGGAACCAGGAAGTCATGAACAAGTGTGGATGTGCACTCAGATTGGCCTCCCAATCTGGGGAGGGGAGTGATTGGGAGGAACGGCCTCCCCGATCTGAACCCGAGTGGTGTTTTGTTATTGGACTTCTGTGCTAGTCACAGTTTGTCCATAACGAACACCATGTTCGAGCATAGGGGTGTCCATAAGTGCACATGACACCAGGACACCTTAGGTCAGAGGTTGATGATCAACTTTGTTGTCATTTCATCGGACCTCCGGCCCTATGTCTTGGACACTCAGGTGAAGAGAGGGGCTGAGCTGTCAACTGATCACCACCTGGTGGTGAGTTGGATCTGCTGGTGGAGGAGGAAGCCGGACAGACCTGGCAGGCACAAACGTATGGTGAGGGTCTGCTGGGAACATCTGGCTGAGCACTCTGTTGGGGAGGTCTTTAACTCCCATCTCCGGGAGAGCTTCTCCCAGTTTCTGAGGGAGGCGGGGGACATTGAGTCTGAGTGGACCATGTTCTCTGCCTCCATTGTCGATGCAGCTGTTCAGAGCCGTGGCCGCAAGGTCTCCGGTGCCTGTTGTGGCGGCAATCCCTGAACCCGGTGGTGGACACCGGAAGTAAGGGATGCCGTCAAGCTGGAGTCCTATCGGGCCATGTTGGCCTCCAGGACTCCTGAGGCAGCTGACGGGTATTGGCAGGCCAGGCATGCCGCAGCTCGGGCAGTTGCGGAGGCAAAAACTCGGAACTGGGAGGAGTTCGGTGAGGCCATGGAGGAGGACTATCGGTCAGCTTCGAAGAAATTCTGGCAAACCATCCGGCGCCTCAGGAGTGGGAAACAGTACTCTGACAACACTGTTTACAGTGTGGGTGGGGAGCTGTTGACCTTGACTGGGGATATTGTCAGGTGGTGGAAGGAATACTTTGAGGATCTCCTCAATCCCACCATCACGTCTTCCATTGAGGAAGTGGAGGCTGATGACTCAGGGGTGGACTCGTCCATTACCCAAGCTGAAGTCACTGAGGTGGTTAGCAAGCTCCTTGGTGGCAAGGCACCGGGGGTGGATGAGATCCGCCCTGAGTATCTCAAGTCTCTGGATGTTGTGGGGCTGTCTTGGCTGACGCGCCTCTGCAACATCACATGGCGGTCGGGGACAATGCCTCTGGAGTGGCAGACTGGGGTGGTGGTCCCTCTTTTTAAGAAAGGGGACCGGAGAGTGTGCTCCAATTATAGGGGAATCACACTTCTCAAGGCCTCTGCATGCTTGTGCGACAAGGCTTTCGCAGATAGCTTTTCGCAGACAGTTGTAATTTATTGTTGAGCGGGGATAATAGGCGTGCGCGATGTTATTCACCGGCACAACGCAAGGGGGCGCGAAGTCGCTAGGAGTAGTTGGTGGGTGTGGTTAGTGGAGTGTTTATCCTCCGGTTACTTATAATGACTAGAACTTTTTTTTTTTATATTGACTAGAACTGGAGTCGTATAGATGTATGTACTTCCTCGATCAACCGCTCTTCGTGCTGCTCCATCTTCGCTCGTGTTTTTAAAAATGCCGGTCGTGAAAACAAACCAAACCAGGAAAGTAGGGAAGCGGAAGTGCGTGTACAGCGGATGTAGAGTGGACCAATCAGAGCCCTCTTGTCTGCGAGGCTTCTGCGGTGGTCACAATTTTTGGGAGGTGCGTGCAGAGCGTCTGCGAAGGTGGAGGGGCTACGCAGACACTGTCTGCAACGCTATCTGCGAGGACTGGGTTGTCAGCATAAATTGGCCTTCAGCCTCCCAGGGAAGGTTTACTCCAGGGTACTGGAGAGGAGAATTCGGCCGATAGTCGAACCTCGGATCCAGGAGGAACAATGCGGTTTTCGTCCTGGTCGCGGAACACTGGACCAGCTCCATACCCTTCATAGGGTGCTCGAGAGTTCATGGGAGTTTGCCCAACCAGTCCACATGTGCTTTGTGGATCTGGAGAAGGCATTCGACCGTGTCCCTCGTGGTATTCTGTGGGGGGTGCTTCAGGAGTATGGGGTTCCGGGTTCTTTGCTAAGGGCTGTCTGGTCCCTGTACGAACAGAGCAGGAGTCTGGTTCACATTGCCGGCAGTAAGTCAGACCTGTTCCCAGTGCATGTTGGACTCCGGCAGGGCTGCCCTTTGTCACCGGTTCTGTTCATAATTTTTATGAACAGAATTTCTAGGCGCAGCCAGGGGCCAGAAGGAATCCTGTTTGGGAACCACAGGATTTCATCTCTGCTTTTTGCAGATGATGTTGTCCTGTTGGCTTCTTCAAACCAGGACCTTCAGCATGCACTGGGGTGGTTTGCAGTTGAGTGTGAAGCGGCTGGGATGAGAATCAGCACCTCCAAGTCCGAGGCCATGGTTCTCAACCGGAAAAGGGTGGCTTGCCCTCTCCAGGTTGGTGGAGAAGTCCTGCCTCAAGTGGAGGAGTTTAAGTATCTTGGGATCTTGTTCATGAGTGAAGGAAGGATAGAGTGTGAGATCGACAGGCTGATCGGTGCTGCTTCCACAGTGATGCAGTCGCTTTACCGGTCCATCGTGGTGAAGAAGGAGCTGAGCCAAAAGGCAAAGCTCTCGATTTACCGGTTGATCTATGTTCCAACTCTCACCTATGGTCATGAGCTTTGGGTAATGACTGAAAGAACAAGATTGCGGATGCAAGCGGCCGAAATGAGTTTCCTTCGCAGGGTGGCTGGGCGCTCCCTTAGAGATAGTGTGTGAGAAGCACAGTCACTCGAGAGGAGCTCAGAGTAGAGCCGCTGCTCCTCCACATCGAGCGGAATCAGCTGAGGTGGCTCGGGCATCTCTTTTGGATGCCTCCTGGACGCCTCCCTGGGGAGGTGTTCCAGTCATGTTCCCCCTGGAGGAGGCCCCGGGGAAGACCCAGGACATGCTGGAGGGACTATGTCTCTTGGCTGGCCTGGGAATGCCTTGGTGTTCTTCCCGAGGAGCTGGCCGAGGTGTCTTGGGAAAGGGAAGTTTGGGCTTCCATGCTCAAACTGCTGCCTCCGCGACCTGGCCCCGGATAAGCAGAAGAAGACAAGACGAGATGTAATAAATTGCACTGATCAGGCTAAAAACAGGACAGAGAAAATCAGAATTATAGTGAAAGCTGCAGCAAAGTTCTTAAATCTCACTAATTTATCTTGGGAAAAGATATATGCAGATCTGAATAGGTTGGGTGAACCCCCAGAGATATCATGTGCATCACCATGGATAAGTCAACCTTAGTGATCTTACAGTGGAACACTAGAAGTCTCATACCTAATGGTCAGGAATTCAAAGGTTTCATTCAAGATTTAAATGAAAAACCAGATGTCATCTGTGTTCAGGAATCCTGGCTAAAGAGTTCATTGGACTTTGTAATTAAGGGTCACTCTAGTATCAGGAGAGACAGGGTGGGGGTAATGGTGGAGGGTGTGTTACTTTTGTTAAGAGGGGACTACAATATAGAGAGCTAAAGAAAGGAGATGATCTGGAATATGGAGAGCGTGCACGTGACGTCACAAGGTCACGTGATATTTGTTTATCCGCCATTTTGGATGGCAAGGTCACACATAGAACTTAGACGAACCCGTTCTAATTATCAAGTGTGTGGGAGTAGAGCTTTCGAGAATGGTTATATCTTGTTCAGCATTTGGTTGTACCAATAGACAGGACCAAAAGGAGGGCCTGTCATTTTATAGATTCCCCGCAGACGAGGAGAGACGCACAAAATGGGTGTCCGCTGTGCAAAGAGAAAACTGGTACCCCAGTTCTACCAGCCGAATTTGTAGTGAACACTTCATATCAGGTAGGTGTAATTTTCTAATTCAATACTCCTAGTACATCTGTAAAGTTGATTTTCGGATTGAATGATAACTGCATACTTAGAAACTAGACAGTCTCTAACGTTTAAAATGGCTATGCCTAGCCCTACTACCCTGGCCTAGTCTATGGCCCAATCCCAATTCTAATTTCTACCCATACCCCTCCCCCTTCCCCTCCGCCTTCCCCTTGGCCCTTCCCCTTGAAACTGAGCTACAAGGGATAGGGCTTGAAATTCAACCCTTACGTATTGGGATAGCCCTTCAACGATCGCATACGTCATCGCGTACCTCCGTCAGCGTTTACGTTAGCAAAACGCAACCAAATGCGTCATTGGCTGCGACCAGCCGCTACAGTCAGAGCCAGAACAGAGATCTCTGCTGGCAGGGTGTGATTTGTTAACTAACACCACTGAATGGGATATCTTTGGCGCTTCGTGCACCACATCCGACAGAATGAGGTGTCAGAACACTCATGTAAACAATAAAAGCGAGAATAACAGAACAAAACGTACGCAGTAAAGCAACCGAAAACAATACTCACTCCCAAAGCTTTTTAGCAGCAGCTTGGATTTCAGAAATCGCTGCTCATTCTCAGCTCGAAAGCGAATCAAGCGGCGTGTTTCCTCTGGATAACAACTTAAAACACGTAAATAATGGAGAAAATACATTTATGACAATCTTTCGCCGCGGGAACCGCCATCTTTCTGAAATCCGCATGAAATCTCGCTGAAATCCGCATGGCATTGTGGGAAATCACTCAAACCCCTTCGTTCGGAGTCAGCTCCAGGAAAATCTCCGTTTGGAGGGGTACAGAAGCCCTACCCCTTCCCCTACCCCTCCGCGTTAACTGGGATTGGGATACCCTTACCCATTCACGTGAACGCGCAAAATGGAGGGGAAGGGCCAAGGGGTTGGTCCAAGGGGTGAAATGGGATTCGGCCTATGACAATGTTTTATCTTTTTGGCTCATATATATGCCTTTGAAAGGCCAATCCATAGTAGGGATGGCGAAAACTAAAAAAAAATCTTGACCGACCACCGAGCCTCATTAGCCGGTTAAAGTTGGTTAACCTATGAGTTTAAACAGGGATGCAAACGGCGGATGCCGCCTTTTTCACGGCTGAATCGCGCAGATCCGATTTTTTTTTAGGGGGGGCATTGGAGTGTCTGAATAATTTCATCAGAGTAAATTCTGTATTAAAATTACTAAATAAGCAACATAGGAAGTATTAGTATGAGAAGAAAACAGTAAATCAGAAAGCTGCGCACATTTGCGCAGCTTCCGCGCAAACGTGCGCAACTTTCTGATTTACTGTTTTTCAGACAAAAACATACATATTTACAACCCTGTCATTATCTGGAACTGAGTTTAGATTTCGAACATTCTTAAGATAAAACGTTCTCCATAGTCTCTTTATGATAAATGTCTTAATGCCACTTACCCGTGCGGTTATCAGGTAGACTTTCTTCTTCGGGACCTTCCAGAGGTATAGTTGAGATATCCATCCCGCAACAAAATATTTATAAGCTTCCAGGCTCTTGTAAGCTTTGAGGGCTTTGCTAGTGTAACACGATTCACGATTAACGAGTGTGGCAGCGGGGGCGTGGTCAAGCGCCGGTCTGTGACAGGAGGGCGGAGTCAGGGAAGGTAAGTGGCAGAATCACTTCACCTGAGAGCAATTAACCTGTGTTTGTGTGTCTTCCCAGTGACCGCGCCCTATATGAGGAGGGAGAGTGAGAGCGGAGGTAGCTCATCTCCAGACCAGACGCCGGTTGTGTGTGTGTGTCTGAGTGGGAAGTTGTTCACTGAAAAGTGTAGCAATAAAAGCCATATTAACCAACCTCATCTCTGTCCTGCCGTCCTCTGTGCTCCTCCCCTTCGTTAGAACTGTTACAGTGGTGCTGAAACCTGGGACCTGGAGCACAGCAGCCTCTCAGCCCCATGGAGTCCTCCCCATTCGCTGAACTGATCCACGCCCTCGCCACGGCCCAGCAAAGCCAGCACCAGGCGCTACTCACCCTCAACTATACCTCTGGAAGGAGCAAGAAGAGCGGTTCGAGGCCCTGGTGTTGGCCCAACAAGAAGATCGCCAGGCGTTCCGGCACCTCCTCGCGTCGGTGGGGTCCACCAGCGCTCCTGCCGCGGGCCCGTCTCCCCTCACCGTCACCAAGATGGGCCCGCAGGACGACCCCAAGGCGTTCATCATGCTCTTTGAGCAGGTCGCCGAAG
This sequence comes from Neoarius graeffei, assembly GCF_027579695.1. Classification (NCBI taxonomy): domain Eukaryota; kingdom Metazoa; phylum Chordata; class Actinopteri; order Siluriformes; family Ariidae; genus Neoarius; species Neoarius graeffei. The sequence goes on from NC_083587.1 coordinate 10,097,639, forward strand.
CCTCGGGGTGGCCGATGGAGCAGCGCGTGGCGCGCCTCCTCCCCCTGCTCACGGGAGAAGCACAGCTGGCGGCACTACAGCTCCCCGCTGACCGCCGGCTGGCCTATGCGGACCTCCGCCGGGCCATCCTCCAGCGCGTAGGGCGCACCCCAGAACAGCAGCGCCAGCGCTTCCGCGCGCTGCGCTTGGAGGAAGTTGGCCGGCCGTTCGCGTTTGGCCAGCAGCTCCGGGACGCCTGCTGGCGGTGGCTGAGGGCCAACAATCGCGACGCCGAAGGAATCCTCGACCAGGTGGCGCTGGAACAGTTCGTTGCTCGCTTGCCAGCAGGAACTGCGGAGTGGGTCCGGTGCCACTGCCCAGCGTCGCTGGATCGAGCAGTCGAGCTGGCGGAGGACCATTTGACGGCTGTCCCGGCGGCAGGACAGCAGATGGCATCTTCTCTTCTCTCCTCTTCTCTCTCTCTCTCTCTCTCTCTCTCCCCCTCCTCCTGTGTCCCGTCCTCGCCCCATTCCCCCTCCGCGGAGGTGGGGGCCGGCACCCCCCCAGCCGGCCCGCCGCACCCACGGTGCCCTCCCGTTTCTCCCTTCTGTGTCTGTCTCTCCCCCACCTCAGGTGAGTGAGCCCCAGATCACCGGTGCAGAGGGAAAGCCCGGGCCGGTTTGCTGGCGCTGCGGGGAGCCGGGCCACCTTCAACAGCAGTGCACGGCAATGGAAGTGGGCGCGGTGGTTCGGATCCCCGATGCACCAGAGGCAGCCCTCGATCGGGCCGGAGCGTATCGCATACCGGTGAGTATCCAAGGGGCTACATATCAGGCGTTGGTGGATTCTGGTTGTAATCAGACCTCAATTCGCCAAAGCCTGGTTCAAAACGAGGCATTGGGGGGAGCACAAGGGGTGAAGGTGTTATGTGTGCACGGGGATGTTCACAGCTACCCTTTGGTGTCGGTCCACATTATTTTCAGAGGGAAAAAATTTATAGTGAAGGCGGCGGTTAATCCTCGCCTTACCCACTCTCTAATTTTGGGGACTGATTGGCCGGGATTTCGGGGTTTAATGACACGCCTAGTCGAGAGTGGGTCCTGCCATTTGGCAGGGGGAGGTCCCGGTGTCACTTTGGCGGGAGCAGCTGTCACAGAGCCGTCTACGTCATCTCCGCGTCAGAGTGAGGAGCCGCCGGCTCCTCCTCTCTCTATTGGGGAATCCCTCGCTGATTTCCCATTAGAGCAGTCACGAGACGAGACTCTGCGGCATGCGTTTGACCAAGTGAGAGTAATCGATGGTCAAACGCTCCAGCCGAACGCCACCCCGTCCTTCCCCTACTTCGTGATTATGAAGGATAGATTATACCGAGTGACGCAGGACACTCAAACTAAAGAGCGCGTCACGCAGCTTTTAATTCCGAAGAGCCGCCGGGAATTGGTATTCCAGGCGGCTCACTTTAATCCCATGGCTGGACACTTGGGGCAGGATAAAACACTAGCCCGAACAATGGCCCGATTCTATTGGCCAGGGATTCGCGGCGATGTCCGTAGGTGGTGTATGGCATGCCGCGAATGCCAGTTAGTAAACTCAGCGGCCATTCCAAAAGCGCCTTTGCGCCCTCTACCGTTAATCGAGACCCCGTTTGAGAGAATTGGGATGGATCTCGTCGGGCCATTAGATCGGTCAGCACAAGGGTACCGCTTTATATTAGTTCTGGTGGACTATGCAACGCGATACCCGGAAGCAGTGCCTCTGCGCAATATCTCAGCACGCAGTATTGCAGAGGCACTCTTCCGCGTCATCTCCCGAGTTGGAATCCCGAAAGAGATTCTGACTGATCAAGGCACTACGTTTATGTCACGAACACTGCGCGAACTGTATGGGTTATTGGGGATTAAGCCGATCCGCACCAGCGTGTATCACCCACAAACGGACGGTTTAGTGGAACGATTCAACCGCACCCTCAAAAATATTATTAAGAAATTCGTAAGTGAGGACGCACGTAACTGGGATAAGTGGCTCGAACCCTTGCTGTTCTCAGTGCGAGAGGTCCCCCAAGCCTCCACGGGGTTCTCCCCATTCGAATTATTATATGGGCGTAAGCCGCGCGGCATCCTGGACGTGCTGCAGGAAAATTGGGAGGAGGGACCTTCACAAAGTAAGAACAAAATTCAGTACGTTATGGACCTGCGCGCAAAACTCCACACGCTCACCCACCTAACTCAGGAGAATTTGCGGCAGGCCCAGGAACGGCAAGCCCGCCTGTACAACAAGGGTAAGCGCCTTAGAGAGTTCACACCGGGAGATAAGGTACTCGTACTGTTGCCCACGTCGAGCTCCAAATTGATCGCCAAGTGGCAAGGACCCTTTGAGGTCACACGGCGAGTCGGGGACGTCGACTATGAGGTGAGGCGAACGGACAGGGGTGGGGCGCTACAGATTTACCACCTCAATCTGCTTAAACTCTGGAATGAGGAGGTCCCCATGGCGTTGGTGTCAGTGGTTCCGGAGAAGGCGGAGCTGGGGCCGGAGGTTCAAAAGGGAACATTGGCATCACGTACCTCTCCGGTCCCCTGTGGAGACCACCTCTCCCCGACCCAACTCACGGAGGTCGCCCAGTTGCAGGCCGAGTTTTCGGATGTGTTCTCGCCCCTGCCCGGTCGCACTAACCTCATAGAGCACCACATTGAGACGCCCCCGGGGGTGGTAGTGCGTAGCCGCCCTTACAGGCTACCCGAACGCAAAAAAAAGGTGGTTCGGGAAGAACTTCAGACCATGCTCGAAATGGGCATCGTCGAGGAGTCCCACAGTGACTGGAGCAGCCCGGTGGTCTTGGTACCCAAGGCCGACAGGTCGGTCCGGTTTTGTGTGGACTATAGGAAAGTCAATGCGGTGTCTAAATTTGACGCGTACCCAATGCCTCGTATTGATGAGCTGCTCGATCGACTAGACACGGCTCACTTTTATTCGACACTGGATTTGACGAAGGGATATTGGCAGATCCCCTTGACTCCACTATCCCGAGAAAAAACGCCCTTTTCCACACCGTTTGGGTTACACCAATTCATCACACTTCCGTTTGGGCTGTTTGGGGCGCCCACTACGTTTCAGCGGCTGATGGATCGGGTCCTCCGCCCCCACACCACCTATGCGGCTGCCTATCTGGATGACATCATCATATATAGTAATGACTGGCCGAGGCACTTGGAGCACCTAAGGGCCGTCCTTAGGTCACTGAGGCGGGCGGGTCTCACAGCCAACCCAAAGAAGTGTGCGATTGGGCGGGTGGAAGTACGGTATCTGGGCTTCCACTTGGGCAACGGCCAGGTGCGTCCCCAAATTAATAAGACCGCAGCGATTGCGGCCTGCCCGAGGCCCAAGACCAAAAAGGGGGTGAGACAGTTCCTGGGGCTGGCTGGCTATTATCGTAGGTTTATACCTAATTATTCGGACGTCACCAGCCCGCTGACTGACCTCACTAAAAAGGGAGCGCCAGATCCGGTCCAGTGGATGGAGCAGTGTCAGCGGGCTTTCTCTGAGGTAAAGGCTGCACTGTGTGGGGGGCCACTTTTACACTCCCCTGACTTCTCTCTCTCTTTTATGTTACAGACGGATGCGTCGGACAGAGGGCTGGGGGCCGTTTTGTCCCAGCAGGTGGAGGGGGAGGACCGCCCGGTCCTTTACATCAGTCGGAAGCTGTCAGTGCGTGAGGGGCGCTACAGCACGATTGAGAAGGAGTGCCTGGCGATCAAGTGGGCGGTCCTCGCCCTCCGTTACTACCTGCTGGGGCGCCCTTTCACCCTCTGTTCGGACCACGCGCCCCTCCAGTGGCTCCACCGCATGAAGGATGCCAACGCGCGGATCACCCGTTGGTATCTGGCACTCCAACCCTTTAACTTCAAGGTGGTCCACAGGCCAGGGGCGCAGATGGTTGTGGCGGACTTCCTCTCCCGTCGGGGGGGGGGGGGGGGAGTCGGCTGCAGGCCGGACGGGCGCCCGGCCTGAGTCGGGCGGTGGGGGTATGTGGCAGCGGGGGCGTGGTCAAGCGCCGGTCTGTGACAGCAGGGCGGAGTCAGGGAAGGTAAGTGGCAGAATCACTTCACCTGAGAGCAATTAACCTGTGTTTGTGTGTCTTCCCAGTGACCGCGCCCTATATGAGGAGGGAGCGTGAGAGCGGAGGTAGCTCATCTCCAGACCAGACGCCGGTTGTGTGTGTGTGTCTGAGTGGGAAGTTGTTCACTGAAAAGTGTAGCAATAAAAGCCATATTAACCAACCTCATCTCTGTCCTGCCGTCCTCTGTGCTCCTCCCCTTCGTTAGAACTGTTACAACAAGAAAATTGTAAATGTCGTGGTAGGCCAGATCGGGCAAATCGTCGGCACCGCAGCTCCGAATTTCCCTGAACAAGGATTGTGGCAAGTTGTACGGATCTGCAATCCCCAACCTGGAACACTTTTCCACGTAACGCTGCCTCACGTCACCTTCAAGATGCTGAACAAACTTAGACAAGTAATCGCGCGATGTAGATGGGGTATTTTCCAAATTTTCTTGGGGATTACTCCCTGGATCCATTACACTCGTGCAAGGTAAACAATCCTGAAGCTGTCCAATATGGTGGAGTAGGCGGAGTAAACACGGACGGGTCACGTGACTGCACATCCTCTATATAGGTGTTGAGGTATGGACTAAAGAAGGGAGTGTGATAAATTTTTATAATCCATGTAACCAGATTGAGTTAGAGCATTTAGAAGAAATTTGGAGGGGTTTGGGTGAAAAGGTCATTTGATGTGGGGATTTTAATGCTCACAGTTCACTTTGGGGAGATAAAAGTGATATAAATGGTAGTATAATTGAAGAGTTTTTAGATGAAAAAGAGCTTGTATGTTTGAATGATGGTTCATATACAAGAATAGATGTATCAAGAGGTAATGAGTCAGCTATAGACCTCACAATAGTTTCTCAAACTTTAGCTGGCAGATGTAGTTGGGAGGTATTAAATTACAGTACACTGAGTAGTGATCACTATCCTGTTGTGGTTCAGTTTGAGATAGAACTACAGTAATAAGAGATCCGGTGGTAAGAAAGGGGAGATGGACTTTAAGGGAAGCAGATTGGGAAACCTTTTCAGTCATCAGTGAGAGCAGCCTAATGGGTATTGGAGCTAATGCCAGTGTTGGCTCCATGTGCTATTCTGTTACAAACAACATAATTAGGGCTGCTGAACTAACCATTCCCAAGTCAAAGTCAGGTAGTAAGGGAAGGATTGTTCCTTGGTGGTCTGAGGAATGTAGTAGGGCTGTCAGGGACTGTAATAAAGCTTTTAGAACTTTAAAGCAAACTCTAAATTTTGGAAACTTGATGAAATAGATAGTTTTCACTGACGTCACGGCATTCCGGGGAACGCCCTCCAGCCGCCATCTTGTGGGGCAAACAAAACGGACCATTGCCATTACCGGCTATGTTATCTCGGACGAATTTATGAAGTTATATAGTCAGTTTTCTAAAATAAAGATCAATGTCGGCAAAATCAAGCAAACAGAAGTATATAGATACATTAGACGACATCTCACGACAATGGTATGCAGCCAAACTGGCCTTGATTGGGGGAATTGACCCCTACGAAGTGGACAAAGATGCATTTTCAAGTGACTATGCAGGGCTGCCAAAGCCTGAAACTGCCAAAGCCTGCTCCAAAGCCTGAAACTGACTTCATCAAACTTTAAAGGCTGTCTGATATATACAACTTTTTATATATTCACAGCGCGCCTTTTGTCGGATGCCGCCTTTTTCACAGCTGAATCGCGCAGATCCGATTTTTTTTTTAGGGGGGGGCGTTGGAGTGTCTGATTATAATTTCAAAGTAAATTCTGTATTAAAATTACTAAATAAGCAAATCCGTTACAGTCCATGACACAGGAAGTATAAGGATGAGAAAAAAACAGTTTAAATCGCAAAGCTGTGCACATTTGCGCAGTCCTGCACACCGCTCGGGCTGCTCAAATGTGCGCAGCTTTCCGATTTAAACTGTTTTTTCTCATCCTTATACTTCCTGTTTCATGGACTGTAACGCATTTGCTTATTTAGGGCCCTGTCACACTATAGCGTTTTGTTCGACGTTTGGTTGCGTTTTTAAAAATTTGAGAAACGCCGGGGAACGTCGACATTCTTCAAATTAAGTTTCTAGGTCAACGATGTTGTAACGTTCTTGTAACGCTTGGGTAACGCTCAGCCAACATTCCCTCAGTGTCAGGCGACGTTTGTGGTCCAAAATAGCAGCAAAACCTAGCGTTCTCATAGCGTCCACAGCGCTTTGATAGCGTTATCATAGCGTTTGGGTAGCGTCTGCCTTGCGTCCAGGTAACGTTCTCGACGTTTGTCCAGCGTCTAGCTGACGTTCTCGACGTTTCCACAGCGTCTGCCTAGCGTTCCTGTAGCGTTCGAGTAACGCGTGGAGCGTTTGTGTGACGTTCCTGTGACGTTTCGCCAACCTGCGGACGTTACCGTGTTCCCCACCGGAGTGTCTACAGCAGCCAGTGTCAGCGACTTGTTCAGCACCCTGGACAGTCCAGGTCCAGTTGCCACCCCGTCCACGGCTACCTCTCTGACTGACACGCTCAACACTCCACAGCCACCAGTGGACCCAGAGACTGACTCGTAGAACTTTTTGTTTAGGAATCTGTAAATAAATGTTGTACATAGTTTGAACTTTGCCTGGTTCTTGCGTGAAACTTTCAATTTCTTGTTTTTAATATTGTCCCCCCCAAAAAAATAATGGAAAAAAAAATAAAAAATAAAAAATAAAATAAGTTAAAAAAAATTATAAAATAAAATAAAAGATAAAATAAAAAATAAAAGGTAAAATAAAAAATATACAATAAAATATAAAATAAAAGATAAAATAAAAAATAAAATAAAAAGTAAAATATATTTTTTATTTTATATTTTTCTTTTATTGTATATGTTTTATTTTATATTTTTCTTTTATTGTATATGTTTTATTTTATATTTTTCTTTTATTGTATATGTTTTATTTTATATTTTTCTTTTATTGTATATGTTTTATTTTATATTTTTCTTTTATTGTATATGTTTTATTTTATATTTTTCTTTTATTTTATCTGTTTTATTTTATATTTTTCTTTTATTTTATCTGTTTTATTTTATTTTATGTTATTTTTTAGTTTACTTTTTATTTTAAAATAAAAATAAAAAAAAGTAAAATATAAAATAAAATAAAAAATATAATAAAAAAATACAAAATCCCCCCCCCAAAAAAATAAAGTTAAAAAAATGAAAAAGAATAAAACAATACAAAATAAAACTATGACATTTATTAATACTGTTTTATACGTTTGGTTACGTGAAAAGGGGTCGACCGGGAACTCAGTAAAATAAATAATTCAAAAAGAGATCATGCCTAGAACAGATTGGCTAAAAAAGTAGGGCGATCAGTAAAAATAATTACTTCGAAATGACACACACAATTACTTTTATTATTACTGTTATCGACAAATAAGTCATTGTAATTAAGTTACACATACAATATTTCAGTTTCTAAAAGTTGTGTCTACCAAAAAGTATAGTCTATATTAAGTCCATTCTGCATTGCAACACTAGGGTCCAGGTCTACACCATCCTGTCCTGCCAGTCCAGTGCCCCAGCTGAGGAGTTGACCCAGTGCTTGATGAGGTTCCTCTGCTTCTTGGCTTCTTTGGTCGCAGTGTTGGGGCCTGCAACAACCTGTGTGTCTTCCATATTGAAGCCATCTCTCCAGGCACCAGGCACAAAGTCTTCTTCTGGACCTTCTGGCTGGTCCAGCTGTTGGTTCTGCAGTGTTGGATATCTGACCCTCATCAAGTTGTGAAGGACCAAGCAGGTCTTCACTATCAGCTTCACAGTCTCTGGCTTGTGCTGCATAGTGCCAAGAATCACCTGGAACCTGTTGGCAAGGATCCCAAAGGCGTTCTCCACGACCCTCCTGGCTCTCGACAGTCTGTAGTTGAAAATGCGCTCCTCCTGTGATAGACCACGGAGACTGTAGGGCTTCATCATGTAGGCTCTCAGGGCAAAGGCGTCATCTCCAATGAAGAAGTATGGAACATCTGTAGTGTCTTGTGGGAGAGGTATAGGCTGTGGAAACCCAAGCAGGTCTTCTTCAGCTCCATGTTTCAGCTCACTGGAGTTGTAGATCTGGGCATCGGATGCTGATCCCAGGCCTCCAAGATCTGCCCACAGGAACTTGTAGTCAGAATCCACAAGGGCCAGCAACACGATGGAATAGAACCCCTTGTAGTTGTAATACAAGGAGCCACTCTCTGCAGGACACCTAATGGCCACATGCTTGCCATCTAGTGCTCCCAGGACATGGGGGAAGTTCCACCTCTGATAGAATCTGTCAGCAACTTCCTTCCACTCTTCTGGCGTACTGGGGCAGGTCAGCATCTCATCCAGGTACTCGTCCAGTATGGCATGGCAAACCTCTCTGACCACCAGTGACTGTGTGTTGTGAGGTACTCTCCAGGCAAACTTCTGCGAAGCATAGCTGTCACCAGAGGCAAGGTGTCGCAAAGTCAGGGCCAGCTTCATACCAGGGTCGAGGGCCGGTCTAAAGCGAGTGTCCTTCTTGGTGATCCTGGGACCAACTCTCTGTCTCAGCTCATCAAACATCACTGCTGGCATGCGCAGGAAGTTGTGGAAGGAGGCTTGGTCTTCAGCTTGGAGTTCAGCCATCAGCTTGTCATAAACACCAAACTGTGGTCGCCTTCCTATCCAGGGTCTCACCCAGCTCTTTCTCCCTCTCCTCTTCCTTTTCTTCTTTGACTCTGCCTTGGACATCTTAACCTGGTGCAATGCCAACTGCAGGAGGTTGTTGTGATGCATGAGAGCAGCAACAGCATACTGGTGTTTCTCTTGGTCTGTCATTGTTCTGAAGTCTTCACTCTGTGAAAGTTCCAACAGGACTGTCGGTGGCCTCTGCAAGCCCCTTTTAAATATATTTCTGGCAAGTGCCTGCCAAATGCTCCTGAACGCTACCAGTAGGTTACAGGCGCATTACAAGGATGCTACATGGACGTTACACAGACGCTGGAAAAATTCAGAACGCTGACAGACGTTAGAAAGATGTTGAAAGAGCGTTACATGAGCGTTAAGAACGCTCGGCGAACGCTGACGAACGCTGAAAAACGTTGGCGACACGCTGGACAGACGTTCGATGGACGTTACACAGGTGTTAGACAAGCGTTACCCAAGCGCTAGGCACGCGCTGGACACTCGACCCTGATGGGCCGGCGTCCGCCTAGCGTCCAGGGAACGTCCTGACTTTCGAGTAACGTTCGAGTAACGCCCGCAAACTTTCGTGTAACATTCCTCTAACGTGTAAGTAGCGTTTTGATAGAACGTCCTGAATTTTTGTGCACACCCAAAACTATTTTTCACCCTCAGCGTTCGCCGATGTCCCTCGACATTCCCCAACGTTTGCCGACGCTCGTCTAACTTTCTTGTAACTTTTTTCTAACGTTCTCGACGTTCCTCTGCGTTTCGCAACACGTTACTCGAACGCTGGTGAGAACGTCGTAGTGTGACAGGGCACTTAGTAATTTTAATACAGAATTTACTTTGAAATTATAATCAGACACTCCAACGCCCCCCCTAAAAAAAAAATCGGATCTGCGCGATTCAGGCGGCATCCGCCAAAAGGCGCGCTGTTTGCATCCCAAACACAAATCAAATCATACAGAATAGACCTAAAATGTTTTTCAAAAATGACCCTTGCGTGAGTGAAGTGACAAGTTTCAAATAGAAACATGACAAACGAGCGATATTAAGTGTACATTACAATGTAAACGTACACTCAGCGGTTCTAGTTAGGCATTCTCCAGAGATTGTTTACATGATGTTTTGGTTTCCAAAAACAAACTTAAACACAATTGATTGTTTATTTAAACAACTTACCACTTATAAAATGATCGGAGCAGACTTTGCTGTGTTTGGAAGGCTGATAATCCTTGAGGTTGATTCTCGCAAGCCATAGATTTCTCCTTTGTATGCTGTTTCTTTGTTTGCTCGCCTTCGTGCTCCCATACAGTGGGAATTCCATAAAAGCTCCGCTTGACTTCATCATTTGACCTATTACGACAGCCGTGAATACAACAGGTGTGCACCATTGCTAGCTTTAAATAGCCTGCTTGGGTTCTTTTGAAGACTTTGTACTCGCGCGTTACAATGTGTGCTCAGTCACCCGTACGGTAAGCTTGACCCACAAGATGGCTGCCACTAGGGAATCCCCGACTCTGTGACATCATGTGAAAACTATCGATACAAACAGTGTCAAGCTGTGGTGAAGCAAACAGTCAAGAATACAAAAAGGGAGTATTGGAAAAAGTTTTGTGATTCAATAGAAAGAACAACTCCAAAGTGTATGGAACATGATTAAGAAAATGAGAGGCAATGGGAGGGATTTTGAGTATCCAGTAATGATTGATGATCAAAGAGTTATTGCAAATAGTAAAGATAAAGCTGAGGCCATAGCAAAGGCATTGGTAAAGGTGCATAGCTCAGAGAACCTCACTCATGAGGAGAAAAGAGGAAGAGAAATGACAATAGGAAAGTACAGGGATGTTTTATTTGAAGAGACAGGAGATGGGGAAATTTTAAATACACCTTTCAACTTACAAGAACTTAATAGTGCATTAAAGAAAGTTGGAAAGTCTACCCCAGGGAAGGATATGATCTGTTATGCAATGTTGGAGAATTTGACTGATAAAGGGAAGGAGGTGGTGTTGACCTTATTCAATAAAGGTGTGGACAGAAGGAGTCATCCCAGCAGAATGGAAGCAGTCTGTTATCATTCCCATGGGCGTTGCGGACATGTCCCCCACACTTTTTACAGCCATTACAACCACTCAATTCATTTTTAACATGTGGAAACGTGTTTTTCCGAGCCGCCTCTAAACGCATCATGAGCAGGCGGAGCTAAGGTGGCAAACAAACACTGCTGTCATGTGTGATCAGAAATGCTTTAGAAAATATTGTATGAGTATCTTTGGTGTGATTCAGATCTGGGCAGCGCTTCTGTATGTTCAGCAAACCAGCCAAGAGGCTAAAGACTTTAGACAGTTTTTTTTCCAAACAAACCGTTTAAGTTGAGTAATGCTGTTGAATGTAGATAATGTTTCACTAAATGATGACAAATAGATGTCAATTTAGTTAGTTAAGCTAGCTAGCTAACTTAGAGGCAGTAGTAACTAGTTACATTTACTCCGTTACATTTACTTGAGTAACTTTTTGGATAAATGTACTCTTAAGAGTTGTTTTGTTGCAAAATATGTTTTACTTTTACTTGAGTAATATTATTCTAAAGTAACAATACTCTTACTTGAGTAACGTTACTATTTTGGCTACTCTAAGGTTACTCACTTCTGGGTAGAAAATAAGAATATAAATGTATTTGTGTTCCTTTGACTGTGATTTTTGTAAAGATTTAATTTATTTTTGTGGTAGTTAAAGTTTAAAGTACATTAATTTGCTGATTATTATTACTGTATTCCTAATTCTATTTCAAAATGTTGCTTTCCACATATTTTTTAATCTTTATTGCCACAATAGAAAGAGCAGGGTGAGAGAGAAGACAGTGGACCAGAGGCCAACAGGGATGATTATGCAGGGTCACAGGTGAGAAGAGAATGTAACTAGCTATGTCACTACGACTATTCTTAATTCTATTTATAAATTTTACTTTATAGATTTATAGATTTTGACTTTAGATTTTGATAGTATATCATTTTAAAGAACTAAAGTCGGTTCCCTGGTGCTGCGTTGTTTGTGGTTATGTGGTTCTTTAGCTGCTAAGGAGAGGCGCAATTGAATGCGAGAGGATGAAAAATCACTCAATAGACCTTTGAACAATTTGTCCCCCTCACTTCTAAAATGATGGCTATGCCCCTGATCATCCCTATTAGGAAACCTGGGAAAGATACAAAGTACCCAAGTAACTACAGACCTATAGCATTAACTTCTCAAATGGGTAAAGTAATGGAAAGAATGGTTAATGACAGGCTGGTCTACTGGTTAGAAACTAGAACTCTATTACATAGCTACCAGAGTGGTTTTAGGAAAGGAAGGGGGACTATGGATCCAATAGTTGCCCTGGAGGACTCAATAAGGAAAGCTCAGGTTAATAAAGGGACCATTTTGGCCATATTTTTTGATGTTGAAAAGGCCTATGACATGGTCTGGAGAGAGGGTCTTCTTATTAAGTTGAAACAGATGGGAATTAAAGGAAGAATGTTCCAGTGGGTTAGAGACTTCTTATCTGGTAGGAGAATTATAGTTAAAATTAATGAAGAATTTAGTAATGAGTATATAGTTGAGAATGGTACACCCCAAGGTAGCATTATCAGCCCAGTACTATTCTTGATTATGATCAATGATGTTTTAAAAGATTTACAGAGATCAGTTAATGTTACATTGTTTGCAGACAATGGGGCTATGTGGAAGAAGGGTAGGAATGTTAACTTTATTGTGAATAAGATGCAGCAGTCAGTGGATGCTGTCTAAAAGTGGGCCCTTGAATGGGGATTTAAAATTTCTATAGATCAGACTAAAACAGTATTTTTTTACCAGAAGGATTATTCCTCTAGACTTAAAGCTGAAGATATCTGGCACAGAGCTAGAAAGAGTCGATTGCTTCAAATATTTAGGCCTATGGTTTGATAAGAGGCTAACATGGTCTGTACATATACAGAAGATGATTGAGAAATGTAAAAAAGTTTGAAATGTGATGCAATGCTTGCATGGGGTGGATTAGGGTGCAAATAGGCCAGCCTTGAAAACTATTTATATTAGCCTCATTAGTTCTGTATTTGACTATGGGTGTGTGGCTTACAGATCTGCATCTAAGTCACTCTTAATGAAGTTGGATGTTATTAACCCCGCCGACAGTAGTCGGAGGGGTTATTATTTTCACCTGCGTCAGTCTGTGTGTGTGTGTGTATCTGTCTGTCTGTCTGTCTGTCTGTCTGTGTGTCTGCAAGATATCTCAAGAACCAATGGATCGATTTGGACCAAATTTTGTACGTGTTGCCAATCACCCAGGAAGGAAACCATTAAATTTTGGAGGTCAAAGGTCAAGGTCATGGCAGAACTTCAAAATTTTCGCCAATGTATTTTAATAGGGAAAAGGCGGGGTTTGCACTCGTTAGAGTGTCCCTGTCTAGTTCAACATAAAGCTTTGAGGTTATGTTGTGGTGCTATGAAAACTACCCCAGTTAATGCAATTCAGGTTGAGATGGGTGAAATGCCTCTTCATATCAGGAGGGATCAGTTAACTCTGGTTTATTGGGCTAACCTTAGAGGGCAAAAGGAAGATCACATAAGTTATTCTTCTTTAATTCACTACCAAGAGAGAGATAAGTCTCAAGTTAGAAGCTTTGGGTGGATTATATCTCAGAAAGCAATTGAAATGGGCCTCCAGTTGCTTAATGTGTGTCCATCAGTGTCTTATCCAGCTGTTCCATTGTGGCTATTGAGAGAGCCTCTAGTTGACCTAGACCTGTTAGAATTGAAAATGAATGAGGAAATCAACAGAGATATAGTTGAGTATCATATTAGAGATGCGCATGAAGATAAACTTGTGGTATTTACAGATGCATCAAAGTCAATAGAAGGTAAAGTTGGTGTTGCATTTGTAATACCTGGCCTCAAGATCTGTAAAAAAGAAAGATTGAATAATGATCTTGCAGTTTACACAGCTGAGCTAGTAGCTATTCTTATTGCCCTGTCCTGGGTTGAGAGCAACAGGCCAAGGAATGGGGTGCTAATTGCGTCAGACTCTGCATCTGCATTGATGAGCATCCAGAGTGCTATGTCGCAGTCCAGACAAGACATTGTTTTAGAAATTGTGCAGACGATAAGTAGACTATTAAACTCTGATACAAATGTCAGTTTTTTATGGGTCCCAGCTCATTTAGGAGTACGAGGTAATGAACTAGCTGATAAGAATGCTAAGAAGGCATGTGAATCTCCTGGGATCACTATGGATATTCATTATAGTAAATCTGAAATTAAAACGATAGTCAAGTCAAAGTCCAAGGAAAAATGGCAAAGTGACTGGAATAATGCTAACACTGGTATGAAATATTCCAGTATTCAAAGGTTTGTGGGTGGTGCAAGGCCAACTGCTAGATCCACTCACGAGGAAGATATCTCGAGGATGAGGTTTGGGCGCACTGGTTTGGACAGTACTTTATTTCTTTTAAAAAAGCATGCTGATGGAAAGTGTAGTGTATGTGATGCTGCTGAGACCATAGAGCATGTTCTAGAATACTGTAGGGAGTTTGACCAGGAGAGGCAGCAACTTATCCAAGAGCGAGAGGCAGAAAGTGTGCCTTTAAGAATAAATACAATTCTTCAGAAAAATTCAGGCGAAGTTTGCTTTAGGTTTTTGTTTCACTTCTTGGAAGAATCTGGTCTGATTAGAAGAATTTAGTTTTTTTTTTTTTTAATATTACTTAGATATCCAGACTCACACTCCATTTCGGTAGGTGGCGGTAATGCTTCCAAAAGTTGTTTGCCAACCGCCATTAAAAAGGAAGAAGAAGATTTCTAACCTCTCGTCAGTTGCCGCTAAAAATTTGACTGAGAGATGCGCGTATTATGACTGTTAGAATGAAAGTAAGATTTATTTCACGTTATTATGGACTTACAAACAGTAGCTTTTCTTATAGGGGTGTAGCGGGGTATGTGTGCAGATTTCTGTCAGTATTTTTCAGTTGTGGGGAATATTGAGACACTTTGGGGGAGAGCGAGCTAGTCCAGTTAAGTTTTCAGTGTGTGTGATGCCGCCATTTCATCCTTTTGTGTACTGCATGATTAAGTTGGTTTTCTTTTGTCAGGCATTTTGAGGACGATGATGATGTGTGTGTGTTCTGCTGTCCTGTGTTTCATTATACACCAGGTATGTGTCAATTAGGTGTACTGTACTCCAGTGCTATCACCCTGGTTATTTGTTACTCGATAATTCATTCAGTAAGGGAGTTGCTGCTAAAAACTTGACTGAGAGGCATTTTGAGGAATTTGATCGTGTGTGTGCTCTGCTCTCCTATGTTTCATTATACACCAGACGGAGTTTGTGGTAAACTAGTGGAGAGAATAAACCAGTCAGTGATTCCGGAGTCTTCTCGTGTCCAGCTTTTCATTGTGCACAACACCGCGCAGAGGAGTCGGAGTGCAGGGCAGAGCTGCGCCCCTTACACTTCTCTTTAACATTTTTCTTGATAGAAGGCAGATGATAAACCTTTTATCTAGTTCTCGATTTGAACAAACAAAAAAAAATGCAAAAATAAACCATATTGAAGACAGGCCAGGCCTTGCTTGCACAAAAGACTGTTTGTCACCCAGGTGAAATTATCACGTGATGCATCAGGTTGTGCATGAAGGGTCTATAGCAGGGGTGTCCAAACTGATCCATAAAGGGCCGTGTGGCTGCAGGTTTTCATTCCAGCCATGCAGTAGCACACCTGACTTGACTCATTCAATCAACTGAACTGTCTTCACACAGTCAAATACTTGCAGCCACACCCACCCTTGATTAAAGGGTGGGTGTGTCAGTTGATTGAATAAGCCAAATCAGGTGTGCTGCTGCATGGCTGGAATGAAAACCTGCAGCTACATGGCCCTTTATGGATCAGTTTGGACACCCCTGGTCTATAGGAAATCACAATAAGACGTGTTTTGTTTGGATGATGATAAAGGAGAGGGGAAAAAAATTCTGGTACAATGAGAGTAATGTCTTGCACAATTTGGTCAGATAATTAGAGTATTTGGCACAGGCCAGTATAGCTGTATATCCAATATAGCTGTAAATACTTAAATTGAGCATGTTTAATTTAATTGTGACCAACAGTAATTTATCATTAAAGATTAGCTATGATTAACAAATAAACAATGGTTAGGCTAATGACTAATTAATTAAGGACAACAAGGAGCCAGTAAAAACAAGTCGTTGATTTGGTAAGTTTAACCCAGCATTGCACTCAATATAACCAAAATATTGGGTTGAAATAAGAATCCAACCATGATGTAAATTTAAATCAATGGCCTTGTTAAAGTAACCCAACCTGCCAGGTGAAATGCATAACTCTTTTCACGGAGTTAAAATGACCCAGCGTTGTTAAAATGCCACTTGCTTCACGTTACCAGCAGCAGCACAGAAAGGAATGCAATAAGAAATATCAGACCTTACTTTTACTTCGTTTACACATAGCCGGGTATTTATGAAAACAGGTATCTTCTCCTCCCTGGACTAGAAAATAATTCCGTTTACACAGTGCTCAAAAACAGCCAGGGGAGGCTGTCAAACAAATAGAAAGCCAACCAGAGATCTGAAAGCCAAGGAGGAAGGACTGTCAGATCACAATGCTAAAACTCAGTTTTCCACTATTTACACGCAGGCATGAAAACGGAGTTTTCACAAATCTCCACTTTGCCCGGAGTTTTCGAAAGCAGCTGTTTTCAGTGACTGAAACCTCCGTTTACGTGTAAATGATGGGTGCAACTGCATAAATAAATATCCATTTTTATAGATGCCCGGCTATGTGTAAACGGGGTCTTTATCAGCTCTCTCAAATACAAAATTTAATACTGAATCTATAAAGTTCTAAATTGTCTGCAATTTTGCCAACACTGACCTCATTCTTAAAGTCCAAGTTTCATTTACAGGGAAATCTTATTCATTTCACCAGTTGGGCAAAATAAACCAACATGCAAAACATCAAACCCATCTGTCAAAATAAAGCCAGCGCTCTCATGAATGCACTCAGCACTGTCTACTCCCAGGCCTTTTCTCTTCTATAAACACAATGCTCACAATAAATGGTGTGTTAAAGCCTATCGTTTTTCAAATCTGTGTTACAGTAAATGTATATACATGTACACTCCGTTTTGACCAAAATATCATAGGTAAACCAAAACTGTACCTCTACAATTACAGCTGAGCATTGCAAAAGATGTTTAGCATTTGCTTTTCTCACCAAACCTAGGAGAAATTAAATAGTGCTGATGTTCAGAATTATTGAGGTAATATGTACAAATGAAGGAGTAAGATTATGTATATGATAAAGTGCATGAGTATTGCACATAGAGGAATATTGTACTATGTTATTGCACTAGTGTTGATATAATAATGTACAGCACAGAATATACAGAACCGGTCAAATGCCATGGGCTGTATTGCACAGTAGTATAGACCCTTCCCACGTGACGTCACGACAAACGCGGCCGCCATTTTGGACATGAGCTACCCAGTAGTCTACCACAGCCAACAACGAGGAACGACGGTGAAGCATCGAAAGGAATATAGCCATCAAAGAAAGTTTTTACTTTCAGCAAGACTTCCATCATGCCATTACAGTATACTGTTGTGCACCTGGATGTAGAAACCATCAACACAAGGCAAGATTTATCATTTTATCGGATCCCGACAGATGCTGACCGACGGAGAAGATGGATGGTCTCTAAAATATTGGCAAAATTATGTTTATTGACATAGCAATCGTGTGTAACGGGAAGCATTTGCATATCCGAAGTGTGTTTACATCAAAGATAAAATAAACCGATATGACAACGACTATTGCTGCCAGGTTGGGGACACAAACTAGTAGAAAGGAAGTGTGCCAACAGACTTCCTTTGTGGTCGATTCTGCTTTAAGGTAAGATGCATTTAATTATTCGTCTGCTGTGGGTTTGGAATCGGTAGCCTGACCGATTCGTTCATGTTTGTGGTCCCATTTGTTTGTTGACGCGTGTTGAAATGGAAGATTGGTTGTTGACATGATTTCCAGTGATGCTTTGGTGCTGCTGTGGATCAGATGTGTTGAGTAGCCTGACTGTTTTTTTTTTTTTTTTTTCCTTGCGTGTGGTATCATTGTTGACGCGAGGTTGTTTTTTGAACATGCCAATGCGGACACGATTTCCCCTGATGAGTTATGACTTCAGATGCGATGCGTGTGTGGAGGTGTGGAGTCCGCGTGATATGTGCGTAAGATAGGCTTCTCATAGGTTTGGAGATCCGCGCTCTGAGGCAAGCGCCACCCCCCGGGAAAAAAAGGGACCCCCTGAAAATATCGCCATAGTTCGAACACTGGGTTGGAGAAAGTAATGGCAAATAGTGAGTGCACAAACCATAGAAGGTAAACTGTAAACAGCACCAGGGCAGTGTGATGGTATGTCTACTTTTAGATTGTGTTAGCTTATCAATGAACACACTCGTCACTCGACGAGTTTCACGTCTTTACGACGGATACTTAAATGTATGTTAGGTATTATTGTTGCAGTCTAAGCAGTCATTGTAGCAGCTAGATGAGCGAGAACCGAAAGGGTCTGTGCCATAAACCGTTATTTCTTCATGTCCAAAATGGCGGTCGCGCTTACGAAGGTCACGTGAGTGAAAAGGGTCTATAGCAGCAGTGAGTGAGTGGAGGTGTGCTGTTCAGACCTGTGGATTGGTTGGCGGAGGCAGTGAGTGCTGTGAGTTCAGTAGTGTGATAGCTATGGGGTAAAAACTATTCCTCAGCCAGGTTGTGTGGGCGTGCAGAGTTCTGTAGCGCTTTCCAGGGGGTAAAGAGTCCGTGTCCAGGATGGGTTGGGTCCTTGATGATGTTTTTGGCTCTGCGGGTGCACCAGGAGTGATGGATTTCTTCCAGTGATGGCAGTGGAATGCCTGTGATCCGCTGAGCTGTTTTTATGATGCACTGCAGGGTCATCTTATCTTCCAAGATGCAGCCCAAGTGATGCAGTGCGTGATCAGTGACACTATGGTGCACCTATAGAAGTTCATCATCAGCTGTTGAGGCAGTTTTGCTTTCCTCAAAGGCCTCAGGAAATGGAGCCTCTGAAGACCTTTTGTAGCCAGTGCCGAAGTGTTTGGGGTCCATGATGGGAGTCAAGAGAACAACACGCAGTGTTGTCTAAAAGACCGATTATTATTTAATTTAGTAATCAATCTTCAGCATTTCTTTGAGCAGGGACAAACTGTCAATAAAGACACAATATAAAATCTCCTGCACCAAACATCAGTTGACACTACCAGCTAACACCTTGAAGGCAGGGTTCAACTTGCACTGAAAAGAACTCCAGTGCATTTCAGGTCCAATGCATTAATCCCTGAGTGATTGCCAAAATGGAGCAAAGTCAAGGCTGAAAGGGTCATTCCTTGTCTTGGAACTGTCCATGATCTACACAAGGTGGTGACCTTTGTCCTCGTTAGTATAGTGGCCAGTATCTCTGCCTGTCATGCAGAAGACCAGGGTTTGATTCCCTGACGGGGAGGGTATGTTAGCTGTAAGTGTAAGAAGGCAAAAGGGTTTTCTGCCTTCATGGATGGTTTCTAAACAACTTTTGCTGAACTCTATATTTTCTCTTCTCCCAACACACTTCATTCTATTATTCTGCTAATTACCAGCAGCTCTGGGGGAAGTGCATGCGTTTGATGAGGAAACAATATCAAATCTCCTGCACCGAACATATTCTGGGACCACATTTGTGAAACTGGGATTTCCACAAATCTGACAGCATTCTCATTTTCAAAGTTCTGTAAGGTAAATGAAATAGAGGACACCCTTGGTGAAATTAATTTAGACTGGTACCAAAATCCAGAATTGAGCCACCCAAAGGCATTTTTGAGACAAAGTCGGCAAACAGTCTTATTTTGTCAATTTGGGTGTGCCGAATTCAAATCTGCAATATGCCGAGCTCTATCTGACCTCTGTTGACCTCTAGAGGTCATTGAACTTTGGGCCTGTAAACGTCTCGGCTGAACCCAGTTTCTCAGCTTTCTAAGGAATTAAATGTATTAAAATGATTAATGAAGTTAGCAAATGGCCTTGTTTGTTAAATGTTTGGGTGCTGAATTCATTTTTCATTTGTAAAACGACATATGACCTCTGATAACCTCAAGGTCATTAAACTTGGCCTATAGGCCTATGCATTTAACGGCATTTTTAAACTGACTTTACTCCCCCAAAAAGAATATGAACAGACAAAAAACAAATAGAAAGGAACAAATACAACATTAAATGCCAGTCCATGTACATGTGACTTACTTTTCACAATGAGAATGCCTAGGCATTCTTATTTAATACCTTACATAACATTGCATTACATTTAGCGGTTATTGTTTATACAAAGCTACTGAAAAAAGGACAGATTCAGCAGCATACAAAATGTGGGGGCATACAGGGTATACAGGTTAATCAAGGTTAGTATATATGAGAGTTTTCTTTTTTTGTTTTGTTTTAAACGGGGTCAAGCCTTTACAAAAAACAAACAACAAAGAAAAAAACTCTCACATATACTAACCCTGATTAACCTGTATACCCTGTATGCCCCCACATTTTGTATGCTGCTGAATCTGTCCTTTTTTCTGTAGCTTTGTATAAATAATAACCACTAAATGTAATGCAATGTTATGTAAGGTGATCACCTAGGCATTCTCATTGTGAAAAGTAAGTCACGTGTACATGGACTGGCATTTAATGTTGTATTTGTTTTTTGTCTGTTCATATTCTTTTTGGGGGAGTAAAGTCAGTTTAAAAATGCCATTAAATGCATAGGCCTATAGGCCAAGTTTAATGACCTTGAGGTTATCAGAGGTCATATGTCATTTTACAGATGAAAAATGAATTCAGCACACAAACATTTAACAAACAAGGCCATTTGCTAACTTCATTAATCATTTTAGTACATTTCATTCCTTAGAAAGCTGAGAAACTGGGTTCAGCTGAGACATTTACAGGCCCAAAGTTCAATGACCTCTAGAGGTCAACAGAGGTCAGATAGAGCTTGGCATATTGCAGATTTGAATTTGGCACACCCAAATTGACAAAATAAGACTGTTTGCCGACTTTGTCTCAAAAATGCCTTTAACTTCTTAAATAAGCACTTTTTTGAATTTTGGTACCAGTCTAATTGGCAAACACTATAAAAGGGTCAGTTGACACCACCAGCTAACACCATGAAGGCAGGCTTCAACTTGCACTGAAAAGAACCCCAGTGCATTTCAGGTCCAATGCATTAATCCCCGAGTGGTTGCCAAAATGGAGCAAAGTCAAGGCTGAAAGTGTCATTCCTTGTCTTGTGGCTTTTTTATTATTATTTTTATTCATGGTGAAGAAGAGAAGATACAAAGAAGACAACCATCTGTCTGTGATTTGTCAAAATGATACCCTAAAAATGTCTCCTACCTTTCTGAATCTTTGGTAAGCGCTATTTTTTGGAGTGATTTTGAGTGATTCAAGCAAGTAAAGATGCATTTGAGAATTTATGAAATTAAAGTTACTTTCAAAATTTAGCACAATTAGATGAATTAAAAAAGGAGCACTAGGTTTTAAAAGATTCAAAAGTGCTTCTCTTTGAGGCAATCTCATGTGTGTATTTGAATTTCCTGTGTCCTGCAATCAGTTGTGTTATTTCAATGGCACATTCCGATACAAGGAATCGATTGACATTTTGCAAAAGAACTATAGAATCTCTTCTTCTGAACAACACTTCCCTCAACAGGAAAAGGCTTCTCCTGTCCTGAAAACAACACAACCAATAAAGGATGGAAATGGCCAGTACAGGGATGCTTTTATGGCTGAGGACTACAGTTGACTTGTTAACTTTAGGACTGCAGTTGTCATGAACAGTTTTGCACTCAAGTTTCCATCAATGAACAGTTTATAACAGCAACAAAACAGAATTGATGTTAAAAATGTAATAATCACGCTATCTGTTATCACTCAAATGAGGATGGGTTCCCTTTTGAGTCTGGTTCCTCTCAAAGCTTCTTCCTCATTTCGTCTGAGGGAGTTTTTCCCTGCCACCGTCGCCACAGGCTTGCTCATTTGGGTTAGACTAGGGATAAAATTAGAATCATGTCTAAAGTCATTCAAATTCTGTAAAGCTACTTTGCGACAATGTCTATTGTTAAAAGCACTATAGAAATAAACTTGACTTGATGTGACTATATGATCAAGGCACTCCGCGTCCCATGGCCAGGGTGCATGATTGCTCTGCCAGAAACTCAGCTACTAGATATGAAGTGGGCTGTCCCAGCCCACTTTTGGCCTGGTGTTGTGAGAACAGTCAGCTTTTTAGTCCAGTTCAGTTTCATTGCTCACATGCATGTTGTTAAATGGCCAACTTATAATGAAATGTGTTGGATGAGATAAGAACCAGAAACAAGTCTCTCGGCATTGGAGCCCAACAGGAGTTGAACAGAATATCAGGAAGAGGAGATTCAAAGTCCTAAAGATTAAAAAAAAAGTAAAGTTCAAGTGAAAATAGAAATATTTGAGATGTCCATGCATTGTCTCAGGGGCGTAGTGTGGGGAGGAAGCGTAGCACAAGCTCCTGTGTTGCACATAGGAAAAATTGACACGTGTGACTTCCAATAATTACACTTTGTTGAAGACAAATTAAATACTGACTGTGTGAACAGAGTTTTGAGATGTGTCGGTAAATGTGGAAACAGTAAATATGTAAATGTTTTGGAGATATGTTGGTGATATGTAAACGGAGTCTGGTGATTTAAACAGAGTCTTGTGATATGTTGATAAACATGTGATGTGATACGGTAAACAGTAAAAGTGAAAAGTGCAGGCGATCCCGTGCCATGTGGAATGATTAAGCATTACAGTTAAGAATTCTGATGGCCTGATAATAGAAGCTGTTCTTGAGTCTGTTAGTCTGTGCAGCCATGCTTCGGTATCGCCTTCCAGATGGTAACAGAGAAAACAGCTGTCGTGCTGAGTGACTGTGGTCCTTAATGATGCGTTGTTCCTTCCAGGGGCTCCGTTGGAGGTAGATGTCCTAGATTGCAGGATGCAGGAAATTCAAATACACACATGAGATTTCCTCAAAGAGAAGCACTTATGAATCTCTTAAAAATCAGTGCTCCTTTTTCAGTTCATCTAATTGTGCTTCATTTTGAAAGTAACTTTAATTTCATAAACTCTAAAATGTATCTTTAGTTGCTTGAATCACTCAAAACCACTCCAAAATATAGCAATTACCAAAGGATCCAGGAAGGTAGTAGCCATTGTTAGGGTATGATGGACAGATAGATGGTCTTTTTCTTTGTATTTTCTCTTCTCTTAGGCCCTGTCCACATGGCAACGGATTCAGGTGAATCTGATAAAATTGTTTATTGTTTCGGCCTGGCGTCCACATGGCACCGGCGTTTTGGGTGCCCCAAAACGAAATCTTTTGAGAACGGGTTCCAGAGTGGAAAAATCTGGCAACGGCGCCGTTGCGAAGTCGTCTGGATGAGTAGAAAGGATTTGTTTACGATGACGTCACAACCACATGACAATCCCGCCAGCAAAAATAGGGAAAAAAAGGAGCGATCTCACCTCTTCAGATGTTGGTTTAAGTCCAACAATACATTCCTCAAAAAAGGCGTAGAAGAACAAAGTAATCAATCAACGTGTAGCATTCAATTTATTCCGGACCATTAAAGAATTCTGGAGGATCTCAGAATGTTGGCGTACCAGCTTCCATCTACCCCCGTTCATTCCCCTCTCTCTCTCTCCATTTACCCCCGTTCATTCCTCTCTCTCTCCATCTATCCCCGTTCATTCCTCTTTCTGCGTCTCCATTCAAAAAACGAGCACGTGATTTAAAGGGACTATAGCCATAGGACAGGGAGTGAGAAGGTGTGCGCGTGTGACAGGGAAGAACCTAGGCTCATGCTCGCCCTGAATTTCTCTTAAAGTGAAGGCAGAAGAACGTTCAGCGGCTGGCCAGGCTTTCTATGTATTAATTTACATAGACATTTTAATATGAAATATAAATGTGTCTTAGACAATAGATACTATTTTATGCTACTGACTAATAATCAAAACTTTGTGGCTGATGCTACAGAAGAAGGGGTTTATGCGCATGCGTCTACTTCTGTTGTTCTGGTGTCTCCGATGGGACCGTCTTACAGTGCACGTAGAGGTGTGGCATGTGTATTACATCGTTTTCAGCAAGCGTTGCGTTGCCATATGAACCTGATATTTTACTGATCCGTTGCCCATGTGGACGCGATATTTAAAAAAAAAAAAATCTTGTTGTCGTGTGGATGTAGCCTTATTCACCACTGAACAATACAGTCATTAGCTGACTGCTTTTCCAGAAAGTCCGTTGTGAGAATTCACCAGTTGACCACTATTTCATTCTGAGGGGACTGACTCAGGTGCTTTTCATTTAAAGTGCACAGGATCTGATCAGAACTTGAGCTCGTTCGCAGCCCAACCCACACAATCCAATGTGGCAACAGAGGGTACAATGGATGGTCCATCACGCCATGTGAGCAGACCAAGTGAGTTAAACATTGATGAGCAGTTATCACTCTGAATTGGTTCTAGGGGCACAGCCAATTATGCTTTCCATCCATCATCTGTAACCACTTATCCTGTGCAGGGTCGCAAGCAAGGTGGGACCTATCCCAGCTGACTATGGGCGAGAGGCAGGGTACACCCTGGACAAGTCACCAGATCATCACAGGGCTAACACATAAAGACAAACAACTATTCACACCTACAGTCAATTTAGACCCACCAATTAACCTAACCTGCATGTCTTCAGACTGCAGGGGAAAACAGGGCACCCAGAGGAAACCCACACAGGCACAGGGCGAACATGCATACTCCACACAGAAAGGCCCCCATCAGCCACTGGGCTCAAACCCAGAACATGCTGGCTGTGAGGCGACAGCGTTAACCACTACACCACCGTGCCACCGCCAACTGTTCTAATGCTCCCCGAGCCACCATGTTGCACCCAAATCCAGACCTATAGTGCCCAATATCATTGAAGCTGTGATGGTACTGGAATAAACCTCAGATCCAAAATTGCAGAAGTGGCCCATACCCATCTTGAAGAGAACTTGTTCCATGTTGATGGAAACAAAGGGTTTGGGATATGCAAGCTTGCTCAAAAGTAGCCTTCAGTTGAAATATTATTTCATAGGCCTAGAAATTCATATATTTTTTCACCAGCCAGCCGGACTAGTTACCTTCCGAAGTAACTAGCCAAACAGAAAATCAACTAGCCAAAATTTGTTCATGTATGAATTTTACTTCTGTCAAAAATAACACAAAAGAGAGTAGTTACCATTGTTCATGACGAGTGTGCATTTATTTCAAGATCCGAGTATTTTGATACTGTTAAATACATAAATGCGAACAACACAGAGCACCATTATATAATATCAACAAATAATATACAGTGGGGCAAAAAAGTATTTAGTCAGTCACCAATTGTGCAAGTTCTCCCACTTAAAAAGATGAGAGGCCTGTAATTTTCATCATAGATATACCTCAACTATGAGAGACAAAATGAGGGAAAAAAAATCCAGAAAATCACATTGTCTGTCTGATTTTTAAAGAATTTATTTGCAAATTATGGTGGAAAATAAGTATTTGGTCAATAACAAAAGTTCATCTCAATACTGTTTGTTATATACCCTTTGTTGGCAATTACAGAGGTCAAACGTTTTCTGTAAGTCTTCACAAGGTTTTCACACACTGTTGCTGGTATTTTGGCCCATTCCTCCATGCAGATCTCCTCTAGAGCAGTGATGTTTTGGGGCTGTCGCTGGGCAACACGGACTTTCAACTCCCTCCAAAGATTTTCTATGGGGTTGAGATCTGGAGACTGGCTAGGCCACTCCAGGACCTTGAAATGCTTCTTACGAAGCCACTCCTTCGTTGCCCGGGCGGTGTGTTTGGGATCGTCATGCTGAAAGACTCGGCCACATTTCACCTTCACAGGGTGGCCGCGGGTCCTTAAAAAGTCTTAAATTTAATTTTCCTAAAATAAGGCCATTAAAAAGTCTTAAATTGTCTTAAATTTCAAACCCTGTGGTCTTAAATTTTCAATCTTAAATTTATGGAGATTTTACTCAGTCATATTGTTAAAATGTGGTACACTTTGGATGGGGAAAAAGTTTAATCGTTTTTGATGCTCACAATTATACCGCGCAGGCTCCGAATCCACCGGTTGCTAGACACATGCGTGCTTGACAACCACTCAGTGCCTGATCTGTTGTGTAAGGGCCTCTGCATGCTCTTGCGACAAGGCTTTCGCAGATAGCTTTTCACAGACAGTTGTAATTTATCGTTGAGCGGGGAGTAATAGGCGTGCGCGATGTTATTCACCGCCACAACGCAAGGGGGCGCGAAGTCGCGAAATCGCTAGGAGTAGTTGGTGGGTGTGGTTAGTGGAGTGTTTATCCTCCGGTTACTTATAATGACTAGAACTGGAGTCGTATAGATGTCTGTACTTCCTCGATCAACCGCTCTTCGTGCTGTTCC
Organism: Neoarius graeffei; assembly: GCF_027579695.1. Taxonomy (NCBI): domain Eukaryota; kingdom Metazoa; phylum Chordata; class Actinopteri; order Siluriformes; family Ariidae; genus Neoarius; species Neoarius graeffei. Next base: position 10,123,956 of record NC_083587.1, read on the forward strand.
ATCTTCGCTCGTGTTTTTAAAAATGGGAGCCGTGAAAACAAACCAAACCGGGAAAGTAGGGAAGCGGAAGTGCGTGTACAGCAGATGTAGAGTGGACCAATCAGAGCCCTCTTGTCTGTGACGCTGTCTGCAAGGCTTCTGCGGTGGTCACAATTTTTGGGAGGTGCGCGCAGAGCGTCTGTGAAGGTGGGGGGGCTACGCAGACACACTCTGCGACGCCGTCTGCGAGGACTGGGTTGTCAGCATAAATTGGCCTTAAGTCCTATTGTTTGAGAGAGAGAGAGCAGCCCCGCCCCTCTCTGCTCCCTGAGTGGAGCTCCTTCCCTCTCTGCTCCCGGAGTGGAGCTCATCGCCTTGGTAACGGTGCTCGGTGCAGGGAAAAGACACAATATGACAAGCAAAGAGCGCTTTTTCTCAGAGTTCCCTCTCCTCGAACAACGCTGATTTACACGGAAACGAAAGGAGCTATTCACAAAATTCTTGCACATTGAGTGCTACAAGGCTCTCATGAACACATTGATGTAATTTTTTGTCCCTAGTGTAAAAAATGAGGACACTAAAGCGAGTTAAAAACAAGTGACATTTCTGATTTTGCAGTAAAAGCGCTGCCACGTTTATAATGGGGGTCTATGAGGCAGAGTGCCTGTCCTCTCCTTACTTTCAGGCTTCTCATTCAAAAACTGTAAATCCTATCGCTCAGGTAGACACATTGTGTGAATCAAGACAAGTGTGGCTACTACTTTTGAGAAAATTGTGTGCAGAGTGAAAATTGTGGCTGAAAACACAGTTTAAATGAGAAAGTTAGAGCTTTTTTTTTTCAAGCTCTCTACACTCTAAACTCCTGAGCTCCACTGGTTTGTAACGCAATAGACACCCATTATAAAGTCTGAATTTCTCCAGATTTGATCATGGTGATTGATCTGTGACTGATCAAAAAGTATAGAACCTAGGAAAAAAGTTGAATGCCAGATCCACACAGGAGAATTTTGTCTCCATTTTAAAGTTTGAATTATGTCTCTAGGTGAAAGCATGCCAGAGCAGCGGATGTTTGAAAAACATTGAAAATGTGCAATTTTTTTCAATTAATTACAAAGAAAATGAATGGGAAATTGTGATTTTTTTTTTCGCGACTACGTCGCAAAAAAAATCGTAGAATGCTGAACAAAGTAATAGCATAGCGAGTCTGATCGAGCCGCACGTTTTGATGTATTGTTCGTCTGTGTGCGATGTACGGTTATTGGGTTATTCAAAATCGAAATTTGTATGGAGGATGAAAAACGGAAGAAGAGTTTGCTGTGCTTTGCTCCCTATATGGGAGTCAATAGTTTGCAATGCATAGCACTGCATCACTAATAATAAACTCTTGTGCACGCAGTTCCCAGGATTAAATGTATTTTCCACAGACCATTTATTTATTCACTTTACTCAAATACAAAGTAAAATGGCAGAAGTCATCTTTCTTTTCTTGCGTATTGCATCATGAGGCGTTCCTGGCTTGTAAATCTCTTATTTTCGGTGCATGACACATTCACGCAGCTGAGCATGCTATGAATTAACAACGACAACGGTCTGCAGTGGTGGCTACACAATTAAACACTCAGCGAACATTTCTCCATTTGTGTATGAAAATACACTCCAACGACTCAGTTTGGTTTCATTTACAACCATTGGTGTCTTTTGATGCCAGCACGTAATTGAATGAGAGAAGACTGGTTTACTGGAGACAAAATAAGCGTCATCTCTGCTTCTGTTCCCTCCGACGGCACCGGCACACTACTGCCTCCGCCGAGTGCACGCGCGCACACCACATGTCGGGGCCGCGGATGAGTTACTCTCCCTTGATCAACAAAGTCGGCGGGGAATTTGTGGTTATTATCAGTACAAACAGCGCGAATCACAGCTTAAATGAGTGCGGTTCAGTTTGACATTATTGTCAGTCCATTAGATAAACATTTAATTTTATTAAAATCAAAAATTAATATTTAGAGCCTGTGGGCTACAAAAATAATAGTCATTAAAGTAGCCGGCTGGACTTAATTGTGTAGTCGGCTGTATGGCCGGCAGCCGGCGCTTGTGGAAAGCCCTGTCGAATCAGCTCTGCGCATGCGCCGTGCAGCACAAAAAAATTGCAGCCACCATGAAGGAAGGAGATCCGGAGTTTTCAAACATTTGCTTAAGTGTGAAATCGCAAAATGGTATTCTAGCGAACAACAAAATAGTAAAGATTCAGAAAAACAATTCAGTGATCATTTTAATAGTGTAATTTCATCCGAACTCGGCCTAACGGTCGATTTAGAACTACAAAAAGTCTGTGTCGGACATTTTAAGTACCTTTTGTAAAAGTTTTGCAAATGTTGCAGTCAGCATTTAAAATGCTAACTTAGTTTTTGTACAAGTTTCAGTTGATTAAACTGTCATTTTATTAAATGTGTCTGCTTTTGTCATAAAGTACTGAAAGAAAAAGCAAACAGCATTGCAATTTTCTTATCCATCCATTAAAAAAAAAAAAAATCCCTCCCTCCCTACTGAATTTTTTTGCTCACCCGGTGGACAGGAAACGGATTTTTTTTTTTTAAGGATGGCCTTGGATTCAAACATTGTGACTGCATTCTGATTGTCACATAGTTACAAGTTTATCCTATCCTTGTTGTGTTCGGAGTGTGAGAATGCCTGTCAAGGAAAAGAAATGAAGTACTTCTACTAGGGGTGTCACGATTCACTCACTCTTCTATTCGATACGATTATCGATTATTAGTACTCGATTCGATTCTTTTTGATTCGATTCACTTTAAGTTGATAAACAAGTAAGAAATGATGTACTTTGACTAGTTTCACTTTAATTTGAAAACTGTTACACAAAGGTAAAATTTTCAGTCAACAGTCAACATTTACTCAAAATAAACAAATAAGTTTACACTTTGTAAACCAGATATTCACTGTCACAGATTCACTGCAAAAGTACAAACCATCTGGAAGGATCATGTTCCTAGCCACTTACAAGGAAGACTTAAAGTCAAAATAGTGAAATACACATTGTTTAGGATAACATCATAAGGTTTTGGCTATCAGCCTAGTATGAGCCTACCTGGCTAGTGGCTACTAATGTCAAACACTAACAGTCAACATTAACTTAAAACAAACAAGTTTATGTAGTGTACCAGTACCACAGAGTTACAGATTTACTGCAAATCATCTGGGATGATCATGTTTTTGGCCAGGAAGACTAGCTTGTCAACATTGTCACTGCTCAGACATGCCGTCTGAGCAGTAACTATATCACCTGCTGTGGAAAACACCCTCTCGCTTGCCACACTTGTTGCTGGTACACTTAAACAACACTTGGCATACTTGGCTAAGAGGGGATACTTTCCCTCCCTTCCCCTCCACCACAGCAGTGGGTCCCCTTCAAGGGCAAGGAACTCATCATTTCTGTAGGATTTCACTTCTGCATCCAGTCTCTCATAGACACTCAGACCCTCCTCTACTTTAATAACAAACACATCACCAAAGAGATCACTAAGATCAGAATGTGATTCTTCTCTGTTTTCTGTTTTCAGCACTGGTTCTGTTGTCTCAGCTTGCAGTTGCACCTCTTCATTTTCAAGATCTGTGGTAGGCGGAGTGGGAAGTGCTGGGCCAGATTGCTCTCCTGGTTCAGTCTTGATTCTTACAGCCTGCAAATTAGAATTTTCACTATTTCATTTTTCATTTGCAAATATTATTTAAAACATTTCCCAGTTTTTTCCATTATTTTACAAACTAAAGTGATGAAAAATAAACCAATGAAATTTGAAAAGTATGATATTCCCTCTTTAGTATGAGGGCGCTCACCATGGCGAGGGAGCGAAGCGGGGGGGGGGGGGGATGATGCCGGTTGTCCCCCCCCGCCGTGCAAAGCCTTTGAAAAATGCTCCAATGGGACATTCTGAGGCTATCTGAGAGGGAAATTGTAACAAATTGTCTGTCAACATTGAAAAAGAAAGAAGTAAGGCCAAAAAAAAAAAGTGTGTTTCCGGTAACATGAAATACTAAAATAAGGTCGGTAGGTAGGAAAGTTTTTTTTTCTTTTCTTTTTTTTTAATTTTGTTCGAAAAAATTAACACAAGTAAACATCTTACAAAATAGTATTTTGGCACAGAATCCTTTATACCACACATCATAATAAAATAAGTGTTTTAAATCTTTAAACGAATAAAAAAAATATCGCGAGAGTTCGAGTTATGATCTACGGAAGCGATATTTCATGATATTTTCATGTAATAACGTGAAAACACCTTATCAAGAAATAACGTGAAAATAACGTCCTAAGCTACTTCCATTAAAAGCAGACGGCCTAGCCCAGCCTACTGTAGAACTTGGGTCGAGCAAAAACATGGCTGAATCCTGAATGACTCCTATTTGTATAAATAGGGGACTACATAGGCGGCAAAATGTAGTGTTTTTCCCTGCCATGGAAGTGCACTTGTATACTGAAAAGGAAGCAATTTGTATTACAGCCTTAAATGAGGATTCAAAATGGCTTCGTATGTTTCAACATGTTTTCGTACTTTATTTAAAATGTGTATTGGCTTATGTTTGAAGTGAATTAATTACCAGCGTGTCAAATAGTTAATTATAATTGTTTTGGAGTGAGAGACTTATCGCCAACATTCCAAATATTACGAAATGTCTAAATACGAAACTAGAAAATGTATGTAGCTTTACACGAGTCGGCAAAGTAAAATCAACAGTGACTGGTCAATAGGGGAACGAGCAATCCAATCAGCTTGTATGTAACAGTACGTTGAAGGAAATAATGCTGCTTGTTTACTTTCGCGGCCGATGCTTATTAGAACGATGTCTTGTAATTTAAATGAAATAAATTAGAAAAGCTGTGAAGTAATTCATGAATCGAATCGAAATTGAAGTATGATGAATCGAAATCGAATCGTACTGCTACCGATTCGATTTTCGATGAACCGGACCGAATCGTGACACCCCTAACTTCTACTAGAATAGTGTTTTCTGGTGAATGTTTACAAGAACAATAAGTTACATTTAAATTATATAGCTTTTTTTTTCCCCAAAAGAGTGCGTTTTTGCGTGACTTTTTAGATTTGGTCTTAATTTTTTTTGGAACATGGTCTTAAGTCTTAAATTTAACTTGGACAAACCTGTAGACACCCTGCCTTCAATGCCCTTGCTGATGGAAGGAGGTTTTCACTCAAAATCTCATGATGTATGGCCCCATTCATTCTTTCCTTTACACGGATCAGTTGTCCTGGTCCCTTTGCAGAAAAACAGCCCCAAAGCATGATGTTTCCACCCCCATGCTTCACAGTAGGTATGGTGTTCTTTGGATACAACTCAGCATTCTTTCTCCTCCAAACACGACAAGTTGAGTTTTTACCAAAAAGTTCTGTTTTGGTTTCATCTGACCATATGACATTCTCCCAATCCTCTTCTGGATCATCCAAATGCTCTCTAGCAAACTTCAGACGGGCTTGGACATGTACTGGCTTAAGCAGGGGGACACGTCTGGCACTGCAGGATTTGAGTCCCTGGCGGCGTAGTGCATTACTGATGGTAGCCTTTTGTTACTTTGGTCCCAGCTCTCTGCAGGTCATTCACTAGGTCCCCCCGTGTGGTTCTGGGATTTTTGCTCACCGTTCTTGTGATCATTTTGACCCCACGGGTGAGATCTTGCGTGGAGCCCCAGATCGAGGGAGATTATCAGTGGTCTTGTATGTCTTCCATTTTCTAATAATTGCTCCCACAGTTGATTTCTTCACACCAAGGCCATCCTTAAAAAAAAATCCGTTTCCTGTCCACCGGGTGAGCAAAAAAATTCAGCCGGGAGGGAGGGATTTTTTTTTATTTTATTTTTTATTGTATATGGATGGATAAGAAATTGCAATGCTGTGTGTTTTTTCTTTCAGTACTTTATGACAAAAGCAGACACATTTAATACAATGACAGTTTAATCAACAAACTTGTACAAAAACTTTAAGTTAGCATTTTAAATGCTGACTGCAACATTTGCAAAACTTTTACAAAGGTACTTAAAATGTCCGACACATGGACTTTTTGTAGTTCTAAATCGACCGTTAGGCCGAGTTCGGATGAAATTACACTATTAAAATGATCACTGAATTGTTTTTCTGAATCTTTACTATTTTGTTGTTTGCTAGAATACCATTTTGCGATTTCACACTTAAGCAAATGTTTGAAAACTCCGGATCTCCTTCCTTCATGGTGGCTGCCATTTTTTTGTGCCGCACGGCGCATGCGCAGAGCTGATTCGACAGGGCTTTCCACAAGCGCCGGCTGCGGCCACGCAATTAAGTCCAGCCGGCTACTTTAATGACTATTTTTGTAGCCCACAGGCTCTAAATATTAATTTTTTATTTAAAAAAAATTAAATGTTTATCTAACGGACTGACAATAATGTCAAACTGAACCGCACTCATTTAAGTTGTGATTCGCGCTGTTTGTACCGATAATAGCCACAAATTCCCCGCCGACTTCGTTGATCAGGGGAGAGTATCCGCGGCCCCGACATGCGGTGCCGCGCGCGCGCTCGGCGGAGGCAGTATGAGCCTTAGTGGAAAGCGCTGGGAATGCGTAAATGTCAAGTTCGAGTTTAGATTTACGAGCCTGAAAAAAAATGTCGAAAAACCGGCGTTAAAAAAAAAATTTCACCCGCACAAACGGCACTCACCCGGCCGGTGGACCGGAAACAGAACATTTTTTAATAATGGCCCAAGCTGCTTACCTATTGCAGATTCAGTCTTCCCAGCCTGGTGCAAGTCTATAATTTTGTTTCTGGTGTCCTTTGACAGCTCTTTGGTCTTGGCCATAGTGGAGTTTGGAGTGTGACCTGTTTGAGGTTGTGGACAGGTGTCTTTTATACTGATAACAAGTTCAAACAGGTGCCATTAATACAGGTAACGAGTGGAGGACAGGAGCCTCTTAAAGAAGTTGTTACAGGTCTGTGAGAGCCAGAAATCTTGCTTGTTTGTAGGTGACCAAATACCGTATTTTTTGGACTATAAGTCGCACTTTTTTTCATGGTTCGGCTGGCCATGCGACTTGTACTCCGGTGCGACGTATATATGTGTGTGGGGTTTTTTTTTTCCACCGCGTAATAACTGGAGCTGATGCCAAGTCTGATGACAGCCACGCAGAAGAAGAGGAAACGGCGCTTCATCTGCCGCTGGAGGCGGAATTGTTCAGAAGCGACACCGAGGATGAGGAATTCAATGGATTTGCTGATTTGGAGTGAAATCATCAGCTTGATAAACTTGATTTGACCTGTGTTTTTTATTATTAATGATAGGCCTATAGTTATTTAAATAAGTTATGTAGTGATTTTAGGCAGTGCTTAATTTGTGAAGTGGGAGGTCCCAGAACGCAGGAGGTGGGTGGGTCCGGCGACTCAAAAAAAAAAAAAAAAGGTGGGGGATGGTTTACTATAACTTTACGTACATGCGCTTATTGTGTGTGTAAAATAATAATAATAATATCAGACATTATGATCTTAGAAAACGCTTTAGTGACAAACAGTTACAGACAGTAATATGTTGTGATATATTATAAAATATTAATTTTTATTAGTCTATATATTAAATTATATATTACATTTATCTTCTAAAATAACATAGGGTCATTCCACGCCAAACGTCCGAATGCTCCCGCTCGACCATCTCAGATTTACCTGAAAAAAATTCCACGAGGTTCACGCACTTCCCAATAGGAAAAGTCCCAAATTTCAGCTCCCAACTCATTATAGTTTTGTCATAAAAAAATATTTAGGCAGCTAACCCCAGACACGTTTTCAGCAGAGTTTTCTAGGGAGCCACTTTCACATTGTTGTATCTAGAAAACTATTTGAGCTAGGCCTTTCAAATTTCCAAGGGCTACTGTCTGGCTAAAGTACTTGTAGTAGATGGACTTTTACACATGTGCTTTTGGTTTATCATAGCGTTCTGGCGGCTTGAATTTGCTCGAAAATTCAACTCTTCAAATCTGGCAGCATATTTGAAGGACTGTTGAAAGTATAATGTTAAAGACAGAGGCTTGATATTGCACATGCACCTTCCCACAAATGCTGTGTACTTTGTATTCAAAAACTGTCCCTCTGTGAAGCATAGTCTAGAAGATATTAAGGTTTAAATATTGGAAAAAATAATTTGGTGCCATTTTTGGCATGGTATAGCAAAAAAATGATAGGTCCCACCAACATAAAATTGGCTGTTTTTGAAAGATTAGATACATGTTTCTAACATATCCAAAAATTGTGATGGTGTTTTGCCTTAATGTTGCAAAATGATTTTTTGAAAATGAGGTGTTTGCACACATACACAGCATTCATGGTCTATGAAGGCACTTCCAGATGCTAAGAGAACGCCTTAAATTCATTACATACAGCTTAAACTCAATAAAATGCTTCATTTGATTCATGATAAACTATATTTGAAGGTCAACTTATATGTAATCATTAGGTATAGAAACAGAAATGTGTCAAATTGAGCATGCACACTGCAGAACATAATGTGGATGCAAGTGTCTCATACCATCCCCACGTCAATCAGATTCCAAGGCACTCTAGTAAATCTTCACACCTGTATTTAGAACGAGCCACTTGCAATCAGATTGACTATTTAAATGACTAGAATGAGCAGGCTCACAGTTTTCAAGATGGCATCTTTGGCTCCATGTTTTATTGGAGCTGTGTTGGGATGTGCTGAAGACTGCCACAGGTTGGATTACACCAAGAGTTATGCAATGTAAGTCTAACTACTTTAATACTTACTTTACATTAATACTTTTCTTGCAACTTTGCTGATTGACCATCATTTTGACATGTTATGCTTCTATTGTTTCAGACCAAGACAACTGGTATCCATCACTTCTCTGTCAAAAGATGACCAAATGCTCCTGAAGCACAGGTGTAGTCTGCAGGATGATGTACCACCTGATGCAACTATATGTTTGTACCATAAGAAAATAAACCTGGATTGTTACTCTTCTCTACAAAAAAACTGCAGCAACCCATAGGGCTTACATGCAAGACCTATGAAAAAAAATCTTCGCATCATCTCTCTGTCCCAAGCAGAGGCCATTGGAAGGACATCTGTAAAGGCTGGAATGAAAGTATGCATGCAGTGCAAGAAGCATATGTATAAAGTGTCAGTCAAAGTTCCATTGCAAGAGCATGTTGATCATGATCATGTTGACTATGTACAACAGGAAGACATAAAAGACCAATTGGATAAGTGCTTCACTGCTATTGGACTTCCCCCATGTAAAATCTCACGAGTCAGTCCCAGGGATAAGGAAGCGTACATTAAGAGAAAGGTTGAAGAAGTTGGCCACAAGACCAAGGAAATGCTACATTGGTGTGCTGCAGTCCCTTCAACATCATGGGCTGCTCCTATGATGACCACATCATCTGCTGATGTGAGTGATGTTGGCTATCTTGTCACAGCTTTGAAGCAAAAGTTATCAATCACGACTGGAAAGCAGGAGCAGATCAAGTTATTAACTTTGGTACCACAAAGCTGGAGTATTGCAAAGACCATTGATGAATTTGGTGTTAGTGAGCGTCTAGTCAGACGAGCAAGAGATCTGCGCTTAGAACATGGTATTTTGCCTGTCATCACACCCTCAATAGGAAGACCACTGAGTACAGACACTGTAAACAAAGTTATTGCATTTTTTCACCAGGATGATATTTCTAGACCACTGCCTGGTAAAAAAGATTTTAAGAGTGTCAAAGAAGGAGACAAGAGAGTACACAAGCAAAAAAGATTAATTGTAATGAATCTGAATGAAGCCTTCCAGCTATTCAAGCAATCAAACCCTGACCTGAAGATAGGAATCTCCAAATTTTGCTCACTCCGTCCCAAGGAGTGCATAACTGTAGGTGCTAGAGGGACACATTCTGTTTGTGTTTGTGTGTACCACCAGAATGTGAAGCTAATGCTTTCTGCTTTCCCAACTGAAAACCAAGCAGAGAAAATCACCCACACAGATCTCCTGAACCATCTTGTGTGTTCCACACAGAACATGGAATGCATGTTACACAGGTGTGAAGAGTGCCCAGGATCCACAAATCTAGAACACTTTTTGAATGACAAAGTAAGTGATGATGTAGACAACATTAGCTTCAAGCAGTGGGTGACAACTGACAGAACAACTCTTTTGGACTACACCATCAACAGAAGACTACCTGGATTTGCTCATGGAAAAAGTAAACCAACTGTCGGTTCATCACTTTATTGCAAAGCATCAAAGTCATCGTTTATGCCAACTGAAGGAAGAACTGCACTCAGATGAATGCATCATACTTCTTGACCTTGCTGAGAATTACTCTTTTATTGTTCAAGACGCCGCCCAGGGTTACCACTGGGATAACTCCCAGTGTACCCTGCATCCTTTTGTGATCTACTACACGGAGGATGACCAGCTTAAATGTTCAAGTATGTGCATAGTGAGTGATTGTCTTAAGCATGATACAGAAGCTGTGTACACTTTTCTGTGCAGTGTTATACCCGAAGTGAAGAAGTTGCTGCCCACTTTGAAGACCATTCACTATTTCAGTGATGGAGCTGCTGCTCATTATAAAAACCGCAAAAGCTTTATCAATCTGCTTTATCACTCATCAGACTTCGGTGTTTCTGCGGAATGGAACTTCTTTGGAACATCACACAGTAAGTCACCATGTGATGGAATAGGTGGCACAGTAAAGCGAGAGGCTGCAAGAGCGAGTCTGCAGGCCACTGATACAAACCACATCCTAACCCCTGAAGACCTCTTCAAATGGGTGGAAAAAAACATCCTAGGGGTGAAATTTATGTGGATAAGCAAAGAAAGTGTAAAGTCCATGGCTGACAAGCTGGAAAGCAGATTCGCAAAGGCATTCACGGTGCCAGGTACTAGAGATAATCACTGTTTCAAGCCAGTCAATGCCACAACAATTGAGGTCAGCAGAGTGTCTGGAATTGCTGGATTTTTGGTCAACTATGAGAGAACATATTGAGTTTTCACATGGCCTCCAGATCAGTGACATGACACCTGGCCAATATATAACCTGTGTTTATGACCATCACTGGTGGGTTGGAAGCATCAGAGAGACATCTGAAGATCAGCAAGATGTTCAGATACAATTTATGCATCCACATGGCCCAGCAAAAAGTTTCTTCTGGCCAATGAGAGAAGATTTGTGCTGGGTACCTGTGCAACACATCATCTCTAAAATAGATGCTCCTAGAACTACAACTGGATGTCTATATACAATTCAGGAATGTGACATCGAAGCATCTGAAAGATTCATTAAAGAGTTCAGATAATTTACAATAGCTTTCCCTAAGTAGCCAATGCATACAGTTTTTTTTGTTTTTGTTTTTTTTCTTTTAAATCATGGTACAACAGATATGTAATGGTTTGTGACAAGTTTCAGTTTTCACCAATATTGGAGTTCCAATATTGCAATACCTAAAAATGGCATATAGGCTATCCTTCTAGTGTACTTTACCATGAATCAAATGAAGCATTTTAAGTTTAAGCTGTGCAAAATAAATTCATGGCGTGTTCTTAGCATCTGGAAGTGCCTTCATAGGCCATGAATGCTGTGTATATATGCAAACACCTCATTTTCAAAAAATCATTTTGCAACATTAAGGCAAAACACCATCACAATTTTTGGATATGTTAGAAACATACATCTAATCTTTCAAAAACAGCCAATTTTATGTTGGTGGGACCTATCATTTTTTTGCTATACCATGCCAAAAATGGCACCAAATTATTTTTTCCAATTTTTAAACCTTAATATCTTCTAGACCATGCTTCACAGAGGGACAGTTTTTGAATACAAAGTACACAGCATGTGTGGTAAGGTGCATGTGCAATATCAAGCCTCTATCTTTAATATTACACTTTCAACAGTCCTTCAAATATGCTGCCAGATTTGAAGAGTTGAATTTTTGAGCAAATTCAAGCTGCCAGAACGCTATGATAAACCGAAAGCACGTGTAAAACTCCATATACTACGAGTACTTTAGCCAGATATTAGCCCTTGAAAATTTGAAAGACCTAGCTCAAATAGTTTTCTAGATACAGCAATGTGAAAGTGGCTCCCTAGAAAACTCTGCTGAAAACGTGTCTGGGGTTAGCTGCCTAAATATTTTTTTATGACAAAACTATAATGAGTTGGGAGCTGAAATTTGGGACTTTTCCTATTGGGAAGTGTGTGAACCTCGTGGAATTTTTTCAGGTAAATCTGAGATGGTCGAGCGGGAGCATTCGGACGTTTGGCGTGGAATGACCCTGTACTCATCACAACCGGTTTATTTCACCATTGGAGATCAGATCACACAAGACATGAGTTAAATGACTCATTTTAAGGATTTAAGTAGGGGATTTAAAAGCGGTTGTTTTTTTTTTTTTTTTTTTTTCACTAGACGGTTGTTTTTACTACCGTACCTGTCTTTGGAGATGATATACCTATAGCCTACTTGACCTCTGATTTGATGAAATAAAATTCGCCAAAAATGAAGAATGACGCTCCTCGATGATGACTACAGCTTTAATAACACAGATGAAAGAGCCATGGGGCGATAATAAGCCCTACCGGTAAAAATATTCTAAAAGCAAACTTATTAATGCATCAGTAATAGGCTACTAATATTAGTTATAATAATATAGGCTATTAGTAATAACAATAGTGATAGTATTAAAGATAGTAGTAGATATTTAAAATAATCAGACTAGGCTACTTACAGGGCAAAGGGCACGTTATCACTGCTCAGCTGTTCGTTTATTAAATAAACAATGCAGTCGGGCAGTAACCACGCGCCGCTTATCAGATAGAATCACAGATTCTATGGATAGAATAACCCTTCAGAAAAGTGCGACTTATAGTCCGGTGCGACGTATATATGTTTTTTTCGTCTTCATAATGCATTTTTTGGCTGATGCGACTTAAACTCCGGAGCGACGTATAGTCCGGAAAATACGGTACTTATTTTACTGAGGAATTTACCAATTAATTCATTAAAAATCCTACAATGTGATTTCCTGGATTCTTTCCCCCCATTCTGTCTCTCATAGTTGGTGTACCTATGATGAAAATTACAGGCGCCTCTCATCTTTTTAAGTGGGAGAACTTGCACAATTGGTGGCTGACTAAATACTTTTTTGCCCCACTGTATTGGAAAACTTGGCAACTTGGTGTATGAGTATCGAAAACAAATATACTTATGGCCCTTTTCCACTACCCTTTTTCAGCTCGCTTCAGCCCGACACGGCTCGCGTTTCGACTATCTCAAAACAGCACGACTCGGCTCGCTTCAGCCCTGCTTAGCACCCAAAACTCGCACGGTTTTGGAGTGGGGCTGAAGCGAGCCAAACCGAGCTGAGTGAGGCTGGGGGCATGAACAGACACTCCCCTGTGCACTGATTGGTGAGGAGGAGTGTCCTCACATGCCCACACACGCCCCGCGAGCACGCTGGGATCTGTAAACACCATAAACCCGGAAGAAGAAGAATTATTACAAGAATTTCTGGAGCCTTATGCGCCTCGCCTCATCTATACGCTCTTGCCAGTATCTGTTGGCGTTGTCGGTGACAACAAGCCACAGCACCAAGACCAGCAACACTAACGACTCCATGTCCTCCATGTTTATTGTTTACTCTCCGTGTTTACAGTGACATCAGTGATCTTTTAAGCGGTAGTCTCACAAGACTACCGCTTAAAAGATCACTGATGTCACTGTTTGCACCGCCTAACGACATCACGTGACGTCCACCCACTTTCGCTAACTCCACCCAATGTGTCCACCCACTTCCAGCCAGCACGGTTCAGCGCGGTTGTAGTCGAAATGCAACTCCAATAGCCCCGCTCAGCTCGACTCAGCCCAACTCAGCACGGCACGGCTCAGCCCGACTCAGCCGCATTTGTAGTGGAAAAGCGGCAATACTATCATGACTATAGCACCCAAAATATGTCCAACATGCTTTCTGTATTTAACCATTTATGAGAGAGAAAGCATTAGGAGCTTCATCTTGACTAGGAATCAACTTGAAAAAAATTAATTATTCCATAAAAATCGTATCGCAGCCAAGGCCTACCCTGCTCCCACGTTTGCTTATAAGTCCTTTGTCATTTCTCCTTCTCGTACACTTTATCGGCGGTCTTTTTCTCCTCTTCAGACCAAGGTCGCCTTGTCCCCGTCTGTGGTGGTTTCTGTACACCTTTCAGAAAATTCCACATCGCAACGTAGCTTTGGCAGATGTAGATGAAAACAATAAATGGGCGATAATGTGGCCACATCTATTGAATTTGATAATGTGATTACTGCGATATTCAACGAGATGTGTTATATGCGTGTGCAGTAGTGAAAAAACCGACAGCCTGACTCGTACACGATGTGATTCGGAATTCTTCGGTATTTTCTGTCCTGCCGATAAACACATTGATTAACGCAGACATGGCACACACTTGATATGTGGCGGCTTTAGTTGACAGTGTGTCTGAATTAGGGCTGTGTGATATGGGGAAAAAAATGAATATCCCGATACATTTTCTCCATTTCACGATATACGATATATTGAAGTCTCCTCTAAAGGACCCCATGAAATCTAACTTTTACTCTTTACTGTTTTCACTACAATCCCTGCAGATTAAATAATATTCTTGATTAACTTTACAAGTGGTTTTCAACAACACATTTTAAATTTTCATGTTCGTGATTAATCACAACTGAGTTGAAATAAGACTATTTTTATTCAACAAAGATGTCGCACAAACTGAAAAAACAATCTTGAAAATTGCAACATATGGGGTGGCTTTGGAGAACGAGGCCGCTATGGTCATTTGTTTAGCTTGTGGGGGGGTTTTAGCTCGTGGGCAAGTAGTTTGGAGTTTAAGAGACTCTTCATACTGTACTGGGTGAGTTTTCAGGTGATGGAACATATTTGTAGTGCTGACAGGTGTGATGACAGGTTTTTCTTGCACACTTTTACAAATTGGCATTTGCTGTTCCACGTCCTCCTTGCGATATCCAAAAAAAATGCCAGATGACTGACCCCTTACTAGTTCTTTTAGGAACCAATTCGTCCACTTCCATTTTTAATTTGTCGCTGAAATTGACAGAGCTTACACGGTAGCCTATGCAACACCAGCGATTGCACGAACTGAGTCAGCGCTGTAAACCGAAACTAGAAAATCTTCCCGCAAGTTCCTTTCAGCACCTAGATGTCGCCCGGGATTGGTTGGCGAGTGCGTGACATATTGTGTTTTTTTTTTTTTTTTTTTTTTTTTTTACCCTTAGGCAGCCTCTCACGTTACTGCTTGAGGGACAGGGAGAAAACCACTGGAAAATGTTTTAAACAAACGCAACAAACACGAAACAAACGCAAGTCGGCAGATGACCATAAAATACTCGATAGTTACGATATAATAATTTTATGTATCTCGCACAGAATTTTCGGAGATATATCGAGTATATTCGATATATCGCACAGCCCTAGTCTGAATCTTCGCTTCATATTTTTTATTTTCAACTAGCCAGCCGGGCTGGCTAGTGACAGGAATTACCCTCCAAATGACAAATTAAGTCGCCTCGGGCGACCGGACCACTGCGAATTTCGAGCCCTGTAGTAACAACGATTTCATGAATTTCTTTAATGACAAAATTGAAAATATCCAGCAAAAAATTAAAACTACTAATTTAAGGTCAGACAATGTAAGTGACCCTGTAGTTAACAATACAACTATCAGATCAGCAGTTAGAATGTTTTACTCCCCTTAGAGAAACTGAATTACTTTCATTAATCTCCACATCAAAAGCCTCAACTTGTGTACTAGATCCCTTACCTACACGTTTATTCAAACCGATAATACCTGAAGTAATTGAGCCACTCATAATAAATTATTCTCTTAGGATTGGCTATGTACCTAAATCCTTTAAACTAGCAGTTATCAAACCCCTGATTAAAAAAAAACCTGACCTCGATCCCTGTCAGCTGTCCAATATCAAACTTCCCCTTTATCTCCAAGATCCTTGAAAAAGCTGTGGCACAGCGGTTATGCTCATATTTACATAGGAATAATATCCATGACATGTATCAGTCAGGATTTCGACCTCATCATAGCACAGAAACAGCACTGGTTAAAGTAGTAAATGACCTACTGTTGGCGTCTGATCAGGGCTGTGTCTCGCTGCTTGTGTTGCTTGACCTTCGTACAGCATTTGATACCATTGATCATTCCATTCTTCTGGATAGACTAGAAAATGTTGTGGGAGTTAAGGGAACGGCCCTCTCCTGGCTCAGCTCTTATTTAACTGATCGCTATCAGTATGTTAATGTAAATGGTGATTTTTCTAGACATGCTGAGGTAAAGTTTGGTGTTCTGCAAGGTTCTGATTTGGGTCCACTGAGTGATATTATTCGTAAACATTGTATTAGTTTCTACTGTTATGCTGATGACACAGTTGTGTGGTTCTGCGAAACCTGATGAGAGACACCAGCTTAATAGAATTGAGGAATGTGTGAAGGACATTAGACGCTGGATGCTTATTAACTTCCTTCTGCTTAACTCAGACAAGACTGAAGTACTTGTACTCAGACCACATGCAGCTAGAAGTAAGTTTTCTGATTACAAAGTACCTCTGGATGGCCTTTCTGTTTCTTCATGTGCAGCAGTAAAAGATCTCGGAGTGATTATTGACCCCAGTCTTTCATTTGAAAATCACATTGATAACATTACCTGGATAGCTTTCTTTCATCTCATAAATATTGCTAAGATAAGAAATGTAATGTCACTATATGATGCGGAAAAAACTATTTCATGCTTTTGTTACCTCCAGGTTGGATTATTGTAATGCCTTATTGTCTGGCTGTTCCAATAAGTGCATACACAAGCTCCAGTTAGTTCAAAATGCAGCGAGAGTTCTTACTTGAACTAGAAAATATGACTACCCGTCTTATCCACACTGCATTGGCTCCCAATCAAATTTCGTATCGATTATAAAATGCTACTATTGACCTTTTAAAGCACTGAATGGTCTCGCGCCACAGTACCTGAGTGAACTTCTGGTCCTCTATGACCCGCCACGCCTACTTGGATCAAAAGGTGCAGGCTATCTGCTGGTACCTCGTATAGTGAAGGTTACATCAGGGGGCAGAGCCTTTTCTTACAAAGCCCCACAGTTATGGAACAGCCTTCCAAGTACCCAGAGCACCCAGAGGAAACCCACACAGGCATGGGGAGAACATGCAAACTCCACACTGAATGGCCCCCTCCGCCAATGGGCTCAAACCCAGAACCTTCTTGCTGCGACGTGATGGTGCTAACCACCACACCACTGTGCCACCCACTTTTGACCTCAAACGCAAATGTCTTCAGTGTATGGCAAAAAAACCCACAACAGAATTGGCCTTGCTGTTCCAGTACTTTTGGGCTTGCAGCTGGAAATACTGTCAGAGCTGTTGCTATCAAAAATGAACCACTACATTCTGAGCAGCTTTCAGATGCCCCTTTTCCACCAAAGCAGTTCCAGGGCTGGTTCGGGACCAGTGCTTAGTTTGGAACCGGGTTTTCTGTTTCCACTGACAAAGAACTGGCTCTGGGGCCAGAAAAAACGGTTCCAGGCTAGCACCAACTCTCTGCTGGGCCAGAGGAAAGAACCGCTTACGTCAGCGGGGGGGCGGAGTTGTTAAGACCAACAACAATAACAAGACCGCGAAAGATCGCCATTTTTAAGCGACAAGAAGCAGCAGCTGTACAAACGCAAAGTCATCCATTATTAGGGCCCGAGCCCTATGGGCGAAGGCCCTATTGTTCTTGTAAGAGTTCACTATTATTATTCTTCCGTCTTCTTCTTCTTCTTCCGTCTTCTTCTTTATTTTTCTCCGCTGTTGGGCCATTTTCGGGGCGCTTGCGGCGAAGGCCCTATTGTTCTTGTAAGAGTTCACTATTATTAGGGCCCGAGCCCTATGGGCGAAGGCCCTATTGTTCTTGTAAGAGTTCACTATTATTATTCTTCCGTCTTCTTCTTCTTCTTCTTCCGTCTTCTTCTTCTTCTTTATTTTTCTCCGCTGTTGGGCCATTTTCGGGGCACTTGCCATGGGCGAAAACGCACGAAATTTGGTGCCAGTTCCGAGAATTGGCACCGCTACTCAGAACCAGAAGCCCAAACTTGGCCGGGGCTCAGGGCCTCTATAGCGCCCCCTAAGTCGTTGTGATTTTGGCCTCCCGCATTAAGGTGCCTGGGTGCCATGTAGTTTGTAGTAGTGGCATGCTATTTGGTACGCATATGTATCTCACTAAGCCGGACAAAAATGTAATGCCAATGCATTAGCCACGCCCAACAGGAAGTGAGGTAATTTCACTTTTGTGCGAAATGCATGGCCACGAAGACGGCTCAACTCCTCCTAGACCGTTCATAGGAATGTCACCAAAATTGATACACATCATCTACAGACATGGCTGACAAAAGTTACTAAATACGTTTCACGTAGGATAAACCGTTCAGAAGTTATACGTCAATCAATTTTCGATGCAAAATTTTACATGCTTAAAAATTCATAAATCTTCTGATTGCTCAAAACTGCTCATACTTGACAGGCAAATCACTCATTGGGCTTCTGACATGTTACCCAATTTCTGTGATTTTTCGCCACTGGGGGCGCTATTTTTGGGCAAAAATTCCAATCTTTCCTCAAATTTGGTCAAACTTCACGGCCACCCTCTTACTACCTCCCATGTCATGTACACCACGTTTTGGAAATTTTCGTCCGGGGGGGGCGCTGTTTTTGGCCGACGCAATTGCTCCAAAACGGGTTTTTGGTAAATAATTCCATAATGCTTTTCCTTCACACCACTACCTTGTGATAGTGCATTGCTGTTGTAGACACTTATTTTTCCAACTCATAATCGCTCATGTACAGCATAGCGCCACCTACTGACATGGGAAAAACCAAAAAATTTATTCTTCAAAAATCTATATCTCATCTTCTATTTACTCAATTGTCATCAAACTTCATACGCAAACTCTTCATAGCTCACCTGACATCTACGCCAAATTTTGTGCACTTTCGCCCCTGGGGGTGCTGGTTATGGCAATAATGATATTGCAGCTTCTGATTTGTCAAACTTGCCAAGCAAACTCTTTACAAGACCCTTATTGGGGCGCTTGCCATGGTCGACAACACACGAAATTTGGCTCCTTTTTCTTAGACTGCCACCGCTACTGAGAACCAGAAGCCCAGATCCAGGCGGGCCTCAGGGCCTCTATAGCGCCCCCTAACTCGTTGTGATTTTGGCCTCCCGCATTAAGGAGCCTGGTTGCCATGTAGTTTGTAGTAGTGGCATGCCATTTGGTACGCATATGTATCTCACTAAGCCGGACAAAAATGTAATGCCAATGCATTAGCCACGCCCAACAGGAAGTGAGGTAATTTCACTTTTGTGCGAAATGCATGGCCACGAAGACGGCGCAACTCCTCCTAGACCGTTCATAGGAATGTCACCAAAATTGATACACTTCATCTACAGACATGGCTGACAAAAGTTACTCAATACCTTTCACGTAGCATAAACCGTTCAGAAGTTATACGTCAATCAATTTTCAATGCAAAATTTTACATGCTTAAAAATTCATAACAAATCTTCTACTTGCTCAAAACTGCTCATACTTCACACGCAGATCACTCATTGGGCTTCTGACATGTTAACCACTTTCTGTGATATTTCGCCACTGGGGGCGCTATTTTTGGGCATAAATTCCAATCTTTCCTCAAATTTGGTCAAACTTCACGGCCACCCTCTTTCTACCTCCCATGTCATGTATACCACATTTTGGGAATTTTCGTCCATGGGGGGCGCTGTTTTTGGCCGACGCAATTGCTCCAAAACGGGTTTTTGGTAAATAATTCCATAATGCTTTTCCTTCACACCACTACGTTGTGATAGTGCGTTGCTGTTCTAGACACTTATTTTTCCAACTCATAATCGCTCATGTATAGCACAGCGCCACCTACTGACATGGGAAAAACCAAAACATTTATTCTTCAAAAATCAATATCTCATCTTCTATTTACTCAATCTTGATCAAACTTGATACCACACTCTTAACAGGTCACCTGACATATCTCCCAAATTTTGTGACCTTTTGCCACTGGGGGTGCTGTTTTCAGGCAACAATTTATATCTCGGCTTCTGATTGGTCAAACTTGATCAAACTTGACACAACAACTCTTCATAGGTCCCTTGACATGTGTACCAAATTTGGTGCACTTTCACCACTGGGGGCGCTCATTGCGCTGTAGCAGTTGCAGGAGACGTGTTTACAATCATGAGGCACCAGGAGTATGTTGTTTTGGTTGCCTTTAACACACATGACTTGTGGGGAATGGGTAGGCAGTCGGGTGCAAGTGTTGTAGCGTTACACACAGACTAATAGATGTCTAACAGAAGACAATCCTATGTAGCTTTAGCTTGGTGACTGATGAGGTAAATACATTAATTTGGTTGGAAAGCCATGGCATAAAATGTTCTGTCCATGACAACATCTCAGCGCACCGTGTACTCTGTGTCCAATTCTGTGCTTTGTCGCCATTGTGGGAGTAATGTCTCTTGCCGAAGAAGCTGTGGAAGGTTTTTCGCAGGGACGCATGCCCCCGCCCCCCTTGGCCGCTGGCGCGAGGGCCCGTCGAGGCCGCTTGCGGCTTTAATTATTATTATTGTTGTTGCTGCTGCTTCTTCCATGTTTTTGCTTCGATATTCGCGCCAAGGTTTATGCAAACACAGTGATGAAATGACGTATACAACGACGTAACTGACGTATACAGCGATGTAATGACGTGGCTTCCCTTAGCACCGCGAGCTATGGAAAAGCAAACTGGTTCTCAGCTGTCTCGCAAGTTGAACGAGTTGTGAACCAGCACCGGCGCTGGCCCCGAACCAGCCCTGGAACTGATTTGGTGGAAAAGGGGTTAGAGTGGTGTGGAGGTGTAGTAGTTCGCACTGTTGCCACACAGCAAAATGGTTCCAGGTTTGAACTTCATGGCTAACGGGGGCCTTTCTGTGTGGAGTTTACATGTTATATGTGGAATTCCTTTGGGTGCTCCAGTTTCCTTCCACAGTTCAAAGACATGCAGATGAGGTAAAAATAACCAGCCACTGGGGTTGCACAAGCCAGTGCATATTTAGTGCTAGTCCCAAGCCTGAGTACATTGTATCCGTTGTTTGGGGGTGGGAAGCTATGCCAAATCAAATATATGCAGGGGTGATAGCGTTCCGGCGCCGCGCCGGATTTCCGGCGTACCGCGGCGCCGGAAAAAAAAAAAAATCTAGTTCGCCCATTATCCTGTGTCATTCTGAGATGCGCAGATAGACAGTAAAGGGAATTCAGAATTCCCTTTACTGTCTATCTGCGCATCTCAGAATGACACAGGATAATGGGCGAACTAGATTTTTTTTTTTTTTTTCCGGCGCGGCGGTACGCCGGAAATCCGGCGCGGCGCCGGAACGCTATCACCCCTGTATATGGCTCATGGGAGCAGCTGAAAGAAGCAGACTCTACTTAATCTGTTTAAAAATCTGTCTAATTGATCTCAGAAGCTAAACAGAGTTGGGCCTGGTTAGTACTTGAGTGAGAGACTGCCTAGGAATACCAGGTACTGTTAGCATTTTATTTTGCCTTCTTGCAGATATCTGTTTGAATTTCCCCTCTGGGTGGCACAAGGCAAGCCAAGCCTTGAAAAACGCCACATTTCCAACTAGCTGTTGCTTACGGCCAAACCACTCTGACAACGCCTGATCCTGTCTGATCTCAGAAGCTAAACAGAGTTGGGCCTGGTTAGGACTTGAGTGGGATACTGCCTAGGAATCCCAGGTACTGTATGCATTTTATTTTGCCTTCTTGCAGATTTCTGTTTGAATTTCTGTCTGCCTGCCTCAGGCTACGTTTACATTAGACTGTATCTGTCTCGTTTTCTTCGCGGATGCACTGTCCGTTTACATTAAACCGCCTGGAAACGCCGGGAAACGGGAATCCGCCAGCGTCCACGTATTCAATCCAGATCGTGTCAGCTCCGGTGTTGTGTAAGCATTCAGAATACATGGATACGCTGTGCTGAGCTCTAGCTGGCGTCTCATTGGACAATGTCACTGTGACATCCACCTTCCTGATTCACTGGCGTTGGTCATGTGACGCGACTGCTGAAAAACGGCGCGGACTTCCGCCTTGTATCACCTTTCATTCAAGAGTATAAAAGTATGAAAATACTGCAAATACTGATGCAAATACTGCCCATTGTGTAGTTATGATTGTCTTTAGGCTTGCCATCCTTCCACTTGCAAGTGGTAAGTGATGTGCGCTGGGATCTCACACACAGCGGCTCAGTCCCGAATCACAGCTTGTTCACTTCACTCGCGTGCTCTGTGAGCTGCGCAAGGCCGGAGTGCGCACCCTCCAGAGGGCGCTCGCTGTTCAGGGCGGAGTGATTTGGAGCGCAGGATGCCTGCGGAGCCGAGCGTATCCGTGTATTGGTATTGCTGTGTGCACGCAAATCGTGTATTGGCGTTGCTGTGTGCACTAATCGTTTTAAAAACGTTAATCTGATGATCCGCTGATACGGTCTAATGTAAACATGGGCTCAATCTCTCTGCCCCTGCCAAGGCCTGCAAGGAGACACAGTCACAGCTTAGGCCAAAGCTGTGCCCAAAGCAACCCAACCCCCCACGGACCAGCTCTTCTGTTAATGGCTTTCTCTTTGTTAGACTCTGGGGGAGGGGTTGTAGCTTGCGCCTTAGCTGTCAAAACAAAAACTTGTCTCTCTTTAACAGAGAGAGAGAGAGAGACGGAGAGAAAAGCAGGCTAGAGAGAGAGAGATCCTGAAATGTGGAAAAGAGGCAATAGATATGTTAGACTGAATACTACTACTACTAATTATTATTATTATTATTATTACAATAATATCATCAAAGTCTAAAAATACAGTAAATCATTTTATCCAATCCTGAGCTATGGGGGTAAACAAAGAGTTCTCTGAGCTGGGTTTCATAAATGCCATAAATAAGCCTACAAATATTGTCTAATTACTCAGCACTATGAGTTGGTATACACCCAAGTCTGATATTGTTGGAAAGGGCATAGTCTAAGCTTTATTCTGGTGTTTTAATATGTTGGGTTCAAGGCAGTTTAAGATCTGTAAAGGAGGTCAGACATACAGCATGTCTTAAGGTCTCACAACTCAGCAGAATATAGCCATTATTAAAGCTGTCTTAATTTCAGATCTCTGAAGGGCTATATGAACAAGAGTGTTCTCTGAGGTAGGCCTTAAGGTACCCTTTAATATGGTTTATGGATACAGTAAATCATTTTATCCAAGCCTGAGCTATGGGGGTAAACATAGAGTTCTCTGAGCTGGGTTTTATAAATGATTTAAGCTATAATAAGCTTTATTTCACCCTTTTGTGTGTGTAAGCTCAGCCTTTTTCACAATGTCGTCATCATTTGAGCTTGAGTTAACATTATTGACCATCTTTTTAAAAAAAAAAATCCTCCTGTGTCTTTTTGTTTGGTTTCCTAGGTAAGGCTTCTCTGAATAAAAGAAGAGCAGGCTTTTGTTCAGCAGGTGTCTGAAGATTTCTGGTGAGGCTTTTCTTATGTCTTCTATGAATAAAATGCTGTTTTGTGGCTTTAAGTTTTCTCATATGAAGGGAAGGTCAGCAATAGTGCTAAACCATCCCCGAATTAATTTTTGAGTTCTTGGTTTTAAGGGTCTAATGATATACATATTGTCATTTTAAATGCACGAAGTGAGACAATGCGTTTTACCGTTTGTGGAGACCAGTGTATGTTATGTATGGTTTGAAACATTGTTTTTCAACAAACCTGGTTGAAAACCACAGGTTGATGGGAGGGTCTAACCTGTACATAGCCCCACCCTCATTTGCATTTCAGTAAGTATAAATACCAGAGGCAGAATCTAGGCCACTCTACCCTGAAGTTCTGCTGGAGACTGCTGAATACTCTGCCAGATTTCATTGTCATTGCTACGTGCCTTTGAGCCTTTTGCTGGAGATTCTGCAGAAGATATTTCCATTACTGCTGCTACGAAAAAGCTTTATTCCTTTACCACAAAAGCAATTTTAATTGCTACTTGCCTTTGAGTCTTGTGCTCAGAGTTTGACCTTCTTTGTCTTCAATTTGTCCAGAGCTTCACTCATTGCTGAGATATGGATTCAAAGTAAGGAACATTAATACTTGCTTGGATATTGTATTGTAAATAGGTGCAGCTAGTTTTGTTTTTGTGATGTTCAGAGTATATGCTTAGCTTTTGAATAAAACCAATTGTGTATTTCTTGTTTGTACCTTTCATGCACCTTTTTTTAATCAACCTATTGTGAATTAACCTATTATTATTCCTATATTAATTACATTTACTTAATGCCTTTCTTTTCTTTTTCCAGGAAACCTGTACGCAGGCACCATTTGCTTTGCCCAGTCTGTTTTAGGACCCAAGAAACACTGTCTTGTCATCTGCGCAGATCGTGCATGAAAAACAGCCCTGAAGCTGCCATTGAAACGGTGGTCGAAAAGGCCAAGAATGACGTTTTCCATCTCCTGAAGTATGGCAGGACTTTTGACTATGTGGTCCTTACTCAAATACTGGCTGATGGCAATCCTATCCAAAGGTTGGTGGCTTCCACAGTACTTTTTGTTTAATCTGCCATTCCTTACATTGAATAATCAACGACCTATTTACATCTGACTGAGGGCGGTGATAATGGGGCTGTAAGGATAATGCACCTAATTTGGAGAATGCTGACATTTCCCCATTCCCCCAATGGGCAGAATGCTTTTGTTTTGGTTAATGGCTCTCCTTTTGTTCTGGTTGATAGCTCTGTGTGTGTGTGTGTGTGTGTGTGTGTGTGTGTGTGTGTGTGTGTGTGTGTGTGTGTGTGTGTGAGTGATGAAAGCATAAAAAATAGTTTTGAGTATGAAAACAATCACCTTTTACTAGTTTGATTTCACACACTTTAGTTCATTAACCATTTTCAAGTATTTTTTGTTTTCCTTATTGAAAGATGGATTGAGGAGCTGGAGCGTCATCACTTGGTTGTGACTAGAATCCCACCCTCTCTGCCCAATGCCGAACCAGCCACCGGGCATCGGCAATCTGAAACTGTAACTGGACCCCAGGGTGAGCCGTCTGGAGAGTTTGACAGGGACTTGGCATCTACCAGCAGTGGCGAGGTGTTTCCATGGTGAGAGTCTCAGTTTCACAACTTATCTGATGTGTGTTTTTCAGTGTGGCTCATATTAAATCATAATTATGCACTATTATAACAAAAGTTTTATCCCACGTTGCAGTGACCGAGATGTGAATTATTCCAACAAGGCCAAGCACAACATGCTTGAGATGGGCCTTTATCAGAAGCATTCTCTGGACCATCCACTGCTGAAGGACTTCGCCAAACACCTAGAATTAGATCTCAACTATGTCCATTACAAACAAGAGGTGAGGACCATCGTTACACACAGTGTTTATTAGAAACGTTAATTAGAAAGCAGCGCTCAAATTAAGTGGTCTCGCCGCGACAGTTATTTCCTCTGTGCGAGAGTTGTTCAGAAAGTCAGGTTGCCCCACGCGCAACTTGATTTTTGGGGCATACAAAACGATCTCTTTACAAGCGGCGCAGCACGGGCTTTAATATATGCCAGCTTAGTCACTAAGGCGCTGCTCACGTGCGCCGCACAGGCGGGACGTCAATCAACCCGCTGTTTATTTCAGCTAGCATATGACGCGGTACGCGGTGGTCCGGACTACCGTTGTGGTCCGGACCACGCCGTTTTCAGGTGTGGTCCGGACCACCAAGTTCAGAAGACAAATTTTAAATTTTCAGCTACTTCTTCCCCTAATTTAGAATAAATTCTTTCCTTTGCCCTTTCTTCTGTTGCTTTGTAGTCTCTAGCACATTTTTTCTTATTCCTTAGAAGCTGTTCATAACCACCCTGAGACATAATGACGAAAGTTGGTAAAATTATTTTTCACTTCCCTCGTGGCAGCTCCCGCTTTTTTACATGCGTTAGAACTGGTATCTTTTATTGCGCGTGTGTTTTACGCATGCATTTCTCTTCCGGTTTGAGAAAAAATAAATGTACGACTTTGTAAAAAAACTCGTATTAAATGACCAAACACAGTATGATTTTGGTAAGTTTTTATTTATATCGTAATATAATACAGCATACGGTGAACCGGACCACAATCCAGGAAAAATAATTAATTAATGCCCTCGTTTTGTATGGAAAATACGGTGATCCGGACCACCGCGTACCGCGTCATATATTAAAGCCCGTGCTGCGCCGCTTGTAAAGGGATCATTTTGTATGCCCCAAAAATCAAGTTGCGCGCGGGGCAACCCTGACTTAATGAACAACTCTGGCACAGAGGAAATAACTGTCACGGCAAGACTGCGAGACCACTTAATTTGAGCGCTGAGAAAGTTCATAAAAGATGAAGCAAGAAGCAACGGTCACGATTAGAAGGTAATTTAACATTGTTTATTTCATTTTCAGGCTGAAAATGTTTCTCGGTACCTCTACTATGTCAACCCTAAGACACCATCCCTGCAGTTTGTCAATGACAGAGAGAAACTCCGACAGTACCTACGTCACCTCTCTGATGCAAAATTAAAAAAACAAACTCAGCAAAATTACCTCAAGAGCTTGAAAAGGTTGGTAGCAGTTTTTTTTTTTTATGATGTCGACAGTGTAGACAATGAATGTAAATGGTTATTACATGTACATAATCCCTCTACTTCCTCTGACAGATTCCTGCATTACCACACTACACTAACCAACCTTAGTGATGATGACGTGGCTCTCCATACAGAGTGCATGCACTTTATGGACTTCATTGATTCTCTGAAGAAAGCCACCTCTAAGCTAGTGAGCAAAGAGATCACCCAAAAGAGGTTAGTGTTTGTTCCCAAGTAAATGGATTAAACTACAGAACTGGCCTGCTGTAATATGATTTGTTAATACAATTGATGCGTTTTCTCATAGGCATGATATGTTGATTGAAAAAGATCAATTAACTCCACATGAGTGCTGGGCTGTTCTGGAGGCTGCCAAGCAAGACTTTTTGGCAATTATGGATAAACTGTCTGACAGTTGTTCTAGCCCGCTGGAGCATGCAGAGTCCATCTTTGTGGTGTACTATCTTGAGGCTGTCGTCATCCTGAAACACCTCCAACGACCATGCATTGTGGAGAACATGACTGTGAGTGTTACTGTGCTTTATTGATAAATTTCCCCTGACTGTTTAGCCATTACATTTACTAATCAATGGGATATCCTCATTTTTCATAGGTCACTGAGTGGGTTAACAGGAAACTGGAAGGGCAGCATTTCATCATTGGGGTAAAACATCACAAGAATTCATCAACTCATGTGGTCGTGTTTGCCCTGTCAGAGGAGGAGGAGCGCGTAAGTTCATCACAGTGAGATCACATTTCCTGCAAGAACCTGTCAGAATGTGTCCAGCAGCAGAAATGAATCCTAATTCCCTTTTTCCTCTGCCAACAGTGGTTTGATACATACTACAGATGGGTGCGTCCACATCTCCTTAGATCCATCAGGAAACGCAAGAGAGATGTGGAGGATGAGGATGCAAAAGACAGGTTCTTTGTCTCCTCCACAGGGAAGAAAATTCACAACCCATCAAATGACCTGCTGCGGCTGCACTCAAAGTAAGCGAATCATTTCCCCTATTATATGTTTCCTCATGTGCCGTTCATCCCTGTCTCAGATGAGATGTCTCGATAAATTTCTAACATACTGTTCAAACTTTTTAGATACAATCTCTGGTCAGTGAACAGCCACACGGTGCGTAGAGTATTTGAGACAGCAGGTACCACCTTGACAGAAGGAGAGAAGTCATTGCTTTCCCAATACCTGGCCCATTCAGACACAACAGCCGAGAAGCATTACCACATGAAGCAGGTTGAGTTGATTGTGAAGGCTTCTGAGCTATTGAGCAACATGGGTAAAGTGTCAAGGTGAGCATGTTTTATATTTGCCAACACAATGCAAACTTAATCAAGCACACCATGATCTATATTTAGACACACTGAAAGTCTTCTGTTTTTCTAACAATCTCATTAATTTATTTTATGTAGTGCTGGGCCTTCTGGGGAAGGTACCAGTCATAAGTCTTCTGAGGAGAGCTCCAGCTGTGGTGACCATTACGCTGTCCCTTCTTCATCCATCAAACAGCCAGTGATAAGTCTGACGAGGCTTCCCCCTGACAATGAGAAGGTCAAATTCTTTCAAGCATTTGAAATCCTCCTGCAAACTCACCCTGTTACACTAAGTGGGAAGAGGCCAGAAGTGAAAGAACGTAGGACTGTGTCTCAAGACTTTCAGCGGAAGCTGTACAATTACTGGGGGAAGAAGCAGTTTGAAATGCGTGTAGAACATACCCGCTGTGAGTATTTACTGGCCTTACTCAACATTATTTCCAAGTAAAAATGATTGCACGATTCAAAGATTTCAATTATTGTATTCGTGACTAACAAAACTTTTGTTTATTTTGACAGCACAATTCAGTCGGCGTAAGCCAACAAAAGAGCGGGTCGATGCTTGGGTTAAAAAGCAGGGATGGAAGATGATGACTGCCGAGATCAGCGATGAAGTTCTTAAGAACTGGAAACCATCTGGATCTGAGGACTGTATCATGGACAACACACAGATACAGAAATTGGTGCAAACACAGCAGTGGAGAGGACTTCACATCACTGAGTTTGAAGGGAAGGGCAGAGGAATCATTACGACCCGCATATTTGAGGCTGGCGAGGTGCTCTGTGACTGCCATGGAACTGTTGTCACATTCAGTGAGGGCCAGAAAATACACAGGAACAACACTGAGAGGGAGACTGGATACGTCTTCTTTTTCAAAAATAAAAAAGGAGAGTCAATGTGCATTGACGCCCACTCAGACACCTGTGATTGCCACCCTGGGATGCAGACTATTGGCAGGTTGATCAATCATTCCAAAAAGAAAGCCAACATCAAGCCAAAGTACTTCAGTGTGAAAATTAATGGAGAGGAAAGGGACGTGATCCTTTTCCTTGCAACCAGGACTTTGTTGGTGAATGAGGAAGTTCTGTTTGACTATGGAATCAACAGGAAATCTTTTGGTGGAGAGGGTAGAGACCTCGACTGGCTCTCATAGCCTGCAGGGAATCGGCCGTCAGACATTCTGTCGCATGTCCCAGACCCGGTGAAATGTAACTGAATTGTCTTGGCCAGCCCTAAGGGCCCCATCACCATTCATATCCAAAGACAATAAACTGGGAATCTTCTCTCTGCCTCACTGAAAAGTAACCTGCACTGCATCTGCCTGCACTCACTCTGATCTATATTTCCAACCGTCTCATTGCTGAGGAGTGTGCACCCATCGCCCAATCAAGGCAAGTATTGGTATTGTTTGACAGTATGATAACAGGACTCAGGTGTTCTCTCTACCTGCCCCTTGTTGATATTTAAAATGTTTTTTTTTTCCCCCCCTCTGTCCTGCTGCCTACAATGTCCCTGCTTTGGATCTCCAACCATCTGTTTCTCATGGCTGAACAACATGTAACCAGCATCCAGCCAGAGCAGGTCATGATATTTTTTAACCATATTAACATGCCATTGTTGTGTATTATGCCTGATGTCAGGACTCTTGTCTCTGCGAGCCTTCCACGCAGACTTGATACTTATTTTTAGACATAGACATTAATTGTGCAGACATGCTCATTCTCATTCATTTGTATTGCTCACTCTAGCAAGTGTTTTTTTTTTTTTTTTTCTTTAGTCTCTTCTAGAAGACCTGTTGCCTACACTTATTCAGGTGACATTGGGCATACCTAACAACCTGTTTTCTCTCCCTCCCCCCAAATCTGTCCCTCTGTGTTACATGTCGGTCCTGGGATCGAGATGCTGACCTCTTCTGCTCCTCTGACCTGCTTGATCCATCCTTGTGTCTGGTTGGAGTCTCATCGCATCGCTCCTGTGGAGGATGGCCCCATGAGGACAGTTGAAAGTCACACCTGGAGGACGCTCTGGACTCTTACAGTAATGCTTTTATGGCTGAGGACTACAGTTGACTTGCTAACTTTAGGACTGCAGTTGTCATGAACAGTTTTGCACCCAAGTTTCCATCAATGAAGAGTTTATAACATCAACGAAACTGACTTCATGTTAAAACTGTTAATATTATAGTCATGCTGTCTGTTGTTGCCCAAATGAGGATGGGTTCCCTTTTGAATCCGGTTCCTCTCGAGGTTTCTTCCTCATGTCGTCTGGGGGAGTTTATCCTTGCCACAGTCGCCACAGGCTTGTTCATAGATTAGGGATAAAATTAGCTCATGTTTTAAGTCGTTCAAATTCTGTAAAGCTGCTTCGTGACAATGTTTATTGTTAAAAGCGCTATACAAATAAACTTGACTTGACTACACACAATGTGATCTGCATCTCTAACCAGAAGCTTTCATTGGAATATGCAACTGCCACAGATATTCACCTGGAAGTGTGATATGTATATAATGTACCTTCTGTAAATACAGTTATAGAAAGCCACATTCTACTGCTTGTTACTGTACTTTTATAATATGTCAATGTTAGTAAACTGTGGTGATGCGAATACAAATATCTGTCTGCTGCGTTTCATTTACTCTGCGTCTTATTAGAGTATTTACAGGGCTCTACATTAACTTTTGAAACCACTTGTCCTGTCGGGCAAGTTAAAAGGAAATTTACTTGTCCGAATGTGAAGTTGACTTGTCCGAAGAAATATTTGAGAGAAAAAAAAAAACACAAACTATTTGTAACCCAACAATCTTTATTGCATTTGTTTCCGAATTCTCAACATATGCATAATATCTATGAATCAAAAGTAATCAATACTTGATATACTGAGGCAAAAGTTAAATATAGTAAAACAGACTGATACCATAATTCACCAATTATTATGCTGAAGTTCAGAAGCAATATATTCCAGTAGAGTAGAAATTATGAACATAAAATTTTAAGAACAAAATAACTATACTATGAGATCCAGAAACACTAACCATTATATATACACAGATCAGTACTCTGCAGTTCAGTAACAAATATCACAAAAAGTAACATTATCATAAAATCCTCCACTGATTAATTGTTGTCTAATTATTCAGTGCGGCTCCTGTATGGTATTTAATGGTAAAAAAAAAGATAATTTCAAATAATCCATAATTATATCTAAATTATAGAACCCTATGTTTCAAATCCCTAAACTCCCATTACTAATTAGTTAATACAGCCAGTAACCTAATTAGCAGCCATTTGACAGCTTGGTATTTCATAGATAACTTTCCCCACTCCTACCTCACTCCCTGTCAATCCACACGCATGCAGGTGCACATTCCAAGCCCAGCACACCCCGCCACATGCTCGGCTATATAATGAACACCACCAACAACAATTCAAAGATTTGGAAATTACCACATACTCAACGTAAATATACAGTTGAATAATGATCCCGCCAACAGAAATGTCAACAAATCCACGTGTATGACGCGATTAAAACCAATCATAAATGACTGTTTACTTTTCAGTTCAAATACACGAAGCGGTATTGACCGGTTTCACAAGTGGAATATTGCGCATGCGCACATCGCTCTTTCCAAATAGAAACATCCGGCGATTCATCAGAACAATATGTCGAGTGTGATGCTTCGTAAATCATGTGAATAAACTGATAAATTTGATATGTAACCCGAATATCGGTGTATTTTGGCACTTGTCCAATCGGACAAGTAACTGAGACAATTAACTTGTCCGACATAAAGTATCACTTGTCCCGGACAAGTGTTAATGTCGAGCCCTGTATTTCCAGAATTTCTAATTACTTTAAGGTTCTCTGTCTGCCTGCCTCACTCTCTCATGCTGTATGTCTTGAAGTTCAGCATACTTGCTGGCCAAGTATGTGCAGTGTTAGCCCAAATAGAATATGATTTTTTAATTTTTAAAAAAGTTTAAAAATGGAATTAAAAGTTAAATCCCAAAGCCTCCCAACTTATATGAATATTGGCCAGTATACTGGTGCTATTCAGTGGGTCCAGGGTTGGGTTGCTTTCAGCAAAGTTTTGGCCTAAGCTGTGACTGTCTCTCTTGGCAGAGAACACCAGACTTATGGTTAGTTCCCTGTCATCTAATGTCTTTTCATTTTTCTGCATTTCCTGGTAAGAACCTAAGAACCCTTTATTTGTCACATGCACACTTCAAGCACAGTGAAATTCATCCTCTGCATTTAGCCCATCTGAAGCAGTGAACACACTCAGAGCAGCAGGTAGTCCTCTCTCTCTCAATCCTCTCTCTCTTTGATGATGATTAGGTCCTGACTTATTAATTTATTAATGTCAAGACTCTCGTCTCTGCGAGCCTACCACACGGATTTAATTCTTGTGTCATTTTTAGGGCATACCTAACAACCTGTGTTTTCTCTCTCTCTCTCTCTCCCCCCCCCACACACACAATCTGTCCCTCTGAGTTACATGTTGGTCCTGGGATTGAGATGCTGGCCTCTTCTGCCCCTCGGACCTGCTTGATCCATCCTGGTGCCCTGTGTCTGGTTGGAGTTTTATCGCATCGCCCCTGTGGAGGACGGCCCCATGAGGACAGTTGAGGGTTACACCTGGAGGATGCTCTGGACTCTTACAGTAATGCTTTTATGGCTGAGGACTACAGTTAACTTGCTAACTTTAGGACTGCAGTTGTCATGAACAGTTTTGCACTCAAGTTTCCATCAATGAAGAGTTGCAACATCAACGAAACTGTCTTCATGTTAAAACTGTTAATGTTATAGTCATGCTGTCTGTTGTTGCCCAAATGAGGATGGGTTCCCTTTTGAGTCTGGTTCCTCTCGAGGTTTCTTCCTCATGTTGTCTGAGGGAGTTTTTCCTTGCCACCGTCGCCACAGTCTTGCTCATTGGGGATAGATTAGGGACAAAATTAGCTCATGTTTTAAGTCGTTCAAATTCTGTAAAGCTGCTTTGCGACAATGTTTATTGTTAAAAGCGCTATACAAATAAACTTGACTTGACTTGACTTCACTCATTCCATATGGCTCCAAAGTAAGGTGTTTTTGTTTTTAGTTTGTACATTTCATGCACCTTTAATGCAACCTATTATGAATCATCATATTCTTTTATTAACCACATTTACTTAATGCCTTTCTTTTCTTTTTCCAGGAAACCTAAACATAGACATTTTCTACTCTGCCCATTTTGTGACAAAACACGAGAGCTTGTCATGCCATTTGCGGAAGGCATGCTTGAAGAACAGGACTGAGGCTGCAATTGCAGCCGTTGTAGAAAAGGCCAAATTGGATCTTGTTGATCTTCTGAGGAATGCCAGAGCATTTGACTATGCAGTCCTTATTCACATTTTGTCAAATGCACATCCAATCCAAAGGTTGGTGGCTTCCTCATTACTTTCTATCACAACTATTTGAAGAGCTCTTTTCCAAAACGTGATAAAAGCCAAATTAAAAAAAAAGAGTTTGTCGCGCTATTCTGCTGTGTACTGAGCCTATTCACTGCTCCATTAATGATTCATGCCAAATCGCTATATTTACTTGTTTATATGTGCTGCAAATTGTAGTTTCTCTCCAAAATGCGATAGACACTCCACCTTGTTTTTGGCTGGGTGCGACATTTCCTCTCGACCAATCAGAGTTCGCTCAGCGTTCTACACGCATGGCGGCGCCCGGAAGCGAGAAGTTTTGTTTGTTTGTGTCGCTTCTTGAGAACAAACAACTTTTGCAAATAGTGGTTGTGAATACTTTTGATGGTTCTGAAGAACCTGTGAGACCTAGTCTGGCTAACGCGACTTCAAAGCTCTGCGAACATTTGGTCTGGCAAAGATATTAAGCCCAACCATTTCCCAAAGGCGTGGTTGACCCGCCTCCCTGAAATGCCTCAGTTTGCTACTGGTCGAAGCCAGAAAAGGCTGTGACGAAGCTTAAACCAATCACATCACTCTTTCCTCTGACGTATGTGACGCGACGGAAACTGCTTGAGTAACAGGAAGAAGATAAATACCTCCAGGGCTGCTCTTTGCTCCATTTTCAATGAGAACTTCCCGTTGAATGCTTTCAATACAGCATCTACCACTGTGTCAAAGGCTTGCCGCTGCTCCATGTTCGTAATGTTTCTAGTGAATGAAGCGCTTCCAGCATAGATTCTGTAAACAATCTATGGCTTCCGGTCGCAGTTCTACTACGTCACTGCCTTGAACACGCCTCTACCCAGGGCAGTTGGAGCTGCTCAAAGTTGATTGGCTCCCGATTTTTCGGGAGCTTGGAAGAGCTGGAGATAGCTTGCCTTGCCAGACTAAGCTCGCAACAGGCCCTCGTGTTGCGTCACACTTAGGATGGGCAGGCCCAGGCTATGTGAGATCTACACTAGGTGGTAGAAGACGTTGTTTAAACAAAGATAACCATGAACGAGAGCAAACGAAGAAAATTCGCTATTCTGGTGGCGGGCTGATTATTGTTATTTAATTAGTGGTTTTATCATGCTGTTTAAGGTGACACTCTGAATGGATTGCATTTGAAAAATTGAACTAACTGGCCATTTGTTATTTAGTTAGTTGTTTTCTGTGGTGGACAGTCTTCAAACATAAGATTAAACATAAATTAATTAATGTTAAGTGTTTATATAATTTATTTGATTTTATTATTAATTGTATGATGAAAGTTCTTGATATATATCTACAGCATGTTCTCTTGTTTTTAAAAACAAAGACAGAAAAAATGAATGGATTTATAGGATTTTGAAAAAAGAATGAGTGGATTTATTGCGTTTTGAAAAAAAATATATAATAAACTTTGGATTTATAATCAATAACATTGTCAATTATTGTTGAAAATGTTCAGACTGAACCAACTATCTACTACAACAGGATAAATTAAATATTTGCAAAATGTATGGGTCTGGGTAAATAAATGTCATTTTTCTGAAAACAATCAAAATGAATTTATAGCATTTTGGAAAAGAGCTCTACTTTTTTTTTGCTTTAATCACAATCCCCTTTTAATATTTCTTTGAATTTAGTTTTAAACACTTTAGTCCCAGAGCTCATCCCCCAAAGGGCCACATGCTTTATTTTGGTTAATGGCCCTCCTTTTGTTCTGGCTGATAGCTCTGTGTCTCTGTGTGTGTGAGAGAGAGAGAGTGAGAAAAGCCTTGCCTTCACACTTAAAACTATTATTTTTTGCTTTCATCACAATCCCATTTTGCTATTTCTTTCAACTGAGTTTCTTTAGTTCATTTAACATTTTGAAATATCTTGTTTTTCTGATTGAAAGATTGATCGAGGAGCTGGAGCGTCATCACTTGATTGTGACTGGACGCCCGTCCCCTCTGCCCAATGCTGAACCATCTACCAGAGAGCTACCTGGAGCTGCTCACACACTGCCCAATGCTACTACAACTGGGCCATCTAACAACAAAACGGCACCTGGATCTCCTCACTCACCACCCAATGCCACTACAGCTGGGCCGTCCAGCGACAAAATGCCACCTGGATCTCCTCACTCACCGCCCAATGCCATTGCTACTACTGGGCAATCCAGGACCACTGACAGTCAAGAGCATGTCAAACACGTAAAGTATTCTCAACTGGTCAAGCAGCTAATGCTTGAGAAGTGCCTTTACAAGAGGCATTCCCTGGACCATCCACTGCTGAATGACTTTGTGAAATACCGCAGGGAGGATCTCTTCAATAAGAATTACAAACAGGTGGTGAGGACCATTAAACAGTTTTTATAAGGAAATTTATATGCAGGTTAATAAAAGA
The DNA here is from genome assembly GCF_027579695.1 of Neoarius graeffei. NCBI lineage: Eukaryota > Metazoa > Chordata > Actinopteri > Siluriformes > Ariidae > Neoarius > Neoarius graeffei. The sequence goes on from NC_083587.1 coordinate 10,159,844, forward strand.
TGAAGCAAAACAGTCATGACCAGAAGGTAATGTAACATGATCTCTTTTATGTTCAGGTTGAAAACGTTGCTCAGTATCTACAGTGGGGCAAAAAAGTATTTAGTCAGCCACCAATTGTGCAAGTTCTCCCACTTAAAAAAGATGAGAGAGGCCTATAATTTTCATCATAGGTACACTTCAACTATGAGAGACAGAATGGGGGGAAAGAATCTAGTAAATCACATTGTAGGATTTTTAATGAATTAATTGGTAAATTCCTCGGTAAAATAAATATTTGGTCACCCACAAACAAGCAAGATTTCTGGCTCTCACAGACCTGTACCAACTTCTTTAAGAGGCTCCTCTGTCCTCCACTCGTTACCTGTATTAATGGCACCTGTTTGAACTCGTTATCAGTATAAAAGACACCTGTCCACAACCTCAAACAGTCACACTCCAAACTCCACTATAGCCAAGACCAAAGAGCTGTCAAAGGACTCCAGAAACAAAATTGTAGACCTGCGCCAGGCTGGGAAGACTGAATCTGCAGTAGGTAAGCAGCTTGGTGTGAAGAAATCAACTGTGGGAGCAATTATAAGAAAATGGAAGACATGCAAGACCAGTGATAATCTCCCTCGATCTGGGGCTCCACGCAAGGTCTCATCCCGTGGGGTCAAAATGATCACAAGAACGGTGAGCAAAAATCCCAGAACCACACGGGGGGACCTAGTGAATGACCTGTAGAGAGCTGGGACCAAAGTAACAAAGGCTACCATCAGTAACACACTATGCCGCCAGGGACTCAAATCCTGCAGTGCCAGACGTGTCCCCCTGCTTAAGCCAGTACATGTCCAGGCCCGTCTGAAGTTTGCTAGAGAGCATTTGGATGATCCAGAAGAGGATTGGGAGAATGTCATATGGTCAGATGAAACCAAAATAGAACTTTTTGGTAAAAACTCAACTTGTCGTGTTTGGAGGAGAAAGAATGCTGAGTTGCATCCAAAGAACACCATACCTACTGTGAAGCATGGGGGGTGGAAACATCATGCTTTGGGGCTGTTTTTCTGCAAAGGGACCAGGACGACTGATCCGTGTAAAGGAAAGAATGAATGGGGCCATATATTGTGAGATTTTGAGTGAAAACCTCCTTCCATCAGCAAGGGCATTGAAGATGAAACATGGCTGGGTCTTTCAGCATGACAGTGATCCCAAACACACCGCCCGGGCAACGAAGGAGTGGCTTCGTAAGAAGCATTTCATGGTCCTGGAGTGGCCTAGCCAGTCTCCAGATCTCAACCCCATAGAAAATCTTTGGAGGGAGTTGAAAGTCCATGTTGCCCAGTGACAGCCCCAAAACATCACTGCTCTAGAGGAGATCTGCATGGAGGAATGGGCCAAAATACCAGCAACAGTGTGTGAAAACCTTGTGAAGACTTACAGAAAACGTTTGACCTCCGTCATTGCCAACAAAGGGTATATAACAAAGTATTGAGATGAACTTTTGTTATTGACCAAATACTTATTTTCCACCATAATTTGCAAATAAATTCATTAAAAATCAGACAGTGATTTTCTGGATTTTTTTTCTCATTTTGTCTCTCATAGTTGAGGTATACCTATGATGAAAATTACAGACATCTATTATCTTTTTAAGTGGGAGAACTTGCACAATTGGTGACTGACTAAATACTTTTTTGCCCCACTGTATATTATGCTGATCCACGGACACCATCCCTGCAGTTTGTCAAAGACAGAGAGAATATCCGACAGTACCTCCGTGACCTCTCGGGGGCAAAATTGAAAAAGAGAACACAGCAGAATTACCTCAAGAGCTTGAAAAGTTTGGTAGCAGTTTTTTATTATGATGTCAACAGTTTAGTAACTTGTTTGTAAATTAACCTTTCAGCCAAGCTTCTGTATTTTGTTAGTACATGTATGTAATTATATCCTTGTACTTCCTCTGACAGATTCCTGGTTTTCCACACAGTCCAAACCAACCTGAGAAATGAGGATGTGACACTCCATAGACAGGGCGTGAACTTCATTTCCTTCATTGGTGCTTTGCAGGAAATAATTACCAAGTCTGCATAGGAAGAGGTTCTCTCAACTAGGTATCAGTCAGTGCGTTTACATGCACATAGAAAAAATCGAATTTCTGCCGTAGCTCGACTGAAATCGAAGTTCTAAATGCCATGGAAACACCTTAGCTCGGCTGAAATCAAACCGAACTAGATTTCTTGTAATCGAGCTACGCGACCTAGATTATGCAATTGTAGCTGAGCTACTTAGTGCATGTAAACCCTATCAAGCTACGTAGTCGAGCTACTTACTTCAGCACTGCCCCTTCCGGAAGTGACGAGTGACAAGACCACAAGCGGGAAACACAACAGCCTCGGTCGGCATGAGTAGTAGAAACGTGCACTTCTGGAGCAATGAGGAGATAGAGTTCATGCTCATTCAGCTTAAGGAGTTGAAAAAAAAAAAAAAATATATATATATATATATATATACATACAGTGGTGCTTGAAAGTTTGTGAACCCTTTCGAATTTTCTATATTTCTGCATAAATATGACCTAAAACAACATCAGATTTTCACACAAGTCCTAAAAGTAGATAAAGAGAACGCAGTTAAACAAATGAGACAAAAATATCATACTTGGTTATTTATTTATTGAGGAAAATGATCCAATATTACATATCTGTGAGTGGCAAAAGTATGTGAACCTCTAGGATTAGCAGTTAATTTGAAGGTGAAATTAGAGTCAGGTGTTTTCAATCAATGGGATGACAATCAGGTGTGAGTGGGCACCCTGTTTTATTTAAAGAACAGGGATCTATCAAAGTCTGATCTTCACAACACATGTTTGTGGAAGTGCATCATGGCACGAACAAAGGAGATTTCTGAGGACCTCAGGAAAAGCATTGTTGATGCTCATCAGGCTGGAAAAGGTTACAAAACCATCTGTAAAGAGTTTGGACTCCACCAATTCACAGTCAGACAGATTGTGTACAAATGGAGGAAATTCAAGACCATTGTTCCCCTCCCCAGGAGTGGTCGACCAACAAAGATCACTCCAAGAGCAAGGCATGTAATAGTCGATGAGGTCACAAAGGACCCCAGGGTAACTTCTAAGCAACTGAAGGCCTTTCTCACATTGGCTAATGTTCATGTGTCTATCACCAGGAGAACACTGAACAACAATGGTGTGCATGGCAGGGTTGCAAGGAGAAAGCCACTGCTCTCCAAAAAGAACATTGCTGCTCATCTGCAGTTTGCTAAAGATCACGTGGACAAGCCAGAAGGCTATTGCAAAAATGTTTTGTGGACGGATGAGACTAAAGCAGAACTTTTTGGTTTAAATGAGAAGCATTATATTTGGAGAAAGGAAAACACTGCATTCCAGCATAAGAACCTTATCCCATCTGTGAAACATGGTGGTGGTAGTATCATGGTTTGGGCCTGTTTTGCTGCATCTGGGCCAGGACAGCTTGCCATCATTGATGGAACATTGAATTTTGAATTATACCAGCGAATTCTAAAGGAAAATGTCAGGACATCTGTCCATGAACTGAATCTCAAGAGAAGGTGGGTCATGCAGCAAGACAACGACCCTAAGCACACAAGTCGTTCTACCAAAGAATGGTTAAAGAAGAATAAAGTTCATGTTTTGGAATGGCCAAGTCAAAGTCCTGACCTTAATCCAATCGAAATGTTGTGGAAGGACCTGAAGCGAGCAGTTCATGTGAGGAAACCCACCAACATCCCAGAGTTGAAGCTGTTCTGTACGGAGGAATGGGCTAAAATTCCTCCAAGCCGGTGTGCAGGACTGATCAACTGTTACCGGAAATGTTGAGTTGCAGTTATTGCTGCACGAGGGGGTCACACCAGATACTGAAAGCCAAGGTTCACATACTTTTGCCACTCACAGATATGTAGTGTTGGATCATTTTCCTCAATAAATAAATTACCAAGTATAATATTTTTGTCTCATTTGTTTAACTGGGTTCTCTTTGTCTACTTTTAGGACTTGTGTGAAAATCTGATGATGTTTTAGGTCATATTTATGCAGAAATATAGAAAATTCTAAAGGGTTCACAAACTTTCAAGCACCACTGTGTATGTGTGTGTATATATATATATATATATATATATATATATATATATATATATATAAAAAATATATCTCGATGTTGCTGTCAGTGCTTAATTTGTGAAGTGGGAGGTCCCGGAACGCAGGAGGTGGGTGGGTCCAGCGACTCAAAAAAAAAAGGCGGGGGGTGGTTTACTATAACTTTACGCACACGCCTATTGTGTGTGTAAAAAAAAATAATAATAATAATATCAGACATTATGATCTTAGAAAACGCTTTAGTGACGAACAGTTACAGACAGTAATATGTCGTGATATTATGTTATATTATTTTTTATTAGGCTATATATTAAATTATATATTAAATTTATCTTCTAAAATAACAGACTGTACTCATCACAACCGGTTTATTTCACCATTGGAGATCAGATCACGCAAGACATGAGTTAAATGACTCATTTTAAGGATTTAAGTAGGGTATTTAAAAGCAGTGCCAGCGGCACTTTGTGGCTCAGGTGGATAAGGTGCCATACCATAAATCTGGGGACCCGGGTTCGATTCCAACCTGTGGTCATTTTCTGAGCCCTCCCCATTTTTCTCCTGCTCATTTCTTGTCTCTACACTGTCCTATCCAATAAAGGTGGAAAAAGCCCAAAAAAGAGAATAATTTAAAAGCAGTGCCAGCAAACACAAGTGCAATCAATTCAAGTAATAGTTAAAGGAAAAGGCAACTTTTGTACAAAATCACCACAAATAGATAGATAAATATATAAAGTAATCGATCATGGAATTTATAGAGAAAGAACAGACCGCATAACAGTATCTTTTAACTTTTAATAATATGGGCTTGCGCTGAGCTCAGCGAAGATGCGTTCCGCCATATTGATCTACTGCGTGACGTCATGCGGCCCACCACTGAAAAGAACTCTTCAGTGCTTCGTGGTAATAAGGTAAAAAACCCAGTACAATCGCTTCTTCAAAGTTTCACCAAATGGTTTTATTTATGCAACTTAAAGTTCATAATACTGTATAACTTTGGTTGAGTAAAAACACGGAGCAAAAACATGGCTGAATCCTGAATGACTCCTATTTGGATTTGTCCTACCAAGCCTACTGCGCATGCATGAAGCGGCTCGGCTCGGTTTTCCCTTTCGGGCGCTCTCGTTTTCTGTTAGAATTTGGTAAAGAAAAAAAAATAAATATTATTTACCAGCTTACTGGGTCCATGAACATAAATCTGACAGCTGACAAGGTCGGGACATAAACGAATCAAATACAAGCCACCCGCCGGGACTCCTAATCACAGTGATCTGTTTGTAAACACTGTTTTCATGGGCCCAGTGACGTCACAGATCAGAGAGAGGCGCATTAACGAAAGATTCTGATTGGTTTATAGTTGCCCACAATCTCAAAATGGCTGACTCCTCCAATTTCAACTCCTGTGTCAATTCATGATTTCAAAGTTAAAAATATTTTTTCATGTTCGATATATAATGGAAATAATTAACAGAATTGATTACGTATATGTTTTTCTCCTATTACACACCTGGTTTTCTACAAAAGTTGCCTTTTCCTTTAAGAAATAAAGGGTTTACAAAACAAGTTGGAGAATTCATTTTAAAAATTTTAGTAAGCTTTCTTGTTTTTTTGCCATTTTTTCCACAGCGCAAGCTAACGGCTACAAAAAACCCGGTGTTCTATTGAGCGGAAGTATACACCCCATGTCCCTCCCTCTTCCCCTTTCGCATAGATTTTGTGGATGTCATAGGAGAGAAATCAACAACAGATATCAAAATCAAAACCGAACATTAAACAAATTTTTATTTACTTATTTAATTTATTGTTTGATTTTTTTCTCTTTGTGATGGTCACGGAGGTGATCTGATCCATTTAAATAGTTGCCGGAACACCAAATGAAATGAAAATAGCTGCCGGATCCGACAACGGAGGTTACGGATCTTGTTCCGTCATGTTCCGGCTCAAATTAAGCCCTGGTTGCTGTCCTCGTCGTCGTTCTTCTTGTGAACACAGAACTGATAACTTTGTTTATACTCTTGAATAGCTCTTCTTCATGACGACAACCGGAAGTGTACCAACACAATGGGGCGTGTAGCACCACCTGTGGCTCGGGTGCACAATGTACCTCACACAATAGCTCGATTTCCTTGTGTGCATGTAGGATTGGATTTCTCTGACACCCCTGCTGGGACCCTTAGCTTGATTACCGACAGTAGCTCGATTTGGATGTGCATGTAAACGCACTGAGTGATTTTACCCATGTAAATGGTCAAGAACTGGTAGTCCTCTCTCTGCCTGCTGTAATATGATTAGTTCATTCTTTTAACATTTTTTTCCTCATAGGTATGACATGTTGATGGACATGAATCTGTTGTCAACACAAGACTGCTTGTCTGTACTGGAGGTTGCCAAGAAGGACTTCTTAGCAGTTATGGATAAACTGTCTGACGATAGTTCTGACACCCTGGAGTCTGGCGATCACATGCTTGTGTTGCACTACCTCCAGGCTATTGTGATTTTGAAACACCTCCAATTACCAAGTGTGGTGAAGAACATGACTGTGAGTGTTTGTGTTATTTTGGTCTACAATGGTAAATTTCCCCTTGATATTTTCGTCATTAACTCTACAAAATAATGATACCCTCATTTATTTTAGGTCCAGGAGTGGCTTCGCAGGAAAGCATGTGATTCATGTTATGTGATTGGGGTAAAGGAGCACAAGAATGGAGCACAGCAAGTGGCCTCGTTTGCCCTGTCAAAGGAGGACGAGCACGAGGACCTGGGTGCTGCCTCAAGGTGAGCATTTTTTGCACAATTAATACAAGCACAATCAAGCACACCATACTCTATATTTAGGAAAAAAGATGTTTTTCTTATGATTATTATTTTTTTAATTATAATTGTAGATCTGATTCTTCTGGGGAGGAAGCCACCTCTAAACCTTCTGAGGAGGGCACCAGCTGAGAGTCTGCTGGGGAGGGTACCAGCAGTAGTACCCGCAACACTGCCGGTTCTACTGCTGTCAGATCTTTGTCAGAATTGGAAAAGGAAATTGAGGTGTCATTTCAAAACCTACCGACGAAATATCCTGTGACAGTCGATGAGCCAACAAAACCAAAACGGGAACTTTTACAGGGTGTTTCTTGTTGGCGAAAGGTTTATGAGCATTGGGAGAAGAGGCAGTTGTAACTGCAACAAGAATGTGTCCTCTGTGACTATTTTTTCTTTCCATATTTAATATTATTTTCATGTAAAAATAATTATGTTATTCAAAGTTGTCACTCATTGTCTTCCTGACTAACACAACTTATTTTTTTCACAGCACACTTCCCTTGGCATCAGCCAACACAGGAGCAGCTCGAAGAATGGGTTGCAAAGCCGGAATGGGTCAGTAAAACTGGTACCACAGGGCTCTACATTAATTTTGAGACATGGTTGCCCATTCGGGCAACCATTTGTAGAAATCTGGTTGCCTGAACTCAGAACATGGTTGCCCAAATATTACATATTATTATTTTTTTATTTATTATTCAACCTTCTCAGACGCTGTCTGTATCAGCAAGCATTGACACTAGCGCCTCGTGCAAGTAATGCGGTAATTAGTCATGTAGTGAAGGACATACCAATAGACAGTCCCCCCAGGATTTCACAGGCCTTTTTTGTGATTGTTGCGGGCTAAAATGTCTGATGTTGCGGGGGTTTTTCCAAAAAATTGCGATGAAAGTTGCGGTGTTTTTTAGGTTTTTGTTGCGATTACATTGCGGGAGGAAGTGAAAGTTGCGAGAAATTGTTGCGATTTTCTCTTTTTGTGATTAAAATTGAGTGATATGTTAAATATTAAGTTATTACTGAAAAACTATTGATTAAAAAAACAAAGACACTGAGAAATGGTCCTATAAACAACTTTACCAATATAAAAGATTACCAGGACTACAAAAATGCAGAAAAATAGGCTTTACTTATCCAAATGTACCTCTTGGTTCAAAAGTTAAAGTGCATAGAACCTCACAGCACAACATGAAGTTACCTTAAAATAAAATATAAATGCCTCAGCTTTCATGTAAGAAAAAAACTATTAATACTAGTACTGTGTGCAGGCAGTCTCTCCTGAAGACTAAATTAAACAATTATAAACTAATAAAATAAATGGCTCAGGCTTCATAGAAGAAAAAAAAAACAATTTGAACAGAATCTCACAGTATGATTCTGAAGCTGCCTAAACAATGGAAAATAAAATATCATTTTGGCAAAAATGTTGGCATCCATTAATTTCTTGTATTAAGTAAAAAAAAATAATGTAAAGTGCACACAGTCCTTCACTGTAAACATAACACACTTTCAGTAACAGAATTTAAGCCTACATAAACACTGACTCGCACATCATGCAATGTTGCCAGATACTGCTGACGTTTTCCAGCCCAAAATATGTTAAAAACCCGCCAAAATGCACTTAAAACCACCCAATCTGGCAACACTGCACACGTGCTGCTTCTCTTGAACGTATACACGGAAGTAAGGCGGAAGGTAGTTTGTCGACGTCACCTCAAGACGACCCAACGATTGGTCAAATTTGTGGGAAAGTTGCGGTGATTGGATATAATTGTAACACCGCCCTGAATTTGCGGGGATTGGTTGAATTTGCGTTGAAGTTGCAAATCACAACATCGCGAAATCCTGGAGGGTCTGAATAGAGCACTGAATATGCACTACGCGATAATTATTAGCAATGGGAAACTGCATTGCGAGCCCGCGATGTGCAAATGTGAATTCCGCTAGTTGTTGAACATCCTGTAATGATAACATGGACGCGGTCTTTCCGAGCCAAACAATCGCAAATCGTGATGGAATTTCATCATAATATGAATGAATAAACATCGTTTTTCACGTAAGTTGACATATTTGGGTAGTTGCCCGATCGGGCAAGCATTTGTGAGAGTCTGGTTGTCTGAATCTATTGAATGGTTGCCCCGGGCAATCTGGCTACTGTTAATGTCGAGCCCTGTTACCACACGTCTTTTTGAGAGGTGGACACCCTCTAGATCTGAGGAAAACATCATGGAGTGCAAACAGATTCAGAGACTTGTGAAGGAGCAGAAGCGGAAAGGATTTAGCATCCAGCACTCTGAAGGGAAGAGCACAAGCATCATGGCAAACCGCAGATTTTGCGCTGGTGAGGTGGTCTGTGACTACCATGGACATGTTGTCACAGCCAGCGAGGGCCAGGAAGTGATGAAGAGCGGCTGTGACCACCACCCTGGAAAGCAGACTCCAGGCAGATTAATCCAGTATTCAAAAAAGAATGCCAACGTCAAGCCCAAACATTGCACTTTTGAAATGGGTGGAGAGAAACGAAGTGTGACGTTTTTTGTTGCAACCAAGACTATTTCACCAAATCAAGAAGTGTTGCTTCCCAGTGCATTCAAAAAGTCTCTTGGATGAGAGGGAGGAGGGGCTTCAGACTTTCACTTGCATGTCCCAGACCCGGTGAAATGCAACTGAATTGTCCAGCTCCATCCATTTTCACATCCAAAGACATTAAACTGGGAATCTCTGCCTTCAGCCTGCCCTGCATCTGCCTGCACTCACTCTGCTCTAAATGACGCCCCTGCCATGCAGGGTCTAATGATTATGATACATCTATACTTATTGTTGATATTTTCTTATTGACACTGACATTTTGATAGCTCTGTGCTGCTGCTCTGTATGTTTTGTATGACCAGTGCAGGCCTCGACATTAGCACTTGCCCGATGGCCCGGCGGTGTTTTTTACGTTGTTCGGGCCACTAAATTTGGCCAAACAGTGGCCCGGGTGGGCCAGTACGTTTTTGATACAAATTAACAATTTTATTACTCATATTTTACCCAGAATTGTGAAGAAATTGTTCGTAAAATGCACCTTTTCGATACGAGGTCTGCCATCTTCGTTTTTGTCACCCTCCGCTCCACGGCAGGAGTGTGTCGTCTTCGTGCATCTTCGGAGATGTTCGGCGCTGTTCGGAAGCGTGTTGTTTGAGTTTGTCACGGCTTTTTAATCAACCCAGAGCATTAACAAACTTACTATCTCGAGTCCGCAAGCATGGATGATCGCCATTCTCCCGTCTTCAAGCAGAAAAGATGTCAAGTTTGAGCTAAAAACAAATAAACTTCTCATTGTCCGATCGTCGCCATCTTTATACCACTTTCTGCCTCTTCCGCTAGAGAGTTCAGTGGTGTCATTCATTCATAAATACAATCGTGCATAAATTAACTATTGGGTGCTAACGAACGGCTTCATTTTGAACTCTGCAGCCAATCAGAGCGCCCGACGTCACGCTCAGTTTACAACTCGCCAAATATGGCGCCAAATCATAAAACAGCATTTCAACACACACGCTTTAGCTTCAGATGGTGTAAAATAGTTCAGACTTTGTATATTAATATCAAAATTTCAGGATACAATGCCAAGGAATATGGCTACACGTGTATCAACTTTTAGTGATTAAAGAATGAAGTATAAATGTTGGTTGCTATGACTAAAATAGAAGAACAGATAAAATAATGTGGTAAATTAGATCTGATCCCATATATTATTCAAATATCCAAAGATGATGAAATCTATCAAAATAGCCAGACTAGGTCTACATTAGTTCATTACAACAAAAATAATAACTATTCTGACCCTCTCTGGTACAACCAGACCATGCTAAACCCAGTATACCCCCAGTTGCTAGGGTATCTGCTGTTGCCATGGCAACGGTTTATGCAAATGAGCTGAATTTGAAAAAATTTACTACTAGTTCCCCCAAGGACATATCCTGAAAATTTGGTGTTTATATCTTGTCTTATTAAAAAAACACAACATTTCACCCCTTTTTGGATCACCTGAGCATACCTGTTAATTAGCTAATTAACATGTAATTATGGTTATAAATCACCCCCAAGCAGGTAAGGCTTTGCAAAAATCTCAATAGATTATTCCCCAAAGTCCACCCTTTCAGGAAATGTATGGTTTGTCAATGATTCTCATGATATTTTATTAATTAAGAAATAAAACTTCTTCATGGGCAATAAAAATGCCCATTTAAATCCAGCATGATAAGGGTTAGTATGCCACCCTCACCTTTCATCCAGACTTGGGACTGGCCTGTATGTGTCTTGTGGCTATTATATAAAGGTGTATTTAAAAAGTTTATTATACTTCTATTTCTATAACAATATCTACAGTGGTGAGAATTCAATATCTACAATGTTGAGAATATATGAGCAAAAGTTGAAACCATGACAAAAAAGGAAAATATGTCCACATCACACAGGGTGGGTTACAGGCAAAGCTTATTCTATAAACAAGTTAGTTGCATGGTGAGGCAAAACTTAGCTTATTCTAAAACTTATACAAACAATTGTTAATGTAAAACAGTAATCAACAGCATGTGTTAAACAAACAGAGAACAAGAACAAAGGAAATTTTTAAATGTAACTAAGAAATTGATAGAACAAGAAATGCAAACAATAAAATATCAATGTGAACAAACAATAAAGATATAATAATGTTAGCAAAATATGAATAATCTTATTTTCATTAATTTCACCTTAAAATGCACCAGAATGCACAAATATGAATTGAAAAATCTAAATTTTCCGGGGAAGGGCCCCTGGACCCCCCTCTTTGTGCAAGCACCTGTGGTGCTTGCAGCGGCGGCAGCTGTGATTCGGGTACCACACGCATTCGGGCCACCACATTTTCCATTTGGGCCAGTAACTTTTCAATTCCACTGACCCAATGGGCCACCAGTGGTAAATGCTTAATGTCTAGGCCTGTATGACCAGTGTATGTTGTCATGTATGGTTTGAAACATTGCTTTTCAACAAACCTGGTTGAAAACCGCAGATGGATGGGAGAGTCCAACCTGTACGTAGCCCCACCCTCATTTGCATTTCTGTAAGTATAAATACCAGAGGCAGAATCTAGGCCACTCTACCCTGAAGTTCTGCTGGAGACTGCTGAATACTCTGCCAGATTTCATTGTCATTGCTACGTGCCTTTGAGCCTTTTGCTGGAGATTCTGCAGAAGATATTTCCAGTACCGCTACTACTAAGTAGCTTTATTCCTTTACCACAAAAGCAATTTTAATTGCTACTTGCCTTTGAGTCTTGTGCTCAGATTTTTACCTTCTTTGTCTTCAATTTGTCCAGAGCTTCACTCATTGCTGAGATATGAATTCAAAGTCTCATCTCATTATCTCTAGCTGCTTTATCCTGTTCTACAGGGTCACAGGCAAGCTGGAGCCTATCCCAGCTGACTACGGGCAAAAGGCAGGGTACAACCTGGACGAGTCACCAGGTCATCACAGGGCTGACACATAGACACACACAACCATTCACACCTACGGTCAATTTAGGTGGGGTTTACATTAGACCGTATCAGTGGATCATCAGATTAACGTTTTTAAAACGATTAGTGTGCACACAGCAACACCAATACATGATTCGCGTGCACATAGCAACGCCAATACACAGATACGCTTGGCTCCGCAGGCATCCTGCGCTCCAAATCACCCCGCCCTGAACAGTGAGTGCCCTCTGGAGGGTGCGCACTCCGGCCCTGCGCAGCTCACAGAGCGCGCGAGTGAAGTGCACAAGCTGTGATTCCGGACTGAGCCGCTGTGTGTGTGATCCCAGCACATATCACTTACCACTTGCAAGTGGAAGGATGGCAAGCCTAAAGACAATCATAACTACACAATGGGCAGTATTTGCATCAGTATTTTCATACTTTTATACTCTTTAATGAAAGGTGATACAAGGCGGAAGTCCGCGCCGTTTTTCAGCAGTCGCGTCACATAACCAACGCCAGCGAATCAGGAAGGTGGATGTCACAGTGACGTTGTCCAATGACGATGCCAGCTAGAGCTCAGCACAGCGTATCCGCATATCTCAATGTTTACACAGCACCGGACCAGACACGATCTAGATTGAATATGTGGACGCTGGCGGATTCCCGTTTCCCGGCGTTTCCAGGCGGTTTAATGTAAACGGACAGTGCATCCGCGAAGAAAACGAGACAGATACGGTCTAATGTAAACTTGGCCTTAGAGTCACCAGTTAACCTAACCTGCATATCTTTGGACTGTGGGGGAAACCCACACGGACAACATGCAGACTCCACACAGAAAGGCAAGGCAAGGCAAGTTTATTTATATAGCACATTTCATACACAATGGCAGTTCAATGTGCTTTACAGAAGTAAAAACAAAAACAGTAAACAATAGAGAAATAAAATTACATAAAATAATTTTATCTTTATTCTAAAAGAATTAATTAAAAGAATTAAAAGAAAATAATAATTAAACAATAGTAGAAATAAAATATTAAAATGGCAAAAAGAAAAAGGAGAAAAAGAAAGAAAACTAGCAGAATAAAATAGAATAAAGTTAAAGTAAATTTAAAACATGCAGAGAAAGTAAAGATTATAAAAAATGTAAAAATATTAATTATTTAACAGAAAGCATCTGAAAACAGCTTGGTCTTTAACCTAGATTTGAAGCTGCCAACAGCAGGAGCATTTTTAATGTCCTCTGGCAGTTGGTTCCATAGCTGTACTGCATAGTAGCTAAAAGCTGCTTCACCACACTTTGTTTTAACAACTGGTTTTAATAGTAAATTTTTCTGTTGTGATCTGGTAGATCTGATTGGGTTAGGCCGCTGCAACATATCAGAGAGGTAATTGGGCCCTGTACCATTTAGAGATTTGTATACCAGCAGCAATACTTTAAAGTCAATTCTGTAGCTTACTGGAAGCCAGTGAAGGGACCTTAGAATTGGAGTAATGTGCTCTGTTCTTTTTGTTCGTGTGAGAACCCTCACCGCTGCATTTTGAACCAGCTGAAGTCGTTTGATAGTCTTTTTTGGCAGGCCTGTGAAAAGGCCATTGCAGTAATCAACCCTACTAGAGATGAAGGCATGTATTAGTTTTTCCAGATCATGTTTTGACATAAGTCCTCTTAGTTTGGAAATGTTTTTTAGGTGATAAAATGCCGTTTTAGTGATTGCTTTCATGTGACTGTCAAAGTTTAGCTCGCTGTCAATGAAAACACCAAGATTTTTAACCATTTCTTTAGTTTTAATCCCTTTTGTGTCAAGAATAGTGGTAATCCTGAGTCTTTCATCTTTTTTTTCAAATAGAATTACTTCTGTTTTATCTGTGTTCAGCTGAAGAAAATTTTGTGACATCCAGCTATTGATTTGATCGATACACTGGTAGAGACATTCAAGGGGGGCATAACCATTAGGTGATAGAGCAAAATAAATTTGGGTATCATCTGCATAGCAGTGATACAAAATTGAATTTTTATTGATAATTTGCCCAAGTGGGAGCATATAAAGGTTGAAAAGTAATGGTCCAAGAATCGGCCCCTGGGGGACACCACAGGTCAAGGGCATTGACGTTGAGGAACAATTTCCCAGGGTAACAAAGAAGCTTCTATCTTTTAAGTATGATTTTAACCAATTTATAACTTTACCAGTCAATCCAACCCAGTGTTCAAGTCGATATAGCAGTATGTTGTGATCAACAGTATCAAAAGCTGCACTGAGGTCCAGTAATACCAGGACCGATGTTTTGCCTGCATCAGTATTAAGACGTATGTCATTTATAACTTTAATCAGCGCTGTTTCAGTGCTATGATTGGCACGAAATCCTGACTGAAAATTATCAAAACGACTGTTTGATATCAAGAAGGCAGTTAATTGATTGAAGACAATTTTTTCCAGGATTTTCCCGATGAATGGTAGATTTGAAATTGGCCTGTAATTATTTAACACTGAAGGATCCAGATTATTTTTTTTAAGAAGGGGCTTTACAACAGCTTTTTTTAGGGACACAGGAACAACACCAGTCTCCAAGGATGTATTTATAATTTGAAGCACATCTGTAATTATAAGATGAAGAACAGACTTAAAAAAGTTGGTGGGCAGAATGTCCAGTTCAGATGTTGAGGAACTGAGATTTTGTACAGTTTTTTCAAGAGTCTCATAATCAATTAAACAAAATTCTGACATTGTGTTAAAGTTATCTATCTGTGTCATTGGTGATTGCAGTTTTTCAATTTTTTGCAGCTGAGATATATTATGAGAAATATTCTGCCGTATTTTATCAATTTTACCTTTGAAGAAAGATGCAAACTCATTGCATTTATTAACTAAGAGAAGTTCAGGTGCTAATTGTGGTGAGGGATTAGTTAGCTTCTCAACTGTTGAAAATAGCACACGGGCATTGTTCATATTCCTGCTGATGATATTGGAGAAGAAAGACTGTCTTGCTTTACGAATTTCATAATTATAATTACATAGCATCTCTTTATGGATTTGATAATGGATGTGAAGTTTAGATTTGCGCCATTTTCTTTCAGTCTTTCTACATTCTCTCTCTAGCAGTTTAACAGCCGGGTACTGCTTCCATGGTGCTTTCTGCTTATCATTGACTCTTTTTATTTTGAATGGAGCAATATCATCCATAATTTGGGTCATATTTAAATTAAAAAATTCCAGTAAATCATCTACAGAGTCTGACATTTTGGTTGAGTTCTGAGAGAGAGCTTGCTTAAAAAGAGCACATGTGTTGTCGTTTATGACTCTCCTGCCTATAGTCGTTGAGCTATTCTGAATGTGAGGAGACATAGAAACTTCAAAGAAAACACAGAAATGATCAGATAAGGCCAGGTCAACAACAGTATAAGAAACAGTAAGACCCTTTGTGATGACGAGGTCAAGAGTATGACCACGAGAGTGGGTCGGTCCCTGTACATGTTGTACTAGGTTAAAGTTATCAATAATTGCAAATAGCTCTTTGGCATAAATGTTATCAGTATTATCTACATGCAAGTTAAACTCCCCAGATATAATAAGACAATCAAACTCTAAGCAAATGACTGACAACAGTTCACCAAACTCTTCAAGAAAGACTTTGGCTGAATGTCTCGGAGGCCTGTAAATAGTTAATAATAATATGTTAGGAGAGCATGTAACAAGTGCACATAAGTGTTCAAAGGACATAAAATCACCAAGTGAGGATTGTTTACATTGAAAAGAGACTTTGAATATATTTGCGATCCCTCCACCTTTCCCTTGTCGGGTAACATTCAAAAAATTAAAATTTGGGGGAGCTGCTTCGATAAGGGTGGTAGCACTATTTGCTTGATCCAGCCAGGTTTCAGTTAGAAGCAAAAAATCAAGATTGTGTTTACAAATAAGATCATTAATTAAAAATGACTTGTTTAAAAGTGATCTAATGTTCAGAAGGGCTAGTTTTACAGTAATATTTGGTTGTGCACTCTGATGCTGTTTTAAAACAGGAAGGAGATTAGATTGGTTCACCCCCAGGGTTAAATGTGCTCTATGTTTTCTGTTTCTTATCAACACAGGAATAGTGTCAACATCGGATCCCAGCTTTTTTCTACATCCATTTGCAGGGACCCAGAGTACATCAAACAAGACTTTCTAAATGTTCCATTTGGTTTGAGGGTGAAAGGACTGGAGATGACATGTATCTTTTGGATGGTGAAAAAGATTTGTAGCCAGCTGAAAGTCCTGGATGAACACAATTTTGATGAACTGGGTACACTGCTTGTCGCGACAAATTTGGGCTGGAAAAAGAGAGTGTAGCCATTGGGAGCAATTTTTTCATGCTATTTGGGAAATCCATCCGAGGAGAAGTGGAGTCGTCTGTCCTTGAATGTTGGGAGGCCTGCAAGTCAGATGTTTGTGTGTCCTTGATGACGACTTGCAAAGATGATTGTTTAGGCTTTGTAACTATGTCAGTCTGCGACATCTTATCAACTGTTTTTCTCGGTGCTGGCTGAGAAAAGATTGCAAGTTTGTAGTGGTCTGCTAAGACTTTGGCTCCAATCCAGCTGAGTTCAGTGCTATTTGGCTTGTAGAATTCTTTGCGATTCCAAAAAAGATTAAAATTGTCTATGAAATTCATACCAAATGAAGAACAAGTTTTTCCAAGCCAGGTGTTAAGACTGAAGAGTCGAGAAAAAGCAAAACTTCCTCTCGCTGGGAGTGGGCCACTGATAAAAGATTGAATTCCAGTCTTATAGAGCTCAGAAAAAAGTTTTCTGAAATCATCTTGGACAAACAGCTGTTCTCTGAAAACATCGTTTGCTCCCACATGTACAACAATACGCTTAATAGTTTTATGCTCGGACATGAGTTTCAAAATGCTGTCTTTGGTGTCAGAGATGGATGCATTTGGAAGACAACAAATAATCATCTCATACCCTTTTAATTGTCTTACAGTGGAATCACCAAGAACAAGGGTTGTGGGATCAGGTGGTGTTACGAGCTGCTTTTTACCTCTTCTCACAGCTCTTCGATCTTGGTGCGATCTCTTTTTACTATGTGTTTCTCCGCTTGACAAATCCTCTTCCACATCCCTGAGGCATTCAAATTTATTCTGAAGCTTTATGGGCTGTGGATTTTCCATAGGATTGTAGATCCTATTATAATTTGTAGAACGAGCTGGTGTTGAAGTAATTACTCTTCTGTTTTTGTTTTTGGGCTTAGCACCCATCATTTGCCAGTTTTCAGTACTCACATTTTGTACAGCTTGAGTTATGAATTCTTCCACTTGGTCTGCAATGTCCTCAGTCTGTCGGAGCGCAATCTCTGCATTCTCAGCCACTGTTTCAGTACTCCTTTCCTGAGATATCGCTTTTAATTTGTCCGTCTTTGGCAGAGCATTAATCTTTGATTCCAGAATAGAAATCCTCTGAAAGGTCCTCACCGGCCATGGGGATCGAACCCTCTTGCTGTGAGGTGACAGCGCTAACCACTACACCACCGTGCTGCCCTGGATTCAAAGTAAGGAACATTAATACTTGCTCGGATATTGTGTTGTGAATAGCTGCAGCTAGTTTTGCTCTTGCGATGTTCAGAGTATATGCTTAGCTTTTGAAAAAGACCAATTGTGTTTTTCTTGTGTGTACCTTTCATGCACCTTCTTTTATTCAACCTATTGTGAATTAACCTATTATTATTCCTATATTAACTACACTTACTTCATGCCTTTCTTTTCTTTTTCCAGGAAACCTGTACGCAGGCACCATTTGCTTTGCCCAGTCTGTTTTAGGACCCAAGAAACACTGTCATGTCATCTGCGCAGATCGTGCATGAAAGACAGCCCTGAAGCTGTCGTTGAAACGGTGGTCGAAAAGGCCAAGGATGATGTTTTCCATCTCCTGAAGGATGGCAGGACTTTCGACTATGTGGTCCTTACTCAAATAATGGCTGATGGCAATCCTATCCAAAGGTTGGTGGCTTCCACATTACTTTTTGTTTAATCTAGGGTTATTCCAAATATGCCATTCCTTACATTGAATAATCAACAACCTATTTACATCTGACTGAGGGCGGTGATAATGGGGCTGTAAGGATAATGTACCTAATTTGGAAAATGCTGACATTTCCCCATTCCCCCAATGGGCAGAATGCTTTTGTTTTGGTTAATGGCTCTCCTTTTGTTCTGGTTGATAGCGCTGTGCTGCTGCTGTGTGTGTGTGTGTGTGTGTGTGTTTGTGTTGAAAGCATAAAAAATAGTTTTGAGTATGAAAACAATCACATTTTACTAGTTTGATTTCACACACTTTATATCATTAACCATTTTCAAATGCCTTGTTTTCCTTATTGAAAGAATGATTGAGGAGCTGGAGCGTCATCACTTGGTTGTGACTAGACTCCCACCCTCTCTGCCCAATGCTGAACCAACCACCATGCATCAGCAACCTGAAACCATAACTGGACCCCAGGGTGAGCCGTCTGGAGAGTTTTACGGGGACTTGGCATCTAAGGCCCTGTCCACATGGCAACGGATTCAGGTGAATCCGATACAATTGTTTATTGTTTCGGCCTGGCGTCCACACGGCACCGGCGTTTTGGGTGCCCCAAAACGCAATCTTTTGAGAACGGGTTCCAGAGTGGAAAGATCTGGCAACGTTGCCATTGCGAAGTCGTCTGGATGAGTAGAACGGATTTGTTTACGATGACGTCACAACCACATGTGCTTCACGCCGGGTAGAAGTGTAACGAACTCGATGCGAGTTGTCAACAAATCCTATAACTTGGTTCATGAAACGCGCTTACAAAATATTTTCACTGTGAATATTTATTGTGTAATGGTGCAAAGTGAGAGAGAGAGAGAGAATAGCCCTTAGGGCAGAGTCAATCCCGCCAGCAAAAATAGGGGAAAAAAAGGAGCGATCTCACCTCTTCAGATGTTGGTTTAAGTCCTACAATACATTCCTCAAAAAGGGCATAGAAGAACAAATTAATCCATCAACGTGCAGCATTCAATTTATTCCGGACCATTAAAGATGCCGCCTTCCGCGTAGAATCATACGTCATCCTCGCCACCATATTGGATGGGTCAAAGCGGAGAATAAAGATGCCTCATTCATGTGCTGCGCTTAACTGTACCAACAGGTTTACCGTCCAAACGAGATCACATGGGATTACCTTTCACAGGTGAGACTGGAAAAATACTTTTCATTGTATTTGGTCATTATAATGTAATTTTATGAACAGATTTTTCTGACTCTGTGGCTAATATGAAGTCTCGCGCATAATAGTTTATGCGCATGCGTCCTTACTTCTTCTATTGTTCTGGTGTCTCCGAAGGGACCGTCTTACAGCGCCCCTAGAGGTGTGGCATGTGTATTGCATCGTTTTCAGCAAGCGTTGCGTTGCCGTATGGACCTGATATTTTACTGATCGTTGCCCATGTGGACGCAATATTTTTTTAAATAACATCTCGTTGCCGTTGTCGTGTGGATGTAGCCTAACAGCAGTGGTGAGGTGTTTCAATGGTGAGAGTCTCAGTTTCACAACTTATCTGATGATGTGTGTTTTTCAGGGTGGCTCACATTAAATCATAACTATGCACTATTATAACAAAAGTTTTATTCCACATTGCAGTGACCGAGATGTGAATTATTCCAACAAGGCCAAGCACAAAATGCTTGAGCTGGGCCTTTATAAGAAGCATTCTCTGGACCATCCACTGCTGAAGGACTTCGCCGAACACCTAGAATTAGATCTCAACAATGTCCATTACAAACAAGAGGTGAGGACCATCATTACACACACTGTGTTTATTAGAAACGTTAATTAGAAAGTTCATAAAAGATGTAGCAAGAAGCAACGGTCACGATTAGAAGGTAATTTAACATTGTTTATTTCATTTTCAGGCTGAAAATGTTTCTCAGTACCTCTACTATGTCAACCCTGAGACACCATCCCTGCAGTTTGTCAATGATAGAGAGAAGCTCCGACAGTACCTACGTCACCTCTCTGATGCAGAATTAAAAAAAACAAACTCAGCAGAATTACCTCAAGTGCTTGAAAAGGTTGGTAGCAGTTTTTTTTTATTATGATGTCAACAGTGTGACAAAATGCTTACAGTACCTGGTATTCCTAGGCAGTCTACCACTCAAGTACTAACCAGGCCCAACTCTGTTAAGATACTGAAATCAGACGGGATCAGGCATTGTCAGAGTGGTCTGGCCGTAAGCAGCAGTTAGTTGGAAATATGGCTTTTTTGTTGCCTTGCCTTGCCTTGCGCCACGCTGAGGGGAAATTCAAACAGATATCTGCAAGAAGGCAAAATAAAATGCTCACATTACCTGGTATTCCTAGGCAGTCTCCCACTTCGGTATCACTGCGCCTTGGGATGCTATTTGCCCTCAGAGCGAGCTCTACTCCTTGCCGTACATTTTAATCAGACCCACGGCTCTGGGAGGATTTAAAAAAATCAATAACTCCCCCAAGGGATGTCCCAGCCAAGCCAAATTTCGCCTGCACCTCCCTCTGCACCAACTCCTATGAACCAGCATGGCCAAGGCCCGCTTGGACCGTGCCTCAGGACATTATTCGCCGCGAACTCCGCTCCTCACCTCTAGCCAGACTTTAAAATAAGAAACCTTGCTCACCAGCCAGGTGGGGGCACCCACTCTTAAGCCCACCCAACCCAGGATCAGATTAAAACCCTCTATCGCGGGCCTCCAAGTCGCACTGGCCCCTGTCCTAACTTTTGGTTCTGCCTGTCATTTTTCCGCCTAATGCCCATGGTAATACAGAGCAGTGGGACTTTGTCATTTGAAACTGAATGATGGTAAGACGAAATTTGTAATAATTGGAACTAAACAGCTCAGGGAAGTTCAAATTGACACGCTTGAGTGTTGAACAAAAAGCTAATTTTATTATTTACAAGCCAAAACAAATCTAATCATAACCTACATATTTATGATAATATACATTTTATACTACAGTGAATGCTTGAATCAGATTGGATAAATTTTTGTATTATTTTAGCCTCACAGCACGGGTAGTTCCGGGTCTAACGACGGTTAACGCACTCGCTCCAAGATATTATTGTTTCTATAGTAACAGGTCATACACAGGAACTTGTCCAGTGGATATAATCTGAGATTAATAATCAACGGATGTTTGTTCAACAAGTAATTCTAATAACTGTTGATTTGGTGTTTTTTTGTTAGCAGACAATTTAACATTTTGGGAAGGAGTTTCAGTTACAATCCCAATTTCTGTTACACTGTCAGAAATTCAACAATAAATCACTAAAACGTACGATGTGTCATTAGTAAATTAAAAACTTACCGCTAGCAAATCGCTGTGGTACAAGTGGAATAACACACACACACGAGACAGTGGGGACATGTGCCAATTTTAAAGAACAATTTTGTCTTATTGTCTGTTGTGTTATTCCTTAATCAAACATATTTAAAAAACTTACTTATCTTAACCTTAATATTAAAAAATGTAATATATACACATTTGCATAAATACATTATATGCTATCATTACCATTTATAAGTTTGATTACTATGAATTTATAATATTCATTCTCCTAAAACATGTCATAAATACACATCCTACTGTTAAACACTGATACTTTTAACAAAAACAGAGATAGGGTCCAGTTCTTAAAAGGAGACTGGTTCAATAAGGGGGACAGGGTCCCAAAAGGGGACAGGTTCTGTAACGGGGATGGGATCCTTGTTGGAGTCCGGTTCGTCAATGGGGACAGGGTCCGGTTCCTAAAAGGGGATTGGTTCAATAAAGGGGACAGGGTCCCAAAAGGGGACAGGGTCCCTAAGGGGGATGGAGTCCTTGTTGGGGTCCATAAAGGAGACGGGGTTTGGTTCCCTGAAGGGAAAGGGGGGGACAGGGTCCGGTTCCTAAAAGGGGACTGGTTCAATAAGGGGGTCTGGTTTGCTGAAGGGGAGGGGGTCCTTAAAATCACCTCACACCCATCACCATCATCTTGCTCACATTGATCAGGCCTGTGATCTTCCTTCTCATCATCTCTCTCCTCTGTGCTGTAGCTGAGCTGACTGACAGGATGCGTCCTTCCTGTGTCCAAAGAAATGAAGAGGCAGTGAGACACATCTGCATGTCTCGTCAAATGAATCAGAAACCTTTCTTTTTATAACAAAAAGTGTCTGTTTTGTACAGCAGGAAATCCTCACTCCAAACATCTTTTACACCAGACGCATTTACACAAGTGATGCTACTGAAAACTCAGATACAAACAATTCAGGAATTTCATCTTGTTTCTTTCCTTTTGTGAGAAATACATAAAGATGTGCAAAGACAATTCTGTATAGTGAATCTGTAATAAACATTCTCTTCAGTTTTCACCAATGTGTTTCATTTAATGTTTTTTAAACTGATTAAATACCATGATCCCCTCAAGAAAACCATGAAAACATTTTTACATTTCGCTATCACACAGTGGAAGTTTCTATAAATGTTTGAAGTTCAGTGCACACTAACCCAATTAGAAAAAATGCCAGTTGTCAAATACTTACCAATCTGCTTTAAAACACTAACTTCCAAATAAGAGAGTATCCAAGACACTTTTTAGGTACAGTCTTTGGCACAGCTTACACCATCTTCACGTTGCCTCTACTACCATTGGTTATTTCTCAAGAGACCTGTGAATCTTGCCAAGAGCTAATGTTGTAGTTTCATTTCAAGATTTCACTTGATAAATGCTTTTCATAAACTACATACACAGTGTTTAAAATAATGGTGTAAACAGTAAGTTCTGTTGCAGCAATTTATTATTTTACCAACATTTTAGTTAAGAGAAGCAAATGTGTCCCAGACTGGCATGATGATAAAGGTTGGCAGTTAAGAATTATTTCCATTTTTCATGAATCTTTGCAGAAGCGGAGGCAAAGGGGAATTTGGATGAAGACGTACATTTAAGGGAAATAGTATTTTTCATAACTAACTTTATACCAAACATCTCTGATGTACAGAGACGTAACAGTTTACAGAGACGTACTGTAAATCATGCTCACATTACATACGCTCTACTTAGATTTTCAGGAAAGCCCTATAACAGAATAACTGTATTAATGCTGTCTAGGTTAAATTCTGAATGATGGGTCATGCAGATCAAGGAAACAATGGCAAAAGAAAGTTACTATCACCATGTTAGATGAGACTGTAGAGGCTAGTCAGTGATTTTTTTGAGTCGAACTTGTCCTGTGTGGCTGAGTAATGTTGGTGTTGTGGTGTCTCCTGGGACCAAAATATTATTCTGGAATGAGTTCTATGTGACTCTGGACAGTGGCCACTCGTGAGTTAAGCACACAACATACGAATACAATATAATTACTAATATTAGCAACCTAATTGATGTAAAAACGTACACTCTATAGTTATAGTCCATAATTAATCTACAGTGAAATGACAGGGACACATAACCAAATGTATGGGCAGTGCGGGAAATCAGGCCAGGCCAACAGACATTTATTGGTAATTTTCAAACTTGCCTGTCTGCATTTCAAAAGCATTAAAGTGGATGGCCCATGAAAAATTGTAAAGATAGGAGTCTAATCTCCTTTTAAATTTTCTTCTGAATGTTACACTGGGCGAATACATTATGCCGTAACACAGCCTATGACACGGGGCACCCAAGGATCCGATTTTAAAAATTCATAACTCTGCCACTGATTTGTTCTAGCCACAACAAAAGTTAAAGGCACATCTCTCTCCCCGAGCCCTTTCAAACCAGCCCAGGCACAGCCCGCTTTTCTCCCCAGAGCCCCCGAAAAACTTTAACTCGAGCCAGTCTTTAAAAATTCATAACTCTGCCACCCAAAGTCCCAGCCCTCCAAACTTTACAGGCACAGCCCTCTCCCTGAGACCTTTCCAAGAAGCCCAGGCATGGCCAGATCTGACATCAGGAGCAAACACAGCTCACAGAACGCTGTAGCATGAGCCCTGGCTCCAGCCACTCTTGGACACGCGCAGGGATTTAAAAATTCATAAGTCAGCCACCGAAGGTCCTGATCCCGTCAAAATTTACAGGCACCTCCCTCTCCCCGAGCCCTTTGGACCCAGCCCAGGCATGGCCCACTACAACCCTTCCTCAGCCTGTCATTCATCCCCCAAACCCCTGCACGAGCGCTGCTTGCTGAAATTTTTAATGTGAGCCCAGGATCAAATAATGGGCAGCACGGTGGTGTAGTGGTTATCACTGTCACCTCACAGCAAGAAGGTTCTGGGTTCGAACTTCGCAGCCGACAGGGGCCTTTCTTTGTGGAGTTTGCATGTTCTCCCTGTGTCTGCGTGGGTTTGCTCCGTTTTCTCCCACAGTTCAAACACATGCAGATTGTACAATGGGACCACTGTAATTGGTGCAAGCTGTAGTGGTTTCCAAGCCATAATGTATGTACAGATATAGATCTTGCTATGGCAAAAAGCTAATTAATTAAAAATAAATAAATAAATAAATCAGCCTTTAAAAATTCATAACTCAGCCATTGAAAGTCCTAGCCCTGCCAAAATTTACAGGCACCTCCCTCTCCCCAAGTGTCACACTAAATAAGACAATGATAAGACACTCAGTACTCACTGTTTTTACTCATGATGCAGTTGAACTAGTGTTGACAGTATCTGATCCAGTCAGTTAATTAAGAGTTCAGTTTACATGAAACTCTGCAGTCCAGTATTAAGTGCCAAACTGCTAATCAGTGGTTATGTGCATTTTTTCATTCATAATAAGAATGACAGTCCTATGCTTTGTCGGATGTAGATTTATATTTTAATAGGGTTTTTATTTTCTTCTATTTTCTAAGCTGTAGTCCAGTAGATTTTAGTCTGAATACAGAGTGATATGACCATGTCTAGTTTAAAGTTGTTTTAATAGTCATTTTGTTACAAAGTTACTTGAAATCTCGTACTCAAAATTTTAACTATTTTGCAAGAATAGTGCTCGTCTTCGTGATTCAAAGACACTGATCAATGCCAAACTAGTGACAGAACACTGAAAATCAGGCTTCCTTGTGGACAATTTTCGAGGTCAGGGAACGGTGGGCCAGTGAGCTGCCTTCAGCAAATAAATTTAGAATGAGATAGATAGATGAAGTTTATTGCCTCTGCTGGGAATTTTGAGAAGAACACTGTCAAGAAAAAGCAGCGGATGGTTTTGATTTCTGAGTTCTGAGCCCAGCGTGCTTCTGGTGTGGAACTCTGCTTACCTGTCACTCCACATGGGTCTCGAACCCACATTCCCTGGCTCATGGAAAACATTGGCATAAAAGAACACAGAACTAGCAGAGGATGGTTTCCATCCATCAACCTCTGGGTTTTGGGCCCAGCATGCTCCCACTGCACCACTATGTGCATCAGTTGTACATGTGGCAAGGATCTTTCCCAGAATGCCCAACAAATGGACTGACAGCAAGAACAGGTGCTCTGTGGAGCTCATGAGGAGTGAGCGCTTGATCACTCAACTTTGAGCAGTCCTGTTTAGAGTTATACTCCATGGTTTGATCCTTTTTCTGCTTCCGGTTGAGAGTATGTCGTGCGCATTCTGGCTGCCGCTTCTCACCAGAGATTTTTTATTTTATTTCTCTTTTTTATTTTATTTTTTTGTGTGTGTGTGTTTGTGTAGTTTGATGTTTGTTTTTGTTTGAGTGTTTTTGTCCACTGGTTGTGGTGTAGCTCCGGACCCAGTTTTGGGCGTTGGTTCCCTCCAGGCCTTGGTTCGCCGTGGGTGATGCCTGTGCTCCTAGCTATGGACTGCAGTGAGCTCGTTGCTCATTTTAACATTGTGGTTATCCAGCGCTCTGTGCTTTAGTGCTTGGCGTGGTGGTCCGAGTGATGTTGCCGGCTGCTGTGCTGGCGGTGTGGGACTTATTTTCATGCTCCTTTTGGTGGTACTGTGGCTGCTACACCATTGGAATGACATCCTGGCCTCTATTTGGTGGACTTTATTATTATTATTATTATTATTATTATTATTAATAATAATTTATTTTGTATTTTTTCATTTATTTGTTCCCTATAATTGTAAAGCGACCTTGGATAAACATTCAGTTTATTTCTAATGTCCACTGGTAATAAAGCACTTCAAATATTCAGTATGAACCTTAATACTTTCTTGAGACCATGATTTAAGTCAGTGGTTCCCAAACTTTCTCTGCTGGGCCCCCCTTTGGTAGATAAAATTTTTGCACCCCCCCCCCCCCCCCCCCCCCCAGACAAAAAGAGAAAAAAAAGATAAACAGGACATGCACACACACATTTTGTTTTCAGACTCCAATGCAGTTTATTAATACAAACCTCAACCTTTTTTGAACAAATAAAAGTAAACTGCCATAGACTACAGGTTGCAATATAATTATTTTAAGTATAACTGTTTTCAAGCACCTTAACTGTGTAACAGGTTTCTTTTTTTAATATTCAACATTATCAATGCAGTTTTCAGACATTGCCTCTCTGCAAAAATGGGTTTTAAAACATGACCAACTCCCTGAGAAGAAAAAAACAAAAACCTAAAGATTTGTTGTGCAAAAATGACACCTTTAATCCTCGCATCTTTTCAGTGACTGGTGTGGGCCTGCTTCATGCTGCAGATCTTCTCAAATCTGGGTTGCAGTTTTGAGATTGCCACTCTGAGTTCATTTTCAATGTCCAGCTTTGATCTGTATTTTGTCTTGATTGAGGCCACAGCAGAAAAACCTCTCTCACATAAGTAGGATGTGGCAAAAGGAAGAAGTATGGCCAGGGCTCTCTTACCTAGCAGTGGGTAATCTTTCTCCACTCCAATCCAAAATGCAGCCAGTGTCTTTGACTGAAACTGCAGCCTCATTGTTGAATCAGAGGTGACATCAATGAACTGTTCCTCCTCTGATGTGCTGGAGTCGGCAGGTGGTGTTGCACTGAAGGGGTCACGGATCCAGTCATATTATTTGGGATCCTGCATCAGGAAATATTTCTGGAAATGGTTCTGAAGGGCAGAGATATGTGCTTTCATGCATGGGATCACTGTGTTCTGCAGTTTGTTGTCTTCAATGAATGATTTCAGGTTCTCAAATGAGTCCACATTTCCAACCTTCACTCGCTGCAGCCACATCTCAAGTTTTCTGGTGAATGATGTGATTTTATCTGCCAGATGTGTGAGGTGTGTTTTTGTGCCCTGCAACTGCAAATTCACTTCATTGAGTTTCAGAAACATGTCACTGAGGTATGCAAGTTTCATGAGGAACTTGTTACAGTAAAATTTGTGGGCAAGATCATTGCCCTCTTCCTTCAAAAAGATGCAGATTTCATCTCGCAGTTCAAAGACCCTGGACAGCACCTTCCCACGTGACAGCCATCGGGACTCGCTGTGAAACAGAACAGCTGTGTGGTCGGAGCCCATTTCCTCGCACAGTGCTGAAAAAATCCGGGCTTTGACAGGTTGTGTTTTGATGTAGTTGACGGTGGCAATAACGTCGGTCATTACATCATTCAGCTCGGGACTCAGCTGTTTAGATGCCAGTGCTTTGCGGTGTATCATGCAGTGCGTCCACTGCACATTGGGGGAGACGCATTTGATGAGCACTTGCAGCCCTGCCCGTTTCCCACCCATAGCCTGCGCCCCGTCAGTGCAGATCCCCACACAGTCCTCCCATTTCAGGTTGGCCTCTTTTAAGTAAGAGTCAATGATTTTAAACAGTTTTTCTGCTGTGGCTCTGCCAGTAACTTTTTTGCAGAAAAGCAATTCCTCCCTCATGTCATCTCCATCTATGAATCTGACATAAGTAATTAATAAACAGTCTTTGTTACTGTCAGTGGCTTCATCCATCTGAAGAGAAAAGCGGCTGTCACGCACTTTGTCATTAAGCTGCTCCTCTATGTCCTTTGACATGTCATAAATGCGCCTGCTGATGGTGTTGTTGGACAGAGGAATAGCCCTTAGTTTGCTGGCTGCAGTGTCATCAAGCATAGTTGATACCATGTCCATAGCACAGGGAAGTACTAATTCCTCTGCTATTGTGTGCAGCTTTTTACACTGTGCCACTCGGTAGGCAACTTCATATGAGGCGAGTTGAGCATTTGCCAGCACGGATGCAGCTTTAGTAAATAGGGACTGTTGAGCACGGCAGTTTGAGTTTTTGTCTGAAAAACTCAACTGGCTTGTCTTTGTGCTCTGGATGTTTTGTCTCCAAGTGGCGTCTTAGCTTGTTCGGCTTCAAGCTGTCACAAGCTAGCACTTTAAGACAGACAACACACTGCAGTCTCTCCTCATTACCCACCGTTGTACAGGTGAAGCCAAAGACAAGATATGTGTCATCATATTTTCCTGTCTTTGCCTTGGAATGAACTTGCTTTGGAAGCACATTTGGCGATGCTTCATCCTCTGATTTGCATTTACGTGGGAGCCCCGCGCCCCCCGCAAAAAACTTCTCCATGTTATGCTAGCAGTGTAATTTATTGATTCATTCATTCATTCCATCCGCGCCCCGCGCCCCCCCTGCAATGGCTCTGCGCCCCCCACTTTGGGAACCACTGATTTAAGTTATGATTTATCACCACTGCTGCGTCACTGGGCTCGTGGTGGTTGTGACCCCTAGGAGCGGGGCCCTGCTATGATAGGTGCCATTTATTTTTGTGCATGGAATGGGGCAAACCTAGTGTGCATAATCTGACCAAAATAAACTATTAACACATGAAATTGAGAGATTTTGTTATCTGGCAACATTTAGTTGATAACGTCATCAATTTAGTGTTGGAGTAACATTACTGGATAAAACTTGAGTTGGAATCGTGTGTGTGCATGCGTGCACGCACGCTAACTACCTAGCTTCATTTGGAGTTCACTTCTTTGTCTCTTGATAGTCACTGTGAGGTACTGAAGGCAAAACAGAGTTCCACAACAGGTAGGATGTCTTCATTGGATGCGTTTTCAACATAGACTGAAATGAAATAAATTAATAAATTTATTTATTTCTCGTGCTGTAGGACAACTGTGCTATAGTGACAGTAGCACCATGGAAACTACATTGGGCATGTGTGTGTCAATGCTAGGGGGTGGAGTTTCTTTCTAACTAATACAATGGCATTTAAGCCCAATCAACTGATTCAATGACTGAGCAAGAATGAAATTAATAACCAGGGGTTTGGAGGCAGTAGCCCCCAATAATACTTGTGGAAAAAATACGATTCAGAACACATTACATTAACAAAATTTAAATAATCAGATGAACTGAGACAATCACACTCTGAAGCAAATTAAATAATCTTATATCGGTAACTTAAACACACAATACAAGTTACATGTATTAATCTAAATGCAGGTAAACAACGTGGTGTTTTTGTTGTTTTTTTATCCAAATGAGAGTCGGAGCTTACCCGTCTGTGTTCTCGCTTCTTGAAGGCCGATCTTGTGGCCGATTGTTTTTGAAACAATCTGACTTTCAGTTGTTCATTCAGTTCGCCGTTCATTCACTTCTTCCACGTAAGGGCGAGATGGCAGCAATATCCAATTTAGAAATAAGACGGCTGCTCCACTCATTCTCTCCATACTGTGTATTCCGCCATTACTGCTCGGCTCAGGCAATTAGTAAAACCCGGGACGGTGTGGGATGTCACCGGTTTTAGCAACAACCGTGGGGAGGTCACTGCCCGAGCGATATGTCCCATCCCGTTCCATCCCGGGTTTTAGCAACAAGCCTCAGTTCACGCTCCAGGAGGACTGGTGCAACTGAATTCACTTTTAAAAATAAAATGAAATAAATTATTTTCTTGTTTTATTTAATTGTTGGGACTGCACCCTCTTTCAATATGGGCTTATAGCCAACACTCCTCAACAGATCAGAGGTCTTGTACAAGTTTGGAGTTCACAAACAACCGGGCCCAGGACCTCAGATGGGGTAAGAGAGAGCTAAGTTGGGTAAGCCAGGAGTCCATCCTGGAATCTTCTGCTCTGCCATCAGACTTCTTGTCCCATCACGACACCAAAAGGACTCATGAAAGTGAGAGCCTATGGAATGAAGGGTTCACTCAAGGTCACATGACTTGCAACTAGGCTGACACAAAGACACATTCCCATACCAGGGCTCAAACCCAGGCCACCTCAGTGAAAACCAGGAATCCTGACCACTAGACCATATTGGACAGCCTTAAAGTCTAAAGGCCACCTTTAAAATGCTTAAGGCCATTGTTGAGAACCCAGGATTTTTCCAGAAAAGTAGCTGTCAATTTTCATTTCGTTTAGTTGTGTGGCTACCAGCTTGAACTTTGTTGTGATTAGAAAGTGTATTATCCAGAACATTGCATGGGATAAAAGAGAGCCATGTCAGCCACAAGCCAAACTTAGAATATTCTCATCCATAATAAGACACAATATCTCTTGCTCCACAAAGTTCACATCCATGCACAGGTTTGATTTTTGTTGGAGTTTAAAACAACTTTACACAGTCCCATTTCTAAGGGGCTGCAGGAGTGAGTGGAGATGTTATCTGGAAGAAAATTTTCCCTCTCTCAAAGGGTTGCTGGTCATAGCCCATGGTCAGACTGTGAGCAGAAGCTTCGAGCTTTGTCAGAGTTAGCTTTCAGAACACAGGTTTCAGTGGCCTTGTTGAAAGATGTCCTTGCTTCAGAAAATGGTATAGGTAACTCCAAGAATGTTGAACCTTGGTCTGATCTACTGAGCTGTGCAGGCTCTAAGGTGAGCTGTGTTGAACCGTAGGACATGTATTTTCTTTTAGAACATGAAGCATTTTGACCATCAGGTCACTTGAAAAATGTTACCAGCATGATTCCGGATCAGAAGGTTGCGTGTTCAAGCCAACAAGTTGTCATCTTGTCTCTGTATAACTCATACAAAACAGTGCCCTTCCACCTTTTCCAAATGATTGCCCATCATCTGGCACAAATAATGATCAAAAGTACTTGTTTAACCTGCAAAATGATATATTAACTCATAGAATTTGAATCTTGGTCCTATCTACTGAGCTGTGCAGGCTATAAGGTGAGCTGTACTGAACCATAGGACATATTCTCTTTTCAAACATGAAAAAGTTTGACCATCAGGTGACTTGGAAAATGTTACCATCATGAAGTATGCTTTATGACCATCATTCTTGTCTTATCTTGGTTCAAGAAATCCCTTTCTTGTTATGGTATTGGACTTCTTTGACAAGCATCACCATTTTCAACCATACGTGTCTTTTTGGAACAAGGAGACCAATTGACTAAAAAGCAAGTCTGTTCCTCTGACAAAGACAGAATTAAGCATTGGACCATCAGATTAAAACACTGATGCGCTCCTGACTGAGCTTTCCAGACTCCATGCTTCTTTTTCTTTAAGACTCAAAGAATGTCAGGACTTTGGACACACATTTTCAACAGGTTCCTCTGATTCAATTGAAGCCCCGCTCATACCATCTGGTGTTTGTCGCATTCAAAAATGTCTTAATATGCCTTTCCTTTGAACCCTCAAAGCAGGGTACCCTCAAAAACCAACTTATTCCACTGATTGCTCATCATGTGACACAAAAATTGACATAAAGGATTCATATAAAATATAAAAATGTGAAGTTAACCAAAAGAAAGTTGACACCTTGGTGTTGTCACATTGAATGACAAGTGCCTAAGTTGAGCATCAGTTGTCCACACTTTATATTAACACACTGAGGTGAGAACTGCCATATGATCTTGGAAATATCCATTAATATATTGGGAAGGGAAATCCAGCCAGGTTATGCTTCATCTTGAGCTCATCCTCTGCAAACGCTCGAGTTCAGAGCGATGCCAACTTTGTACCATGATGGTTCGGTCTACAACCTTTTAGCTCAGATGCAATGGTTGTGTATCTGACTCCAGATGAGAAGGTTGCATGTTCAAATCACATTGAGGTCATGCACCAACAGAATGCTGTTGGCTTTTTGCAGAGACTTTCAGATGGACTCCAATCTCTAGGATGACCATTCAGGATTTTGCCAAGCTCATGCAAAAAGGTAATATTGCTCTGCTAACAACTCTTTCACCAAAGTGCCTTTCATAACTTCGCAACCTAACGTAATATGTTTACAAAATTTGTCCATTGCGCTTGCTCGAAAAAATGCTGCAAAATACTGCTTGAGAAGCTTTCAGAACTCAGGTTTCAGTGGCCTTGTTGAAGGATGTCTGAGCTTCAGAAAATGGTATAGGCAGGGTGCGATTTGTCAAAAAACCAGAAGGGGGGATGTTTTTTTTTTTTTAAATCATGAAACGTCACAAAACTAAGGTAACAATAGGCTAACAGCTCAATAACATCCGATGATATCAAATGAATAACACTGTGGCAGCAGGGGTGTGGTCAAGCATCGGTCTGTGACAGGAGGGCCGAGTCAGGGAAGGTAAGTGGCAGAATCACTACACCTGTCGTTAATGTGTTTGTGTGTCTTCCCAGTGACCACACCCTATTTAAGGAGAGAGAGCGAGAGCAGAGGGAGCTCTCTCCACAACTAGATGACTGATGTGTGTGCGTGTGCAGATAGAAGCTGAAAAGCTGAATAAAAGCGAGTTGTGTGAAATCAGTTCTGTCCTGCCGTCCTTCTGTCACAGACCGATGCTTGACCACGCCCCCGCTGCCACAAACACTAAATGAAAACAAACCAGAGATAGTAAATTCATCTTCCTATCTCTCTGACTAAATACACGAACACTAACACACAACAAAGTTCGCATTGCTTGTCGCGTTGCTGTGATGTTTCTCTCCCTCCAGATTAAATGGACAGTGACTCGAAAATCACTAAAATACATGAATACTAAATGAACAGTTTGCTCTGATGGCGCAGTTCATGTGGCCTTTTCTGCTTTCCCGTCGGTGTGCTATCCGCCGCGTTTTGCCCTTCTTTAATCCACATTTCTGCGAATTTCTCAGCAGGGAAGGAACGCACGTCTGGCCCATTGACAGCGAGGAAAAGAAGGCTGTCAGTGTGGATACATTCATTCTGTTGCGCTCATCAATAAGGATGTGATTCATGGCGCTAAATCCACGTTCACACTCTGGATATTGTTATTATCTACAATGTATCTATTTGCTGGGGACGTTCGTGAACATCAAAGCTGCCACGTCGGGTCATTTTGAAAGTGAGTGCAATGTAGACCATAGAAAACTGTGTCACAACATGCCTGTCATGTCAACTTTTTGTTTTGGTTTGTTTGTTTTATTGACGGGGTTGTCCCCGAGGATTTTTTTTCAGCAGAGATAAAAACCAGAGGGGGGGATGATCCCCACCATCCCCCCCAGCAAATCGTACCCAGGGTATAGGTAACTCAAAGAATGTTGAACCTTGGCCCTATCTACTGAGCTGTGCAGGCTCGAAGGTGAGATGTATTGAACCATAGGATATGCATTTTCTTTTAGAACATGAAGAATTTTGACCATCAGGTCACTTGGAAAATGTTACCAGCATGACTCCAGATCAGAAGGTTGCATGTTCAAGCCAACGAGGTGTCATCTTGTCTCTGTATACCTCATACAAAACAGTGCTCTGCCACCTTTTCCAAGAAGTTTGATCATCAAGTCACTTGGAAAATGTTACCAGCATGAGTCTGCTTTATAACAGTCATGCTAAAGTCTTATCTTGGTTCAAGGAATCCCTTTCTTGTCAACGTATTGGACTCCTTTGACAAGCATCACCATTTTCAACCATACTCGTCTTATTGGAACAAGGAGACCAATTGACTAATAAACAAGTCTGTTCCTCTGACAAAGACGGAATTCATCATTTGACCATTAGATTAAAACACTGATGCGCTCCCGTCTGAGCTTTCCAGGCTCCGCTCTTCTGTTTCTTTAAGAGTCAAAGCATGTCAGGACTTTGGACACACATTTTCAACAGGTTCCTTTGATTCAATTAATGCCCTGCCTATACCGTCTGGTGTTTGTCGCATTCAAAATGTCTCAATATACCTTTGCTTTGAACCCTCAAAACAAGGTACCCTCAAAAACCAACTTTTCCACTGATTGCCCATCATGTGACACACTAGTGACATAAAGGGTTTATATAAAATGTAGTCTGCAGGGCAGGGATGTAGATTGCCTCCTTAACACCACACTCAAACCACCTGGGGTCCCTGTCTAGCACTTTAACGTCCTCAATGTTGACACTGTGGTCAGGACAGGCCTTGTGTATGTAGTATGACACCTCAAACAGGGGTTTAGGGAGCATAGGCATCCTAGCTCAGTCAACTCCTCTGAAGTGTTATACCACATACACAAGGCTTGTCCTGACCACAGTATCAACATTGAGGATATTAAAGTGCTAGACAGGGACCCCAGGTGGTTTGAGTGTGGTGTTAAGGAGGCACTCTACATCCATGCCCTGCAGCCGACCCTCAGTAGAGACGGGGAGGAGATACCAACTTCCAGAGATCTACACTAAGCTTGTCAGAGCGCATGTGCACTCTGACATCACTTCTTAGCCCAATTCATCACAGCTGAAGAAGGATCCAGCTGGATCCGAAAATTCCCAATTGAGTTTTCATTTCTTTGTGTTGAGAGAAAAATTAAAATAATAATAATAATAATAATAATAATAATTTAGGGTGGCACAGTGGTGTAGTGGTTAGCGCTGTCGCCTCACAGCAAGAAGGTCCGGGTTTGAGGCCCGTGGCCGGCAAGGGCCTTTCTGTGTGGAGTTTGCATGTTCTCCCCGTGTCTGCGTGGGTTTCCTCCAGGTGCTCTGGTTTCCCCCACAGTCCAAAGACATGCAGGTTAGGTTAACTGGTGACTCTAAATTGACTGAGAGTGTGAATGGTTGTCTGTGTCTATGTATCAGCCCTGTGATGACCTGGTGACTTGTCCAGGGTGTACCCTGCCTTTTGCCCGTAGTCAGCTGGGATAGGCTCCAGCTAGCCTGCAACTCTGTAGAACAGGATAAAGTGGCTATTTTGTAAACATTATTGTTGTTTGAAAAATATATGCTAATTTTAAATTCAATGCCAGGAACACATTTCAAAAAGTTGGGACAGGGGCATGTTTACCACTGTGCTGCATCATCTCTACTTTTAAAAATACTCTGTAAATGTTTAAGAACTGAGGAGACCAAGTGCTGTAGTTTTGAAAGAGAAATGTTGTCCCATTCTTGCCTGATTATAGGATTTCAGTTGCTCAAGAGTTTGGAGTCTCCTTTATCGTATTTTGCATTTCATAATACACCAACTGTTTTCAATGGGAGACAGGTCTGGACTGCAGGTAGGCCAGTTTAGCACCCTGACTCTTTTATTACGGAGCCATATAGATGTAATGTGTGCAGAATGCAGTTTGACATTGTCTTGCTAAAATAAGTAAGGCCTTCCCTGAACAGGACATTGGCAGTGTGTTGCCCTAAAACCTGTATCATGGTGCCTTCCCAGATGTGCAAGCTACCTATGCCATGTGCATGAATGCCCCCCCCCCCCCCCCCCCCCGTACCATCACAGATGCTGCCTATCGAACTTTGTGCTAATAACAAACTGGATAGATGGTCCAGCTCATCTTTAGCCTGGAGGATGCAGCATCTGTGATTTCCAAAAAGAATTTTGCATTTTGATTCATCGGACCACAGGACAGTTTTCCACTTCGCCTCAGTCCATTGTAAATGAGCTTGGGTACAGAGAAGGTGGTGGTGGGTCTGAATATTGTTTATATATGGTTTTAACTTCCATTCATGGATGCATTGATGAACTATATTCACAGACAGTGGTTTTCAGACGTTTCTGAGCCCATGTAGTGATTTTCACTACAGAATTATGTCTGTTTTTAATGCAGTGCCACCTGAGGGCTCAAGGATCATGGAGCATCCATAATTAGTTTTTGTCCTTGTCCCGTGCATACAGAGATTACTTTGGATTCTCTGAATCTTTTAATGACATTATGTCCAGTAAATGATGTGATCCCTAAATTCTTTGCAATTTTATGTTGAAAGTTATTGTAGCACTATTTGTCTTTCACAGACTGGCGAACCCTTCCCCATCTTTACTTCTGAGAGACTCCGCCTTTCTGGTATGCTCTTTTAATACCCACTCATGTTACTGACCTGTTGCCAGTTAACCTAATTAGGTGTGAGATGTGCCAGCAGTTTTTTTCAGCATTACACAATTTTTCCATTTTTTTACACAATCTCAACTTTGGTTTAATTGCATTGTTGACTTTCCATTCAAAATGATCATGATTTAAAAAAAAATACAATTTCAATATTTGACATGTTGTCTTTGTACTATTTTCAATGGATTATATTGTTTCTGTGATTTGCAAATTTTTGCATCCTGTTTTTATGAACATTTTATACAGCGTCCCAAGCTTTTTGGTACCAGGGTTTTATAGAAACCTGTGATTTGCCTTGCAGCTGTCAGAGCTGCTGTTATAGAAAATTAATCAGCACCAAGGAACCTAAGCTCTTGATTGAAGAATTCAGTAAAACAATCAAATAACATTATTCATTCAGCTTAAAGAAATGCTGAAATGAAAAAAATTGTTCACTGCACTGGATCAGACATCTCCTCTTGGAATTGCAGCTGTGGAAAACTTATTCATATTTTTTGCTTACAAAATGAACAATAGGGCATTTGTCCCCTATTTTTTGTTCAACAACATGATTCAAGGATACAAACCAACAGTTGTCTCTGTATAACTCATAAAAGGCAACTTACTACCACTTTTTCCACAGACTGGCAATCATCTGACACAAAGACAAAAAATACTTTTTTAACCTGTAAAATGGTATAGTTAACTCAAAGACCCTTTGCTGAATCTTTGTCTTATCTACTGAACTGTGCAGTCTCGAAGGTGAGCTGTACTCAACCATCGGACATGTATTTTCTATCCTGAATCTGAAGCGGTCCTGAACTTTGCCTTTCTTTAAAACCAGGCTGCTAGACATGGATGGCTTAAACTTCATCTTCGATCATGTCATCAGTCTGCCAATGCCCTCCAGCATCCATCTTCCTTCAGGAACAGACTTTGTTGTAATAGTCATGTCATCCATGAAGGCTCTGAAGTCATCCATTGCAGCTTGGTCCTGGAAACCTTAAAGCTCTTGTGTGCCAGATGTTGAAGCAGGCGTAAGGAAGCGTCTTGGCAGATTTCTGGTGACTCAGCAGATACCAGAAGATCGTCTGCGTACTGCAGGACCACAGAGCCCTGGGGAAGGGAGAGGTCACAGAGTGCGTCATGAACTACGGCTGAGAAAACAGCAGGAGAGTCAATGAAACCTTGAGGCAAATGTGTCCAAGTATACTGTCTCCCCCTGTGTGTGAAGGCAAACAAAGGCTGATCAATAACGGAAAAACAGCAATGATGAGCAGGAACTTGTGACATTACAGAGGAAATGTCAGGTACAATAGGTGCAACAGGGACAATCAGTTCATTAATCTTACGGAAATCCTGCATAAAACTCCAGGTACCATCAGGTTTAGGTACTGGATTGACAGGTGTATTGTACGAGCTGGTACACGGTCTCACCATGCCTTGCTCGAGAAGAGACTGTAGGATGACATCAATCCCCTGAACCTTAGTTTCAGAGAGAGGGTACTGCTTAACATAAACAGGAAGCACATGTTTAAGCTTAGCCTCATAAGGAGCAATAAGTTTAAAGAAAGAAAAGGAGATATAAAACAGGGCAAATTGAAATGACAGACAATTTCACTGTATGTAATTTGAATAAAATTGAATAGCTGATAAGCACTTTTTGTTGGATTCGATATGTGACAGAGACTCTGTAGAGGTTCTCACACAGGGGCGGAGCACAGGAAGATGGCAAGACAGAGTTCAGGTTCGTAAAGCGTTATTTTTATTGTTACACTTTTCAGTCTAACATATAATCATAGACGCGGGCGCGCGCGCGCACGCACACACACACACACACACACACACACACACACACACACCACTGGCGTCTCGTTCGGGGGAGAGTCTCCTCTGTTCTCGTTCTCACTCCTTAAGTAGGGCGCGGTCACTGGGAAGACACAAACACAGGTTAATTGCCATCAGGTGTAGTGATTCTGCCACTTACCTTCCCTGACTCCGCCCTCCTGTCACAGACCGATGCTTGACCATGCCCCCACTGCCACAGACTCAAAATACATTTTTAATTAAATTAAAAATAATGGGAATGAGGGGGTTGCCTCATTCATT
Source organism: Neoarius graeffei (assembly GCF_027579695.1). Taxonomy (NCBI): domain Eukaryota; kingdom Metazoa; phylum Chordata; class Actinopteri; order Siluriformes; family Ariidae; genus Neoarius; species Neoarius graeffei. Next base: position 10,198,382 of record NC_083587.1, read on the forward strand.
TAACAGCACGCCCCAGTAGATTAAAGGGACACTGTGGCATAAACACAAAAGAGTGATGAGTAAACAATAGAAAATAAAATTACATGGATTGCCTTGGACATTTTGACTTTATGTATATGGAATTTACCTAGTAATATAAAGAGATTTATGTTAAGTTTATTATTGTGTGAGAAAGTGCCAAAAATAATGATTTTCTAAAGGGGGAAGAAGAGAAATATCTGTGGCTGCCCATTGCAGATATCTGTGTGTCCTTGTTGAAGCATCTCTGCTGTGCTTGCATGGATTGTTTGTTTATATTGTTGATATCTATAACTAGGTCAGTCTGTGAGCACTTTATCAGAGTTGAGTTCTGCTCAGTGTTGGCTGAAAAAAGAATACATAGGACGACAATTATTCAAAAATGTCAAAAATGAAGTAAAGAGCGGGTTGACTTGCTGCTGATCTAATTGCATGCTTCCCAGACAAGTCCACGTCTCGCTAAAACGTGTCAGAAACTTTGAAGTGAGTTCAGCCTTCTTGTATTTGCAATTAGTAACCTGTGAAAGATCACTGTTAGCCTGCTGTCGTGAGAGCAGATAATGCATCAATTGTTCCTTTAATTCCCTGATTAATTCATGAATATTGAATCATATTTTGTGTAGTTTCATGTCAATTCCATTTCAGTTCCAGGTTGCAGTGCAACAAAATGCGGAAAGGTTCAAGGACAATGCATACTTATACAAGCCAATGTATCATAATAAATTGTGATTTCATGATAATTTATGACGTTCTTCTTAATGGTTAAATAAAGATAAACCCAAGTCTCCGATTTATAAACACCACTGGAAGGACAAAATATACATTCCTCAAGTAAATGTTTGTTAACTCTGTTTCTTGCTGAAAAAATTATGGTTAACTAAATACATTAAAGGCCTATCCATTCCATATCCTCCGTGGGTTTTTTAAAGGCAAAAGTATGGAGGTTTAAAATTCGGCAAACAGTTAATCAGTTAATTGTAAGGCGCATTAAGCAAAACAACACAGTCCAGTACTGGTATCTTTCCAGTTACGAGTTTCAGACTATCGACACACAGTGAATATAAAATAAAATACAGATGATCTACTCACCAAACGCTGAAACTAATTGATTAAGAAGCAGATTTTTTCTCTGATGATTCCATTCTGTGTTGAGGGAGGAAGATCTCTCTCTCTCTCTCTCTCCTTCAGTAACAGTGATGAGATTCACAAACAATTCGGATCTTTTTCGAAACAAAACATAAAAATGACTCGATCGAGCAAATCAATACAGACGCATGTGAGTTTGTTCTAAAGAATTGATTCAGTGAAGCTTTTGTTGAGATTATAATGCACACCAGAAACATAGTTCTGACTGTTCATGCCCAGAGTACTGATTTGTTGTTTCATTTTCAGTAAATTAAAAAAATTGCCATTAACACAAGCTAGTTAGGATTAGCCTATTATATGTTCAGAATTTTCGTTTGCTTGTTTTCAGGTCTGCCTGCCTGTTTGCCTGTGAGGCAGAGATTTGTGAGGTGACTGAGATGAGAGGCAGAATAAGAGCACATGCACACTACAAGTTTTATGTGGTGTTTTTTTTTGTCATATCTGTTCTATTCTAGGTGATGAACAGATAAGGCATGTTGCATAAACTTGTGTTTTATTACACGTTACTGCAGAGGCATGTCCAGGCATACAAAACAAAACATTTCCTGCTTCTCTTTTATCTAGTGTGCATGCCTAGCTCACAAGGCATTATGGGAACTGGAGTTCTAATGTTACAGTATTAACACACAACATCACAATTTTGCCGTCACATACTTCTGTCTTAGTTTTAACTACTTTGTATTCATCATTTATAGGATCTAGACATGGCAATGCAGCTATTAATGCAGTTTCATCATAACTGTCGCCTAGAACGGCATGAAGAATAAAACGATAATCTGCTCCTACCAGCTGGCAGTGTCGCGACATTTTTACGAGCATGTGTCAGCCTTTTGCTGTGTGGGGATTTTACTTTTATTTGGCTTGCTGAGATTTATTTGGTTTGCTGTGTCACTAAGATTTGTTGTGATTTATTTGGGTTGTTGTGATTTTGGTGTGCTCACATAATTGGTTGATTGCTGTGATTTCACCGTGTGCTGCTAATTGACTGCTACCTACACTGATCTTGTATTTGTGGCTTTTTAATTGCTTGAGATGGACCAGCTGTCTGGATAATTATTACCTGACCTATTGAAGCACTTGAAAGACGAAGGGGTGGGGTATAAAAATGGGACCTTTTCAGTATTAAGGGGAGTTGAACAAGGTGTGAAACCGTGAAGAGGTGCCCGTGGATGGTGTGAGGCCGGTAACGGCCCCCGCCCTGCCGGGGATGCAGACTTCTCGGAGTTGGGTTGTTTGGGAATGCAGCCCAAAGAGGGGATCGGACGCCGCAGCAGACGCGTAGTTACCAGTGGAAGATTAGCGGCAGATTGAAGGAAGGGACGAACGAATGAACAAAGGAAGGAATGAATGAACAAACGAACATACAGTTTTTCTCTGCCTGTGCTGTTTCCCTGATTTGCTGCTTTCCTTCTGAGGTGCGTCGGCTATGGACTTAGGAAATCGTGACCTAGCCAACGGGAATCCGGAGTCAACTGTACTTAATTCAACGCTCGCTAACGACAGGGTAAAGGGACGTGAGGCTTCTTCCTTGTTTTTTTGCCTTGTTGTTGTTGTGTACGTTGGCATTGTCTGACGCTTCCTCCTTTACTGCCTGAGGTGTGCGCTGACTTCGGGCGAGCCACAGATGTCTTTGGGAATCCCTTGCTGCCACCTGGACGCTGGAGCTGTGATGTCATGTGCAGGACTTCCCCGCGCACCAGGCTTCCCCACGATTTCAGCACTTCCGGGACTGGGATTCCTCTTTGCGCGGACTGCGCACTGCTGAGACGGGACAATTTTATTTTGTTCATCTTTTATTTTTTTTCTTCTTTGTAGCTTGGTGCTATTTTTAAAGGACAATTTAGTTATTTATTTATTAAATAAAGCACATTTTTTTTTAACTTTTGCTTTTTGTGATCCTTCTGTGTCCTGGGCATTTGCTGTCAATTAAAGGGTTAAAAAGTGCCTTACGGCTGACATTCATTTTTACTGGCGTAGTCAGCAGGATGCCCAGTGACAGAGAAGACCGTCCTCATCAGAGTGCAGTTAGACAAATTTTTAATGTGTCAAATGCCCCAGCCTCACCCTTGTTTATGCCCTGGTTTTACAGTGTTTCATGGCTACTAAAATTCAATGGGGAGCGGCGGCGATTTGGGGAATGGCATACCCAGGTGCAGGCTATGCTGCATGCACAACTACTCTCGGGCGAACAGCAAGCAGACTTCGAGAGTCATGTGCAGGACCTGGAATGTGTGTTTCAACGCCTGCTGGAGATGGGTCTGAAGCTGCAGCCAAAAAAAGTGTAGCTTCTTCCAGAAGCAGATGATTTACCTTCATCATGTGGTTAGCCAGGATGGAGTGGCTATAGATCCAGCCAAGACTGCGGTAGTGGAGCAGTGGGAGGTGCCCAAGACAATCCATCAGCTGCGGTCCTTCCTAGGATTTGTTGGCTACTACCGCCGGTTTGTCCAGGGTTTTGCTAAGGTTGCAGTGCCACTACATCGCCTTTTGCAAGGTGGTAAGAACATCAGCAAGAACGCCCTTGTGGTGTGGAATGCAGATTATGAATGAGCCTTCCAACAACTTAAAATCACCCTGGTGAGTGTCCCTGTCCTGGCATATGCAGACTTCACCCTCCCCTTCTGTCTATACACTGATGCTAGCCTGGATGGACCCGGGGCTGTCCTTTTCCAGACCCAAGATGGTAAGGAGAGGGTAATTGCCTATGCTAGCCGCAGTTTACATCTCACAGAAAGAAATGATCAGAATTATAGCTCCTCTAAGTTGGAGCTTCTAGCCTTAAAATGGGCCGTTACTGAGAAATTCAAAGACTATCTTTGGGGCGCTACTGTTGAAGTATTTATGGATAATAATCCTCTTGTCCACTTGCATTCAGCCTGGCTCGGTGCTGTAGAACAGCGGTTGCCTGGAGAAGAGACGGCTGCTGTGGGGCTTGTTGAAGCTGATGGTGGAGCCCGGATGGTGGAGGACGATTGGGCACGACGGCAACGGCAAGACCTGGACTTGTCTCGCCTGGTGGACTGGATTGAAAAGGGGACCCTACTTCAAGAGGGAAAGACCCAGTGGCAGGCCAAGTTGCCTGCCCTGCTCCAAGTCTATAACAACACTGTTCATCGAACGACTGGCCTTACCCCTTACTTCCTGTTTTTTGGCCGTCATGCCCGCTTGCCAGTAGACTGGATCTATGGAGTGACCCTGCAGGGCGAGGCCCATTTGACCAATGGCTGGGTCCGCCACCAGCACCATATCTTGCTGCAAGTATACCAACTGGCCCGGAGACATACCCAACAGCAGCAAGATCGAGACAAGAAGAGGTATGATAGGCAGGCCCGAGCATCTGACCTCCTCCCGGGTGAGTGGGTTTTTGCTTAGGCATTTTCGCCAGAGGGCTCAAGGTAAGCTGGCACCTTGTTGGCTTCCTGCACCTTTCTCAGTGGTAGAGAGGGTAGACCCACATAGACCCGTGTATGTCATTCGGCTGGAAGGGAAAGAGGGGCCCTCAAGAACTGCTCACTGTAATAACCTCAGAGTATGCCCTGTAACATTTCCCCAGGAACCCATTACTTCAGCCGAACCATCACCCTCAGACCAAAATCGGGGTTCAGACTGTGGCCCACCGGGCCCGAGGAGAATCTACTGGCCCTTGATTTTCTATTCACAGAGAACTGCACCCCCAGGAGAACCCCCAAGAGCCAGCGCAGGAGGCCCTTCCACTCAAAGGGATGATCGAGGTCCGCCAGGGAGCAGTGTGCCTGGGTCGCCTACTTCCCCAGTCCCACCTGCTCCTCAAGGTAATAGTGACCAGTTGCCCCTATGGCGCTCCTCATGCTCTACACAAGGTAATAAATCTGCCCGGTACCGTCCATGATAGTCGGGCCGACTATATTTAAAGCGGGGGGGGGGAATGTCAGCCTTTTGCTGTGTGGGGATTTTACTTTTATTTGGCTTGCTGTGATTTATTTGGTTTGCTGTGTCACTAAGATTTGTTGTGATTTATTTGGGTTGTTGTGATTTTGGTGTGCTCACATAATTGGTTGATTGCTGTGATTTCACCGTGTACTGCTAATTGACTCCTACCTACACTGATCTTGTATTTGTGGCTTTTTAATTGCTTGAGATGGACCAACTGTCTGGATAATTATTACCTGACCTATTGAAGCACTTGAAAGACGAAGGGGTGGGGTATAAAAATGGGACCTTTTCAGTATTAAGGGGAGTTGAACAAGGCGTGAAACCGTGAAGAGGTGCCCGTGGATGGTGTGAGGCCGGTAACGGCCCCCACCCCGCCGGGGATGCGGACTTCTCGGAGTTGGGTTGTTTGGGAATGCAGCCCAAAGAGGGGATCGGACGCCGCAGCAGACGCGTAGTTACCAGTGGAAGATTAGCGGCAGAATGAAGGAAGGAACGAACGAAGGAAGGAAGGAATGAACAAACGAACATACAATTTTTCTCTGTCTGCGCTGTGCTGTTTCCCTGATTTGCTGCTTTCCTTCTGAGGTGCGTCGGCTACGGACTTAGGAAATCGCGACCTAGCCAACGGGAATCTGGAGTCAACTGTACTTAATTCAACGCTCGCTAACGACAGGGTAAAAGGACGTGAGAATTCTTCTTCCTTGTTTTTTTGCCTTGTTGTTGTGTACGTTGGCATTGTCTGACGCTTCCTCCTTTACTGCCCGAGGTGTGCGCCGACTTCGGGCGAGCTACAGATGTCTTTGGGAATCCCTTGCTGCCACTTGGATGCTGGAGCTGTGATGTCATACGCAGGGCTTCCCCGCGCACCAGGCTTCCCCACGATTTCAGCACTTCCGGGACTGGGATTCCTCTTTGCGCGGACTGCGCACTGCTGAGACGGGACAATTTTATTTTGTTCATCTTTTTTTTTTTTCTTCTTTGTAGCTTGGTGCTATTTTTAAAGGACAATTTAGTTATTTATTTATTAAATAAAGCATATATATATATATATATATATATATATATAACTTTTGCTTTTTGTGATCCTTCTGTGTCCTAGGCATTTGCTGTCAATTAAAGGGTTAAAAAGTGCCTTACGGCTGACACATGTCTACGAATTTAAGTGGTTTGTCTAACAAAGGCAACATTTTAATAATATCTTTTAGGTCTGATGCAGAAGGCGGATTATATGGCACACTGTGAATTAACGTGTCTATGTTCCATACATAAGGCATGCTAGATTGTAAGAAAAATACACTCACTTATTGATTCATTCCTCTTCCAACCCACTTGAAACACACTTCATAAGCATGCCTCTTAACAGGTGCCATTTTGGGGTCCTATTATGTACACACATGTACTGTAATATAATGTTGAACAGAGTACATATAGACATTACAGTCAGGCAGTCATGTATACTGCTCAGGGATCCTGTTACGAGGACCGTAATGCTCCGAATATCCATTGAGCGGAGCAGCTTTGTTGCTTACCAAAGTAGCACTTACACATTTCAACAAATTTTTGAGCGCATTGTACCACAGTAAGCACAACAAGTAATCATACATAAGGTGCGCTGGATTATAAGGCGTACTGTCAATTTTTGAGAAAATTTAAGGATTTTAAGTGCGTCTTATAGTCCCAAATATATGGTAATAATAATGATGAAATTACAAGCCCGTTTGTTTGCCGTTAAAAACAAGATTGGATAAATTTAACTTTATAATAATGTTACAAAGCATATGCTAGCTTATCTTGAAAACGCTGACGACATTTGTAGATTACCTCGCGGACCACTCGTTTTTTTTAGTACCGGCATATTTGAGCTTACAGAGGTTTTTTTTTTACCATCCTTAGGTTTCTCAGGTTTAACACCTGTCTCAATAGATGCAAGCGCGCTGGGAGCGCTATCAACAGGGAATGAAAGGTTACTTAAATCCGGATATAGTTTTTTTTTTTAAATTCCGTGAAAATCGTCCCATATTGGTTTCATTCTGACCCATTCTAAATAGCCTTTAATCACATAATCATAATCTCATTCTCGTATATTTGTCTATGTGCCGAGGCGAGATATTAAAAGTTCCTGCACGAGGATAAGTCAAAAACTAAGGCTGGGATTCAGTCCAGCCGGCCAAATTGTCTAACCACGGTAGAATGCTAAACCACAGTGATTCATCCAATCCCATGGGGTTTTCTCGGGATCCACTCTGAGTACCTTAACACAAGTTCCCCCCATGGTGACACGAAAGGACCATCTCGAGATTAATTATTCTGTGTCAACTCACACAGATGCGCGCGCACTAATCATCCTGTGACAACTATTCACGGGGATACACAAATCATCCCGTGGCAACTCTCCACGGGGATACACTAATCATCCCGTGGCAACTCTCCACAGGGATAAATGGGTTTTCGGATACCACCAACCAGGCGGAAGTCCCCCAAAATACCTTAAGGTTCCTACCTGATTGATGGCATCCCGGACGAGCCCCCAAACTGTTAGGTTTCTTCACCTCTTGCCCTCAGCCTCAGCCGGAGTGATTACCATCTCGAGATCAGTCCCCCCATGTCACCCAGAGCTCTGGGGGTGAGTCGCGAAGAAAGACAGGAACCCCATGAGTTCACAAACTTTATTCACAAGTCCCCAAAGACGAAAGGGTACAGAGATCTTTTATATGTCTGTATGTGTGTAGATGGGGGTGTGTGAGTGAGTGTGACATCACTGTTTGATATCTGTGTCTGTGTGTGTTTGTGTCTGACATCAGACTATGACATCAGCTATGTGTGCGTGCGTGCGCGTGCGTGTGACATCAGCTGTATGTGTTGATATCTTGTGACTGGGTCAGTAAACCTTGGTCTGAGCAGGTCACATCTTAATTACATCAATATGTATGTGTGTGTGTGTGAGTGAAACCTTGGTGCATAATATTCTTACACTTTTCATATCAGCAGATGTTCTAACAGATATCAACATTTACGCACAACACAGAGCAAGATGTTCTTTCGACAGTAATGGAATTTTTAAACAAAGATACTATGTCTAGTCTGCAAAGAAGGTCACATAAATTAGGAATTAATGCCTTCTTGGTCATTTTAAACAGAAATACTATTTCTAGCTGAAATAGAATAAATCCTTAACAATATTAAGAATAAATCCTTACAATTATTTATCCTTACAAAGGAATAAATTCTTACAGTGCACATCACTCAATGTTTACCCTCTGTGTGTGTGTCACTCATGAATCTGAATCGAGTTTATTGCCAAGTTGGTTCTCACATGCAAGGAATTTGCTTTGGTGGTTGGTGCTTGAACAGTTAAGATAAAATAATTTAAAAATAGACAAAATAGTTATATAAATGTCAATAAACATGCCACTAATTTATCTAAGTTACCAGCTGCAGCACAGAAAGGAATGCAATAACAAATATCAGACCTTACTTTATCAGCTCTCACAAATGCAACATTTAATACAGAATCTATAAAGTTCTAAATTCGCTGCATTTTCACCAACACTAACCTCATTCTTAAACTCCAAGTTTCATTTACAGGGAAATCTTATTCATTTCACCAGTTGGACAAAATAAACCAACATGCAGAACATCAAACCCATCTGTCAAAATAAAGCCAGCGCTCTAATGAACACACTCAGCACTGTCTACTCCCAGGCCTTTTCTTTTCTATAAACACAATGCTCACAGTAAATGGGGGTTTAAGGCCCATCATCTTCCCAATCTGGGTTACAGTAAATGTATATACATCTAGACTCTGTTTTGACCAGATCGATGTATTTATTTAGTTTTGTGATTATTTTGATTATTTTTTATCTAACTACTTAATTTATTACATGTCTACAATATTCCTCAATTCACACTCCAGTGTTGATCAAACTGTCATGCAGTACAGTGGGTTGAATGCAGGCATTAATACACAACGGTGACAAATAAACCCACACTCTTCACATCTCTCATGGATGAATGGGATGGGAGCGTCATGCATCCATATCCTACATTACAATTATTGGATCATTTCATTATTTCAACCGATTTATTGACTGAAAATGCAGCGAGTCAAGTTTCCAAATGTGGCCACATGAGGGAAACCAACAGCCATCCAGTACATCATCAATTATTATTATTATTAAACACATTTTCTAACGGGTGGCACGGTGGTGTAGTGTTGCTGTGTTGCTTCTTGCTGTGAGGCACTGTTGCCTCACAGCAAGAAGGTCTGGGTTCGCGCCCCGTGGCCGGCGAGGGCCTTTCTTTGTGGAGTTTGCATGTTCTCCCCATGTCTGTGTGTGTTTCCCCCCACAGTCCAAAGACATGCAGGTTAGGCTACCTGGTGACGCTAAATTGACTGAGTGTGAATGGTTGTCTGTGTCTATGCAGACCTGCGATGACCTGGCAACTTGTCCAGGGTGTACCCTGCCTTTCGCCCATAGTCAGCTGGGATAGGCTCCAGCTTGCCTGCGACCCTGTAGAACAGGATAAAGCGGCTAGAGAAAATGAGATGAGATGAGACATTTTCTAACAGACAACAAGCCTAGAACTGATAAACCCCCCCCAGCTATTTCCTCCAGATTTATTGCTGAAACGCTATGACTTTAATCAACAAAGGGAACGTGCACTTCCTAAACTTGGCCACACGATGGGAGTCAAGAGCCACACAGAACACACAGCGCTGTCTAACACACCCATTATTATTTACATTATTCATCAATCTTTAGCATTTCTCCAAATATTTCCCTACTTAGTTAATTTATTATTATTATTATTATTATTATTATGTGTTTCTATGGGCAGCATGGTGGTGTAGTGGTTAGCGCTGTCGCCTCACCGCAAGAAGGTCCAGGTTTGAGCCCCGTGGCCGACGAGGGCCTTTCTGTGTGGAGTTTGCATGTTGTCCGCGTGGGTTTCCTCCGGGTGCTCAGGTTTCCCCCACAGTCCAAAGACATGCAGGTTAGGTTAACTGGTGACTCTAAATTGACCGTGAGTGTGAATGGTTGTCTGTGTCTATGTGTCAGCCCTGTGATGACCTGGTGACTTGTCCAGGGTGTACCCCGCCTTTTGCCCGTAGTCAGCTGGGATAGGCTCCAGCTTACCTGCGACCCTGTAGATCAGGATAAAGCAGCTAGAGATAATGAGATGTGTTTCTACATTTCTCAGTATATACACTATATTGCCAAAAGTATTTGCTCACCCATCCAAATTATCGGAATCAGGTGTTCCAGTCACTTCCATGGCCACAGGTGTATAAAATCAAGCACCTAGGCATGCAGACTGTTTTTACAGTTTGGAGCTGGCCCCTTCCTCTTCCAACATGCTTTGTGCACTGGTGCACAGTCAAGGTCCATAAAGACATGGATGACAGAGTCTGGTGTGGATGAACTTGACTGGCCTGCACAGAGTCCTGACCTCAACCTGATAGAACACCTTTGGGATGAATTAGAGCGGAGACTGAGAGCCAGGCCTTCTCGTCCAACATCAGTGTGTGACCTCACAAATGCGCTTCTGGAAGAATGGTCAAAAATTCCCATAAACACACTCCTAAACCTTGTGGACAGCCTTCCCAGAAGAGTTGAAACTGTTCTAACTACAAAGGGTGGACCGACGTCATATTGAACCCTATGGATTAGGAATGGGATGTCACTTAAGCTTATATGTGAGTCAAGGCAGGCGAGCAAATACTTTTGGCAATATAGTGTACTTATAAATAGTAAAACCAGAGAAACTGATCATTTTGCAGAGGTCTCTTAATTTTTTCCAGAGCTGTATAGTCTTTGTATATTGTATTCTTTATTTATTATTTCTTATAGCCTTCTTATATTTCTTATTGTAAGGAAGTTGCAAACCCAGTTTCATCATACTTCTGCAATGACAATAAAGATTCCCAGTGAAAGAACATAGATGTTCAGAAGACATGAAATGGCAAAATTTTTATTTTTTTATATTTTTTAAAAAGTGTTTATTCATTATCTTTGGATATCCTCTCAGACACAGCCCTGAACCTCTTGCATGTTTGTGTAGTTCAGTATCTTGCTATAAGATACTGCATGAATTGTACATGCATGGCTGACCACCCTGCCCCTGTGTTTTATCCTCTAGGACTACAAGAAGATTCCAGAATGAATCAGTAAGAACTGGAGAGCAGATTACTTGGAAAACTAAGCTTTATCTGTCCAAGGCTTTTTGCTTCTGATAATTGAACTGACCAGTTTGTCCAGTGGCTCACTGAAAGCTTGCTTTTTAGTTTAGTTCTATGCAAGGAGTCCCACCATGGAAGGCACTGGGGACTGAATAGGTGTCGATATCCATTGCTGCTACACTAGAAACAATTAAGAGCTCAGAAAACTTCTGACATAAGTTCACAAGGTCAGAATTTACAAGTGCAAGTACAGTATAGTCTTGGAGAGGGTTTCTTTTAAATTACTAAAGGAGTACCCAATGTGGCTTTTGTATATGAAGAAGGCTTTTTAAAGATATTTGTGGTCAATCATAAGATTAATTTACTTAATTGAATCATTATAAGATCGTTAAGATCATTTAAATGTGTTGTATGATTTTAACCTTTTAAACTCTCAAGTCTTACTCCTCACTCTCTTCGCAACATACTTTGTATTAGTGTCAATGCACTGACTAAATAATGCAGTTATAATAGTTCACTAAATATGTTTGAAAAATCATAACTAAATAAAGATGTATAATGGAGGTTGTGGCAGCGGGGGCGTGGTCAAGCGCCGGTCTGTGACAGGAGGGCGGAGTCAGGGAAGGTAAGTGGCAGAATCACTTCACCTGAGAGCAATTAACCTGTGTTTGTGTGTCTTCCCAGCAACCACGCCCTATATAAGGAGAGAGAGAGCAGAGGAAGTGAGCTCTCTCCTGCACCAGACGACTTGTGTGTGTGTGTGTGTGTGTGTGTGTGTGTGTGTGTGTGTGTGTGTGTCTGGGAGTGTGTGTTTGACTGAAAAGTAACACAATAAACAGTATTTGGAACTCAGTTCTGTCCTGCCGTACTTCTGTGCTCCACCCACCTGCTCTGACCTTCTATAGTGGTGCCGAAACCCGGGAGATCTGGAGCACAGCAGCCTCACAGCCCCATGGAGTCCTCCCCGTTTGCTGAACTGGTCCACACTCTTGCCACGGCCCAGCAAAGCCAGCACCAGGCGCTACTCACCCTCCGAAAGGAGCAAGAAGAGCGGTTCGAGGCCCTGGTGTTGGCCCAACAAGAAGATCGACAGGTGTTCCGGCACCTCCTCGCATCGGGAGGGTCCACCAGCGCTCCTACTGCGGGCCCGTCTCCCCTCACTGTCACCAAGATGGGCCCGCAGAATGACCCCAAGGCGTTCATCACGCTCTTTGAGCAAGTCGCCGAAGCCTCGGGGTGGCCGATGGAGCAGCGCGCGGCGCGCCTCCTCCCCCTGCTCACGGGAGAAGCACAGCTGGCCGCGCTACAGCTCGATGCCGACCGCCGGCTGGCCTATGCGGACCTCCACCGGGCCGTCCTCCAGCGCGTGGGGCGCACTCCAGAACAGCAGCGCCAGCTCTTCCGCGCGCTGCGCTTGGAGTAAGTCGGCCGGCCGTTCGCGTTTGGCCAGCAGCTCCGGGACGCCTGCTGGCGGTGGCTGAGGGCCAACAACCACGACGCCGAAGGAATCCTCGACCAGGTGGCGCTGGAACAGTTCGTCGCTCGCTTGCCAGCAGGAACTGCGGAGTGGGTCCGGTGCCACCGCCCGGCGTCGCTGGATCAGGCAGTCGAGCTGGCGGAGGACCATTTGGCGGCTGTCCCGGTGGCAGGATGGCAGAGGGCATCTTCTCTTCTCTCCTCTCTCTCTCCCTCCCTCCTCCTGTGTCCTGTCCTCGCCCCATTCCCCCACCGCGGAGGCGGGGGCCGGCCCCACCCCAGCCAGCCCGCCGCACCCACGGTGCCCTCCTGTTTCTCCTTTCTGTGTCTGTCTCTCCCCCACCTCAGGTGAGTGAACCCCAGATCACCAGTGCAGAGGGAAAGCCCGGGCCGGTTGGCTGGCGCTGCGGGGAGCCGGGCCACCTTCAACAGCAGTGCACGACAATGGAAGTGGGCGCGGTGGTTCGGATCCCCGACGCGCCAGAGGCCTCCCTCGATCGGGCCGGAGCGTATCACATACCGGTGAGTATCCAAGGGGCTACATATCAGGCGTTGGTGGATTCTGGTTGTAATCAGACCTCAATTCACCAAAGCCTGGTTCAAAACGAGGCATTGGGGGGAGCACAAGGGGTGAGGGTGTTGTGTGTGCACGAGGATGTTCACCGCTACCCTTTGGTGTCGGTCCACATTATTTTCAGAGGGGAAAAATTTATAGTGAAGGCGGCGGTTAATCCTTGCCTTACCCGCTCTTTAATTTTGGGGACTGATTGGCTGGGATTTCGGGGTTTAATGACGCGCCTAGTAGAGAGTGGGTCCTGCCAGTTGACAGGGGGAGGTCCCGGTGTTGCTTTGGCGGGAGCAGCTGTCACAGAGCCGTCTACGTCATCTCCGCGTCAGAGTGAGGAGCCACCGGCCCCTCCTCTCTCTATTGGGGAATCCCTCGCGGATTTCCCATTAGAGCAGTCGCGAGACAAGACTCTGCGGCATGCGTTTGACCAAGCGAGAGTAATCGATGGTCAAACGCTCCCGCCGAATGCCACCCCATCCTTCCCCTACTTCGTGATTATGAAGGATAGATTATACCGAGTGGCGCAGGACACTCAAACTAAAGATCGAGTCACGCAGCTTTTGATTCCAAAGAGCCGCCGGGAATTGGTATTCCAGGCGGCTCACTTTAATCCCATGGCTGGACACTTAGGGCAGGATAAAACACTAGCCCGAATAATGGCCTGATTCTATTGGCCGGGGATTCGCGGCGATGTCCGTAGGTGGTGTACGGCATGTGGCGAATGCCAGTTAGTAAATCCAGCGGCCATTCCAAAAGCGCCTTTGCGCCCTCTACCGTTAATCGAAACCCCGTTTGAGAGAATTGGGATGGATCTCGTCGGGCCATTAGATCGGACAGCACGAGGGTACCGCTTTATATTAGTTCTGGTGGACTATGCAACGCGATACCCGGAATCAGTGCCTCTGCGCAATATCTCAGCACGCAGTATTGCAGAGGCACTCTTCCGTGTCATCTCCCGAGTTGGAATCCCGAAAGAGATTCTGACTGACCAAGGCACTACGTTTATGTCACGAACACTGCGCGAACTGTATGGGTTATTGGGGATTAAGCCGATCTGCACCAGCGTATATCACCCACAAACGGACGGTTTAGTGGAACGGTTCAACCGCACCCTCAGAAATATTATTAAGAAATTCGTAAGTGAGGACGCACGTAATTGGGATAAGTGCCTCGAACCCTTGCTGTTCTCAGTGCAAGGGGTCCCCCAAGCCTCCACGGGGTTCTCCCTGTTCTAATTATTATATGGGCGTAAGCCGCACAGCATCCTGGATGTGCTCCGGGAAAATTGGGAGGAGGGACCTTCACAAAGTAAGAACGAAATTCAGTACATTATGGATCTGCGCGCAAAACTCCACACGCTCACCCACCTAACTCAGGAGAATTTGTGGCAGGCCCAGGAACGGCAAGCCCGCCTGTACAAGGGTACGCACCTTAGAGAGTTCACACCGGGAGATAAAGTACTCGTACTGTTGCCCACGTCGAGCTCCAAATTGATCGCCAAGTGGCAAGGGCCCTTTGAGGTCACACGGCGAGTCGGGGACGTCGACTATGAGGTGAGGCGAACAGACAGGGGTGGGGCGCTACAGATCTACCACCTCAATCTGCTGAAACTCTGGAACGAGGAGGTCCCCGTGGCATTGGTGTCGGTAGTTCCGGAGAAGGCGGAGCTGGGGCCGGAGGTTCAAAAAGGGACATTGGCATCACGTACCTCTCCGGTCCCCTTTGGAGACCACCTCTCCCCGACCCAACTCACGGAGGTCGCCCAGTTGCAGGCCGAGTTTTCGGATGTGTTCTCGCCCCTGCCCGGTCGCACTAACCTCATAGAACACCACATAGAGACGCCCCCAGGGGTGGTAGTGCGTAGCCGCCCTTACAGGCTATCCGAACACAAAAAAAAGGTGGTTCGGGAAGAACTTCAGGCCATGCTCGAAATGGGCATCGTTGAGGAGTCCCACAGTGACTTGAGCAGCCCGGTGGTCTTGGTTCCCAAGGCCGACGGCTCGGTCCGGTTCTGTGTGGACTATAGAAAAGTCAACGCGGTGTCTAAATTCGACGCGTACCCAATGCCTCGTATTGATGAGCTGCTCGATTGACTAGGCACGGCTTGCTTTTACTCGACACTGGATTTGACGAAGGGATATTGGCAGATCCCCTTGACTCCATTATCCCGGGAGAAAACGGCCTTTTCCACACCGTTCGGCTTACACCAGTTCGTCACACTTCCGTTTGGGCTGTTTGGGGCGCCTGCTACGTTTCAGCGGCTGATGGACAGGGTCCTCCGGCCCCACGCCACCTATGCGGCCGCGTATTTAGATGATATCATTTATAGTAATGACTGGCAGCGGCACCTGCAACACCTGAGGGCCGTCCTTAGGTTGCTGAGGCGGGCGGGACTCACTGCCAACCCAAAGAAGTGTGTGATTGGGCGGGTGGAAGTACGGTATCTGGGCTTCCACTTGGGCAACGGGCAGGTGTGTCCCCAAATTA
Organism: Neoarius graeffei; assembly: GCF_027579695.1. Taxonomy (NCBI): domain Eukaryota; kingdom Metazoa; phylum Chordata; class Actinopteri; order Siluriformes; family Ariidae; genus Neoarius; species Neoarius graeffei. Next base: position 10,214,170 of record NC_083587.1, read on the forward strand.
ATAAGACAGCAGCGATTGCGGCCTGCCCGAGGCCCAAGACCAAAAAGGGGGTGAGACAGTTCCTGGGGCTGGCTGGCTACTATCGTAGGTTTATACCTAATTATTCGGACGTCACCAGCCCGCTGACTGACCTCACTAAAAAGGGGGCGCCAGATCCGGTCCAGTGGACGGAGCAGTGTCAGCGGGCTTTCTCTGAGGTAAAGGCTGCACTGTGTGGGGGGCCACTTTTACACTCCCCTGACTTCTCTCTCCCTTTTACGTTACAGACGGATGCGTCGGACAGAGGGCTGGGGGCCGTTTTGTCCCAGCAGGTGGAGGGGGAGGACCGCCCGGTCCTGTACATCAGTCGGAAGCTGTCAGTGCATGAGGGGCGCTACAGCACAATTGAGAAGGAGTGCCTGGCGATCAAGTGGGCGGTCCCTGCCCTCCGTTACTACCTGCTGGGGCGCCCTTTCACCCTCTGTTCGGACCACGCGCCCCTCCAGTGGCTCCACCGCATGAAGGATGCCAACGCGCGGATCACCCGTTGGTATCTGGCACTCCAACCCTTCAACTTCAAGGTGGTCCACTGGCCGGGGGCGCAGATGGTCGTGGCGGACTTCCTCTCCCGTCAAGGGGGGGGGAGTCGGCTGCAGGCCAGACGGGCACCCAGCCTGAGTCGGGCGGTGGGGGTATGTGGCAGCGGGGGTGTGGTCAAGCACCGGTCTGTGACAGGAGGGCGGAGTCAGGGAAGGTAAGTGGCAGAATCACTTCACCTGAGAGCAATTAACCTGTGTTTGTGTGTCTTCCCAGCAACCACGCCCTATATAAGGAGAGAGAGAGCAGAGGAAGTGAGCTCTCTCCCGCACCAGACGACTTGTGTGTGTGTGTGTGTGTGTGTGTGTCTGGGAGTGTGTGTGTGTTTGACTGAAAAGTAACACAATAAATAGTATTTGGAACTCAGTTCTGTCCTGCCGTACTTCTGTGCTCCACCCACCTGCTCTGACCTTCTACAGAGGTTAATGGTAAAATGGTGGTAAAATGGATTAAAACAATGCAGTGAAAATAAGAGTGTTTTCAAAACAACAAAACATAAGAATGGAATATTCTTTTTTTTAAGTGGCACATTTATATAATTTTCTTTCTTCTGAAATGTTTAGTGTTTGAATTGCAACGTGGACATATTCTGAATGACAGTTTATTGATATGCAGTTTGTACTTCTTTTCTTCATTATGTTTGATCTGCATGTGTGACAGAGGGCTCTGTCTAGCTCCTCTTCAAGTCTATTTTCCCTATCCCAGTTAGTTACTACAGCAGGGGTTCACACCTGACTTTAGTAGTAACACACCACACGCAAATGCAATTAAACTTGCATCTTTTTCCCTACTGCGGTAAAACCATAACTCATTAAAATAAGCATATACTTACTTGTTTGAGCTGTCTAGGTAAATGCTAGTTGTGTCTTGTGTTTGATTTGTTTTTTCTGTCTTGTCCATCTTTTCTGTGGGGTTTTAGTCTGGTCGGCATTTGTTTGGGGAGGGTTTGAATGGCTTGCATGCTACCATGACAGGCCAACCCGAGCAGCAATAACAGAGGGCTAATTCAGTAGCGTCAGGGCTGTGCAATGCAGCATGGGTACGGGCAAAACCAAGTTTTGAGGGGTGTTTTGCAAATCAATGAAATAATAATGTTTGTAGGGTATAAACTGTTGTAAAATGGATACTTATGCAGGGTATTGTTGAAAAGCTATTTGATGGCTGTGGTATGTATAAAATGTTTACTTGTGGTAATTTATTTTTAAAAACTCTAATGGTATGACCTGGGGGAGGGGCTGAGAGAATAGAATGTTCACCCTGATCATTCTGTGGGAGAGAGTGTGAAGGAGAAGCAACAGAGTACTAGCTCAGGTAACTAATTGTAATGCAGATTGTGGCTGTAGTTGTTGGATGTAAACTGAACTAAATTGTTTTGGAATATTCTTGTGTTTGATTTGTTTAAGAAAGTATTTTTCTTTAGTTTTTTTTTTTTTAGTAAATTTTGCTACTGACCAGCTTTATTTATAATTCTCACCTTTGCAGTGTTGGACTATTTGGGAGCACTTTGTAAAATAAACACCTTGCACCAAAGTGCTGCTGTGGCGGAGCCAGTTTATTTATGAGTGGACCTACACCTGAGCTGTGCTACTCTATGACATATGATGTCAGAAGTGGGATTGGCCAGCCACAGAAAGTTCATCTGAAAGATCCAAAATGGCGGATGCAAAGGACGATGAGTGGGCGGATGCCTCGGAGGAGCAGTTGGAGCAGACGCAACCAGATGTACGGCCAAAGATGACGGCTAGCACACCAGCAGACCAGCACACCAAAGCCCGAGCACGGTTCCACACAGAAGCAGCGGCTACAGCGACAGCACCTGAGACAGACAGGGCTATGGGAGAAGTAGCAGGCCTGCTGAGGGATTTCCTGACCACCCAGCAACGACATGAGGAGCGCATCTTGGCAGAATTCCGTGGCCTAGCTACACACTTCATCCAAGGGCAAGCAGGAGGACAACAGCCACACCACACAGCCCCAGCAGTGTCAACAACTGCATCTGAGAGTCCACAGATGGGCCTCCCCACACCAACCCCCCGTCGACGTCCAGCGGCCCGAGAGACATCGGCAGATGCTTTTGATGAGCTATGGCAAGTTCCTACTCTTCAATTCACCCAGGGTCCTGCTTCTCAGCCATACCGGCCAGAGAGGGTTGTGCCTAAGGAGCCCAAGATGCCTGTTTATCAGTAAGGGGAAGACATTGACGATTACCTACTGCGGTTTGAGCGCATGGCCAGAACCTGGGTGTGTTGCCGAGTGCCACTATTGACTGGGAAGGCACTTGCTACATACACAGCCATGGATGAGGAGCGTTCCAACACATACAAGTACCTGCGAGAGGCCCTGCTGGAGAAGTTTGATATTGCACCGGAGACGTATCGTCAGCGCTTCAGAGCATCCACGACACCACCTGGAGAGACACCCTACTGAGACCTATAACCACCTGAAGGGCCTCTATTGTCGCTGGATACAACCTGAGCAGCATTCCAAGGAGGACATCGCATAGATGATTATTCTGGAACAGCTGATCCAAGTCCTACCATACAACATCAGAACCTGGGTCAAAGAGCATGAGCCAAAGGATGGGCAAGTGGCTGAAAAACTTGCCATGCAGTACTTGAACACGCATCGGAGGAGTAATCAGTGACCTCAAGCACCACTATGATCTCAAGCAACACCACCACCTCAAGCATCTACACGGGACAGTAGCGGTACCGTGGGTGGGGCTGTAAGATGGGACAATGCACAGAATAGATTTCAGGAGTTAGTCTGTTTTTACTGTCAGAAACCAGGTCATAAAGCTGTTGTATGTCCTATGAGAAAGCCAACACTGAATGGATTCTGTTATGTACTAAGGGAGGGGGGACTGTCTTTGTGGGGATGCTGATGGTGATGAATTGAAATGTGAACTTTTTTTGAATGGTCAAGCTGTGCAAGCGCTGCTTGATACTGGAAGCTCTGTGACTCTTATTAACAAATGTGTTGTTCCTGCTGATAATCTGAACTATGAAAAGAAAATGGTTGTGCAATGTGTACATGGTGATAAAGAATACCCAACAATGGAGGTCACGGTAACTGTAAATGCACAAATGTTTTTGATTAATGCTGGAGTGGTGGAGGGTTTACCAACTGACATGGTGTTAGGCAGGGACTGATCAATGTTGTCTGATCTCGTGACTGCCCCTAAGAGTGAAACTGCAGATGTGCATCTGTCTTGTCCAGTGTTTACAAGATCCCAAACTCGGGGAGGACTGGAGCCCCTACCAGACTTGTGTGGTAGTCTGTGCCAGGGTGGGGCCAAAGCCCCCAGAAAGACACGTAGACAATGGCATCTAGAGAAGCATCTGGGTACACTGGTGGTCAAACTGGAAGTAGGTGGGCTTGAAGCTGAGGGGTTGTGGGAGGTACCAGGGAACATTGGGGCCTTGCAAACTGCAGATGTGTCTTTGAAATCTTTATTTGACAAAGTAAATGTGAAAGAGGGTGATCTCAAGGGGGTAGATGGGGAAAAAAAGTGTTGGTGGAAAATGGTATTTTGTACATTGAGGAGGATAATGTCAAATGCCTAGTCATACCAACACGTCAACCGTTAGTGCTTCACCTCGCACACACACTTCCCTGGGCAGGTCATTTAGCTCTACAAAAAAACCTACCTTAGGTTAGGTGCATGGTTCTACTGGCCCTCTATGTATGCTGTTGTGCGTGCATCCTGTCCTGTGTGTCAGAAAACAGGTGCTGTGAGGAGAGCTGACAGAGTCCCTCTGCATCCACTACCCGTGATCGCCACCCCCTTCCAACGGATCGCTATGGACATAGTGGGACCACTTGAGAAGAGCAGCTCTGGGTACAGGTTCATCCTTGTCATATGCGATTACGTGACTTGCTATCCAGAGGCCTTCCCACTTCGATCAATCACCACGCCGAAGGTCGTCAGCACCCTGGTCCAGCTGTTCTCCCGGGTCGGATTCCCGAAGGAAATCCTTACCGACCAGGGGACAAACTTCACATCGAGACTGATGCAGCAGCTCCACTGGCAACTGGGTATCAAAGCCCTCCGGACCAGTCCCTACCATCCACAGACGGATGGGCTCATGGAGAGATTCAACCACACCCTCAAGAACATGCTGAGGAAGTTCGTCTCAGATACTGGCAAAGATTGAGATCGATGGCTACCCTTCCTCCTGTTTGCATACAGAGAGGTGCCTCAGGCATCCACAGGGTTCTCCACATTTGAGTTGGTGTATGGCTGGCAGGTTCAGGGCCCATTGGACCTGCTGAAGAGAGCCTGGGAGAAATCACCTGACGCTTCATCAGAAGTAGGAATTGTGCAATTATACTGTCGCTTTCATTTTTGTACTTTTCACCACTCCTCTCCGCGTCACGTGTCGAACAGGTTTGCTCTCCTTAGTGATGCACCCACTGAGAAACCTGAAAGAGCTCTGGTTATAGGGGACTCTATCATACGGCATGTGAAATTAGCTCAGCCTTTAGGGGCACCAGCAGCTTTAGTCAGGTGTATACCGGGAGCCAGGGTGCCGGACATAGCAGGTAATCTTAGGGTCCTAGGCAAGCACAGGTTCTCAAAGATAGTTATCCATGCAGGAGCTAATGATATACGCCTTCGTCAGTCTGAGGTTACTAAGAGTAACTTTGTAGAGGTGTTTAAATTAGCGAAGGCGATGTCCGATGCTGTAGTATGCTCTGGCCCCATCCCAATGCGGCGTGGCGATGTAGCTTACAGCAGGTTATGGTCGCTGAACTGCTGGCTGTCCAGGTGGTGCTCTGAAAACAGTGTGGGCTTTATAGATAATTGGGCTAATTTTGAGGGCACTGCTGGCCTGTTAGGGCGGGACGGTATCCATCCCACTCGGGAAGGTGCTGCTCTCATTTCCTGCAGCATAGGTCATAGTCTCAGAACAGGCCTAGTTAATTTCTGACAATCCAGAGCCAAGGCCAGGGAGCAGACGAACAGGCTAAACCGACTGTCTGCTAGCTGCACAGAGTCGTCACTCAGGGCCCACTACATCGAGACTGTGTCTGTTCCCCGAGCTCAACAAAAAGGTAGAAATTTTCAGAGAGTTTGTTCCAGTAACCTAATCAATATAAAATTAGATCAGACTGACTGTACAGCTGCTGCCAGCACCTTTGATCTAAAGGTGGGGCTATTAAATATTAGATCTCTTACATCTAAAGCGCTAATGGTTAATGAACTCATTACTGATCAGGAGTTTAATGTACTGTGTTTAACAGAAACATGGATTAAGCCAAATGAATATATAGCATTAAATGAAGCGAGTCCTCCTGGATACAGTTATATACACCAGCCTCGTCTAACTGGCAGAGGAGGAGGCGTCGCGGTTATTTATAATGATTATGTAGGTGTAACACACAAACCTGGTTATAAATTTAATACATTTGAAGTTCTTCATACTCATATAATGTATGTAGCCTCGAAAAATAAGTCTACCCAGTTAATTCCATTGCTTATTATTTACAGGCCCCCAGGGCCATATTCTGAGTTTCTTTCTGAATTTGCAGATTTTATCTCAGATTTGGTTATTTCCTTAGACAAAGCTTTAGTTGTCGGAGATTTTAATATTCACTTCGATAACCCAGAAGACCCTTTAAAAACAGTGTTTGTGTCCATCTTAGATTCAGTCGGGATTAAGCAGAATGTCATAGGACCGACCCATAATGGTGGTCACACCCTTGATCTAATACTAACATTCAGATTAAACGTAGACAATATAGTCATACTTCCACAGTCTGAAGTTATCTCAGATCATTGTCTCATCTCATTCAAAATATGTCTGAGTAATAATATATGCACCTCACCACGCTACTGTATTAAACGTACTTTCACGTCAACTACTGCACAGAGCTTTATAAATGATCTCCCAGAGCTGTCAACTTTGATTGGGTCACTGTCAGCCCCTGCAGAACTCGATCAGGCAACTGAATGCTTAGAGTCAACATTCCGCCATACTTTAGATAATGTAGCTCCTCTAAAAAGGAAAATGGTCAGAGACAAAAAATTAGCACCCTGGTATAATGATGACACTCGCACATTAAAACAGACCACTCGAAAATTGGAACGTAAATGGCGTCAAACAAAATTGGTAGTGTTCAAATTAGCTTGGAAGGAGAGCTTCCTGAAGTATAGAAAAGCTCTTAGTGCTGCGAGATCAACATATTTCTCCTCCCTAATAGAAGATAACAAAAATAATCCTAGATTCCTATTTAATACTGTAGCAAAATTAACCAGGAATAAGTCCACTATCAACACATGCACACCTGCAGTATGTAGTAGCAACGACTTCATGAATTTTTTTAATGACAAAATTGAGAATATCCGACAAAAAATTCAAACTACTAATTTAAGGTTAGACAATGAAAGTGACTTTGTAGTTAACAATATAACTGTATCAGATCATCAGTTAGAATGTTTTACTCCCCTAAAAGAAACTGAATTACTTTCATTAATCTCTACATCAAAAGCCAACTTGCGTACTAGATCCCTTACCGACACATCTATTCAAACAGATAATGCCTGGAGTAATTGAACCGCTTCTAAAAATAATAAATTCTTCTCTTATGATTGGCTATGTACCCAAATCCTTTAAACTAGCAGTTATCAAACCCCTGATTAAAAAACCTGACCTTGATCCCTGTCAGCTGTCCAATTATCGGCCAATATCAAACCTCCCCTTTATCTCCAAGATCCTTGAAAAAGCTGTGGCACAGCAGTTATGCTCATATTTACATAGGAATAACATCCATGAGGTGTATCAGTCAGGATTTAGACCTCATCATGGCACAGAGACAGCACTGGTTGAAGTAGTAAACGACCTACTGTTGGCGTCTGATCAGGGCTGTGTCTCGCTACTTGTGTTGCTTGACCTTAGTGCAGCATTTGATACCATTGATCATTCCATTCTTCTGGATAGACTAGAAAATGTTGTGGGAGTTAAGGGAATGGCCCTCTCCTGGCTCAGGTCTTATCTAACTGATCGTTATCAGTATGTTGATATAAATGGTGATATTTCTAGACGTACCGAGGTAAAGTTTGGTGTTCCACAAGGTTCTGTCTTGGGTCCACTGCTTTTTTCTCTATATATGTTACCTCTGGGCGATATTATTCGTAAACATTGTATTAGTTTCCACTGTTATGCTGATGACACACAGTTGTATGTCTCTGCAAAACCTGATGAGAGACACCAGCTTAATAAAATTGAGGAATGTGTTAAGGACATTAGACACTGGATGCTTATAAATTTCCTTCTGCTTAACTCTGACAAGACTGAAGTACTTGTGCTAGGACCACATACAGCTAGAAGTAAGTTTTCTGATTCCACAGTAAGTCTGGATGGCCTTTCTGTTTCTTCACCTGCAGCAGTAAAAGACCTCGGAGTGATTATTGACCCCAGTCTTTCATTCGAAACTCACATTGATAACATCACCCGGATAGCTTTCTTTCATCTCAGAAATATTGCAAAGATAAGAAATTTAATGTCATTGCATGATGCAGAAAAACTAGTCCATGCTTTCGTTACCTCCAGGTTGGATTATTGTAATGCCTTACTGTCTGGATGTTCCAATAAGTGCATAAACAAGCTCCAGTTAGTTCAAAATGCCGCAGCAAGAGTCCTTACTAGAACTAGAAAATATGACCACATCACGCCTGTCTTATCCACACTGCATTGGCTCCCAATCAAATTTCGTATTGATTATAAAATACTACTATTGACCTTTAAAGCACTAAATGGTCTCGCACCACAGTACCTGAGTGAATTTCTGCTCCTCTATGACCCACCACGCCTACTTAGATCAAAAGGTGCAGGCTATCTGCTGGTACCTCGTATAGTGAAGGCTACATCAGGGGGCAGAGCCTTTTCTTACAAAGCCCCACTGTTATGGAACAGCCTTCCAAGTAATGTTCGGGAATCAGACACAGTCTCAGCATTTAAGTCTAGGCTGAAAACATATCTGTTTAGTCAAGCCTTTTGTTAATGGTGTTTATGAGGTAAAGGAGTAGATCTGGAGGGTCCTCAGACATAGAGTGTTTTGGTAAACTGGGATGTATGGATGCTGTCAGTCCCCACTCGCTTGCTCACTCGAGTTTGTTGACGGTGTAGTGGCTGGCTGCTTTATGTCCCGGGGCTCCCTCATGCCTGTGTTACCTTCTGGCTCTCTCCTTTTAGTTATGCTGTCATAGTTAGTTGCCGGAGTCCCCGCTTGTACTCGGTGCAATATGTATACTGTTCCTACTTATTCAGGTGACATTGGGCATACCTAACCACCTGTGTTTTCTCTCTCTCCCCCCCACCCCAAATCTGTCCCTCTGAGTTACATGGAGTCAACAGGAAATCTTTTGGTGGAGACGGTGGGGACCTCGACTGGCTATCATAGCCTGCAGGGAATCGGCCGTCAGACATTCTGTCGCATGTCCCAGACCCGGTGAAATGTAACTGAATTGTCTTGGCCAGGCCTAAGGGTCCCTTCTGTATCTCATCATTGCTGAGGAGTGTGCTCCCATCACCCAATCAAGCATCCAGCCAGAGCAGGTCATGATATATTTTTTACCATATTAACATGCCATTGTGTGTTATGCCTGATGTAAAGACTCTCGTCTCTGCGAGCCTACCACACAGATTTAATACTTGTCATTTTTAGGGCATACCTAACAACATGTTTTCTTTCTCTCTCTCTCTCTCTCCCCCCCCATCTGTCCCTCTGAGTTACATGTTGATCCTGGGATTGAGATGCTGGCCTCTTCTGCCCCTCGGACCTGCTTGATCCATCCTGGTGCCCTGTGTCTGGTCGGAGTTTTATCGCCCCACTCCTGTGAAGGACGGCCCCATGAGGACAGTTGAGGGTTATACCTGTTAAAACTGTTAATATTATAGTCAGGCTGTCTGTTGTTGCCCAAATGAGGATGGGTTCCCTTTTGAGTCTGGTTCCTCTCGAGGTTTCTTCCTCATGTCGTCTGAGGGAGTTTTTCCTTGCCACCGTCGCCACAGGCTTGCTCATTGGGGATAGATTAGGGATAAAATTAGCTCATGTTTTAAGTCGTTCAAATTCTGTAAAGCTGCTTTGCGACAATGTTTATTGTTAAAAGCGCTGTACAAATAAACTTGATTTGATTTGATTTTGCAGTAAGTGCTGCGAATGAGGGATTGCCTGGACCAATACAGAGAAAAGGCTACAGAGAATCTGAGAGAGGCATAGAAGGCCCAAAAGCTCTGGTATGACCAGTATGCCAGACACCGTGAGTACAAGCCAGGTCAGAAGGTCCTGTTGCTGCTTCCCACCAGTACCAGCAAGCTCCTTGCGAAATGGCAAGGCCCTTATGTCATCACCAAGAGTATGGGTCCAGTTACCTACGAGGTACATCATCCTGACAAGGGCAAGACTAAACAGGTGTACCATGTGAACTTGATGAAGGAGTGGAAGGAGATGAAGACAGATGAAATAAACGCAAAGACAGAGGTGGACAGAAAGGAGGTGAAGGAGGTGACGGCAGAGGTGGACAGAATGGAAGCCAAGGTGATGATGGTGCGGAGGGTGGAGGCAGATAGAGAGGATGAAGACGATGTGCAGACCTGGCAGCAGCAGAGAGAGGCAGAACCAACCCTTGATCATTTGAAGAATGACCTACAGAGGGATCTGCTGAAGGTCTTTGACCTCTTCCCAGCTTTGTTCCAGCCTAGACCGGGCTGCACTGGAGTGCTGGAGCACAGAATACATTTAAAAAGACCCTACTCCAATTCGGCAAAGGCCTTACAGGGTGCCGGAGACCCTGGTGTCTGGACTGAGGGAAGAAATTCAAACCATGCAGGAGCTGGGGGTCATTGAGCCGTCAACAAGCGAATGGAGCAGTCCAATTGTAGTTGTCCCAAAAAGGGATGGGTCCCTGAGGATATGCATGGACTTTAGGAAACAACACAGTGTCACAGTTTGATGCCTATCCAATGCCCCGAATAGATGACCTGCTAGAAAAGACTGGTCATGCCAGGTACATCACAATGCTAGACCTTTGCAAAGGTTACTGGCAGGTGCCACAGGAGGAGAAGTCCAGGGACTATACAGCGTTCAGAACACCTGTAGGGCTCTTTCAGTTTACCGTAATGCCCTTCGGGCTGCATGGAGCCCCAGCAACTTTCCAACGACTTATGGACAGAGTCCTACAGGGGTGTGACAACTGCTGTTCTGCCTGTTTGGATGACGTGGTCATTTTTAGCCAGACCTGGGCAGAACATTGCCATCACTTGTGGAGGGTTCTCCACCGTATCCAAGAGGCAGAACTGACCTTGAATGTCCAGAAGTGTGAATGGGCCAAGGCTGAAACCAAGTACCTGGGATCGCTTGTTGGCAATGGGGAGGTTCGGCCACAAGTGGACAAGGTGGAGGCCATTAAGAACAGTTCATGTCCTTGCACCAGAAAACAGGTCAGGTCTTTCCTGGGTCTTGTTGGGTGGTATCAGCATTTCATACCCAATTTTTCCACCATTGCCGCACCCCTAACTGACCTTACAAGCAAAGCCGCCAAGAATCCAGTTGAGTGGACGGAAGTGTGAGAGAGCGTTCACTACCCTGAAGAAATGTCTGTGTTCCTCTCCTGTTCTGTGAAGTGCCGACTTCACTCAGCGATTTCTTGTGCAGGTTGATGCCTCATCTGTGGGGATTGGGGCAGTCCTGGCACAAGGGAAGCCAGGAGAAGAAAGACCAGTCCTCTATCTCAGCCGGAAGATGCTGCCCAGGGAACAAAGGTACTCCACCATTGAAAAAGAATGCCTTGCAATTAAATGGGCACTGGATAGCCTTCGTTATTATCTGCTAGGAAGAGAGTTTGATCTGGATACTGACCATTGGGCCCTGATGTGGATACAGACCATGAAGGACCATAATGCCAGAGTGACAAGATGGTATCTGGCGTTACAGCCCTATAGGTTCCAGATCCGTCATAGAGCGGGAAAACAAAATCTGATGGCTGACTACCTGTCCAGATTGTCGATGCTCTGCAATCTAGGAGAAGGGGGAGGTAATGTGACAGAGGGCTCTATCTAGCTCCTCAAGTCTGTTTTCCCTATCCCAGTTAGTTACTACAGCAGGGGTGCACACTTGACTTTAGTAGCAACACACACCACACGCAAATACAATTAAACTCGCGTCTTTTTCCCTACTGTGGTAAAACCATAACTCATTAAAATAAACATGTACTTACTTGTTTGAGCTGTCTAGGTAATGTTAGTTGTGTCTTGTGTTTGATTTGTTTTTTCTGTCTTGTCCATCTTTTCCATGGGGTTTTAGTCCGGTCGGCATTTGTTTGGGGAGGGTTTGAATGGCTTGCGCGCCGCCATGACAGGCCAACCCGAGCAGCTATAACAGAGGGCTAATTCAGTAGCATGAGGGCTGCGCAATGCAGCATGGGTACGGGCAAAACCAAGTTTTGAGGGGCGTTTTGCAAATCAATGAAATAATACAGTAATGTTTGTGGGGTATAAACTGTTATAAAATGGATACTTATGCAGGGTATTGTTAAAGCTATTTGATGGCTGTGTTATTTATGTCTAAAAATGTTTACTTGTAATTTATTTTTAAAAACTGTAATGGCATGACCTGGGGGAGGGGCTGAGAGTATAAAATGTTCACCCTGATCATTCTGTGGGAGAGTGAAGGAGAAGCAACAGAGTACTAGCTCAGGTAACTAATTGTAATGCAGATTGTGGCTGTAGTTGTTGGATGTAAACTGAACGAAATTGTTTTGGAATATTCTTGTTTGATTTGTTTTATTAAGAAAGTATTTTTTTTCTTTAGTTTTTTTTTTTTAGTAAATTTTGCTACTGACCAGCTTTATTTATAATTCTCACCTTTGCAGTGTTGGACTATTTGGGAGCACTTTGTAAAATAAACACCTTGCACCAAAGTGCTGCTGTGGCGGAGCCAGTTTATTTATGAGTGGACCTACACCTGAGCTGTGCTACTCTATGACATATGATGTCAGAAGTGGGATTGGCCAGCCACAGAAAGTTCATCTGAAAGATCCAAAATGGCGGATGCAAAGGACGATGAGTGGGCAGATGCCTCGGAGGAGCAGTTGGAGCAGACGCACCTGAGCTGTGCTACTCTGTGACAGCATGTGAACACCTTTCTGAAAACACAAGAAAGAATGGAGTGATATTTACTTCATAGCGATTATTTCCTGTAAAATAAACAGCCATCAAGTGCAGTAAAAGACCTCTTATCTTTGTGTGTGTGCGTGTGTGTGTGTGTGTGTTTACTTATTATACAGTGGTGCTTGAAAGTTTGTGAACTCTTTAGAATTTTCTATATATCTATATGAATATGACCTAAAACATCTTCAGGTTTTCACACAAGTCCTAAAAGTAGATAAGGAGAACCCAGTTAAACAAATGAGACAAAAATATTGTACTCAGTCATTTATTTATTGAGGAAAATTATCCAATTACATATCTGAGTGGCAAAAGTATGTGAACCTTTGCTTTCAGTATCTGGTGTGACCCCCTTGTGCAGCAATAACTGCAACTAAACATTTCCAGTAACTGTTGATCAGTCCTGCACACCGGCTTGGAGGAATTTTAGCCCATTCCTCTGTGCAGAACAGCTTCAACTCTGGGATGTTGGTGGGTTTCCTCACATGAACTGCTCACTTCAGGTCCTTCCACAACATTTTGTTTGGATTAAGGTCAGAACTTTGACTTGGCCATTCCAAAACATTAAGGCCAAGTTTACATTAGACCGTATCTGTCTCGTTTTCTTCGTGGATGCACTGTCCATTTACACTAAACCGCCTGGAAACGCCGGGAAACGGGAATCAGCCAGGGTCCACGTATTCAATCAGATCGTGTCAGCTCCGGTGCTGTGTAAACATTGAGATACGCAGATACGCTGTGCTGAGCTCTAGCTGGCGTCATCATTGGACAACGTCACTGTGACATCCACCTTCCTGATTCGCTGGCGTTGGTCATGTGACGCGACTGCTGAAAAACGGCGCGGACTTCCACCTTGTATCACCTTTCATTAAAGAGTATAAAAAAGTATGAAAATACTGCAAATACTGATGCAAATACTGCCCATTGTGTAGTTATGATTGTCTTTAGGCTTGCCATCCTTCCACTTGCAAGTGGTAAGTGATATGCGCTGGGATCACACACACAGCGGCTCAGTCCCGAATCGTGGCTCGTGCACTTCACTCGCGCGCTGTGTGACCTGCACAGGGCCGGAGTGCGCACCCTCCAGAGGGCACTCGCTGTTCAGGGCGGAGTGATTTGGAGCGCAGGATGCCTGCGGAGCCGAGCGTATCCGTGTATTGGTGTTGCTGTGTGCACGCAAATCGTGTATTGGTGTTGCTGTGTGCACACTAATCATTTTAAAAACGTTAATATGATGATCCACTGATACAGTCTAATGTAAACATGGGCTAACTTTATTCTTCAACCATTCTTTGGTCGAACGACTTGTGTGCTTAGGGTCGTTGTCTTGCTGCATGACCCACCTTCTCTTGAGATTCAGTTCATGGACAGATGTCCTGACATTTTCCTTTAGAATTCACTGGTATCATTCAGAATTCATTGTTCCATCAATGACGGCAAGCTGCCCTGGCCCAGATGCAGCAAAACAGGCCCAAACCATGACACCACCACCATGTTTCACAGATGGGATAAGGTTCTTATGCTGGAATGCAGTGTTTTCCTTTCTCCAAAAATAACACTTCTCATGTAAGCCAAAAAAGTTATTTGTCTGTCTCATCCATCCACAAAACATTTTTCCAATAGTTTTCTGGCTTGTCCACATGATCTTTAGCAAACTGCAGACAAGCAGCAATGTTCTTTTTGGAGAGCAGTGGCTTTCTCCTTGCAACCCTGCCATGCACACCATTGTTGTTCAGTGTTCTCCTGATGGCGGACTCATGAACATTAACATTAGCCAATGTGAGAGAGGCTTTCAGTTGCTTAGAAGTTACCTTGGGGTCCTTTGCGATCTCACCATCTATTACATGCCTTGCTCTTGGGAGTGATCTTTATTGGTTGACTACACCTGGGGAGGGTGACAATGGTCTTGAATTTCCTCCATTTGTACATGTAGATCTTCGAGCGAGTCGGTGGAGCACAGAAGTACAGCAGGCCAGAACTGAGTTTCCCAAAACTCTTTACTTTTGCACTTTTCAGTGATTTCACAATCTCCCAGCCACACACACACACACACGTCATCTGGTTGGGGAGAGAGCTACCTTCCTCTGCTCTCTCTCTCCATTTATAGGGTGCGGTCACCGGGGAAGACACACAAACACAGGGTAACTGACATCAGGTGCAGTGATTCTGCCACTTACCTTCCCTGACTCCGCCCTCCGTTCACAGACTGACACTTGACCACACCCCCGCTGCCACAGTACACAATCTGTCTGACTGTGGATTGGTGGAGTCCAAACTCTTTATTGAGATGGTTTTGTAACCTTTTCCAGCCTGATGAGCATCAACAACATTTTTTTCTGAGGTCCTCAGAAATCTTTGTTCGAGCCATGATACACTTCCACAAACGTGTCTTGAAGATCAGACTTTGATAGATAACTGTTGTTTAAATAACAGGGTGCACGCTAACACCTGATTGTCATCCCATTGATTGAAAACACCTGATTCTACAATCCCAATTCCAAAAAAGTTGGGACAAAGTACAAATTGTAAATAAAAATGGAATGCAATAATGTGGAAGTTTCAAAATTCCATATTTAATTCAGAATAGAACATAGATGACATATCAAATGTTTAAACTGAGAAAATGTATCATTTAAAGAGAAAAATTAGGTGATTTTAAATTTCATGACAACAACACATCTCAAAAAAGTTGGGACAAGGCCATGTTTACCACTGTGAGGCATCCCCTTTTCTCTTTACAACAGTCTGTAAATGTCTGGGGACTGAGGAGACAAGTTGCTCAAGTTTAAGGATAGGAATGTTAACCCATTCTTGTCTAAT
Source organism: Neoarius graeffei (assembly GCF_027579695.1). Lineage (NCBI taxonomy): Eukaryota > Metazoa > Chordata > Actinopteri > Siluriformes > Ariidae > Neoarius > Neoarius graeffei. Next base: position 10,229,736 of record NC_083587.1, read on the forward strand.
GTAGGATTCTAGTTGCTCAACTGTCTTGGGTCTTTTTTGTCGTATCTTCAGTTTTATGATGCGCCAAATGGGTGAAAGATCTGGACTGCAGGCTGGCCAGTTCAGTACCCAGACCCTTCTTCTATGCAGCCATGATGCTGTAATTGATGCAGTATGTGCTTTGGCATTGTCATGCTGGAAGATGCAAGGTCTTCCCTGAAAGAAACGTCATCTGGATGGGAGCATATGTTGCTCTAGAACCTGGATATACCTTTCAGCATTGATGGTATCTTTCCAGATGTGTAAGCTGCCCATGCCACATGCACACACACCAACCATGTATGCAATCCCATACCATCAGAGATGCAGGCTTCTGAACTGAGCGCTGATGATAACTTGGGTCGTCCTTCTCCTCTTCAGTCCAAATGACACGGCGTCCCTGATTTCCATTAAGAACTTCAAATTTTGATTCGTCTGACCACAGAACAGTTTTCCACTTTGCCACAGTCCATTTTAAATGAGCCTTGACCCAGAGAAGATGTCTGCACTTCTGGATCATGTTTAGATACGGCTTCTTCTTTGAACTATAGGGTTTTAGCTGGCAACGGCAGATGGCACGGTGAATTGTGTTCACAGATCATGTTCTCTGGAAATATTCCTGAGCCCATTTTGTGATTTCCAATACAGAAGCATGCCTGTATGTGATGCAGTGCCATCTAAGGGCCCGAAGATCACGGGCACCCAGTATGGTTTTCCAGCCTTGACCCTTACACACAGATTCTTCCAGATTCTCTGAATCTTTTGATGATATTATGCACTGTAGATGATGATGCACTATATTGCCAAAAGTATTCGCTCACCTGCCTTAACTCATATATGAGCTTCAGTGACATCCCATTCCTAATCCATAGGGTTCAACATGACATTGGTCCACCCTTTGCAGCTAGAACAGCTTCAATTCTTCTGGGAAGGCTGTCCACAAGGTTTAGGAGTGTGTTTATGGGAATTTTTGACCATTCTTCCAGAAGCACATTTGTGAGGTTACACACTGATGTTGGAGGAGAAGGTCTGGCTCGCAGTCTCCACTGTAATTCATCCCAAAGGTGTTCTATCGGGTTGAGGTCAGGACGCTGTGCAGGCCAGTCAAGTTCATCCACACCAGACTCTGTCATCCATGTCTTTATGGACCTTGACTGTGCACCAGTGCACAAAGCATGTTGGAAGAGGAAGGGGCCGGCTCCAAACTGTAAAAACAGTCTGCATGCTTAGGGGCTTGATTTTATACACCTGTGGCCATGGAAGTGATTGGAACACCTGATTCCAATAATTTGGATGGGTGAGCAAATACTTTTGGCAATATAGTGTAGATGTTAAACCAGATTTGTCCTCAGGAGCGAGCTATAACTAGTAGCCGAAGCTCCAAAGGAATTTAATTGTTTCTTCATAAGCATCATTTTCATTTTTCCAAAACTTTCCGCAATATTCTCACTGTTCCTAACAAGGCAGTCTTTTGGAGATGTTCTATTTTAATACTCATGTTGACCTTTTTAATCCATTGATCCAACTTCTTTGGTTCATTCTATAATTAGGGGTACATGTCATGCCACAGGTTGTATTTATCAATTTTACGAAATATTCACTTCAAAAAATTATCAGTTTTACATTGGTACACATTCTTTAATACAAAACGTCAGAAAGTCCCATCATTTATTTTGCAGAAATTGCATACACTACATTGGAATTTTTTTTTGTGCTGTCCGTTTTGTTAAAGGTCAAGGTTTGCTCTCCAAATTAACAGTAGGATGCATGTTTTTGTATATTATTTTCATCATTTTTTGTTGAAAATAACCATTAAAACATGATAAAGATGTTTTTAAATCTATTTGACTCACTACTATATATTCAATTATTCACTTTGCACGTGTCTGAGAAATCTCTGTCAACTGTGTTAGCCATTGGCAAAACTCCTTTAACTCAGCAATGGTTTGCTCCAAAGTCACCTGTCCAACAGCATGTGATGTCACTTCCTTCAGGGGAGGAAATTTTAACTTCAGTGTAGTCTGTCTTTTCTCCTCCTCCTCAATATTTCATCAATATTATTGTCTGCACATAGAGTGGGTTAATTGCTTGTCAACTGTGTTATCAACATGTTCGTGTGCACTTGATTTAGATATTATAACACTGTAGAGAAAGATTGTTTAAACATACGTGGCATGTTAGCACCTAGCGGCTAGCACAAGGGCCTAAAATGAAAGAAATGTCAACTGTGTTGCCCATCAAATGTTGGTGGAATGGAAGAACATGTCTGCTTTGGCACAATCAGCTTATCAAAAGAAAATGGCCCCGCAGCCATATGGACCCATCTATCCCCAATACTTGACCTGGTCAAGGCTTCCTCTCCCAATGTGACTGTGGTACACAGTTTTTCACAGTATACTTAGTTTCTTTTAACTGCTATTTATTTTACTACACAAACTATGTTCAGAACACTCGTGTTTTTTCTGCTTGTTTGGGGACTTCTGTTTGCACTCACGTCGGGGCAGCCGGCGTATAGCCATGGGGCTATTGTTTACACCAGGGAACCGCTGCTAGCACTCAGTAACACCGCTGTGATCCCTGAGGAGATTCTGGATATACCATGGGAATTAAGTAGGTGGAGAAGGGGAACATATGCCGGCGCTGAGCATCGTGCCAGGAAGAGATGCTACAAACCCGTCCTTCCATCTGTTATCATGGGGACTGTAAGATCTCTTCCCAATAAAATGGATGAGTTAGCGGCGCTGACTCGGCACCAGCGAGAATACTGGAAGTGTAGTCTGATGCTGTTTACAGAAACATGGCTAACCAAGTTAACTTCGGATGCTAACATCGTGCTTGATGGCTTCCAAATTCACTATGCAGACAGGACAAAGTTGAGTGGTAAGAGGAAAGGAGGGTGACTGGCTGTGTTTATCAACAATAGATGGTGTAACCCGGGACATCACTATTAAAGAGAAACTCTGCAGTAAAGATATTGAACTGTTAGCTGTTAGCATGAGGCCATATTATTTACCAAGGGAATTCTTGCATGTTATCCTGATAATTGCTTACATTCCGCCCTCTGCTGACACAAAGGAGGCATGTGATGTCATCCACTTGGTCACTAGCAGACTGCAGACACAGCATCCACAGGCTCTCATCTTGATCTCTGGGGATTTTAACCATGCTTCCCTGTCCTCCACTCTTCCCAATTTCAAACAGTATGTAACATGCAGCACAAGAGACAATAAGACATTGGATCTGTTTTATGACAACACCAAGGAAGCATATAATACACACACCCCCTGGCAAATCTGACCACAACCTAGTGCATCTCCTGCCAGTCTACAGATCTATTGTTCACAAACATCCAGTCAAGACACAACAGGTGAGAAGCTGGACTGATGAGTCTTTGAAAGACTGCTTTGACACTACAGACTGGGATGTTCTAGGTGAGCCCCACCAGGATATAGACCACCTCATGAGCTGCATCACAGACTACATAAACTTCTGTGTAGAGAACATTGTGTTCACTAAAACAGTACGGTGCTTCTCAAACAACAAACCCTGGGTCACTCCTGAGCTGAAGGCTCTCCTGAGTGAGAAGAGTGTATTCAAATCAGGAAACAGAGGAATTGAGAAGGGTACAGAAGGAGCTGAGAAGAAAGATCAGGGAAGGCAAAGACCACTACAGGAAGAGGATGGAGGATCAGCTGCAGCAAAGCAATGTGAGTGGAGTCTGGAAGGGCCTTAAAACCATCTCAGGACTTAAGGAGTCCAATACGCAGCTTAGAGGAGAGTTGCAATGGGCAAACAACCTGAACAACTTCTTTAACAGATTTGATCAGGCACCAGCCCTTCCCCCAGATCAGCCCACTGTTACCGTCACTGCTACTGTCTCTTCCTGGTCATAGTCACCCAGCTCACAGACCTTCTCACCCTCTCAGCACCCCTCAACCATCATACCTCCAGCTCAGTGCTTCACACCTCTGTGCACAGCACCTAGCACTCAGCTGTGTTGTTCTTTGTCATTGGACAGAGAACAAGTCAGGAGGGAACTGAGTAAGATGAAGGGAAGAAAGGCTGCAGGTCCAGATAGCATCAACCCCAGGCTCCTGATGCATTGTGCTGACAAGCTGTGTGGAATAGTGCGGGACATTTTCAACTTGAGCCTGGAACAAGAAAGACTGCCAGTCCTTTGGAAGACATTGCGTGTAGTTCCGATACCGAAAACTGCACACCCAACCGATTTAAATGGATACAGACAAGTGGCGCTGACCTCTCACCTGATGAAGGTTCTGCAAAGACTTGTTCTGGCATATCTCCGCCCACTGGTGGGGACAGCTGTGGATCCCCTGCAGTTTGCCTACCAGCAGTAGCGGCTCCTGAATTTTTTTCGGGGGGGGGGGCAATTTTCCCCCGTTATGTCTACATGGACCATAAATGTCCACAGGACTGAAGTAAATTGACCTAGGTAGCAAATCAATTGGCCAAACTTGTTTTTGCCTGGTAAATTCAGATATCAATTTCGACAATATCTCTTTTCTCCACTAGGTGGCAACACTGAACAAGTTAAAAGTGGCAAACTAAGGTAGCCTAGTAAACTAGACCCACCCGCCTAGCAGCCAAAAATATTTTTGCCTACGAGTGGCAAATATTCACATTTAGTCTGGCTTGCCAGGCTAAAACTAAGGAAGATTCATTGTGAAGCCTTCAAAGCAAAACATTTGGCATCACAATCAATTAATATTACATTACTAATTTATTTTCTCATATTTTTACAGTATTCTATAATAAGTAGACACAAATTCTTAATTATAAACATATTCTAATTTCTTCATTCTAAAGAATGCAGTTAAAGTGGCAGGATATAAATCCAAAACAAGTGTTTATTTAAGTTTTGAAAAAGATGAAGAAAAGCATAACCATCAAACAAACATGTGCAGCTTAATTATGTGTTTTTAATATGGAATTGTACCATTTTAACAACAAATAATAATTCTAAAATTCTGCAGGTTTTTTTCCCAAGAATTCCTCCAGAAAGCCATGCCTTAAAAGGAAATTTAAAGTATTACAAGCATGTCAATGAACACAAAAGGCTTTAGTTATTTAGCTATATACACACAAGGTTACACAAGGTTTTGTAGTCAGTGCAACTTGGCTTAACAAGTTGGAAAAAAGGTAAGGTGCTGCTGGCTCCAATGAACACATACTGTACAATATATAAAAACTGAAAACATGCTTAATTTACACCAAGTCAGAGAGAACTTGAGGCTACTGAAATATTCCAAGCATGGCAATGTTAAACTGCCATGGGTAACACACACACACACACACAAACTTTTGCCTAGTAAATTCAAATATCAGATATCACTGTACCGTCTGCTGTGCTACTTCCAGGGTGGAAGAGAATGCAAGGGTAGCAAAAAAAGAGCTACATCACAGCCTGCTAGCCAAGTTTTCCGGTGGTACCAGTTCTTGTTAAAACCTCTTGAGTAGGTCTTCTCCCCTTTTGTAGACACTTGCTTGATGCTTAAATTCGATCTAGGAGGTCCTAGCTGTTTGATTGCCGTTTTCTCCTCATTGGTACGACGACTAAAGGGAACTTCTTTCAGAGACGCTATCGTATTGTTGCACTCAACACTCACCATCTTCTTCATAGAATGTTCACACATTTCCCACGCAAGTTGCGTTTTCCAGCCCAAAATTATGTTCAAAACCCACCAAAATGCTAGCCTGGGAAATCCCATGCTGCTTTGCACAATCGTTCCGATCTGAAAAGACAGCATGGAAACTATGGTCTAAAGGCTCGCCTGAGTTAGGGAGCCAATCAGAGAGTGGGGAGGGGTGGAAAGACGGTGACGCGTACTACTCGACAAACGGAAGCTTGTAGTTTATTTGGGACTGTTTACGGATCACATTTAACATGGCGGCGAGCGATACGAACCAAACTTTCGATCAAGCTTTAGACACTGTTCTGAATAGTTTAGAGCGAAAGTTTGTTTTAAAAAAAGAACAGTTTTGTTTTGCCTTCTTTTTCTCTTTCCTTCTCTTCTTAGTCGCTCTAACTACGTCACTGGGTACAACTGCCATGATTGGCCATGGGCTACGTATACGCCAAATGATAGACATTTGCAACGTCCAATAAACGGCCGTTGACAATCGTAAACCACACCTCCCCTACGAGAAATTCAATAGGCGGATTCCAGACCATATTTCACTTGTGATATGGTCTGGTGTTAACCAGACTACCAAAATGCACTTAAAAGCACCCAATCTGGCAACACTTGCGCGGTGCAACAGGCATATGATGTAAGCACGCTGCTTGTGCGAGCACATAAAACCTAATAGAAAATGCATTGGGAGCGTGATTTTCGAAAAAAACGTACGTACCATTATGGTCAATGGGAGATTTTGGGGCAAATCTGAACCTGACAGAAATCGCCCCAAAAGGGCGTGGCTACACCAGGCACGACCTTAGCCTGATTGGACAATGACATTACTGTTGCCGTGGTAGTAGGAGTAGATAAAAAAAAAAATCTCCCTCCCTGTTTGGGAGTGCGTCGCCCAAATCGCCCCTATTAACGAGCCGCCAGTGCCTACCAGCCAAGCATCAGGGTGGAAGATGCAGTCATCTACCTGTTTCACATATCTCTCTCTCATCTTGAAAAGGCAGGAAGCACTGTTAGAATCATGTTCTCCAATCTACAGTGGTGCTTGAAAGTTTGTAAACCCTTTAGAATTTTCTATATTTCTGCATAAATATGACTTAAAACATCAGATTTTCACACAAGTCCTAAAAGTAGATAGAGAGAACCCAGTTAAACAAATGAGACAAAAATATTATACTTGGTCATTTTGTTGCCAGATGTTGTGAGGGGACAAGAAGTCTGATGACAGAGCAGAAGATTCCAGGATTGACTCCTGGCTCACTCAACTTAGCTCTCTCTTACCCCATTTAAGGTCCTGGGCCCAGCTGTTTGTTAACTCCAACAAAGCACAACGACTGAACTCAGAATCTGACCACAACAGCTGCTGTTCAGTGTTAAAGCTAATCTTAACACAATGAGCTCAAACCTGTACAGGAGGAAAGGGTAAAGGTCCGGGTTTTCACTACACCAGGCCAAATGTGTGCAAGTGCATCCAGCTGTTTTTCCAACATCTTATTTCCTGGCAAAGTAAAAAAAAATAAAAAATACTGTAACACTTTCAACTAAGGGTGGAGCACAGAGGACGGCAGGACAGAGATCAGGTTTGTCAATTACGGCTTTTATTGCCACACTTTTCAGTCTAACAATACGCTCACACCGATGCACACACACAACCGGCATCTGGTTTCAGGATCAGCTCCTCTGCTCTCGCTCTCCCTCCTGAAATAGGGCGAGGTCACTGGGAAGACACACACAAACAGGTTAATTGCCGTTAGGTGTAGTTATTCTGCCACTTACCTTCCCTGACTCTGCCCTCCTGTCACAGACCGGCGCTTGACCACGCCCCTGCTGCCACATACCCCCACCGCCTGACTCAGGCCGGGCGGCTGTCCGGCCCGCAGCCGACTCCCCCCCCCCGACAGGAGAGGAAGTCCGCCATGACCATCTGCACCCCCGGCCTGTGGACCACCTTAAAATTGAAGGGTTGGAGTGCCAGATACCAATGGGTGATCCATGCGTTGGCATCTTTCATGCGGTGGAGCCACTGGAGGGGCGCGTGGTCTGAACAGAGGGTGAAAGGGTGCCCCAGCAGGTAGTAACGGAGGGCAAGGACCGCCCACTTGATCGCCAGACACTCTTTTTCAATAGTGCTGTAGTGCCCCTCATGCACTGACAGCTTCCTACTGATGTAGAGGACAGGGCGGTCCTCCCCCTCCACCTCCTGGGACAAAACTGCCCCCAGCCCTCTGTCCGACGCATTGGTCTGCAACACAGAGGGGAGAGAAAAGTCAGGGGAGTGTAGAAGTGGCCCCCCACACAGTGCAGCCTTTACCTCTGAAAAAGCCCACTGGCATTGCTCCGTCCACTGGACCAGATCTGGGGCCCCCTTTTTAGTGAGATCAGTCAGCGGGCTGGTGACATCTGGATAATTAAGTATAAACCTACGGTAATAGCCAGCCAGCCCCAGGAACTGTCTCACCCCCTTTTTGGTCTTGGGCCTCGGGCAGGCCACAATCGCTGCGGTCTTATTAATTTGGGGATGCACCTGCCCGTTGCCTAAGTGGAAGCCCAGATACTGTACTTCCACCCGCCCAATCGCACACTTCTTTGGGTTGGCTGTGAGCCCCGCTCGCCTCAGCAACCTAAGGATGGCCCTCAGATGTTCAAGGTGCCTCGGCCAGTCATTACTATAGATGATGATATCATCTAGATACGCGGCTGCATAAGTGGCGTGGGGGCGGAGGACTCTATCCATCAGCCGCTGAAACATAGCGGGTGCCCCAAACAGCCCAAACGGAAGGGTGACGAATTGGTGTAAACCAAACGGTGTGGAAAAGGCCGTTTTTTCTCGGGATAGGGGAGTCAAGGGGATCTGCCAATATCCCTTCATCAAATCCAGTGTCGAATAAAAGCGAGCAGTGCCAAGTCGATTGAGCAACTCATCAATACGAGGCATTGGGTATGCATCGAAATTAGACACCGCATTGACTTTTCTGTAGTCCACACAGAACCGGACCGACCCGTCGGCCTTGGGTACCAAGACCACCGGGCTGCTCCAGTCACTGTGGGACTCCTTGACGATGCCCATTTCAAGCATTGTCTCAAGTTCTTCCTGAACCACCTTTTTTTTTGTGTTCGGGTAGTCTGTAAGGGCGGCTACGCACTACTACCCCCAGGGGTGTCTCTATGTGGTGCTCTATGAGGTTATTGCGACCGGGCAGGGGCAAGAACACATCCAAAAACTCAGTCTGCAACTGGGCGACCTCTGTGAGCTGGGTCGGGGAGAGGTGGTCTCCACAGGGGACCAGAGGGGTACGTGATGTCAATGCCCCTTTTTGAACCTCCAGCCCCAGCTCCACCTTCTCCAGAACCACCGACACCAACGCCACGGGGACCTCCTCCTTCCAGAGTTTAAGCAGATTGAGGTGGTAAATTTGTAGTGCCCCACCCGTGTCCATTCGCCTCACCTCGTAGTTGACGTCCCCGACTCGTCGTGTGACCTCAAAGGGACCTTGCCACTTGGTGATCAATTTGGAGCTCGAAGTGGGCAATAGTACGAGTACTTTATCTCCCTGGGTGAACTCCCTAAGGCACATACCCTTGTTGTACAGGCGGGCTTGCCGTTCCTGGGCCTGCCGCAAATTCTCCTGGGTTAGGTAGGTGAGCGTGTGGAGTTTTGCTCACAGGTCCATAACGTATTGAATTTCGTTCTTGCTTTGTGAAGGTCCCTCCTCCCAATTTTCCTGCAGCACGTCTAGGATGCCGTGCGGCTTACACCCATATAATAATTCGAATGGGGAGAACCCTGTGGAGGCTTGGGGAACCTCTCGCACTGAGAACAACAAGGGCTCGAGCCACTTATCCCAATTACGTGTGTCCTCACTCACGAATTTTTTAATGATATTTTTGAGGGTGCGATTGAACCTTTCCCCTAAACCGTCCGTTTGTGGGTGAGACACACTGGTGCGGATCGGTTTAATCCCCAATAACCCATACAGTTCGCGCAGTGTGCGTGACATAAATGTAGTGCCTTGATCAGTCAGAATCTCTTTCGGGATTCCGACTTGGGAGATAACGCGGAAGAGTGCCTCTGCAATACTGCGTGCTGAGATATTGCTCAGAGGCACTGCTTCCGGGTATCGCGCTGCATAGTCCACCAGAACTAATATAAAGCGTTACCCTCGTGCTGACCGATCTAATGGCCCGACGAGATCCATCCCAATTCTCTCAAACGGGGTCTCGATCAATGGAAGAGGGCGCAAAGGCACTTTTGGAATGGCCGCTGGATTTACTAACTGGCATTCGCGGCATGCTGTACACCACCTACAAACATTGCCGTGAATCCCTGGCCAATAGAATCGGGCCATTATTCGGGCTAGTGTCTTATCCTGCCCTAAGTATCCAGCCGTGGGATTAAAGTGAGGCGCCTGGAATACCAATTCCTGGTGGCTCTTTGGAATCAAAAGCTGCGTGACTCGCTCTTTAGTTTGAGTGTCCTGCATCACTCAGTATAACCTATCCTTCATAATTGCGAAGTAGGGGAAGGATGGGGTGGCGTTCGGCTGGAGCGTTTGACCATCGATTACTCTCACTTGGTCAAACGCATGTCGCAGAGTCTCGTCTCGCGATTGCTCTAATGGGAAATCTGCGAGGGATTCCCCGAGAGAGAGGAGGGGCCGGCGGCTCCTCACTCTGACGCGGAGATGATGTAGATGGCTCTGTGACAGCTGCTCCCGCCAAAGCGACACCGGAACCTCCCCCTGTTAAATGGCAAGACCCACTCTTGACTAAGTGCGTCATTAAATCCCGAAATCCCGGCCAATCAGTCCCCAAAATTAAAGAGTGGGTAAGGCGAGGATTAACCACCGCCTTCACTATAACTTTTTCCCCTCTGAAACAAATGTGGACTGACACCAAAGGGTAGCTGTGAACGTCCCCATGCACACACAATACCTTCACCCCCTGTGCTCCCCCCCCAATGCCTCATTTTGCACCAGGCTTTGGTGAATTGAGGTCTGATTACAGCCAGAATCCACCAATGCCTGATATGTATCCTCTTGGATACTCACCGGTATGCGATATGCTCCAGCCCGATCGAGGGCGGCCTCTGGCGCGTCGGGGATCCAAACCACCGCACCCACTTCCATCGCCGTGCACTGCTGTTGAAAGTGGCCCAGCTCCCCACAGCGCCAGCAAACCGGCCCGGGCTTTCCCTCTGCACCGGTGTTCTGGGGCTCACTCACCTAAGGTGGGGGAGAGACAGACACAGAAGGGAGAAACGGGAGGGCACCGTGGGTGCGGCGGGCCGGCTGCGGTGGTGCCAGCCCCCGCCTCCACGGTGGGGGAAGGGGGCGAGGACGGGACACAGGAGGAGGGGGAGAGGGAGAGAGAAAAGAGGAGAGAAGAGAACATGCCGTCTACTGTCCTGCCGCCGGGACAGCCGCCAAATGGTCCTCCGCCAGCTCGACTGCCTGATCCAGCGACGCCGGGCGGTGGCACTGGACCCACTCCACAGTTCCTGCTGGCAAGCGAGCGATGAACTGTTCCAGCACCACCTGGTCGATGATTCCCTTGGTGTCGCGGTTGTCGGCCCTCAACCACCATCAGCAGGCGTCCCGGAGCTGCTGGCCAAACGCGAACAGCCGGCCGACTTCCTCCAAGCGCAACGCGCGGAAGCGCTGGCGCTGCTGTTCTGGGGTGCACCCCATGCGCTGGAGGACGGCCTGGCGGAGGTCCGCGTAGGCCAGCCGGCGGTCGGCGGGGAGCTGTAGCGCGGCCAGCTGTGCCTCTCCCGTTAGCAGGGGGAGGAGGCGCGCTGCTCCATCGGCCACCCCAAGGCTTTTGCGACTTGCTCGAAGAGCATGATGAATGCCTCAGGGTCGTCCTGCTGGCCCATCTTGGTGACGGTGAGGGGAGACGGGCCTGCGGTAGGAGCGCTGGTGGACCCCGCCAACGCGAGGAGGTGCCGGAACACTTCTCGGTCTTCTTGTTGGGCCAGCACCAGGCCCAACGAAGCGTCGCTCTTGTTCCTTCCCGGGTGACGAGCTCCTGGTGCTGGCTTTGCTGGGCCGTGGTGAGGGCGTGGACCAGGTCGGCGAACGGGGAGGACTCCATGGGGCTGCTCGGGTGGTGCTCCACTTTCCCGGGTTTCGGCACCACTGTAACACTTTCAACTAATGGTGGAGCACAGAGGACGGCAGGACAGAGATCAGGTTTGTCAATTACGGCTTTTATTGCCACACTTTTCAGTCTAACAATACGCTCACACCGATGCGCGCACACACAACCGGCATCTGGTTTCGGGATCAGCTCCTCTGCTCTCCCTCCTTAAATAGGGCGCAGTCACTGGGAAGACACACACAAACAGGTTAATTGCCGTCAGGTGTAGTGATTCTGCCACTTACCTTCCCTGACTCTGCCCTCCTGTCACAGACCGGCACTTGACCACGCCCCCGCTGCCACAAATACATATCAGGTTATGTCAGTTCAGAGTGCCTCAGGGTCATTTTCTCACACACCAATCTGCATATTCCTAAAGGAACCTCCTGTCTTGTAAATGCTCAAATGCTCAAAATGAGCAAAATGTTCAGGAAATCACATAGCAAATGCAAGACAGGACGCGTATGGCCATTTCCTTAACAGAATCTGAACATGGTCATTGATGGAGCTCCTGAATTGTTGGTGTTGCATTTATTTCAATTCATTGCCCGAAGTACTATATCAATACAATTAAACAAAAGTGAATTATTGAAAGTTGCATTGAAGCTTGTTGACTGCAAACTGAGAAGTAGTCTCTCTGCCTTTTATTTCTGTCTGTGTTTGTGAGTGCAATTACCAAAGTGGAATTTAACCAAATAGGCAGTGTAGATGGGTTGTGGCATATTTTTCTGAAATAAAAATGAAGTATAGAACAGGTATGTATGCGGTCATCTTTATATATAAATAATACTCTATATTAACCTTATGTGATCTTTTCCATCAAAATCAAATCAGGTTGCAAGATCTTGAAAGTATTTAGATGCTAATTTGCATTTAATAAGTGCAAACTGTCTTATGAGCAGAGAAAATGCAATCATGACAAAATATTTCATGATTTCATGAGCCAATGACCATTTGTAGGTGGATCTTTGACTTTCTGACAGGTGGACCCCAGGTGGTGACAATCGGTAGCCACACTTCCTCCTCGCTGATCCTGAACACAGGTGTGCCACAGGGCTGTGTGCTCAGCCCCCTCATGTACTCCTTGTTCGCCCATGACTGTCATGCTAAATACAGTGCCAACATCAAGTTTGCTGACAACACAACCATCTTGGGCCTCCTTACAGACAACAATGAGATGGCAGACAGAGAGGAAGTGAAGGCATTAGCCAGCTGGTGCCAGGACAACAACCTCTCTCTCAAGATCAGTAAAACTAATGAGATGATAGTGGACTACATGAGAAAGAAAGAAAGGGAGGCAACAGTAGCCCATCTACACCAACGAAGCTGAGGTCAAAAGGGTCAGCAGCTTCAAGTTCATTGGTGTGAACATCCCAGAGGACCTCTCTTGGACAACACACAGACACTGTGGTAAGGAAAGCTCGCCAGCAGCTCTACAAAAAAAAAAAATCCTAGATTCCTATTTAATACTGTTGCAAAATTAACCAGGAAGATGATCACAATAGACACATGCACACCTGCAGTATTTAGTAGCAATGACTTCATGATTTTTTTCACTGACAAAATTGAAAATAACTGACAAAAAATTCAAACTACTAATTTAAGGCCAGACAACTTAAATGACAATTTACGTAACCCTGTAGATAACAATATAACCATCAGATTCAGATTAGCGTCTATTGTTATGCTGATGACACACAGTTGTATGTTTTTGCAAAACTAGATGAGAGACACCAGTTCAATAGAATTGAGGAATGTGTAAAGGACATTAGACACTGGATGCTGATTAATTTCCTTCTGCTTAACTCTGACAAGACAGAGGTATTTGTACTAGGACCACATGCAGCTAGAAATAGGTTTTCTGATTACACAGTAACTCTGGCTGGCCTTTCTGTTTCTTTACATGCAGCAGTAAAAGACCTCAGGGTGATTATTGACCCCAGTCTTTCATTTGAAACTCATAGATAACATTACTGGATAGCTTTCTTTCATCTAAGAAATATTGCTAATATAAGAAATGTAATGTTGCTAAACGATGCAGAAAAACTAGTTTATGCTTTTGTTACCTCCAGGTTGGATTATTGTAATGCCTAAGGGCCAATTTATGCTGACAACCCAGTCCTCGCAGACAGTGTCGCAGAAGGTGTCTGCGTAGCCCCCCCACCTTCGCAGATGCTCAGCGCGCACCTCCCAAAAATTGTGACCACCGCAGAAACCTCGCAGACAGCGTCACAGACAAGAGGGCTCCGATTGGTCCACTCTACATCCGCTGCACATGCACTTCCACTTCCCTTCTTTCCCGGTTTGTTTTGTTTTCACAACCGCCATTTTTAAAAACACGAACGAAGATGGAGCAGCACGAAGAGCGGTTGATCGAGGAAGTGAGGAAGTACAGACACCTATACGACTCCAGTTCTAGTCATTATAAGTAACCAGAGGATAAACACTCCACTAACCACACCCACCAACTACTCCTAGCGATTTCGCGACTTCGCGCCCCCTTGCATTGTGGCGGTGAATAACATCGCGCACACCTATTACTCCCCGCTCAACGATAAATTACAACTGTCTGCGAAAAGCTATCTGCGTAAGCCTTGTCGCAAGAGCATGCAGAGGCCTTTACTGTCTGGATGCTCCAATAAGTATATAAACAAGCTCCACTTAGTTCAAAATGCAGCAGCAAGTGTCCTTACTAGAACTAGAAAATATGACCACCCCTGTCTTACCCACACTGCATTGGCTCCCAATCAAATTTTGTATTGTTTATAAAATACTACTATTGACCTTTAAAGCACTGAATAGTCTCGCACCACAGTACCTGAGAGAACTTCTGGTCCTTTATGACCTGCCACGTCTACCTAGATCAAAAGGTGCAGGCTATCTGCTGGTACCTCATATAGTGAAGGCTACATCAGGGGGCTGAGCCTTTTCTTACAAAGCCCCACAGTTATGGAACAGCCTTCCAAGTAGTGTTCGGGAAACAGACACAGTCTCAGAGTTTCAGTCTAGGCTGAAAACATATGTTTCATCAAGCCTTTTGTTAGTGTTTATGAGGTAAAGGAGTTGATCTGGAGGGTCCTCAGACATAGTGTGTTTTGGTAAACTGGGATGTATGGATGCTGTCAGTCCCCCACTCACTTGAGTTTGTTGACGGTGTAGTGGCTGCTGCTTTATGTCCCGGGGCTCCCTCATGCCTGTGCTACCTTCTGGCTCTCCCCTTTTAGTTATGCTGTCATAGTTAGTTTTGCCAGAGTCCCTGCTTATGCTCAGCGCAAAATGTATACTGTTCTTACTCATCAGGTGTCATTGGGCGTACCGAACAACCTGTGTTTTCTCTCTCTTTCTCCCCCCTCTCTCTGTCTATCCATTTGAGTTACATGTCAATCCTGATATTGAGATGCTGACCTCTTCTGCTCCTCAGACCTGCCTGATCCATCCTGATGCCCTATGTCTGGCTGGAGTCTCATCACATCGCTCCTGTGGAGGACGGCCCCATGTGGACAGTTGAAAGTCACACTTGGAAGGTGCTCTGGACACTTATATTAATGCTTTTATGGCTGCGGACTACAGTTGACTTGCTAACTTTAGGACTGCGGTTTTCATGAGCAGTTTTGCACTCGAGTTTCCATCAGTGAAGAGTTATAACATCAACAAAGCAGACTTCATGTTAAAACTCTTCAAATGTTATAACCACATTGTTATCACCCAAATGAGGATGGGTTCCCTTTTTAGTCTGGTTCCTCTCGAGGTTTCTTCCTCATTTCGTCTGAGGGAGTTTTTCCTTGCCACTGTCGCCACAGGCTTGCTCATTTGGGATAGATTAGGGATAAAATTAGCTCATGTTAAAAGTCATTAAAATTTTGTAAAGCTGTTTTGTGGCAATGTCCATTGTTAAAAGCGCTATAAACTTGAAAACTTGACTTTGTGAGGAGGCTGAAGAAGTTTGGCTTGAAGGCAAAAATCATTTCAAACTTCTACAGGTGCACAATCGGGTGGCATTACAATATGGTATGGGAGCTCCTCTGCCTACAGCCTGAAATCACTACAGAGTGTAGTGGAGGCAGCACAGCACATCATTGGCAAGAGCCTCCCTGCCATTCAGGACATCTACCTCCAGTGGTGCCTACAGAAGGGACACAGCATCATTAAGGACCACAGTCATCCAGCATGACAGCTGTTTTTCCTGTTACTGTCTGGAAGGCAATACAGAAGCATGGCTGCATGGACTACCAGACTCAAGAACAGGTTTAATTATCAGGCCATCAGAGTTCTTAACTCTAATGCTTAATCATTCCACACAGCACTGTATATTCACACAGCACTGGATCGCCTGCACTTTTTACTTTTACTGTTTACTGGATCACATCACATGTTTATCAACATATCACAAGACTCTCTTTACATCACAAGACTCCGTTTTCATATCACCAACATCTCAAGACTCTGTTTACATATCACCAACACATTTACATATTTAATGTTTCCACATGTACCGACATCTCAAAACTCTGTTTACATGGTCAGTACTTAATTTGTCTTCAACAATGTGCAATTATTGGTAGTCGCAGGTGTCAATTTTTCCAAGGTGCAAGACAGGTGTTTATAGTTAGCAAGTCAACTATAGTCCTCAGCCATAAAAGCATCCCTGTACTGGCCATTTCCATCCTTTATTGGTTGTGTTTTCAGGACAAGAGAAGCCTTTTTCTGTTGAGGGAAATATTGTCCAAAACAAGAGATTCTCCAGTTGCTTCGCAAAATGTCAATTCCTTGTATCTAAATTGTCAGTGAAATAACACAACTGATTGCAGGACACAGGAAATTCAAATACACACAAGATTGCCTCAAAGAGCAACACTTATGAATCTCTTAAAAATCTGTGCTCCTTCAGAGGAAGCTGTCGAAAATGCGTGTCCAAGGTCCTGACACGCTTTGGCCGCTAAAGAAACAGAAGAGTGTAGCCTGGAAAGCTCATTGGGGAGCGCATCAGTGTTTTAATCTGATGGTCCAATGGCTAGTTCACTCCTTGTCAGAGGAATAGACTTGTTTTTTAGTCATTTGTTCTCCTTGTCCCGAAAAGACAAGCGTGGTTGAAAATGGTGATGCGTGTCAAACCAGTCCAATACCATGACAAGAAAGGCATTCCGTGAACCAAGGCAAGACCTTTAGAAAGAAGAGTCGTGCTGGTAGCATTCTACAAGTGAGCCGCTGGTCAAGAGCCTTCATGTTGTAAAAGAAAGCACATGTTCCATGCTGACCATAGAGCCTGCACTGCTCAGTAGATAGGTCCAAGGTTCAGCATTCTTTGAGTTAACTGTACGATTTGACAGGTTAAACAAGTACTTTTCTGACATTTGTGCCAAATGATGGGCAATCAAGAGGAAAAGGTGCTAGAGTGCTGCTTTTTATGAGTTATGCAGAGACAAGATGACACCTTGTTATCCTTGCATAGTGCTGCTGAACAAAAACTAGGGGACAAGCACCCTGCTGTTCATTTCATGAGCCAGTTACATGAATAAGCTTTTGACAGCCGCAAAAATCTCGCTGATCCAGTGCGGAGGACAAATTTTCTCAGCAGAAACAGTTGGACGTGTGCGCCCACAGGCCCAACACATTCTTTCCTGTCAGGCTGAGCTTGGAGCCTGAATAGCTCAGTTGGTAGAGCATCAGACTTTTATTCTGAGGGTCCAGGGTTCTGGTGCTTGTTTTGACAGGTTTACCTTCTCGGAGGGGAAAGCCAGAACCTGGTTGAAATTGCATTTGAAAAGAAGATGGCAAGAGCCTTCTGTGATCCAGCTTTAAATCATACTTTCACTGCGAATGCCCTGAATAGAAAGATGGCCTAGATGGCTTTTGTTTCCCCTTCACATGAGTATTAGTGCTATTGATGCTGGTCGTTTGCAGTCAAGGCCTATGTCACAGTGGCCTAATCGATGAGGCACTGGACTCTTAAGCCAGTGTTTGTGCGTCAAATTTGATGAGAGAAAGGCTTTGTCCAGAGGCTTTTGAAATTTGCGATTGCATGTGTTTAGCAGAGAGGGCAAGCAGATTTCTTCTAACACCAAAATTTCCAAGATCCCATTAATTGAGAGTACACACAATGATTGCTAAACAAGAGGAAGCAAATCAGTAGTAAAAATGTGTCAGCCCATTTCAGTCCAGACAAATCCAGGTGTTTCCAGTTTCTTTTCTTCTGTCCCATGTCAATTTGCACCACGTATAGGGATCGTTACAGCGATAGAGACAGGGTCCTAGCACTTCATCCGCCCCTGTCGTTTGCCATCAGTCTTCTCATGTTGGACTTTTCAACACAAGTTTCACGAATGCCTCATCGGCAACGATCCATGTCCCATTTGAAAACATTCACCCGTACAACTGGGTTTGGGAATGCCTCACCAGTGTTTGCATCATGCAACAGTCTTAGCTCATTGCACAAGTGCAAGATGGACTTGTCAAGATTACTCGAAATCATTTCTGTCCATTGCACGCTTAGTCCTGGGTCATCAATCTCAGGCAGCCCTGCTGTCATGACAGAATAGCCAAAGGGGCCCTACCAATGGTGCCAGTTGTCTGCAACCCTTCATCAGCTGTCCATCGCTAGTGATGATGCCTGCTTCATTAGGATGCACAGAAATGCAGATGGGCCACGAGGCCCGCACCAGAGTGACAGAGTCGTCCGCAGAGGTGGCATGAATGGCCTGGTTGAGGTGCTATGGAATGTCTAGTTTCGTGAGCTCTTGTGTACTCCATTTGACGCTTGTCTTCAATTTCAGACACTGAGCTTTTAACTTTGCTTCGCAATGTTGCTTTAACCGAGGCATCCCTTTCCCACCTCTCGATAATGATGGCATTCTTCATGTTCCTCTTCCAAACATCTTTGTACCTCAGTTTCTGTCCTCCTTGTTTCGGTCAGCCTCTTTCCTAGGCTCAGTTCTCCATAGAAAACGGCTTTGGGTAGTCACGTGTCAAGCATGTGCCAGACACGTCCAGCCCAATGAAGTTGGGAGGCTGTGATAAGGGTTCCCACGCTTACTGTTTTGGCTCGCCTGAGGACTTCTACATTGGGGACCTTGTCCAGCCATCTTACTTTGAGGATTTGATGCAGGTGTCACAGTTGTAGCCTGGTGAGATACTTGAAGTGTTTACTGTAGAGCGTCATACATTCGTTGGTGTAAAGCAGAGGTGATAAGACTGTGGCATTGTATACTTTCAACTTGCTGGTTCTCTTGATGTCATGGCGAGACCATAGTTGCTTTTGTAAATCACCGAAGGCTTTGGTGGCACCTTGAATCTGGCGGTCTACCTCCAAGTCTGATGAGTTGGTGTTGTGCATCTGCTTAATGCCTGTAATGTAATATAATGGAATGTGATCTCAAAAACAAATTTCTGCTTGCTGCATACATTTGACAAGGGCCAAAGGCTGTATCCGACTGCATAGAAGGAGCCATGAGTTAAATCCTGTAGCGCATGCTGAAATAGCTCAGTAGGGAGAGCGTTAGACTGAAGGTCCCTGATTCAGTCCCGGGTTTCAGGATTGGCGGTTTGTGTATGCCTTTGACCAAGTGGGTGCTAAATTTTTTGCCAGAGCAAGGTCAGTATATGGCAGTAATTTGATGGTAAAAACAATCTTGCAACTGTGTCTTGGTTCCATGGTGTCATGGCTAGCACTCTGGACTCAGTGGTCTGAGTTCAACTCTCAGTGGAACCTATGAAGCTGTTGTTAGCACCTCTTGAAATGATGTATTTCAACTGAAGGCTACTTTTGAGCAAACTTGCATATGCCAAACCCTTTGTTTCCATCAACATGGAACAAGTTCTCTTCAAGATAGGTATGGTCCACTTCTGCAATTTTGGATCTGAGGTTTATTCCAGTACCATCACAGCTTCCATGATATTGGGCACTATAGGTCCGGATTTGGGTGCAACATGGTGGCTTGGGGAGCATTAGAACAGTTGGCAGTGGCACGGTGGTGTAGTAGTTAACACTGTCGCCTCACAGCCAACATGTTCTGGGTTTGAGCCCAGTGGCTGATGGAGGCCTTTCTGTGTGGAGTATGCATGTTCTCCCTGTGTGGGTTTCCTCTGGGTGCTCTGTTTTCCCCTGCAGTCTGAAGCCATGCAGGTCAGGTTAATTGGTGAGTCAAAATTGACGGTAGGTGTGAATGGTTGTTTGTCTTTGTGTTAGCCCTGTGATGATCTGGTGACTTGTCCAGGGTGTACCCTGCCTCTCGCCCATAGTCAGCTGGGATAGGCCCCACCGTGCACAGGCTAAGTGGTTACAGATAATGAATGGATGGAAAGCGTAATTGGCTGTGCCCCTAGAACCAATTCAGAGTGATATTGTAACTGCCCATCAATGTTTAACTCACTTGGTCCACTCACATGGTGTGATGGACCATCCATTGTACTCTCTGTTGCCACATTGGATTGTGTGAGTTGGGCTGTGAATGAGCTCAAGTTCTGATCATATCCTGTGCCCTTTAAATGAAAAACTCCAGAGTCAGTCCCCTCAGAATGAAATAGTGGTCAACTGGTGAATTCTCACTACGGACTTTCTGGAAAAGTAGTCAGCTAATGACTATTATTTAGTGGTGAATAAGAGAAGAGAAAATACAAAGAAAAAGACCATCTATCTGTCAATCATACCCTAACAATGGCTACTACCTTCCTGGATCCTTTGGTAATTGTTATGTTTTAGAGTGGTTTTGAGTGATTCAAGCAACTAAAGATACATTTTAGAGTTTATGAAATTAAAGTTACTTTCAAAATGAAGCACAATTAGATGAACTGAAAAAGGAGCACTGATTTTTAAGAGATTCATAAGTGCTTCTCATGTGTGTACTTGAATTTCCTGCATCCTGCAATCAGTTGAGTTACTGTATTTCATTGACACATTCAGATACAAGGAATCAATTGACATTTTGCGAAACAACCAGAGAATCTCATGTTTTGGACAACAACATTTCCCTCAACAGAAAAAGGTTTCCCCTGTCCTGAAAACAACAGGACCTGTAAAGGAGGGAACTGGCCAGTACAGGGATCGAACCCATGACCTTGGCGTTATTAGCACCACACTAACCAACTGAGCTAACTGTCCAAGGAAGGAAAAAAAATGTCATGGCTGCTAAGATTCTTCACTAAATATTGATGAGGCGGTGACTTTTCCTTGAACGGATGTCTTTTCTCTTATTGTTTTGAAGCCCTCAGTTCGACCCACTCATATTTACACAGGGGGATGAAAATCCCAACATCCAGTCTGAAAAACTTATTCTATTTACAGTACTGAGCAAAGTCAGCATGGATAGCTTTAACAATGTGAAAGAAGGATGCACACCTACTTCCCTTCTTCAACATGGTGGTCCAAAAGCCACCATGTGCTCTGAAGAACCACTTCTCCCCAACCTCGACCCAATTACTCTCACTGAACAATAAAGCAACATCTGCTTCCTGAAACATGCATCAAAAGAAGGAGAAGCAGGCCAAGGATCCCATGTCAGGAAATTAGGTAGTTTTAAAAGACTGAAGCCTTGAAGGTCACCTAGGAAAAGGCTTCTTCCTATCCTGAAAACACCACATCCAATAAAGGATGGAAATGGCCAGTACAGGGATGCTTTTATGGCTGAGGACTACAGTTGACTGGCTAACTTTCGGGCTGCAGTTGTCATGAACAGTTTTGCACTCAAGTTTCCATCAATGAACAGTTTATAACATCAACAAAACAGACTCGATGTTAAAAATTTTATAAATCACTCTATCACCCAAATGAGCTTCAAAAAAAGCTTCTGCTCACAGTCTGTCCATGGGCTGTGACCAGCAACCAAAATCAAATCAGGTTGCAAGATCTTGAAAGGATTTAGGTGCAAAGTTGCACTTAAGTATAAACTGCCTTGGTATGAGCAGAGAAAATGCAATCATGAAATATTTCATAATTTCATCAGCAGATGACCATTTGCAGATGGATCTTTGACTCTGACAGGCAGATAATTGGACAGGTGGTGATAATCGGTAGCCACACTTCCTCCTCACTGATCCTGAACACTGGTGCGCCACTGGGCTGTGTGCTCAGTCCCCTCATGTACTCCTTGTTTGCCCCTGACTGTACTGCTAAATACAGCGCCAACATCATCAAGAAGTTTGCTGATGACACAACCATCTTGGGCCTCCTTACGGACAACGATGAGACAGCATGCAGAGAGGAAGTGAAGGCGTTACCCAGCTGGTGCCAGGACAACCACCTCTCTCTCAACATCAGTAAAACTAATGGGATGATAGAGGACTACAGGAGACAGCAAGGGAGGACACACAAGCCCATTTGTCATAGACATTTTTAGGGTATGATTTGGGACAAATCACAGACAGATGGTGGTCTTTGTATCTTCTCTTATTCACCACGAATAAAAATAATAATAAAAAAGCCCCAAGACAAGGAATGACCCTTTCAGCCTTGACTTGGCTCCATTTTGACAACCGCTCGGGGATTAATACATTGGACCTGAAATGCACTGGGGTTCTTTTCAGTGCAAGTTGAAGCCTGCCTTCATGGTGTTAGCTGGTGGTGTCAACGGACCCTTTTATAGTGTTTGCCAATTAATTTCACCAAGGGTGTCATCCATTTCATTTACCTTACAGAACTTTGAAAATGAGAATGCTGTCAGGTTTGTGGAAATCCCAGATTCACAAATGTGGTCCCAGAATATGCTCGGTGCAGTAGATTTGATATTGTTTCCTCATCAAACACATGCACTTCCCCCAGAACTGCTGGTAATTAGCAGAATAATAGAATGAGGTGTGTTAGAAGAAGAGAAAATATAATAGAGGGCAGCACAAGTTGCTTGGAAACCATCCATGAAGGCAGAAAACCCTTTTGCCTTCTTACACTCACAGCTAATAGCCCCTCCCTATCAGGGAATCAAACCCTGGGCTTCTGCATAACAGGCAGAGATACTGGCCACTATACTAACAAGGACAAAGGTCACCACCTTGTATACAGTAGATCATGGACAGTTCCAAAAAAAAAACCCAAGACAAGGAATGACCCTTTCAGCCTTGACTTTGCTCCATTTTGGCAATCACTCAGGGATTAATGCATTGGACCTGAAATGCACTGGGGTTCTTTTCAGTGCAAGTTGAACCCTGCCTTCAAGGTGTTAGCTGGCAGTGTCATCTGATGTTCAGTGCAGGAGATTTTATATTGTGTCTTTATTGACAGTTTGTCCCTGCTCAGAGAAATGCTGAAGATTGATTACTAAATTAAATAATAATGGGTCTTTTAGACAGCACTGCGTGTTGTTCTGCGTGGCTCTTGACTCGCATCATGGACCCCAAACACTTCGGTACTGGCTAAAAAAGGTCTTCAG
Organism: Neoarius graeffei; assembly: GCF_027579695.1. NCBI lineage: Eukaryota > Metazoa > Chordata > Actinopteri > Siluriformes > Ariidae > Neoarius > Neoarius graeffei. The sequence continues at coordinate 10,252,897 of NC_083587.1, forward strand.
AGGCTCCATTTCCTGAGGACTCTGAGGAAAGCAAAACTGCCTCAACAGCTGCTGATGAACTTCTACAGGTGCACAATAGAGTCACTGATTGCACACTGCATCACTCGGGCTGCACCTTGGAAGATAAGAAGACCCTACAGCACATCATAAAATCAGCTCAGTGGAGCACAGGCACTCCACTTCCATCACTGGAAGAAATCCATCACTCCCAGTGCACCCGCAGAGCCAAAAACATTATCAAGGACCCATTCCCATCCTGGACACGGACTCTTTAGCCCCTGGAAAGTGCTACAGAACTCTGTACACCCGCACAACCCGGCTGAGGAATAGTTTTTACCCCATAGCTATCACACTACTGAACTCAGCACTCACTGCCTCTGCGAACTAATCCACAGGTCTGAACAACACACCTCCACTCACTCACTGCTGCTATACTACTGTGCAATACAGCCCATGGCATTTGACCAGTTCTGTATATTCTGTGCTGTATACTATTATATAATCACTAGTGCAATAACATACTAGTACAATATTCCTCTACGTGCAATACTCATGCACTTTATCATATACATAATCTTACTCCTTCATTTGTACATATTACCTCAATAATTCTGAACATCAGCACTATTTAATTTCTCCTAGGTTTGGTGAGAAAAGCAAATGCTAAACATCTTTTGCAATGATCAGCTGTAATTGTAGAGGTACAGTTTTGGTTTATCTATGATATTTTGGTCAAAACAGAGTGTACATGTATATACATTTACTGTAACACAGATTTGAAAAATGATCGGCTTTAACACACCATTTATTGTGAGCATTGTGTTTATAGAAGAGAAAAGGCCTGGGAGTAGACAGTGCTGAGTGCATTCATGAGAGCGCTGGCTTTATTTTGACAGATGGGTTTGATGTTTTGCATGTTGGTTTATTTTGCCCAACTGGTGAAATGAATAAGATTTCCCTGTAAATGAAACTGGGAGTTTAAGAATGAGGTCAGTGTTGGCAAAAATGCAGCTAATTTAGAACTTTATAGATTCAGTATTAAATTTTGCATTTGAGAGAGCTGATAAAGTAAGGTCTGATATTTGTTATTGCATTCCTTTCTGTGCTGCTGCTGGTAACTTGAAGTGGCATTTTAACAACGCTGGGTCATTTTAACTCCATGAAAAGAGTTATGCATTTCACCTGGCAGGTTGGGTTATTTTAACAAGGCCATTAATTTAAATTTACATAATGGTTGGATTCTTATTTCAACCCAATATTTTGGTTATATTAAGTGCAATGCTGGATTAAACTTACCAAATCAACAAGTTTTTTTTTTTTTTATTGGCTCCTTGTTGTCCTTAGTCATTAGCCTAACCATTGTTTATTCATTGTTAATCATGGCTAATCTTTAATGATAATTTAATAGTGACCAACAATAATTTAAAATGTGTTCAATCTGTAAGTGTTTACAGCTATATTGGATATACAGCTATACTGGCCTGTGCGAAATAATGATCTCAGCAAATTGTGCAAGACATTACTTTCATTGGACCAGAATTCCCCCCCCCCCTTTATTATTATCCAAACAAAACATGTCTTATTGTGATTTCCTATAGACCCTTTGCGCACAACCTGATGCATCACATGATAAATTTCACCTGGGTGACAAACAGTCTTTTGTGCAAGCAAGGCCTGGTCTGTCTTCAATCTGGTTCATTTTTGCATTTTTTTTGGTTGTTAAAATCATTCAAATCAAGAAATAAACCTTTTTATCTATCATCTGCCTGCTATCAAGAAAAATGTGAAAGAGAAGCAAATGCTTCAAGAACAATGAAGAAATGAGTGGTTAAAAAGAATGCGACAAGAGGATCCAAGCCTGAAAACTCCAGAAAAGTTTGTGAATACCCACGTTTGTAGCGAACATTTTATTTCAGGTAAGAACTTGGATGAAAAATAAATAAATAAAAAGAAAAGTTGTAAATCAGTATGGAAGAGTTTGCACAAGAATCTCATTTTATTTCTGTTCACATTCAGGTTAGCTTCTTCATGAAAGTGTTCAAATTTCTTATAGGTGAACCAGTATCCTTATTCGGTAATGAAAGCCCGGATTGGGCAACAAGTGAACAACTCTTGCAAAAATTCACTTTTGTTTAATTGTATTGATATATAGTGCTTCAAGCAATGAATTGACACATGCAACACCAACAATTCAAGAGTTCCATCAATGACCACGTTCAGATTCTGTTAAGGTAATGGTCATACGCGTCCTGTCTTTCATTTGCGATGTGATTTGCTGAACATTTTGAGCACTTGTTTGACATTTGAGCATTTACAAGACAGTACGTTAATTTAGGAATATGCAGATTGGTGTGTGAGAAAATGACCCTGTGGCACTCTGAACCAACATAGCTTGAAAAAAAAAAATTTTTTTATATTATATATATATATATATACACACACCATATCATGAGAGGCTGGCTGGCTTTCAGCAGGACCCTTCAATCAGTGCAAGGACACAAAGGTTAAAATAAATCAAAGTTTTTAATATTATGCCAGGAAATTAAACAGAAAAGGTAATTCAAAGTCCAATGTTCAAACGAAGATGATTTCCCAAAAGTCAAACTCAAACAATGTCTCTGGCTTTTGAACAACAAAATTATAGGCAGGTTTCCTTCAGTCCAATATCCCGTTCTCAGAACAAACAAAACCTTCTACCTTACTTTAAGTCCAGTCAACAATCCCTGTAGTCTTTAGCCCAGTAGCAGGCATTCATAACACAGGTGAGTCCTTCAGGTAAGAATTCCAGATAAGCTTTTCAACAAATACTCCACCCAGCAGGTTCCACTCAGCAACGGGAGTCCATGAACCTCTCTCCTCTACCTTCACACTGGGAGTTTTGAGCTCTCACAAAATCCTCTTACTCATTAGGCCCTCATTGGTCACAGGTGTGTTGTCTTGTTGGGTGCTGAGGGTGAAGTTCCCAACTCCACCACCAGATGTAGTTATAGCTGCCAGAAGTTGGAGCCATCTGCGTGTGACATAGCGCCCCTCGATGACACAGCCTCTCAGGATATCACAATATATATCTCATCTCATTATCTCTAACTGCTTTATCCTGTTCTACAGGGTCGCAGGCAAGCTGGAGCCTATCCCAGCTGACTACGGGTGAAAGGCAGGGTACACCCTGGACAAGTCGCCAGGTCATCACAGGGCTGACACATAGACACAGACAACCATTCACACTCACGGTCAATTTAGAGTCACCAGTTAACCTAACCTGCATGTCTTTGGACTGTGGGGGAAACCGGAGCACCCGGAGGAAACCCACGCGGACACGGGGAGAACATGCAAACTCCGCACAGAAAGGCCCTCACCGGCCACGGGGCTCGAACCCGGACCTTCTTGCTGTGAGGCGACAGCGCTAACCACTACACCACAGTGCCGCCCCCACAATATATATATGTAGAGAGAGAGTTTATTCCAAAGATACCATTTATTGAAATAGCTGACATGAATTAGCAAACCAATACTGATCGGATACAGCAACGATAGCAGCCAAGGAATAGTTCAATATAAATGGTGATACAATATGTACAAATTAGAATCAGTAGTGTATATGATAACTAAGTCACTAATGGTGATCAGAAGTAATAAGCTATGTACAAGTTTACAGTGTAGGGGCGAGTGGATGTTAAAAATGTGATCGGGAAATCACGTGTTTGTGTGTGTGTGTGTCTGTGTGTGTGTAATGCAAATGGAATGCAGCCATGCCCAAAAGGGGGATGGTCAGCACAGAAAGGGCATGCGAAATTGAACAAAGGAATCTGTAGTTCAAACTAGTCTTGGCTCAGCCTTAAACCCAAATTCTACTCAAATCCCAATGTTGAGGAGTGAAGTACGATGGAGGGAGTTAAAAAGAGAGAGAGAGAATGCATGCACAATCTAACTAAATACGGATAGTAAATAAAGTAAATCAAACAACACGTGGTCTAAGACCAACGTTCATGTGAATCAAAATGTGTACATTTAAATCATGAATGAATTCAAATAAAGAACACTATTGACATTAACTAACTACAAGTAAAAACTAACAAATTTTGCCCAGATGCTAGCCTCACTTGGGTGATCGCTCTTGTTAGCGATTGAAGTGTGCCTTCTACGAAGATAGCGCGGGATGCAGATCCAGGATGAAGACGGTTTTGTTCCTTACAGCTCGTCAGCTGAAGATCCTCAGTGTCCCGTTGGCTGTCCGATGATCTAGAAGGAATCTTGTTTATAATTTGTCGACATTGAAAAAGGGAAAAGGAATCCGGTCACCTTTTCTCTTTGAAACACTGTGTGGGCTGCAGTAACTAACCGGTTCAATTATTATTACAATTCTGAGAAGGTCATATACATTGAACTTTGGCTAAAGTCCGGTATCAATAGCTGGTTCTTCGTTCTCTGTCCTTCTGTAGTGCCAATGCACGGCTTCTCACTTTCACATGTGGAATCCACCACCAGAGAGGAAATCCACCACCAGAGAGACAGAATTTCGGTGCTGCTGCTGGTTTAAAGCAGTCGTGATGTCACTGTATTTGGTATCTGGTATCGTCTCTGTCCAATACCATTACAGGGATTCAGAAGAATGGGCAGAGATAGAACATGGTGTAGAGTACAGAGATTGGTGTGTTCAAACTGTACTGTGAAAGGGTTACTATGGTTATGGGCATGGTAGCCGCCCCTACATCACATGTTGGAAGAACAGCTGGATGCACTGGCACCCATTTCGCCTGGTGTAGTGAAAACCCGGATGCTTACCCTTTCCCTCTGTACAGGTTTGAGCCCACGGTGTTAAAAAATAGCTGTAACACTGAACACCGTCTGCTGTGGTCAGATTCACAGTACAGCCTTTGTTGGAGTTAACAAAAAGCCGGGCCCAGGATCTTAGATGGGGTAAGAGCTAAGCTGAGTAAGCCAAGAGTGAATCCTGGAATCTTCTGCACTGTCATCATACTTCTTGTCCCATCATGACACCAAAAGGACTCATGAAAGCAAGAGCCTATAGAATGAAGATTTCACTCAAGCAACTTGCATGACACAACAAAGACACATTCCGGGAGTCAAACCCAGGTCATCTGAGTGAAAACCAGGAATCCTGAGCACTAGACCATATGGGACAGCCTTGATGTGTAAAGGCCACCTTTGAAGTGCTTAGGGCATTGGTGAGAACTCAGGCATTTTCCAAAAAAGTAGCTGCTATTTTTAATTTTATTTAGTCAGGCTGGAAAAGATTACAAAACCATCTCTAAATAGTTTGGACTCCATCAATCCACAGTCAGACAGACTGTGTACAAATGGAGGAAATTCAGGAGCATTGTTTCTCTCCCCAGGAGTGGTTGACCAACAAAGATCATTCCAAGAGCAAGGTGTGTAATAGTTGCTGAGGTCACAAAGGACCCCAGGGTAACTTTTAAGCAACTGAAGGCCTCTCTCACATTGGCTAATGTTCATGAGTCTACCATCAGGAGAACACTGAACAACAATGGTGTGCATGGCATGGTTGCAAGAAGAAAGCCACTGATCTCCAAAAAGAACATCTGCAGTTTGCTAAAGATCACATGGACAAGCCAGAAGGCTATTGGAAAAATGTTCTGTGGACGGATGAGACCAAAATAGAATTTTTTGGTTTAAATGAGAAACATTATGTTTGGAGAAAGGAAAACACAGCATTCCAGCCTAATAACCTTATCCCATCTGTGAAACATGGTGGTGGTAGTATCATGGTTTGGGCCTGTTTTGCTGCATCTGGGCCAGCATGGCTTGCCGTCATTGATGGAACAATGAATTCTGAATTATGCCAGCGATTTCTAAAGGAAAATGTCAGGACATCTGTCCATGAACTGAATCTCAAGAGAAGGTGGGTCATGCAGCAAGACAATGACCCTAAGCACACAACTCGTTCTACCAAAGAATGGTTAAAGAAGAATAAAGTTAATGTTTTGGAATGGCCAAGTCAAAGTCCTGACCTTAATCCAATGGAAATGTTGTGGAAGGACCTGAAGCGAGCAGTTCATGTGAAGAAACCAACCAACTTCCCAGAGTTGAAGCTGTTCTGTATGGAGGAATGGGCTAAAATTCCTCCAAGTCGGTGTGCAGGACTGATCAACAGTTACCGGAAACGTTTAGTTGCAGTTATTGCTGCACAAAGGGGTCACACCAGATACTGAAAGCAAAGGTTCATATACTTTTGCCACTGACAGATATGTAATATTGGATCATTTTCCTCAATAAATAAATGACCAAGTATAATATTTTTGTCTCATTTGTTTAACTGGGTTCTCTTTATCTACTTTTAGGACTTGTGTGAAAATTTGATGTTTTAGGTCATATTTATGCAGAAATATAGAAAATTCTAAAGGGTTCACAAAGTTCCAAGCACCACTGTAAGAGTGATGCAGAACTGAGTGGAGATGTTATCTGTAAGAAAATTTTCCATCTCTCAAATTGTTGCTGGTCACAGCCCATGGTCAGACTCTGAGCAGAAGCTTTGAACTTTCTCAGTGTGAACAACGAGTCTTATACAAAGTGCTGTATGGGGTAAGAGAGAACCAAGCAGCAACGCGAGAAGCATCCGATCTGAGGTCACATGCACCAACCATCGTGCCCCAAGCCGACGTAAGGTTTCAGGCAGTGGTGATCCTTTTTCATTTTGCTATCCCTCACAAGCCATGCTAACAGTTGCAATCCATGGACAAACTCAGAGATGAAGAGTGACTCAGTGAAACTGAAAATTCAATGATTGTTAGAACCTGTGTCTGTCTCAGTTCAGATGCGTTGACGTAAGAGCGCTCTGGAGCAGGGTTAAAGCAAACCACACGAGTTAAATCAATCTGGTTTATTCAGGCACTGCTCAGTGATACACACAGAGAGCAGGGTTTATATACATCAGAAGCTTGCGTGACAAGATAAGTAAGGGGCTCGGGGGCACAAGGTCAACTCGCCAGATAAGGAGTCGTTTTTATTATACATGAAAGAGCAGACCATACACCCCCTAGAACAGGAGGAACCAGGAATGTGGTTTCAGCGAAACTAGAAGGTACAGAGAAAATAAAAGAGTATGTTCTCGCGATTATGCACGTTTACCAGGGTGTGAAAGGGTCATAAGTTCAGTACAGCTATGCACGAGAACACACATACAATCTTACAATCCCCTCTTTTATACTTTGTTTACAGAGTATAACTACAGTTTAGACTCTAATGTATTGGCAGACATAGGGGTGTAACCAGAGTGCGCAACCATCATATTGTAGATCCTATCCATACAGCAACGAAACAGAAAAGGGCCACATATGCAAACGAGAAGACCAATCACCAGTACAGGAATAATCATAGAGATGTATGGGGCCAGTCCCCCAAAGAGGACATGCAGCCACCCCCAGCCCCAAGTAGAGCTGGCCTGCTCGTCCATTTTTAAATCATGGGCTACTTGTCGCATTTTTTCTAGCTGACGTGTAATGTCACCTAAACTCGGATCATCATTAGCGGGGACGAAAGTGCAGCATGAATCATCTACCATAGCACAGACACCACCCTCCTTGGCGAGGAAAATGTCCAGGGCCATGCGATTTTGAGTAGTCATTAAGCGCAATGCTGTTAACTCGACACGGATGCCTTCTATGGCGGCGTTAGTGGCGTTAACGAAGGTAGCCAGACGATAGTGAGTCACTTCCAGTTGATTCCAGACCTGGGTTAGACCGTATTGGGGAACTAATGATTGCCAGAATTTATTCCATTTGCTTTCTAATTGATGTTCGGGCGGCGGGAAGGAATCGTCGCTTACAGAACGCCTGGTGCGCGGACGTCCCGGAGACTTACCTGATGGCAAGACAATCATGATTTTGCTTTTAAATTGTGTTAGACCACAACGTCCGTTCCACATAAATGGAAGGGAGAGATAAACTCTTGTCCCGCAGACCCAATACCAATCATCGCCTAACGGGTCGGTGCCTACTATGTCGGGGGCAATGACAGAGCAGTTCCGGGAAGATGTACATGTGGCATTTTGAAGATAGGCTTCATATGTACTCGAAGAATTATACTCATCCAGGATTGTTCCACAATGCTGTCGGGAGAGCAGTCCTAATGAAAAGTTCGTATTTCCCTGTCGTTCTACACACACTGGGAACACAAATTTTGGTGGTACCTGAGCCGAGAACCCTTGAGGTCGAAACATTTCTGGAATCCAAAACTTCCGCATCGTTCGTATAGATTTTAAGCAATCAGTTAGGTTATTCGACGTGTTCTTGTGACAATTGTGCAAGCCTTTTACCTGCGAGTGGTTAGAGAATTCGGAATGAGTGTGTGTTTGATTAACTGTATACCCTCCCAGACACACCAAAGTTAAACATGAGCGAGCTAACTGTTGTAAGGCGCCAAACGAGCCGTTCTGCGACCTAGGAGCGAGAGACACAGATGCTGAGCTCACAGGCATTAAATGACAGACATAACATGATTCATTAGTATGTTGTTTAGCAGTCCAGTTGGCAAATTGCCAAAAAACGTTGTCCTCGTGGCTGGCTTGAGCGGGATTCCCTGCTCCAAGCACTAAGACCAATACCAGAAGGAAAGTCATACTGGTCACTGACTTTGTTCTTTCTGTGTCCACAGGATGTAGATAGTTGAAGGTAGCCCAGGCTCACGTGTCTTCCAGATTCCTCAGTTCAGAAGTCTGCGGGACGCACCGACCATCCCCTCTTTGTAGATCAGCCGAAACCGGATCACTCCGGATGCTGGAAAGGGGATCCCTGAAAAGGCCGTCAGCTATTGTCACAGCAACTTTCTGAAACACAAAAACCTGTTAAGCATCAACAATATAGATTTCTATTACATTGGAGCCTTCTTTATTCGACTGGCATGAATCCACTGTGGAAAAAGGTCAGTTAGTACAGCCGTTCGAGTTACAGCGAGCACATCCGTGGGTTCACTGTAGGGCGGTTCCTCCAAAGGAGCGCCTAATTTCGCAAATTTCTTTACCAACACTTTATCCCCTACCTCAAAGGGGTGAGTGGGTGCCTCAGGAATGGGAGGCTTTTTGGAATTTAGTCTCGTCCAGTACTCATCCAACACCCGCATGAGACCCACGGTGTACTCACTGAGATGTACATCAAGATCACTCGTTCCTATAGCCTGCATACCTCTGCGCCAGGGTGTAGGAAAAGGCCGGCCCATCACGAGCTCATACGGAGACAGGTTGTCGAGGGCCACTTGAGCGGTCATTCGCATGTCAGCGAGGACTAAGGGTAAAATTTGTACCCAGTTTTTAGTGCCGGTTTCTTGCATTGCCTTGCGCAGCTTACCCTTGATTGTTTTATTTGCGCGCTCCACAATGCCGGAGGATTGTGGATGGTACGGGATGTGGAATCGCCAAAGGATTTTTAAGTCTTTACACAGTTCTTGTGTCACCTTAGAGGTGAACGGCGTACCTTTGTCAGAGTCTATCCCTACCGGGAGGCCATAACGCGGAATGATTTCTTGCGTCAATTTGTTTACCGCCGTGCGAGCGTCTTCTTTCCCGCAAGGGAAAGCCTCCACCCATCGTGAAAATTTGTCGACCATGACCAAGAGATACTTAAAGGGGCCCTGTTTTGGCATGTGAGTAAAGTCAATCTGCCATTCCTGGAACGGCGTGTCAGGTATGGGAAGGTGCTGATGTACCGCGCCTGGTTTAGATGGATTATTCTGTGCGCACGTTAAACATCTGTCTAGAATGTGATGTACATCGGTGTGTATTTTGTCGATGCAAAATATTTTGGATAAATCCTCCACTACCCCCCTTCGTCCGCGGTGAGTGGGACCATGAAACTCGCGGACGAGAAATGGAGTGCAATGTCTAGGCAAACAAAGGCGGCCCTGAGCATCGATCCGAACGCCGTCAGACGGCTGCGCGCCGCATGAGTCCCAGAAATAGTTGTCTGAGGCCGAAGCGGAGGCCTGGAGGGAGATCAAGTCAATGTCCGGAAGAACGGCACTAATCATGCGACTGGATGAGACCAGGGAGAGAGTAAGCGAAGGCGGAAAAACACCGGAGGCAGCCGCGGCTTTGGCAATGCGATCGGCGAGAGAGTTTCCCCTGATCTCAAAAGAGTCCCCAATACAATGAGCACGAGTCTTAACAATGGCTAAAGAGCGCGGGAGAAGACAGGCGGTGATTAAATCAGTAACAAGCGAAGAATGAGAAATGGGCTTACCGTCTGCAGTGGTGAACCCACGCGAAGCCCAAATCCGACCAAAGTCGTGAGCAACGCCGAAAGCGTAACGTGAATCAGTGTAGATAGTGACGTCTGTGTCCTGGGCAATAACACATGCACGGGTTAGAGCGTATAGTTCGGCAGCCTGAGCCGAGGAGAAAGGAAGAGAAAAAGCTTCAACAGTTTCATCAGGAAGGCGGCACACAGAATAACCACACACGAAAACGCCGTCAGAGGGGCGTGAGCACGAGCCGTCCACAAACAGCGAATCACCTGAAAGTAACGGGGTGGAGCGTAAGTCGGGGCGGATACTTGTCTCGAAAAGAATGCTAGAAATGCAGTCGTGTGTTTCAGAAGGAAGAAAATCATCCTGTGAATTGAGGAGGCGCTGAAGCGCGTGCGCGAGAGAATCAAAAGAGGAGGAGGGCTTAACAGTAAGGTTTTCGGTGGCCAAAAGAATAGACTCGTATCCAGAGCGACGCTGCGCAGATAAATGCTGGGTACTGAGGTTCTTTAAAACGTGCACTACATCATGTGAGGTGTGGAGAACGAGCGGGTGAGACAAAACCAGCCGTTCAGCGTCCGTGACCATGACAGCACATGCAGCCACCGCCCTGAGGCAAGCAGGGAGGCCCTGTGCCACAGAATCAAGAGTTTTAGAGAGGAACGCACAAGGCCGCATACCCCCCCCGTGCTCCTGCGCCAAAACCCCAGACGCAGTTCCCTGCTGGTTGCACACATATAAATGAAACGGCAAACGGTAATTCGGAAGTCCGAGAGCAGGGGCCGAGCATAAAGCCTGTTTCAAGGCCCTAAAGGCCGTCAGCATCTCATCAGACCACACCAGGGGCTGAGTCAAAGGGTCCGAGTGCAGAATTGCAGAGCGCAGACACTTGTCATAGGTGGAACAGTCAGGAATCCACTGGCGGCAGTAATTGATAAGTCCCAGAAAAGCCATGAGGGCGTGTTTGGTGGCAGGCACCTGAGTGTCTAGGATGACCTGCACACGCTCGGGGCTGAGCCTGCGGGAGCCCTGGGAGAGATCGTGACCCAGATATCGAACATTGGGGAGGCAGAACTGAAGCTTAGTTCGTGAGACCTTGAAACCTTCTTGCGCCAGAAGAGAGAGGAGAGCGAGTGTGGCTTTAGCGCAAAGGTCCTCGTCCTCCGCCGTTACCAGAAGATCATCCGCGTATTGGAGCACGGAGGAGCCCGAGGGGAGGCACAAACCGGCCAAGGCGTCCCTCACTACGGCTGTAAAAACCGCGGGGGAATCGACATATCCTTGGGGTAACCTGGTCCATGTGTACTGCTTTCCCCTGTGCGTAAAAGCGAACAGGGGCTGCGTGTCGTGGCCCACAGGGACGCTGAAAAAGGCAGAACAGAGATCAATTACAGAGAAAAACGCATGTTCACACGGAATCGAGGCCATAAGAGAGGGAACGTCTGGAACTAATGGGGCGACTGGGATAATTAACTCATTAATCTTACGCAAATCCTGGGTGAAACGCCACGTGCCGTTGGGCTTCTGCACCGGATTCACTGGAGTGTTATAAGGGCTGACACAGGGAACAACCACACCTTGCTCTAGGAGAGAACACAGAACATCATCAATGCCAGACAGTTTAGCTGGGGAAAGGGGGTACTGTTTTACATATACTGGCGAAGAGTGTTTAATGACCGCCTCGTAAGGGGTACAGTTAACAAAGCCCACCTCGTCCTTATGTTTCGCCCAAAGAGAAGCTGGGAGATCAGAAAGAGAGGGTGTGAGGCAGGTAACGGCACAAGCAGCATTGAGAAGGTTATGGGGGAGAGAAAGAGAGGTGAGGGCAAGAGCAGCCGACGAGGTTTCGTCTGGTATGTCAACAACCATGCGTGAGCCATTAAAAGAAATAGAGAGCCCTAGGAGGCTCATGAGGTCCCGTCCAAGCAGGTTAAAAGGGCAATCAGGCATGCAAACAAAGGAGTGAGAAAACTTCAGTAAAGGATCAAGGGCACAAGTAACAGAAAGGGGGGGCGTGCAACTGGAATGGAAAGGAACCCCTTCTATTCCCACAGAGCTTACAGACCGTGTAGATAAAGGACCCGCATATTCCCTCCCCACTGAGGACATGGTAGCCCCGGTGTCGAGTAAAAAAGGATATTCAGTCCCTGCCAGGCATAAAACAATAGTGGGAAGATCTTCGTTAAGAGGGGAGCTGAATAAAAGATTTAACATAGCAACGGTCGGGGTTTCATCGCTCTGAGGGCAGCCCTATGGGCGGGCAGGATCTCTCTGCCCTGTGGGGCTTGAACCGGCGCGCATGACGGGTTTCTCGCGTTCCTGCTCATCTCGCTGTTTCGCATGACATTCTCTTATCCAGTGCCCCTCTTTTCCACAATAGTGGCACTTTCCATTTCTCCTCCCTCCCCCGCCGCGCGGTCCCGTTCGGCGACCCCTCTCCTGTCGTCCCTCCGCTCGTCCGCCCGGCACGACGGATAAACATGCTTTATTCGTTTTACAGTCTAAAAGACCATCGCTCTCCAGCGTGCGCACCCGCTCCCCGGCCTGGCGGAGGACCAGATTATTCCGGTCACTCCAGTGATGTTTTAAAACGCTCTGTATTTCGGGGCGACAATTAGACAGAAAGGTGGACAAGAACATTGGGTTCGGGTTTGCCAAATCAAGTTCAAGACCTCCCAAATGTTGCCAAACTTCCCCAAAGCGCTTCCAGAAAGCCGACGTCAGCTCAGAACGCTCCTGTTTGCAATTAGTGACCTGTGACAGGTCTCTATTTGCTTGTTTTAAGGCGAGCAGGTATCGCGTCAATTGCTCACGAAGCTGCTGCAGTGCGTTCGGCGTGTCCTTCCAAAAGAAGGTAGTCACGGTGCGCCGACGCGGGCGACCGTCATCCCCTTCATACTCTTCCTTAATATTTTCAGCTTGATCATTGACGGGGGCGAGAACCTGAACGTTTTCTAACAGGGCTGTCTCATCATATGCGCCTCCTAATTTATTTTGCAGAATAAACCGGTAATCAGCTCCCGTAAGCTGACAATTACGAGAAACATTAATTAACTGATCAACAAAAAGCAAGGGCTTATCGGGTGACGGAAGAAGCGAGATGATGTCCTTAAGAGCCGACGGGGACGGAGGAGTTATATCAATACCACTGCGCTTTGCAACCCATACACAAGCAGCGTTTTGTGGCGGATAAGGACGCGAGCCGGCGTCTGGTCCCACATCGTCGGGATTATCCCAATCGTCATCATCAGTGTCATCATCGGTATCGTCACTACTTTCTTCGTCTTTGCCGTTCTTGGCTGATGCAGGCGCACCCTTTATCCCTCCGGGACGCTGCCCTCTGTCAACCGTGGGGGGGGGGGGGGGCACGCAGACACAGCAGCCAAGGACGGATAAATTTTAGGAATCGTTTTTACAGATGACGACGATTTACCAGTAATTTTTCCAGCCTTACTATAAGGCGGAGGTTTACTGTCTAACGAGGCTGGAGGAGCAGAATGAGATTTGGATTTTCCTAGCGCCGCCTCCTCCGTTTCCTTGGTGACAGGTGCAGCCCGAGGCTTCGGGATGGATTTCAGGACTGAACGGGGAGTATAAGCCTGTTTAAAATTATCCCATACCTTTTTCATGTCATACCACTTAGCGTAACCCTCCCGCATATACGGGCGATCCCATCCGGGGTCCCCTAATCCCTCATAAATCATGCGATGGGCCGATGCAAGATAACCAGGATCGAAAGTACCTCGGCGAGGATATGAAGGAATTTGAGGGTTGGCCTCGGTCCAACCTGCCAAATTATCGAGCCAGGGAGAAACATAATAAGCAAAACCGCACCTAGTCATCCATTCGGCCGGGGTTTCCCCTGGCGCAGGCTTAGGGAACGAGCTTCCCATCGTACAATGACAACAAACGGATCTGAAGAGGAACAGACAACAAATATAGTACAAATTTGTATAGCGCGCTCTTCCTGGACTCGAACCAGGGAAAACTGTCCTCCGTAGGACACTACGAAACTACTGCCAACCAGGTAGTCAATCAAACATGTCTTACCTGATTGAGAGTATCACGTCGGGGTCACCAAATTGTTAGAACCTGTGTCTGTCTCAGTTCAGATGCGTTGACGTAAGAGCGCTCTGGAGCAGGGTTAAAGCAAACCACACGAGTTAAATCAATCTGGTTTATTCAGGCACTGCTCAGTGATACACACAGAGAGCAGGGTTTATATACATCAGAAGCTTGCGTGACAAGATAAGTAAGGGGCTCGGGGGCACAAGGTCAACTCGCCAGATAAGGAGTCGTTTTTATTATACATGAAAGAGCAGACCATACACCCCCTAGAACAGGAGGAACCAGGAATGTGGTTTCAGCGAAACTAGAAGGTACAGAGAAAATAAAAGAGTATGTTCTCGCGATTATGCACGTTTACCAGGGTGTGAAAGGGTCATAAGTTCAGTACAGCTATGCACGAGAACACACATACAATCTTACAATGATATAACCCAGATTCCAACCAGGGTTACAGAGATACCAGAACAGAATCCAATTGCTTCTCTGATTACAGCTCTCCAGACTCTGAGTTATCTGTGTTCCCCTACCAGAAAATTAGCTGCTGGTTGAAGCATTTTGTGGTCAGCCAAGCATCTAACAGAGAATCTTCTAATTTGTAGTCAGACCCGTTATCCATTGCGCCACTGGCCCAAGCAGAGCCATGATAAGTGAGATCCAAACTATGTATGAATTTCCATTTAGTCACTGTTCAATCATGAGATGGAAAATGCAATGCCGTGACCCAGATTCAAACCAGGGGTGCTGCAGCCACAATGCAGAGTACTAACCACTATACTATCACAGCACTCCACCTCCCAAGACCAGAGTGTCCGATCACGTTGCCACAAACACAGTGTCTTGAAATATGTTGGTGATATGTAAACAGAGTCTTGTGATATAAGCAGAGTCTTGTGATATGTTGTGATATAAACAGTCTTGTGATGTGTCAATTGTGGACCTGTAGTAGTTTGAAATGATGTTTGCTTTCATGCCAAACTTCTTCAGCCTCCTCAGGAAGCACAGCCACTGGCAAGCTTTTCTGACCACAGTGTGGAACTTGAAGCTGCTGACCCTTTCGACCTCATTTTCGTTGATGTAGATGGCCTAGTGTGTCCTCCCTTGCTGTCTCCTATAGTCCACTATCATCTCCTTAGTTTTCCTGATGTTGAGAGAGAGAGGTTGTTGTTCTGGCACCAGGTGGCTAACGCCTTCACTTCCTCTCTGCATGCCGTCTCATCGTTGTCTGTAAGGAGGCCCGAGATGGTTGTGTCCTCAGCAATCTTGATGATGATGTTGGCACTGTATTTAGCAGTGCAGTCATGGGCGAACAAGGAGTACATGAGTGGACTGAGCACACAGCCCAGTGGCGCACCTGTGTTCAGGATAAGCGAGGAGGAAGTGTGGCTACCGATTATCACCACCTGGGGTCTGCCTGTCAGAAAGTCAAAGATCCATCTGCAAATGGTCATCTGCTCATGAAATTGTTAAATATTTCATCATGATTGCATTTTCTCTGCTCATCCCAAGGCAGTTTTACTTATTAAGTGCAAATTTGCAGCTAAATGTTTTCAAGATCTTGCAACCTGATTTGATTTTGGTTGCTGGTCACTGCCCATGGTCAGACTGTGAGCTGAGCTTTGTCAGAGATAGCTTTCAGAAAACAGGTTTCAGTGGCCTTTTTGAAGGACGCTTTAGCTTCAGAAAATGCTAAACGCACTGCCCTCGCAATGCATGTGCTTATACAAAGCTAGACAATCAGATAACAGGTAGAAGTCTTTCAAAAAACCACAAGGCTTGACTTTTCTTGTCCTTTAATGAAGTCTTCTATTTTTCCAATTTCTCCCCCCATAAAACTGAAATTATTACAGAGATAGAAACACAATTTAAAACACTGTACAAGTAACATTGTATGAGCACATTTCAATTAGCATCCATCGATCCACAAAATGAAAAAGCTAGCATTTACTGAAAGTTAGCAAAGTATATTCACCAAAAACATAACTAATCATATCTTAATCCCAAAAATACACAATCATATAACCCTGTTCACACATAATACTTTCAGATAAATATTCTCAAAGGCAAAAGCATAGGAAAACTCCAACAATATGATTTCAGCAGTCTATTTAGCTGTCTGTGCTCACTTTTCTCACCTGAGCATGAGTACTGAGCATGCAACAGAATAAAACACAGCATAGCCAGACTTACCGAGCCAAACGCTCACTCCGACGCAGTGTCTCTGAACCAAAGAAAAGACCACTCACTCTGATGTGGTTTCTCTGGACCAATGAAAAGACCACTCACTCTGATGTGGTTTCTCTGGACCAATGAAAATATACTTTTTTTTAAACCTACTTAATTATTAACTTATGAACTTTAACTTAACATTTTAACTTTTTAACCCTTAAAGACAGTACACTCCCCGCTTGATATTATTACATTATATCACTCCAAATACACACAAATTTAAAGAGGAATGCCTTCTGGAAACAATACACATTAAGTCTCTGAAAGAAGGACTACGATCTCTGTGACCGGCCTTAAGAACACCTTAGCTGTCCCATCCTTTACAATCCGCACCTCTACTTTGCGGACTCTGTTGTCACTGCTTGGGAAAGTCTTAACAACCAGTCCCATTGACCACTCATTCCTGTGGGCTTGGCTGTCTTTCAGCAAGATGACATCTCCTTCTTTGACATTCGGTTTGTCTTTTGTCCACTTCCTGCGGCTCTGCAGCGTAGATAGATACTCTCCCTTCCATCTCTTCCAAAACGTGTCAGCAAGACACTGAACTTGCTTCCACTGCTTGCCATACAACTGAGCTGTGTCAAAGTTTCCACAAGGAGCTGAAACTGCACTCATCTTTTGAGTAAGGAGCATCGCTGGGGTGGGCACCATAGGCATATCTGGGTCAGTGGATATGGTTTCAAGAGGTCTCGCATTCATGATCGCTATGACTTCCACCATGAAAGTGCTCAAGACTTCATGTGTGAGACGTGTTGGTCCCATCTGAAGCAACATTGCATCCAGGATGCTCCTGGCAACTCCGATGAGCCTTTCCCAGGAGCCACTCATATGGGAAGCATGAGGGGAATTAAACACCCAAGAACAGCCTTTCTCCTGGAGGTACTTCCTGACTGTTGTGTCTTCGGTGTTCATATTCAATTCTTTACAAGCTCCCACAAAATTGGTCCCTCTGTCAGACCGCAGAAGTTTGGCTGGACCACGAACTGCAAAAAAACTCTGGAGAGCATTGATAAAGCTGTCTGTTGACATAGTTTCTATCAGCTCGATATGCACTGCTCTGGTTGACATGCACGTAAACAACACAGCCCAGCGTTTGCTGTCTGCAAATCCTCCTCTTGTCCGACGTGTCATGACAGACCACGGCCCAAAGACATCAAGGCTGACAGTGGTAAACAGAGGCTCAGGTGTAAGTCGGTCGGCAGGAAGGTCAGCCATCTTCTAGTCCTCCAAACTTCCTCGCAGTCTGCGGCAGGTAACCCACTTGTGAATGACAGAAGACACCAGACACTTGCTCCCAATTATCCAGTATCCAGCTGATCTAATAGCTCCTTCTGTAATGTGTCACCCTTGGTGAGCTACTTGTTCGTGAAAGTGTCTCACAAGTAGTATAGCAATGTGATGTGTGTGTGGAATGATCAGTGGGTGTTTTTCGTCTTTTGTCAGATCAGCACAAGAAAGACGACCTCCGATACGAAGCAAACCGTCTTCATCCAGAATCGGATTGAGCTTTTTGAGTGTGCTTTGCTTAGGGAAGGTCTGTCCATGTTCAAAACATTTAAATTCCTCCTTAAAGGCACTGTGCTGCACAGAGCGGATGATCACAGCTTTGGCTTTTAAAAGCTCACTTATGCTGGATGCACCTCCAAAACACTTCCAACCTTTCCTTTCAGTCTTATCTGACTTTCCTTTGAAGGATGCCGCAATGTGAATGAGTTTGACTATGGTGTGATTGTGCGATGCTCAAGCTGGAGAACGCTCTAAGTGTTGGGAGCCCAACTGAGACTCCGATGCCTTGGTTGCCAGAGTAGTAGCCTCTGGACGAATCTCATCATCAGCTTCAGGTTCAATAAGGGCAAAAATATTAGATTCAGATATCTCCGCTACATTGTCTTGATAGAGAAAAGCTGGACCTGACAACCAGCTGCTGTGTTGGAGTTGGCATGCTGGCATAAATCTGGTCGCACAATCAGCAGGATTCAGATCTGTTGGCACGTAGTACCACTGGTTGGGGTGTGTAGATCATCTAATCTGAGTTACCCGGTTGGAGACATAGAGGTAAAACCTTCTTGTAGAGTTATGAATGTAGCCAAGAATGATCTTACTGTCAGTGAAGAAATTCACAGTAGCTATCTCGATGTCCATCTCATCGCTTATCAGCTCGTATAGCTCAACAGCCAGCACTGCTGCACAGAGATCCAAACGCGGAATGGTGTGAGCGGGGTGAGGAGCTAATTTTGACTTCCCCATGATAAATCCGACATGATACTGTCCCTTAGTGTCTACAGCTCTCAGATAGGCCACCGCTCCTATCGCTACTGTGGAAGCATCTGAGAAAATACACAGTTCTTTTGTCTGTGTTGAGGACAGCGAAACTGGTATGTAGCATCTCTTTATATGCAAATCTTCCAAAGCCTTTAAAGAGTCTCTCCATGAGTTCCATTCTGCCTCCTTTTGTGGGAGAAGAGGAGCATCCCACTCGCTCTGTTCAGATGACAACTCCCGGAGAAGTGCTTTCCCTTGCATTGTTATAGGAGCTACAAAGCCCAAGGGGTCATACAAACTGTTGACCGTTGACAACACCTCTCTGTGTGTACGATTTTTCTTCACGGGACACCAAGTAAGTAAAGCTGTCTGTTTCCAAATTCCAGGAGAGACCCAAAATCCTCTGAAGGGGGAGAGGATCCACTCCGAGGTCCAGATCCTTGGCATGGCCCTCTACTGGAAACGCTTCCATTACCTGACTACTGTTTGATGCCACTTTGTGCAGTCACAGGTTAGATTCTGCCAACATTTCTCTGGTTTGTGTGAGAGGAGATCTATTGCCTCTTCAGATGTGGCAACTGACGTGAGACCGTTGTCTACGTAAAACTGCCTCTCGACAAACTGTCTTGCATCCGAACCATGTTCCTGTTCACCTTTTTGTGCTGCTCGTCTCATGCAGTAGATAGCCACAGAAGGTGAAGGACTGTTTCCAAACACATGGACCTTCATCCTGTACTCAGACACATTCTTGCTGATATCATTATCCTCATACCAGAGGTACCGAAGATAATCCCTGTCCTCTTCTAGGACAACAAAGCAATAAAACATTTGCTCCACGTCTGCTGTAAGAGTGACGGGTTCTTTACGGAACCACAAAAGAACTCTCAGCAGAGTGTTATTCAAGTCTGGTCCACTAAGGAGGACATCATTAAGTGAGGTTCCATCACATTCAGCACTTGAGTAAAAAATGACATGTATCTGTTTGGGCTTTTTCAGGTGATACACACCAAAGGTTGGCAAATACCAGTACTCTTTCCCTTTGTCCAAAGACGGAGCAAGCTCGGCTTGGTCACTGTCCACCATCTTCTGCATGAACTTGATATAATGTTTCTCTCATTTCAGGCTTTTTCTCCAGGGTTCTCCGAAGTGAGCAGAGGCATTTCAAAGCTTGCTCCCTGTTGCTTGGAAGGCATCGTCTAGGAACCCGAAAAGGTAAAGGAGCCACCCAGTTATTCTCCTCATTTTGGTAGACTTCTGAATCCATGAGAGCTAGGAAGGCTTTATCTTCTATGGACAGTGTTAGTTTATCATCACCCTTGGACCTGTCAAACACAGAACACCCTAGGTTGTCTGTACTCACATCGAGACTTGTATTCACTTCACATGTAGGGAAGATTACACTGTGATGCTGTGTCATACCACCGTAGTCTTCCTTCATGTGGATGCTGTTTGGACATGGCCTAAGGAAGGATACGCAGCCGTTGTTCAGAACATTTGCTTTGTAAACATTCACCTCTGATGGCTTATGAACTGTGCTCAAGCACACATCTCCCACAATGACCCAACCTAGGTCTAACCACTATGCATAAGGCGTGCTGTGGGGCCCATTGATTTGCTCATGTACTTTATGTACCCTTAGGATGTCCCTCCCTAAGAGCAGGAGGCTTGATGTATCTTGGTCCACAGGTGGAATTTTACTAGCAACTGACCATAGATGGGGGTGATGGTGTGCAACCTCTGGGGAGTGGATTTCTGTACTATCGTCTGGCACCATGTCGCACACAGAAAGGCCCCCGTTAGCCATGAAGTTCGAACCTGGAACCATTTTGCTGTGTGGCAACAGTGCAAACTACTACACCTCCACACCACTCTGAAAACTGCTCAGAATGTAATGATTAATTTTTGATAGCAACAGCTCTGACAGCATTTCCAGCTGCAAGCCCGAAAGTACTGGAACAGCAAGGACAATTCTGTTTTTTTTTTTGCCACACACTGAAGACATTTGCATTTGAGGTCAAAAGTGGGTGGCACGGTGGTGTAGTGGTTAGCACTATGAAGTCACAGCAAGAAGGTTCTGGGTTTGAGCCCATTGGCTGAGGGGGGCCTTTCAGTGTGGAGTTTGCATGTTCTCCCCATGCCTGTGTGGGTTTCCTCTGGGTGCTCTGGTTTCCCCCACAGTTCAAAGACATGCGGTTAGGTTATTATGGGGTAGCCATGGCCTGAGGTTAGGCTGAAGTGTCCTTGAGCAAGGGCACCTAACCCACAACTGCTCCCTGGGTGCTGTAGCATAGCTGCCCACTGCTCTGGTTATGTGTGTGTGCTCATTGCTCACTTGTGTGTGCGGGTGTGTGTTCACTGCTCCAGATGCATTAAATGCAGAGTTTAAGTTCCACTGTGTGCTTAAGTAGTACATGTGACAATTAAAGGCTTCTTGACTTGCCTTCTATATGTGATAGGTCAGAATTTCAGCTTTTATTTCTTGATATTTACATCTATATATGTTAACAGAATGGTGTTGGGATTTTTGCACAGTCAAATCCAGGGACTTTCAGGTCAAGTCAAGTTTATTTGTATAGCGCTTTTAACAATAAACATTGTCGCAAAGCAGCTTCACAGAATTTAACGGCCTAAAACATGAGCTAATTTTATCCTTAATCTATCCCCAATGAGCAAGCCTGTGGCGACAGTGACAAGGAAAAACTCCCTCAGATGACATGAGGAAGAAACCTCGAGAGGAACCAGACTCAAAAGGGAACCCATCCTTATTTGGGCAACAACAGACAGCATGGCTATAACATGAACAGTTTTAACATGAAGTCAGTTTCATTGATGTTATAAACTCTTCATTGATGGAAACTTGAGTGCAAAACTGTTCATGACAACTGCAGTCCTAAATTTAGCAAGTCAACTGTAGTCCTCAGCCATAAAAGCATTACTGCAAGTGTCCAGAGCATCCTCCAAGTATGACTTTCAACTGTCCACATGGGGCCGTCCTCCACAGGAGCGATGCGATGAAACCACAACCAGACACAGGGCACCAGGATGGATCAGGCAGGTCCAAGGAGCAGAAGGGTTTGGCATCTTGATCCCAGGACCGACATGTAACTCAGAGGGAAAGATCGGGGGGGGGCGAGAGAAAACGCAGGTTGTTAGGTAGTTTCTTTATCTTGGCTGGATTCAATAAGGCTGTTGATTTCGTTACATTTATGTGTTAGAACACCAAGCTTCCCTCTGTGTGTTGCAATTAACTTAAACAGTTCTCGTTCATTTGAGAAATCCTGGTCTTCAGTCTCTTCCTCAGTTATATTGAAACTTAACTCAAAAGCTTTAAACACAAAAGTTCGTTACTAACTTAAAAAGGTTGAACACAGCGCAGTAGGAAAGGTGAAAGGCAGTGCGCGCACAGGCCAGTTCAGTTTGTAAAGTGCGCGTGATGGCTCAAGTTCAAATGTGAGCACAGCGGCCTGTTCAGCAGTTCAGCCTTACTCTCACCAACCAGAAAAGTCAGTCAATCCTACAAGCACGTAAATCCACATCCACGAACTCCTGACAAGTAATCCACAAGCTTGCGACAACGCAGCTTCCAATCTTCCAAGTATCCAAAGCAATATTCGAATTTCCAGCACTGTCGCCCAAACTATCGCAACGCTTCCAAACTGTGGTTTTCCAACTTGCAGGAGATTTTCCTACTTCAGACTGGGTTTTCCAACTTTAGGCCGTTTTTTCAACGATGCAATGTCTTCTTAGAAGACACTAAACTTCACGCAAAAGAAAACAATAAACAAACAAGTGATTGAAAAACCGTGTGCCTGCTGGCATCTCCAAGCTTCTAAACTTTCCATACACCCTTGAGCACTCACACACGCTCTGCTAATTAGCGCAGGTGAACCAATTAACCCTTTCATGTACCAGGCTCCACTTAAGGCCAAGGCCAACATCTCATCTCATTGTCTCTAGCCGCTTTATCCTGTTCTACTGGGTCACAGGCAAGCTGGAGCCTATGTTGCAACAGAAGGCTTGGTTTGTCTTAGAAATGGTCAATGCACGACATAGGGGATGGCGTACAAATCCCCAAGAATGTCACAAGAAACTAAATTGCTATAGAGCATAATTTTTTGACACTGAATTTTCCCGTTTCAGGGATTATTCTTTTGAGTACAAATTCCAACTCTGGACCCACCAGAGGCATCCATCCATCCATCTATCCATCTATCTATTTAAATTGTATCTGTCATTGGTCAATGGGTTGGCTTGGGAAACAGAGAATTTTGAGGTCAAAAATCGCTATCATTGCTGATCAGTGGTGAAGGGTTAAGAAGCAGAACATTTAGAGTTTAAGAACGCAATTATGGCTAGTTAAGTGGTTATGGTCATGGGTCAAGAATTAGAAGGGTTTGAGGTTAAAACAGCAGTCATTGCTAGTAAAAGGGTCAAGGTATTGTATACAGAATTAGAAGGCTCTGAGTGTAAGCAGACAATTAAGCCTAGTGGGGGTATCCAGTCAATCAGACTTGTTTTAAGGGCTATTCCCCACAATCCCCGAACCTAACCACAACCTCTACACCTAAACTTAACCGTGATCCCAGTACCTAACCCTAACCCCTAACCTCTCAACCCTTAAACCTAATCTCAACCACTAAAATCAAATCTTGGATCTGGACCTTCCCCTCATCCGTTCCCGAACCCTGGTTGAGGACCGTCAAACTGATCACCAACCCCTTTGACCAACATCCAGATTAAGGTACAGAAAGATTGTTTGCTCGGGAGTGTGGTGTCTGGGCTGTGAGAGAGTAGATGGACTTTGGACAGGCACGTGCAGAATGCAGGCCCCAGCTTTTGCTGGGGCAACAGACAACTTTCACCCTACCCTAATCCTAACCAGAGGTAGCCTATTTTGGGGAGTGGGCCAAAGATAGCACCTTCTGGAACAACAAACTTTACTTTAGCATGCATACGAAAGTCACCATTTACGTACTGTATACAAACTGACAATGATCAGTTAAAAAAGACCTGAGCCAGCAGAGGACCATTCCTTTACCTCCAATGACATTTTCTTGTCTATCCAGCAGAATGGAATGATCAGTGGTGTCAAAAGCTGCACTAAGCTTAAGCAGCACAAGCAAGGAGACACACCCCTGATCAGGAGCCATTAGTTGGTCATTTACTACTTTAACCAGTGCTGTGGCTCTGCTATGATGAGATCTAAATGAGATCCTGTGCACACTGTATACTTTATATTTATTTATCTATTCCATACTTGACTTACCTGGATTACTTTGCACTATGCACCGATTGCACCATTTTTTTGTTGTTGTTTGTTTGTTTTGTGTATATGCTTTTTTATCTGTTTTGTACTATGAGAGCTAAGTGAAACCGGAGTCAAATTCCTCGTGTGTGTCCACATACCTGGCAATAAAAGTGTTTCTGATTCTGATCTAAATCCTGATTGATACCTTTTATGGATGTTATTCCAATGTAGATATGAGCACAACTGTTATGCCACATTTTTGCTAGGATTTTGGAGAAAAAAGGGAGGTTTGATATTGGCCTATAATGGGACAGCTGACAAGGGTTGAGGTAGGTTCTTTAATCAAAAGTCTGACAACTGCTAGGTAAAAGGATTTAGGTACATAGCCATTGCTAAAAGAATAACTGATTGTTTTTCAAAGAGGTTTGATTGCTTCTGGTGTTACTTGTTTAAAGAATCATATAGGTAAGGGGTGAAAAAAATCATATAGGCAAGTACACAAGTTGAATATTTTGATTGAATAAGTGAAATTAGTAGGGTCTCTTTAAGGAGTGTAAAACACAAATCATTGCTCATAGTCAGTGTTGGATACTTATCAAATTGTCTAGTTTCAAATTAATAGTTTGATATTTTTGCCTGATATTTTCAATTTTGCCATTGAAAAAACTTCATTAAGCCATCGCTACTACATATTGAAGGTTTGCATGTTTCTGTGGTGGTCTTATTCCTCGTTAATTTTGCAAAAGTATCCCATAAAAATTTAAGATTATTTTTGTTATCTTCTATTATGGTGGAGAGAAACATTGAACAAGCAGCATTAGAAGCTCGTCTCTGGAGTTCCAGTGGCTCTCATTCCATGCTAATTGGAATACTATAAATTTTGACAGACACAATTTTCTAATTTTACATGTATTTTGTATGTTTTAAGGTGCATGTGTGATTGTTATACCAAGGTGCTAGGTTTTTTTTCTCCTGATTATTTTCTTTTAAGTGGAGCTACATTATCTAAAGTAAAGCAGAATGTTGACTCAAAGCATTCAGTTGTCTGATCAAGTTCTGTGAGGCCTAACAGGGATCCAATCATAGTTGATAACTCTGGGAAACTACTGATAAAACTTTATGCAGTAGTTGCTGTGAATGTACTTTTGATGTGATGGTGTGCAAGGTGCATATATTATTTTTAAGACATTTCAAAAAACATGAGGTAATGGTCTGAGGGAGCATCAGACTGTGGAAGTATGACTATATTTTCTATATGTAATACAAATGCAAGTGCTAGATCAAGAGTGTGACCACTACGAATCATACAAAAACCTGAACAAAAATAGGGTTAGGTCCTATGGCATTCTGATTCACCCCTGCTGAATCTAGAATGGACACGGATGCTGTTCTCAGAGTCTTCCAGGTGATTTAAACAAATAATATCTCTAACAATTAATTTGTTGTCTAAAGATAGAACCAGGTTTGAGAAATTCCGCAAATTCAGAAAGAACTTCAGAATTTAAACCACGGGTCTGTAAATAATTAGTTGAATCAACTGCGTAGATTTTTTTTAGCTACATACATTAGGATAAAGAACTTCAAGCATACTGAATTTTTGTTCAGGTTTTTGTATAATTCCTAGATTATTATAAACAACTTTGATGCCTTCTCCTCAACCAGTGAGACAAGGTGGATGCATATAGTTGGATGAGCTTCATTTAAGTGCTCCGTACTCATCTGGTTTGATTGACATTTCCATTAAACATTAAAATCCTGATCAGTAATAATTCCATGAACAATTAGTCTCATGCTGCAGTACTACACTGATAAGTGTTACAGTTAAATCATTATTTGTATGACGGTAATTAATGACTACTTAAGAGCGAAAGAAAACATTAACAGTCTCATTTTAAACATCACTATAAGGTTACATACAGTATTTTAAAACAGTCATAGAACACTGGTCTACAGCCAAAATGCTTCTGAAATAAATATAGTCAAACTTTACTAATTCTGGATCGCTGAGAATGAAAATGAAACTTAAAATTGTTCATTGGCTTGTTTTCAAGATTGGCTCTATGAATAAATCTATGAGTGGGTTTGGATAGTACAACCCCGATTCCAAAAAAGTTAGGACAAAGTACAAATTGTAAATAAAAGTGGAATGCAATAATGTGGAAGTTTCCAAATTCCATATTTTATTCAGAATAGAACATAGATGACATATCAAATGTTTAAACTGAGAAAATGTATAATTTAAAGAGAAAAATTAGGTGATTTTAAATTTCATGACAATACATCTCAAAAAAGTTGGGACAAGGCCATGTTTACCACTGTGAGACATCCCCTTTTCTCTTTACAACAGTCTGTAAACGTCTGGGGACTGAGGAGACAAGTTGCTCAAGTTTAGGGATAGGAATGTTAACCCATTCTTGTCTAATGTAGGATTCTAGCTGCTCAACTGTCTTAGGTCTTTTTTGTCGTATCTTCCATTTTATGATGTGCCAAATGTTTTCTATGGGTGAAAGATCTGGACTGCAGGCTGGCCAGTTCAGTACCCGGACCCTTCTTCTATGCAGCCATGATGCTGTAATTGATGCAGTATGTGGTTTGGCATTGTCATGTTGGAAAATGCAAGGTCTTCCCTGAAAGAGACGTCGTCTGGATGGGAGCATATGTTGCTCTAGAACCTGGATATACCTTTCAGCATTGATGGTGTCTTTCCAGATGTGTAAGCTGCCCATGCCACACGCACTAATGCAACCCCATACCATCAGAGATGCAGGCTTCTGAACTGAGCGCTGATAACAACTTGGGTTGTCCTTCTCCTCTTTAGTCTGAATGACACGGCGTCCCTGATTTCCATAAAGAACTTCAAATTTTGATTCATCTGACCACAGAACAGTTTTCCACTTTGCCACAGTCCATTTTAAATGAGCCTTGGCCCAGAGAAGACGTCTGCGCTTCTGGATAATGTTTAGATATGGCTTCTTCTTTGAACTATAGAGTTTTAGCTGGCAACGGCGGATGGCACGGTGAATTCTGCTCACAGATAATGTTCTCTGGAAATATTCCTGAGCCCATTTTGTGATTTCCAATACAGAAGCATGCCTGTATGTGATGCAGTGCCATCTAAGGGCTTGAAGATCATGGGCACCCAGTATGGTTTTCCAGCCTTGACCCTTACGCACAGAGATTCTTCCAGATTCTCTGAATCTTTTGATGATATTAGGGACTGTAGATATGTTCAAACTCTTTGCAATTTTACACTGTCGAACTCCTTTCTGATATTGCTCCACTATTTGTCGGCGCAGAATTAGGGGGATTGGTGATCCTCTTCCCATCTTTACTTCTGAGAGCCTCTGCCACTCCAAGATGCTCTTTTTATACCCAGTCATGTTAATGACCTATTGCCAATTGACCTAATGAGTTGCAATTTGGTCCTCCAGCTGTTCCTTTTTTGTACCTTTAACTTTTCCAGCCTCTTATTGCCCCTGTCCCAACTTTTTTGAGATGTGTTGCTGTCATGAAATTTCAAATGAGCCAATATCTGGGCATGAAATTTCAAAATGTCTCACTTTCAACATTTGATATGTTGTCTATGTTCTACTGTGAATACAATATCAGTTTTTGAGATTTGTAAATTATTGCATTCTGTTTTTATTTACAATTTGTGCTTTGTCCAAACTTTTTTGGCAAAACAATGAATGATGCAACCTGAAGCCGGGACTGCATCATACAGGACATTAGGTTATTCCTAGAAGTCACTGATGATGCATTCATAAGTCAAGTGACATCACTCTGCTGAACAAACTTGTCTTATATCAGCTCAAAAAAAAAAAAAATCATACAGTGCTATGCACTTGAGATCAAGTCTTTGCTTGACAAGTTGCCAAAACTAAATAAAAACCCACTGCGTACACACAGAATAAGGACTAAACCTATTCAGTACTTACATGTAATTGGTTTTTGCAATTTGGTTCATAATACATTTTATTTATATAAACTTTTTGTTGATTTTCTAGTGTTACATAAAGAGAACAGGTGAAATATCATGTAAACCAACCATAAACACATGAAGAGACCTAGTTTTACAATTTATATTTAAAACATTACGATCTACACAATGTACATAAGTATAAAATTTAAAATCTTAAATATCTTGGAAGCCATAGCCAATCAGCTGATTAACTGTCACTTCTAATTCAACACACCAAATTTCATAACAGCCAACTTCATCTCTGAAGCAGACAACTTCTGAAAAATTGTTGAACAATGTAACATGAACAATAAAGTTCAAAGTACAGGTCATTTTCAGTCAAAACTGTAATAACCATATTTAATTTGACAACTTTAAATCATGCAATGTCTCTGAGTTAGTGCACCTGAAGGTCTTAAATGTAACTAAACAAGCAAACATCTTTCCACACTATGAGCAGTGATATGGCTTCTCTCTTGTGTGAATGCGCTGGTGTGTTTAGAAATTACTCTACTGAGTAAAACTCTTCCCCCACTATGAGCAATGATACGGCTTCTCTCTTGTGTGAATGTGCTGGTGTGTTTGGAGAGTACTCTGACGAGTAAAACTCTTCCCACACTGTGAACAGTGATACGGCTTCTCTCCTGTGTGAATGCGCTGGTGTATTTGGAGATGACTCTGATGAGTAAAACTCTTCCTACACTGTGAGCAGTGAAACGGCTTCTCTCCTCTGTGAATGCGCTGGTGTTGCTGGAGATGACTCTGACGAGTAAAACTCTTCCCACACTGTGAGCAGTGATACGGCTTCTCTCCTGTGTGAATGCGCTGGTGTCGTTGGAGATGACTCTGACGAGTAAAACTCTTCCCACACTGTGAGCAGTGAAACGGCTTCTCTCCTGTGTGAATGCGCTTGTGTCGTTGGAGATGACTCTGACGAGTAAAACTCTTCCCACACTGTGAGCAGTGAAACGGCTTCTCTCCTGTGTGAATGCGCTGGTGTCGTTGGAGAGCACTCTGCTGAGTAAAACTCTTCCCACACTGTGAGCAGTTATACGGCTTCTCTCCTGTGTGAATGCGCTGGTGTATTTGGAGATGACTCCCTTCAGTAAAACTCTTCCCACACTGTGAGCAGCGATACGGCTTCTCTCCTGTGTGAATGCGCTGGTGTCGTTGGAGATCACTCTGTTCAGTAAAACTCTTCCCACACTGTGAGCAGTGATACGGCTTCTCTCCTGTGTGAATGCGCTGGTGTATTTGGAGACGACTCTGATGAGTAAAACTCTTCCCACACTGTGAGCAGTTATATGGCTTCTCTCCTGTGTGAATGCGCTGGTGTATTTGGAGATGACTCCCTTCAGTAAAACTCTTCCCACACTGTGAGCAGTGATACGGCTTCTCTCCTGTGTGAATGCGCTGGTGTCGTTGGAGATGACTCCATTCAGTAAAACTCTTCCCACACTGTGAGCAGGGATACGGCTTCTCTCCTGTGTGAATGCGCTGGTGTCGCTGGAGATGACTCCATTCAGTAAAACTCTTCCCACACTGTGAGCAGTTATACGGCTTCTCTCCTGTGTGAATGCGCTGGTGTCGTTGGAGATCACTCTGTTCAGTAAAACTCTTCCCACACTGTGAGCAGTGATACGGCTTCTCTCCTGTGTGAATGCGCTGGTGTATTTGGAGACGACTCTGACGAGTAAAACTCTTCCCACACTGTGAGCAGTTATACGGCTTCTCTCCTGTGTGAATGCGCTGGTGTCGTTGGAGATCACTCTGACGAGTAAAACTCTTCCCACACTGTGAGCAGTGATACGGCTTCTCTCCTGTGTGAATACGCTGTTGTGTTTTGAGAGCACTCTGGTAAGTAAAATTCCTACCACGCTGTGAGCAGTGATGTGGATCTCCTCCTGTGTGAATGCGCTGGTGTGTCTTGAGTGCATTCTGATAACTAAAACTCTTTCCACAATCTGAGCTGTGGTGAATTTCCTTCTGCATATCATTATGGGAAGTATCAGAATGGATAATATCAGTTGATGTTGGTTGACGACTGGAGCATTTGGAGGGGATCTGAAGCTTATATTTAATCTCTCCTGATTCTCGCAGTCTCACGTACTCTTTATAGTGGCATCTCTGGATATGCTTGTCGAGGTAAATTTGAGATGCATCGGAACGAGGGCATGTGGAGCAAGACAAGTCTTGCAGCAGAGTGTTCTTTACTTCTGGAGAAATGAAAGGACAAAAATAACAGAAATTGAACATGAAATGCAACAAGATTATAAAATATAACAACACTAACCCAATGTAAGGAGTGCTTTTACTGAAACTTAATCAAGATTCTCCATGAATTAAGACTGAGACAAAAACAAAAGGTTGCGGACCAAGATGTAGCACCCTCTAGCTTGGAATACTGGGAGATTCAATAAGGTCCTGGAACAGCAGCTATGCACAGCATTGGCCATAGCCTCATGGGTCTGAGCGACCAAAGGGGAGCTGTTGGACATCATGTCAAGTCTAGGTAATGGCCTAGCCTTATTTACATCTCATCCAGGATTGAGAAGGAAACTCAGCCCTCACATTCAAGGTTCTGAAAGATCCAAAAATGGGCCTTATCAAACTGGACATGGATAGATTTATTTGCAAATAGTTTCTAGTAACATTTAACGAAGCAAATATGTATTTTCTATATGGATTTTTTTATATGGATTAGGTTGTCAAGTTTAAAACACTTATTAATTTCAATTACATACTGTTAGGTTTTATTATTATGTAGGTTTATAAATAATTGTAATTCTTGACCAAGAAGGCAGTAATTTATTTGTGACAAAATTAAGGATTAATTTCTGTTCAGTTAAAATGACCTTATGTCTCGGCTGGACATTGCTTGGGAACATTTTGCTTATTTTGATATGAAATGTGTATTTTTGATCAGAGATGTGTCTGAACGGCGCCAAGGTCTGCAATGATGCCACACACACCCACAGCTGCATATCCAACGTGTATTTGGGATTAAAAGTTAAATTTAAAGCCATGATTCATGTTAGTTTTATAGTTTATAGTTTTGTATTAGTCTTATTGCTGCACAAAGTGTTAAGACTGTATATGGGAGAGCTTTTTAAGATCCTTTATTATTTTGGACTACTGCATATACTATGGCAGTGATTTAGATTTAATTGTTAGATCTAAGATGCATTCAATGATTTAAGTTAGTTTTATAGTTTTAAGTTCGTTTTATAATTACAGAATATAATTTAGGATTGTTAAGACTTTATGATTCTAATGTTAAGACTTTATGAGTTTAATCCTGAATCCTGTTTGACCTTCCTGATGTAGCACTTCTTTGTTTATGTTTCGTATGACTGTCTTTGTTTGTTCTTATTTTTTGTTTACTTTCTTATAACATATCTTTGTTGAAAAATTCCATCACCATCTTAAGTACATATTGCCATATGTTATATCTGACCTGAAGGGGTGTACGTAAGCAATGACCTTTAAAATCTGTCTGTACCTTGCTATCATGTCATATCATCAGAAATGTCATTATGTTATGATTTACACACACTGATGGAGATTATTTGACCTGCCCCAAGATCAAGCTGCTCACTTGCACGCAAGTCAAACACACACATACATCTGAACATTCCATCAGAACAGTGATATAATTAAAATGTGACTTGCTCACACACACACACACACACACACACACACACACACACACACACACACACAGATATCAAAATGATGTCACTCACTCACACCACCCCAAAGAGACACACACACACACACATCAAACAGTGATGTCATTTACACACAGATAACACTCGTATATAATAACCCTCTGTATTCTTGTCTAATGGGGGAACTTGCAAATAAAGATGTGAACTACATGGAGTTCCTGTCTTTTTTTGCGACTAACCCCCCAGACGTCTGCGTGGCACGAGGGCGGGGGTCCCGAGAAGTAAATTGACCGTTTTCGACTGGGTGAACCCTAACACACACAAATTTCATGAAATTAAGTTTTGTGGGATTTTGTGAAGCCCCATGATTCATATTAATGTAATTGATGAAATCAAGCCAACATCCATAAATTAAGACATATAACAAAAGTCATTTAATTTAAATGTAGGCTTATTTTAAAAAAAAAGAAAAAAAAAGACACACTGCATCGGTTCAGATGGCATTCAAGTAGGTCTGCAGCAGTAGGAATTTCCTTACTGCAGTATTTGAAGAATGCCATGGTGTGGTTTGTAGTAATAAAGCAGCCAAACCTCCATGTGTTTAATTGTTCATTAATTCAATCGGACGTGATTTGTTCCTTAATATGTTGAAGTTCTTCAGCTGCAAGAGTTTAAAGTGCATATCCTGGACCAATTTCATTTTTTTTAAAAAAATATTAAAGTATGTCCCTTTACACACCTATCCAGAAGGGTAATTTTACACAAGGCCATCTGTCGACAGCAGGAGAAAAAAAAAAGCCTCATCTCATCTCATCTCATCTCATCTGCTTATCCAGGGCTGGGTCGCGGAGGCAGCAGTCTGAGCACGGAAGCCCAAACTTCCCTTTCCTCAGACACCTCGGCCAGCTCCTCGGGAAGAACACCGAGGCGTTCCCAGGCCAGCCGAGAGACATAGTCCCTCCAGCGTGTCCTGGGTCTTCCCCGGGGCCTCCTCCCGGGAGAACACCTCCCCAGGGAGGCGTCCAGGAGGCATCCGAAAGAGATGCCCGAGCCACCTCAGCCGATTCCTCTCGATGTGGAGGAGCAGCGGCTCTACTCCGAGCTCCTCCCGAGTGACCGTGCTTCTCACGCTCTCTCTAAGGGAGCACCCAGCCACCCTGCAAAGGAAACTCATTTTGGCCGCTTGTATCCGCGATCTTTCGGTCATTACCCAAAGCTCGTGACCATAGGTGAGAGTTGGAACGTAGATCGACCGGTAAATCGAGAGCTTCGCCTTTTGGCTCAGCTCCTTCTTCACCACAATGGACCAGTAAAGCGACCACATCACTGCGGAGGCTGCACCGATCCACCTGTCGATCTCACGCTCCATCCTTCCCTCACTCGTGAACAAGATCCTGAGATACTTAAACTCCTCCACTTGAGGCAGGACTTCTCCACCAACCCGGAGAGAGCAAGCCACCCTTTTGTGGTCGAGAACCATGGCCTCGGACTTGGAAGTGCTGATTCTCATCCCAGCCACTTCACACTTGACTGCAAACCGCCCCAGTGCATGCTGAAGGTCCTGGTTTGAAGAAGCCAACAGGACATTATCCGCAAAAAGCAGAGATGAAATCTTGTGGTTCCCAAACAGGATTCCTTCCGGCCCCTGGCTGCGCCTAGAAATTCTGTCCATAAAAATTATGAACAGAACTGGTGACAAAGGGCAGCCCTGCCGGAGTCCAACATGCACTGGGAACAGGTCTGACTTACTGCCGGCAATGCGAACCAGACTCCTGCTCCGTTCATATACGGACCGGACAGCCCTTAGAAAAGAGCCCTAAACCATAGGTGACCA
The DNA here is from genome assembly GCF_027579695.1 of Neoarius graeffei. Lineage (NCBI taxonomy): Eukaryota > Metazoa > Chordata > Actinopteri > Siluriformes > Ariidae > Neoarius > Neoarius graeffei. The sequence goes on from NC_083587.1 coordinate 10,286,382, forward strand.
TAGGTGAGAACCAGAGAACCACAGAACCACTCCCGAAGCACCCCCCACAGAATACCATGAGGGACACGGTTGAATGCCTTCTCCAGATCCACAAAGCACATGTGGACTGGTTGGGTAAACTCCCATGAACCCCCGAGCACCCTATGAAGGGTATAGAGCTAGTCCAGTGTTCTGCGACCAGGACAAAAACCGCACTGTTCCTCCTGGATCAGAGGTTCGACTATTGGCTGAATTCCCCTCTCCAGTACCCTGGAGTAAACCTTCCCGGGGAGGCTGAGAAGTGTGATTCCCCTATAATTTGAGCACACTCTCCAGCAGAGGTGGAAAAACTGGATTGACAAAGTAAAAGTCCTGCTTAGGTTTTCCTTCTGCCTGTGCTCTCAACACAGGTGATTTCACCAATTAGCTCATCAACCTGGCTTAGTGGATGTGGTAATTAGGATCAGCTGGTTCATTGAATTGGCTGGAGCAAAAATGTGGCAGGGTTTTTACTTTCTGCACCCGGGTTTTTCCACCTCTGCTCTCCAGTCCCCTTTCTTAAAAAGAGGGACCGCCACCACCCCAGTCTGCCACTCCAGAGGCACTATCCCCGACCGCCACGTGATGTTGCAGAGGCGTGTCAGCCAAGACAGCCCCACAACATCCAGACACTTGAGATACTCAGGGCGGATCTCATCCACCCCCGGTGCCTTGCCAGCAAGGAGCTTGCAAACCACCTCAGTGACTTCGGCTTGGGTAATGGACGAGTCCACCTCTGAGCCATCAGCCTCCACTTCCTCAATGGAAGACATGATGGTGGGATTGAGGAGATCCTCAAAGTATTCCTTCCACCGCCCGACAATGTCCCCAGCCGAGGTCAACAGCCCCCCACCCGCACTGTAAACAGTGTTGGCAGAGTACTGCTTCCCCCTCCTGAGGCGCTGGACAGTTTGCCAGAATTTCTTCAACGGCCGACCGATAGTCCTCCTCCATGGCCTCACCGAAGTCCTCCCAGTTCTGAGCTTTTGCCTCCGCAACTGCCCGAGCTGTGGCACGCCTGGCCTGCCGATACCCATCAGCTACCTCAGGAGTCCCAGAGGCCAACATGGCATGATAGGACTCCTTCTTCAGCTTGACGTCATCCCTTACTTCCGGTGTCCACCACCGGGTTCGAGGATTGCCACCACGACAGGCACCGGAGACCTTACGGCCACAACTCCAAACAGCCACTTCTACAATGGAGGTAGAGAACACGGTCCACTCAGACTCAATGTCCCCCGCCTCCCTCGGAAGCTGGGAGAAGCTCTCCCGGAGGTGGGAGTTAAAGACCTCCCCAACAGAGTGCTCGGCCAGACGTTCCCAGCAGACCCTCACCATACATTTGGGCCTGACAGGTCTGTCTGGCTTCCTCCTCCACCAGCGAATCCAACTCACCACCAGGTGGTGATCAGTTGACAGCTCAGCCCCTCTCTTTACCCGAGTGTCCAAGACATAGGGCCGGAGATCAGATGAAACGACAACAAAGTTGATCATCGACCTCCGACCTAAGGTGTCCTCATGCTCGGACATGGTGTTCGTTATGGACAAACCGTGACTAGCACAGAAGTCCAATAACAAAAACACCACTCGGGTTCAGATCGGGGAGGCCGTTCCTCCCAATCACACTCCTCCAGGTGTCACTGCTGTTGCCCACGTGAGCGTTGAAGTCCCCCAGTAGAACAATGGAGTCCCCAGTCTGAGCACCTCTCAGTACCTCTCCCAGGGACTCTGAGAAGGCCGGATACTCTATAATGCTATTCGGCCCGTAGGCACAAACAGCAAGAGCCCTCTCCCCGACCCGAAGGCGCAGAGAGGTGACTCTCTCGTTCACTGGGGTAAACTCCAACACATGGCGGCTGAGCTGGGGAGCTATAAGCAAGCCCACACCAGCCCGCTGCCACTCACCATGGGCGACTCCAGCCCCTCTCGAGGAGCTGGGTTCTGGAGCCCAAGTTGTGCGTGGAGGTGAGCCCGACTATCTCTAGCCGGTACCTCTCAACCTCCCGCACAAGCTCAGGCTCTTTCCCCCCCAGCAAAATGACATTCCATGTCCCAACAGCTAGCCGCTGGGTTCGGGGATCAGGTCGTCGAGGCCCCTGCCTTCGACTGCCGCCCAATCCACACTGCACCGGCCCCCTATGGTTACCTCTGTGGGTGGTGAACCTACAGGAGGTCGGGCCCACATCACCGCTTTGGGCTGAGCCCGACCGGGCCCTGTGGGCAAAGGCCCGGCCACGAAGTGCTCGCATACAAGCCCCAACCCCGGGCCTGGCTCCAGGGTGGGGCCCCGGCTGTGCCATACTGAGTGACATCACAGTCCTTGATCTATTATTATCCATAAGGGTTTTGGTGAACTGCTCTTGGTCTGGCCTGTCACCGAGGACCTGTATGCCTTGGGAGACCCTAACGGGGCATAATGCCCCCGACAACATAGCTCCGAGGATATTTCAAGCACACAAACCCCTCCACCGCAATAAGGTGGCAGTTCTAGGAGGGGAAAAAATAAAATGCGTCTGGAAAATTCCCAAGGGAGTCTGGAGCCAGATTCGTGACATTACCTGCAGAAGCGCTAGCAGGCTGCGAGAGCTTGCACGGTTTCAGTGCAGAGTCTGTGTGAGTGTGTGCGCCTCACACAATGCGCTCCCATTTCTCTCTCATTGTCCAGTCTTTTGGAAAATGATGAGTACTAATCCCATCATGATTGGTGTTGCTACACCTTCCTACGATACATCTGTTAACCATTTGAATAATTACGTGATAACGTTGAAGAAATTTGCAGAAAACCACCAGGTCGTTTTCTCAAACAAACCAGCGCTGACGTAGGATTCAGAGGGAGGCGTCCTGCACACGACGTCACGAAAATCAATGTTTGGCAGGAAATCCAAATAGCAAGTTTTTTCCAGAGGCGGACCAATTCACCTCAAATGGCTTGATTTCAACTGAATTTTTCTGGTATTGCGCAAGGTAAAAAAATTGCACAAAATGCAAAATGTTACAGATATTTGACCAAAGTTTAATATAAAATTCCTATTTTACATTGAACTTTGGTCAAATCAATTGGTCAAGATCAATTACATTGATCTTGCTCCTGAATTTACCTGTGATATGCACTTTAAGGAGCTAAAATTTAACATAATTAAAAAGATAAGTTCTCCATGGTATGACTCTTGTGGAATTATTGAATTCCATAAAAATACTAAAATTGTTATTGCTTGTTAAAATGCTTGATAATATAACCATCACATATGCTCCTGAAATAAAGCAAATGTGTTGCAATTGATTTGTATAATGGTTGATGGGTTTGACTGACATCTGCATTATCCAATTAACAACTTCGCTTGGTTCAGACACACTGCATGTGTATTCTCAACAAACTTCTTTCTAGCCAGCTGGTTATATTGCACTGAAGGTATTATAATGCCGCCCAGTGTTTCTGTAATATGGGGAGGTCTGACATTATCCTATATTATGTGTTTACTGTGACAGGGCATTCCCCACTGATTTCTCCCCAATTTTCTCCCTAATTTAGCCATGGCCAATTCCCACCCATCAGACTCCTCTCCAGCATCACATAACAGCTACCAACCAGGGAGGGCCACCAAGACAAGAAACACCAGTTGACCACGTTTTACTCATACAATGTCAGGGGGCTGCAAAGCACACTCGGACGAAAGCCCAATCCACTTACTTCCTATTAAATGTGCTCTCACACACCCATGACTGGCCAGTGTAACTGACAGGGCAGAGAAGAGAGAGCATGCCATCTCTCCCTCCCAGAGAGCCCAGACAATTTTGCTCTCTTGAGCTCCCAACCACAGATGATTGTGGAGTCATCAGGATTTGAAAGTGGCAATATCTGGACGATGGGGAGGATGACGGGGACAACACTTTTCTGCTGTGCCACTCGGGATCCACAGGGCATGCATTTTACGCTACTTCTGGTTAAACTGGGCATGATGAATAAAACTACAACAATATCTTGTGGTTTACTATATACAGTGGTGCTTGAAAGTTTGTGAACCCTTTAGAATTTTCTATATTTCTGCATAAATATGACCTAAAACATCATCAGATTTTCACACAAGTCCTAAAAGTAGATAAAGAGAACCCAGTTAAACAAATGAGACAACAATATTATACTTGGTCATTTATTTATTGAGGAAAGTGATCCACTATTACATATCTGTGAGTGGAAAAAGTATGTGAACCTCTAGGATTAGCAGTTAATTTGAAGGTGAAATTCGAGTCAGGTGTTTTCAATCAATGGGATGACAATCAGGTGTGAGTGGGCACCCTGTTTTATTTAAAAAACAGGGATCTATTAAAGTCTGATCTTCAAAACACGTTTGTGGAAGTGTATCATGGCATGAACAAAGGAGATTTCTGAGGACCTCAGAAAAAGCATTGTTGATGCTCATCAGGCTGGAAAATGTTACAAAACCATCTCTAAAGAGTTCGAACTCCACCAATCCACAGTCAGACAGACTGTGTACAAGTAGAGGAAATTCAAGACCATTGTTGCCCTCCCCAGGAGTGGTCGACCAACAAAGATCACTCCAAGAGCAAGGCGTGTAATAGTCGGCGAGGTCACAAAGGACCCCAGAGTAACTTCTAAGCAACTGAAGGCCTCTCTCACATCAGCTAATGTTACTGTTCATGAGTCCACCATCAGGAGAACACTGAACAACAATGGTGTGCATGGTAGGGCTGCAAGGAGAAAGCTACTGCTCTCCAAAAAGAACATTGCTGCTGGTCTGCAGTTTGCTAAAGATCATGTGGACAAGCCAGAAAGCTACTGGAAAAATGTTTTGTGGATGGATGAGACCAAAATAGAACTTTTTGGTTTAAATGAGAAGCGTTATGTTTGGAGAAAGGAAAGCACTGCATTCCAGCATAAGAACCTTATCCCATCTGTGAAACATGGTGGTGGTACGATCATGGTTTGGGCCTGTTTTGATGCATCTGGACCAGGACAGCTTGCCATCATTGATGGAACTATGAATTCTGAATTATACCAGTGGATTCTAAAGGAAAATTTCAGGACATCTGTCCATGAACTGAATCTCAAGAGAAGGTCGGTCATGCAGCAAGACGACGACCCTAAGCACACAAGTCGTTCTACCAAAGAATGGTTAAAGAAGAATAAAGTTAATGTTTCGGAATGGCCAAGTCAAAGTCCTGACCTTAATCCAATGGAAATGTTGTGGAAGGACCTGAAGCGAGCAGTTTGTGTGAGGAAACCTACCAATATCCCAGAGTTGAAGCTGTTCTGTATGGAGGAATGGGCTAAAATTCCTCCAAGCCGGTGTGCAGGACCGATCAACAGTTACCGGAAATGTTTAGTTGCAGTTATTGCTGCACAAGGGGGTCACACCAGATACTGAAAGCAAAGATTCACATACTTTTGCCACTCACATATATGTAATATTGGATCATTTGCCTCAATAAATAAATGACCAAGTATAATATTTTTGTCTCATTTGTTTAACTGGGTTCTCTTTATCTACTTTTAGGACTTGTGTGAAAATTTGATGATGTTTTAGGTCATATTTATGCAGAAATATAGAAAATTCTAAAGGGTTCACAAACTTTCAAGCACCACTGTAGTCAGTTTCGCAATAGCAAGATATGCAGTGGGCGGACTTCACGTGTCTCAAAGAAGCTGATAGACTTCACCCTCTCTGGTTGGTCACGGTCATATGATCGAGAAGACCTACCTGGTTGGTGGAACAGGCCAAAATGAGTTTTCTGGGGAATGCTCTAGTTATTGCAGACGGCATTGTACAACAGCTTTCATCCCAGAAACACTGGTAGGCTCAGAAACACGTCACAAAATGATGCAGAAAATAACCTCTATAACCTCTTAGACAAAAGTAACACCTTGCTGTCTGGTTGGTCCTGTAGGTGCAGGACTGAGTTCTTTGGTGTACTCCTCTTCATACCACACCAAGAGCTCCTGTCCTGGGTTAATGGATCGACAGCAACGATACAGAATTCTCCCTTGATACTCAAATGCCACAAGATTCTGTTCTTCTTCATTATGGGCACAATTCACATACCTAAAAGAGTGAGGCAACGTTTCAGAAAAAGGTAAAAATCAGATCAGGGTTACAGACTTGGAGAAAGCATGGCGGAGATATCAATGACATGAAGATAAAGTTCTTCCAACAAATGAGGAGCTGTAAAATCAAATCACTAAAACGACCCAACAGCTAGTGTACTGCTCACCTCATCCAATTCACATGCGCGTCTCTTTTGGCATCGATGTATTCTTCACACTGCATGCTCCTGTATACCTGTAGAAAAATACCACATTTATTTTTTTTTTTTTAACACAAAATCAAAATATGGCTTTAAATGGGGTTTACAGAAACAAGAACAATGGCTCATGCCAATATTATTAAGCCTCATGAAAGCTGAATTAAAGGTTTTTGACTGGATTGTAAGATTCACAAAACAGCTGACAAGCTCCGAGATGAATTTAGTAACTATAGGAAAATGCAGGCAAGGCTTTATCAGAATTTAGGCAAAGGAAAGGTCTCTCATAAAAGGCTTTACTTCTGACATGGCAAAGCTGTGCTGTGAATCAGACCTCTCTGATAAATATCTGTCCCTTGTGTTTTGGTCTCTAAACAGACAGCTACAAAAACACAACTTTAAAAGTCAGTTCTGTTCCTAAATGGGTTTTATATAAAATATTTTTCATCTGTACAAGTAATATTTATTTGGGCACCAATGTTGTTTTAGTTCAGTGTAGCAGTGTTCATCTTTAATTTAAATTATTTTAAGTTTAGTCTTGTGTCCTGAAAATAGTAGTTATATTTTAGTCTTTTTTTTTTTGGTCAAGATTTCATCAATGGAACTCAATTTTAATTTTAGTCTAATTCTATCAATGTTTTAATCATAATTTCCTCAGACAGTTGCATGGTACTTGTAAAACATGCCCTGCAGTTTTAAAAGGGCCTGTTGCAGCATGAGCCGGATTCCCCCCTCCCAGCATATGGCTGGTTTTGTCACTATGCAGAAGTTATAAGTTATGGATATGTGCTTGATCTATCGACTTCCTATTACGCACTTCCTGTTTCCTGAGTTGTTCGCGCCGAGTCTTTTTTCCCGCGAGTGCCGGCGTTAATTACTAATCCTTTTTTAACTTTTTTTCTATAAATAAATTTCCAGTATCGTCTTCATTTTTATCATACTGTCGCTTTCATTTTTGTACTTTTCACTTTCGCTTTCCTTTTTCCGTTTTTTTTTCCGGTTTTTTCTCTTTCTTTTTTCGGAAGAACCCCGAGACCGGAAGCTTTCTTTTTTTCTCCTCCACAAGCGGAGGCCATCTGATCTGCTTTAATATCAACAGATCTTCATTTAAGGTACGTGAATCTTTTCATCATGGCACACCTTCAGCCTGTTCAGTGTGCTGAGTGCAGGATGTTTAGTCATTCTTCCTCCGTCACTAGCGATAGCTCTATTAGCTTTACTTGTGATAAGTGCAGATTAGTTAGCTCTCTGACGGAGAAGATTTCAGTGCTAGAAGCGCGTGTCCAGGCTTTAGAGCAGGTTAGTGAGCGTCAGAACAGTGTAGTTTCTGTTAGGGAAAGTCTGGACGCCCTAGGTGGAGTTAGCAATCCCCCAACTCCGGCATTAGAGCCCTTACAGCGGGGCGAATGGGTGACGGCTCGGCGGCATAAGCGTAGAGCCAAAGCTACCGCTGAGGCTCGCCCACGGGAGCACCACTCCTCTCCGCGTCACGTGCCGAACAGGTTTGCTCTCCTTAGTGATGCACCCACTGAGAAACCTGAAAGAGCTCTGGTTATAGGGGACTCTATCATACGGCACATGAAATTAGCTCAGCCTTTAGGGGCACCAGCAGCTTTAGTCAGGTGTATACCGGGAGCCAGGGCGCCGGACATAGCAGGTAATCTTAGGGTCCTAGGCAAGCATAGGTTCTCAAAGATAGTTATCCATGCAGGAGCTAATGATATACGCCTTCGTCAGTCTGAGGTTACTAAGAGTAACTTTGTAGAGGTGTTTAAATTAGCGAAGGCGATGTCCGATGCTGTAGTATGCTCTGGCCCCATCCCAATGCGGCGTGGCGATGTAGCTTACAGCAGGTTATGGTCGCTGAACTGCTGGCTGTCCAGGTGGTGCTCTGAAAACAGTGTGGGCTTTATAGATAATTGGGCTAATTTTGAGGGCACTGCTGGCCTGTTAGGGCGGGACGGTATCCATCCCACTCGGGAAGGTGCTGCTCTCATTTCCTGCAGCATAGGTCATAGTCTCAGAACAGGCCTAGTTAATTTCTGACAATCCAGAGCCAAGGCCAGGGAGCAGACGAACAGGCTAAACCGACTGTCTGCTAGCTGCACAGAGTCGTCACTCAGGGCCCACTACATCGAGACTGTGTCTGTTCCCCGAGCTCAACAAAAAGGTAGAAATTTTCAGAGAGTTTGTTCCAGTAACCTAATCAATATAAAATTAGATCAGACTGACTGTACAGCTGCTGCCAGCACCTTTGATCTAAAGGTGGGGCTATTAAATCTCTTACATCTAAAGCGCTAATGGTTAATGAACTCATTACTGATCAGGAGTTTAATGTACTGTGTTTAACAGAAACATGGATTAAGCCAAATGAATATATAGCATTAAATGAAGCGAGTCCTCCTGGATACAGTTATATACACCAGCCTCGTCTAACTGGCAGAGGAGGAGGCGTCGCGGTTATTTATAACGATTATCTAGGTGTAACACACAAACCTGGTTATAAATTTAATACATTTGAAGTTCTTCATACTCATATAATGTATGTAGCCTCAAAAAATAAGTCTACCCAGTTAATTCCATTGCTTATTATTTACAGGCCCCCGGGGCCATATTCTGAGTTTCTTTCTGAATTTGCAGATTTTCTCTCAGATTTGGTTATTTCCTTAGACAAAGCTTTAGTTGTCGGAGATTTTAATATTCACTTTGATAACCCAGAAGACCCTTTAAAAACAGCGTTTGTGTCCATCTTAGATTCAGTCGGGATTAAGCAGAATGTCATAGGACCGACCCATAATGGTGGTCACACCCTTGATCTAATACTAACATTCAGATTAAACGTAGACAATATAGTCATACTTCCACAGTCTGAAGTTATCTCAGATCATTGTCTCATCTCATTCAAAATATGTCTGAGTAATAATATATGCACCTCACCACGCTACTGTATTAAACGTACTTTCACGTCAACTACTGCACAGAGCTTTATAAATGATCTCCCAGAGCTGTCAACTTTGATTGGGTCACTGTCAGCCCCTGCAGAACTCGATCAGGCAACTGAATGCTTAGAGTCAACATTCCGCCATACTTTAGATAATGTAGCTCCTCTAAAAAGGAAAATGGTCAGAGACAAAAAATTAGCACCCTGGTATAATGATGACACTCGCACATTAAAACAGACCACTCGAAAATTGGAACGTAAATGGCGTCAAACAAAATTGGTAGTGTTCAAATTGGCGTGGAAGGAGAGCTTCCTGAAGTATAAAAAAGCTCTTAGTGCTGCGAGATCAACATATCTCTCCTCCCTAATAGAAGATAACAAAAATAATCCTAGATTCCTATTTAATACTGTAGCAAAATTAACCAGGAATAAGTCCACTATCAACACATGCACACCTGCAGTATGTAGTAGCAACGACTTCATGAATTTTTTTAATGACAAAATTGAGAATATCCGACAAAAAATTCAAACTACTAATTTAAGGTTAGACAATGAAAGTGACCTTGTAGTTAACAATATAACTGTATCAGATCATCAGTTAGAATGTTTTACTCCCCTAAAAGAAACTGAATTACTCTCATTAATCTCTACATCAAAAGCCTCAACTTGCGTACTAGATCCCTTACCGACACATCTATTCAAATAGATAATGCCTGGAGTAATTGAACCGCTTCTAAAAATAATAAATTCTTCTCTTATGATTGGCTATGTACCCAAATCCTTTAAACTAGCAGTTATCAAACCCCTGATTAAAAAACCTGACCTTGATCCCTGTCAGCTGTCCAATTATCGGCCAATATCAAACCTCCCCTTTATCTCCAAGATCCTTGAAAAAGCTGTGGCACAGCAGTTATGCTCATATTTACATAGGAATAACATCCATGAAATGTATCAGTCAGGATTTAGACCTCATCATAGCACAGAGACAGCACTGGTTAAAGTAGTAAACGACCTACTGTTGGCGTCTGATCAGGGCTGTGTCTCGCTACTTGTGTTGCTTGACCTTAGTGCAGCATTTGATACCATTGATCATTCCATTCTTCTGGATAGACTAGAAAATGTTGTGGGAGTTAAGGGAATGGCCCTCTCCTGGCTCAGGTCTTATCTAACTGATCGTTATCAGTATGTCGATATAAATGGTGATATTTCTAGACGTACCGAGGTAAAGTTTGGTGTTCCACAAGGTTCTGTCTTGGGTCCACTGCTTTTTTCTCTATATATGTTACCTCTGGGCGATATTATTCGTAAACATTGTATTAGTTTCCACTGTTATGCTGATGACACACAGTTGTATGTCTCTGCAAAACCTGATGAGAGACACCAGCTTAATAGAATTGAGGAATGTGTTAAGGACATTAGACACTGGATGCTCGTTAATTTCCTTCTGCTTAACTCTGACAAGACTGAAGTACTTGTGCTAGGACCACATACAGCTAGAAGTAAGTTTTCTGATTACACAGTAACTCTGGATGGCCTTTCTGTTTCTTCACGTGCAGCAGTAAAAGACCTCGGAGTGATTATTGACCCCAGTCTTTCATTCGAAACTCACATTGATAACATCACCCGGATAGCTTTCTTTCATCTCAGAAATATTGCAAAGATAAGAAATTTAATGTCATTGCATGATGCAGAAAAACTAGTTCATGCTTTCGTTACCTCCAGGTTGGATTATTGTAATGCCTTACTGTCTGGATGTTCCAATAAGTGCATAAACAAGCTCCAGTTAGTTCAAAATGCCGCAGCAAGAGTCCTTACTAGAACTAGAAAATATGACCACATCACGCCTGTCTTATCCACACTGCATTGGCTCCCAATCAAATTTCGTATTGATTATAAAATACTACTATTGACCTTTAAAGCACTAAATGGTCTCGCACCACAGTACCTGAGTGAACTTCTGCTCCTCTATGACCCGCCACGCCTACTTAGATCAAAAGGTGCAGGCTATCTGCTGGTACCTCGTATATTGAAGGCTACATCAGGGGGCAGAGCCTTTTCTTACAAAGCCCCACTGTTATGGAACAGCCTTCCAAGTAATGTTCGGGAATCAGACAGTCTCAGCATTTAAGTCTAGGCTGAAAACATATCTGTTTAGTCAAGCCTTTTGTTAATGGTGTTTATGAGGTAAAGGAGTAGATCTGGAGGGTCCTCAGACATAGAGTGTTTTGGTAAACTGGGATGTATGGATGCTGTCAGTCCCCACTCGCTTGCTCACTCGAGTTTGTTGACGGTGCAGTGGCTGGCTGCTTTATGTCCCGGGGCTCCCTCATGCCTGTGTTACCTTCTGGCTCTCTCCTTTTAGTTATGCTGTCATAGTTAGTTGCCGGAGTCCCTGCTTGTACTCGGTGCAATATGTATACTGTTCCTACTTATTCAGGTGACATTGGGCATACCTAACCACCTGTGTTTTCTTTCTCTCCCCCCCCAAATCTGTCCCTCTGAGTTACATGGAGTCAACAGGAAATCTTTTGGTGGAGACGGTGGGGACCTCGACTGGCTATCGTAGCCTGCAGGGAATCGGCCGTCAGACATTCTGTCGCATGTCCCAGACCCGGTGAAATGTAACTGAATTGTCTTGGCCAGGCCTAAGAGTCCCATCTGCATCTCATCATTGCTGAGGAGTGTGCTCCCATCACCCAATCAAGCATCCAGCCAGAGCAGGTCATGATATATTTTTTACCATATTAACATGCCATTGTGCGTCATGCCTGATGTAAAGACTCTCGTCTCTGCGAGCCTACCACACAGATTTAATACTTGTCATTTTTAGGGCATACCTAACAACATGTTTTCTTTCTCTCTCTCTCTCTCTCCCCCCCCCATCTGTCCCTCTGAGTTACATGTTGATCCTGGGATTGAGATGCTGGCCTCTTCTGCCCCTCGGACCTGCTTGATCCATCCTGGTGCCCTGTGTCTGGTCGGAGTTTTATCGCCCCACTCCTGTGAAGGACGGCCCCATGAGGACAGTTGAGGGTTATACCTGTTAAAACTGTTAATATTATAGTCAGGCTGTCTGTTGTTGCCCAAATGAGGATGGGTTCCCTTTTGAGTCTGGTTCCTCTCGAGGTTTCTTCCTCATGTCGTCTGAGGGAGTTTTTCCTTGCCACCGTCGCCACAGGCTTGCTCATTGGGGATAGATTAGGGATAAAATTAGCTCATGTTTTAAGTCGTTCAAATTCTGTAAAGCTGCTTTGCGACAATGTTTATTGTTAAAAGCGCTGTACAAATAAACTTGATTTGATTTGATTTATAGTACTCAGCATAAATGAGTACACCCCCTTTGAAAAGTAACATTTTAAACAATCTCAATGAACACAAACAATTTCCAAAATGTTGACAAGACAAAGTTTAATATAACATCTGTTTAACTTATAACGTGAAAGTAAGGTTAATAATATAACTTGGATTACACATTATTTTCAGTTTTACTCAAATTATGGTGGTGCAAAAATGAGTACACCCCACAACAAAAACTACTACATCTAGTACTTTGTATGGCCTCCATGATTTTTAATGACAGCACCAAGTCTTCTAGGTATGGAATGAACAAGTTGGCGATATTTTGCAACATCAGTCTTTTTCCATTCTTCAACAATGACCTCTTTTAGTGACTGGATGCTGGACGGACAGTGATGCTCAACTTGTCTCTTCAGAATTCCCCAAAGAAAATAATTTCTTTACACCACAAAGGTGAAGGCTACAAGATGATCAGCAAAGCTTTACTTATCAGTCAGAATACTGTCGCAAAAGTGGTACAAAAATTTAAGAAAGATGGAACTGCAACCATCTCACAGAGACGTCCAGGTCATCCACGCAAGTTAACACCTCGACATGAGCATCTTCTGATGAGAAGGGTTGAAGAAAATCGGCATGCAAGTTCACTGCAGTTATCTAAAGTAGAAGAAAGCCAAACTGGGGTGACCATTTCCGGTGACACAATACGGTGTACACTGCAGCGGAATCATGCATGGATGCCGTCCACGAAAGAAGCCTCTCCTAAAGCCCAGGCACAAAAAAGCCCGCCTAGAGTTTGCCAGGGCCCATGCTGACAAAGATGAAGACTAATGGGACTCTATACTCTGGAGTGAGGAGACCAAGATAAATGTTTTTGGAACTGATGGCTTCAAAACGGTATGGCGTTGCAAAGGTGAGGAATACAAAGAAAAATGCATGGTGTCTACAGTGAAACATGGTGGTGGCAGTGTCCTTATGTGGGGCTGCATGAGTGCTGCTGGTGTTGGGGAGCTGCATTTCATTGATGGCATCATGAATTCACAGATGTATTGCTCTATACTGAAAGAGAAGATGCTACCATCACTCCGTACCCTTGGTCATTGTGCACTTTTCCAACATGATCCTAAACACACATTTAAGGCCACTGTTGGATTTCTGAAGAAGAACAGGGTGAAAGTAATTCAGTGGCCAAGTATGTCTCCTGATCTGAACCCAATCGAACACCTATGGGGAATTCTGAAGAGACAAGTTGAGCATCACTCTCCATCCAGCATCCAGTCATTAAAAGAGGTCATTGTTGAAGAATGGAAAAAGATTGATGTTGCAAAATGTCGCCAACTTGTTCATTCCATGCCTAGAAGACTTGGTGCTGTCATTAAAAATCATGGAGGCCATATACAAAGTACTAGATGTACTAGTTTTTGTTGTGGGGTGTACTCATTTTTGCACCACCCTAATTTGAAGTAAAACTGAAAAATGTGTAATCTAAGTTATATTATTAACCTTACTTTCATGTTATAAGTTAAACAGATGTTATATTAAACTTTGTCTTGTCAACATTTTGGAAATTGTGTTCATTGAGATATTGTTTAAAATGTTACTTTTCAAAGGGGGTGTACTCATTTACGCTGAGCACTGTATGTGGAGTTAGCCACGACTGTAATGGTGATGAGCGCTATTTTCATATGAAGACGTTACTTTCTTCAGACCAATGCCGTGTGTGCGTCCTGACTCATATACCCGTTAGAATCCAGGAGCATTATGAAAGCCATGCGAGCAGGGAAGTGAGCGAGTCTAGCAAACCGGATTCACTCCCGCTTCCCAACTACGGTCAGGAACGTGAAAAAGAGGGAAGGCAACATACTGGAATGGATTTTGCTAAGGATATTTCCCCTAGCTGTAAAAATTCCCTTGAGAAGTAAGCTAGGATGACTGTCTGAACAGAACCAGCTATCTTGTGTCACGTTTATTCGTCAGGGCATAATGAACAGAGATTTTGTTTTGCCATGCTTTTACCGGCCCTCTCTGTGGGCCTGTCATTTCAGGTTCACATGACAGCATACATGTTCTCACTGGTCAATCACAACCAAGTTAGCTAATGCACATTAACATTCTACACTAATGCAAAAGCAGTGTGCAGCAGTGAAACAAAAGCCATGGAAAGGTCAAAAATTAAAGGAGGGGCCAAAAAAACAAACAAACCAGGCATTAGAGGCATAGGCTTCTAAATGTTTAAAAAAAGAAAATCTACATACTGTTTGGGCATCAGCACCCTGAATTGGCCTGAAATGCCATTTTTAAGGACCAGAATGAAAAGCTTAAAATGGACATTAAAACATAACTATAGACTAGGCTGTTGCCTCTCGTGGTTACCAGAGGACTAGCCCCCCTGTAACCCTAGCTGTATAGGTGAGAGTATAGGTCTAGTTCCTATCTAGAGTGTTTATACTGCTTATATTGTTTATGAGTGTTTAGTCTATGGCTACGTTTACACTAGACCGTATCTGTCTCGTTTTCTTCGCGGATGCACTGTCCGTTTACATTAAACCGCCTGGAAACGCCTGGAAACGGGAATCCGCCAGTGTCCACGTATTCAATCCAGATCGTGTCAGCTCCGGTGCTGTGTAAACATTCAAAATACGCGGATACGCTGTGCTGAGCTCTAGCTGGCATCTCATTGGACAACGTCACTGTGACATCCACCTTCCTGATTCGCTGGCATTGGTCATGTGACGCGACTGCTGAAAAACGGCGCGGACTTCCGCCTTGTATCACCTTTCATTAAAGAGTACAAAAGTATGAAAATACTGCAAATACTGATGCAAATACTGCCCATTGTGTAGTTATGATTGTCTTTAGGCTTGCCATCCTTCCACTTGCAAGTAGTAAGTGATATGCGCTGGGATCTCACACACAGCGGCTCAGTCCCGAATCGTGGCTTGTGCACTTCACTCGCGCGCTGTGTGAGCTGCGCAGGGCCGGAGTGTGCACCCTCCAGAGGGCACTCGCTGTTCAGGGCGGAGTGATTTGGAGTGCAGGATGCCTGCGGAGCCGAGCGTATCCGCGTATTGGCGTTGTTGTGTGCATGGCTAACGGTTTTAGTGTAAACGCGAATCGTTTTAAGAATGTTAATCTGATGATCCGCTGATTCGACGTAATGTAAACGTAGCCTATGTCTAGAGTGTGTTTTATATTGTTTGCTTTTTCAATTATTCTATTTTATTTATTGCATTGCCTATTTGCACCGTGGGTCAGAGAGGACTGAAATTTCATCTGTGCTGTATGTCGAGCATGTATAGCATATTTGACAAAGTTGACTTGAGAGGCCGAGGGCTATGGAAACGAAGGTCAGCGCCGCCCAATGTGCCTGACTGCATGGAGCGGGAAGGACTTTAGAGATGGGCTAGGCTGCATGTTCATTTAAAACTGCAGTAACTTGCCCAACCATAACTGACTATCATATGTACCAGAGATTTCCAAGCTTGTTGGGGCTGAAGCACATCAAAGGTCAAATCAGAATTTCAAGGCACACCAAATTAAAAGTTGGCTATCGATTATGAAGAATGTCACACACATTATGATGGGCTAGAAGGTCATTTGCAAAATTTGACCCAGATGGCACTACAGCAGATTGTCAATTATTAAAACAGATAGGTAAATCAGACAGGCAATTGTATAAATTTATTAAAAACGTGAGGCAACATTCATTACAGTACAGTGTTTTCCATGAGTTACCTAGACTGTAGTGACCAGGGCAGGAATTTCACGAGGGCCACGGCCCTCGTGCCCTCTCAATTTGGCCTTGTGCCCTTGGGAAAAAAAAAATCTCTGCCATAAGGCCACAGTGGCCTTGATGCCCTGTGGTTTTGTAGTCTGCCTCGTGACTGCCAATAGGCTTTAACATCACCTGCGTCTATTGAGAAAAAAAAATACGTCTTTTGATGACATTCTGGATTCTTATTGGGCAACTCATCAGTGGTGGATCGGACTCAGGCCTGGCATGAACCGCTTCGACGTGCTATAATGACACCAATCTATCACCAGCCAACCAGGAGACTTAATCAAACGCATCCCCCGCCCACTTGTGTCCGCGGCTGAGACGTTGAATTTTCACAGAAGGAGAGAAGTTGTTGACTGAGGGTAAGACTGTGTGATAAATTAACGAACGAATAAGATAGGAATTTCAACATACAGGGCTTAAGTCTGTTACCGTTAAATAAGCATTGCTTGTACAGTAACGTTATGTCCTTACAACGTTGACCCACTTAACGTGCCGAGTACCGACTGTAGCCGGTAACAAATGCTAATTAGCTTGCTGTCAAAAGTGCAAAGACCTTAAATTGCTCTGTGTAAATTAGAAAATGGCGCAACTTCCTCTGTAGCCGTCAAAGGACAAGCACAGACTTGTCTTGAGTTTTGAGCCAACCACAACAGGGCAGCACTGTGGCCTGAGGTAAAACATGATAGTTTAAGTTTGTTTAAATTACAAAAATGAGTACACCCAATGACTGTCTCATATACTCTTCATATACTCATACTGTTTAAGTAATGCAATAAACTAATCTTTAAAAGTGGTATTTACTCAAACTGTTTGCATAGAATGAACTTTCAGGTTAACAGTGTAATAGTGTTGCAGTGTTCTGCAAATTTGCAATTTAATATTTCAGATCTTGAGACATGAAAGTGCTATTTTAAAAAATAAAAGGTCAGAAATGTTTTCTTTGTCGTCTATTTAGTTCATTTTATTTCCTCAATAATTTTCCTTGATTGAGAAATCAGTCTGGGCTCTTATGGGTTAATCAGTAGCCTGCATGCTAGTATATGTTCCATTTACAGTCAAGCATTTTGATGTACTCCAGGCTCAATTCTGATTAATCAAAAATCTGCATAGTAGTACAGTCTGAATATGCTCTTGCACATTCGGTGTCAATTGAACAAAAATTATGGGAGTATATAGGTTTAATAAGTTTTACAATTTTTGAAGTGAGTGATGGATTGATAAGTTTAGATGTGTTCAATATTTTCTTATCTTCAGACATAATAGTGTAGATGTTTCTTTACCTGCTTGATAGTTTTGACTGAGACTCCAATCTTCCTCAGAAGAGTCATTAGTCCTTAAATTAAATTCATTATAGACGTGAACTTAATCATTGTTGGCGCCCTGGCTTTTGGCCTTCGTGCCCTCAAAAAATTGACAGCACAAAAGGCCAAGTGGCCTTGCCCCTAAAATGGCAAAATTCCAGGCCTGGTAGTGGCAGAAGCATTTTCAGAACACAAACACCATTTGATTTGAGACTGATAACATTAACTTTACAGTGTTCACTCCAGTCATCCACTAGTCCAAATATAATACTATGGTTATCAATTTAAAACAGCAAACAGATAACATCAATGGAGAAGTTAGCATTGATAATCAGCATTCATCAAACTTGAGCTTAGTTAGAGAACGTTAACATCAGCATGTCTGACTCTCATCTCCTCGCTTTAAAACAGTTCACAGTTAAATTTGTAGAGTTTTAGTTTATTTGAGTCAGAAAAGCTGCTAACACATCCGGTAGCATGTATTCGTCATTCAAAACACAAGTGCATGCTCTAACCAGAGTTCAAAATAGGTTTATTTTTGGCTAAAATGAAATTATTCTGCATGTTCTCTATTTAATATTTTAAATTTTCTAAAAAATAAATATACCAGTTGAACACAGGTAACCACTTCTGCTTCATTTCTTTGAGGGCTGAAATGTATGCTCTAGTCATTTTTTTAACCGTTTATGAACTGTTAAACTCCTTAACCATGCTTTGCAGGTGTGGTCTTTTTGCTGTGGCATCACCATTCATATCAATACAACCAGTGTGTTTAGCTTAAATTGCTAAAGCACAAAATTGTCTTGTACAAGTTCTTCATAGATCTAAAACTCTTAATTTTGCTCTCAAAGTGCACCAGTTTGATACATTTAACTTTAAAATAAAATTATCTCACAGGGGAGCATGCCCCCAGAGCGAGGTCCACTGACCCTAGTTTCACAAAATCCTGAGGGAAACACTATTATTCTGTCTTTTTTTTTTAATAACTACTGCTAGTGGAAAAGCTATCTGTTCTTTTGCAAGTTAGGGTAGCTGTGAAAGAAATCTCTCTCAACTCAAACATAGAAGTAGGTGACCGTGATTATGCAACATATCCTAGAAGCATGTTGATGTTCAGAAATAAACTTGACGGGTAGTGAACTAATGTGGCAAGTGTGTGTGGAAGGAGAAATCATGAGACGGAGAGTTCTGCTTTTGAATATAAAAGCGTGTCATTGTATATAATACAACGAAATTGGACACCATCCTACCAGTGCAACATCTGCTTATTTTAGATTTAATTATTTATTTCGGTCATTTCAACAACATACACACTGGTTACATACATATCAGCAAGAAAGACCGAAACGGATTAGACTGAAGCAAAAGCTTATTGCGTCTACCCTTATTACATTTCATAAATTAATAAATCTATTTTTTATGCCAAAGAAATTAAGGAAAGAAACAAAAAGGAAAAAAAAAATTATAATAGTAACAATAGTATCTGTTATAGTAATAGTTATGGCTCTTGGGTAGAAGCTCTTTTTCGGTCTATAGACCCCTTACACTGACATCACATGTACATTAGCAACGGTCACTACCCTACCCTATACCTGGGGGACAAGCAAACTTTGTTTACATACTGTTCACATACTGAAGCCAAGCAAAGATGTCAGACGTCCGTTGCTGTTGTCTGAAGAAAACTACAGCTAAAAAAGCTCTACTAATGGATTACTTGGATAATCTTTGGATAAGCTTAGTTATAAAGAAGTGAAGGAGAAATGGAAATTAGAGTTTATTAGTGGCTATGATCTGTACAAAATTCCTCAAAACCAATGGTGCAGATTTGTGGCCTAGTGTTAGACACATGTTGGAATGTACTTTCCTTTTCCTGAAGAATCCGGACATGGAAGAACAGTTAAAAAAAAAAAAAAAAAAACCACACACCCCACTACATAAACAAGAAAACCTTTGTGTAAAGATTTTTTACCGACATCAGCTTTAGGGAACAGAATGCTGCAAAAGCCTGAGCATTTACTCTCAAAGGACTACTACTTGAACTGTGGGCTAGATGGTATTCCCAGCCCGCCATGTCTCAACAACCTCAAGGACATCAAGTTACAGAGCTATTTGCACTCATTTATACATTGATATTTATGATTTGTTAAAAAAGAAACAAATCTCTGAAGTATTATTATTCGTAAAAATGTTATCTTGCTCTAGACTTTCAAACAATGTTGTAAGATTTTATTTTAATTTTATCTAATAGTGGATGCAGAGACTCAGATTGTTGGCGCGCCCGCATCTAAGACGCGCTATTTCGAATAATGAACGCATTGTCGAGAGGGGCAGGAGCCAATATGGATGCGAGCATTTTATACCCTATTTGGAACGTTTCGTGGCATATTACAGACCCTCCAGGATTTCGCGATGTTGCGATTTGCAACTTCAACGCAAATTCAACCAATCCCCGCGAATTTAGGGTGGTGTTGCAATTATATCCAATCACCGCAACTTTCCTGCAAATTTGACCAATTGTTGGTGTCATCTTGAGGTGACGTCGGTAAACTACCTTCCGCCTTACTTCCAGTGTTGCCAGATTGGGCGGTTTCCCTCCCACTTGGGGGGTTTCAAGTGCATTTTGGCAGGTTTTGAACACATTTTGGGCTGGAAAACGTCAGCAGTATCTGGCAACACTCCTTACTTCCGTGTATATGTTCAAGAGAAGCAGCATGTGCAAGTCAGTGTTTATGTAGGCTTAAATTCTGTTACTGAAAGTGTGTTATGTTTACAGTGAAGAACTGTGCGCACTTTACATTATTTTTTTTTTACTTAATACAAGAAATTAATGGATGCCAACATTTTTGCCAAAATGGTATTTTATTTTCCATTGTTTTTTGCTCTTAATCTTTTCTGTTCTTTCAGGATGCATCAGGAGCATGTCGCTCCTTGTTGGTTTTTTTAACGAATGATGTCAGCGTTGTTTGTTTGGTGCCCAATCTGGGTTTTCCATGTCGAATAAGGAAGTTGGTTCATCTGGAAGAAAATCATTTGATTTTGTCTGAACACTTTCATGAAGAAGCTAATTCAAATGTGAGCAGAAATAAAAGGAGATTCTTAAACAAACTCTTCCATACGCTGTTGTGCCTGTCTATTTTTTTAAAAATACATTTTAAATAGTCGCAAATTTCTCTGGAGTTTTCAGGGTTAGCTCCTCTCGCTGTATTCTCTTTAACCACTCATTTCTTCATTGTTCTTGAAGCATTTGCTTCTTTTTGTTAACATTTTTCTTCATAGCAGGGAAATGGTAATATCTTTTATCTATTCCTCGATTTAAATCAGGGGTCATCAAACTCCGGCCCGCCACCCCAGCCCCTCTGCCCCCCACCACTTGAACCGGCCCTATGAGGCAATCCCCAAAAGTGGTCATGGCCTATTTTTTTTTAAATTGCTTTTTGGCAAATAATAACATGTCTGCATCTTGTATTTTGTTGATTTTATCAATTAAAATTGATATTTAGTTATAAAATGAACTATTCATATTTTCCGAATTTTTGTCATATGCTCGTGATCAAGCAGTGACAGGCAGCACACGCGCAGAGAACTGTCAGTGTTCAGGACAGCAAAATGGCTAGCGGTCAGCGAAAAGCTGACAGAGAGTGCAGAGTTTTTAAAGAACAGTGGACCACCGATTATTTTTTCGTTCAGTGTAAGGACCATGCAGTTTGTCTTGTATGTAAAGAAAGTGTGTCAGTTTTCAAAGAATATAATCTGCGTTGTCACAACGAAACCCGCCACAAAGAGTATGCTAGTTTGCGAGGGCAAACAAGAGAAGACAGGATTTGGAGGATGAAATGCAGACTGGCTGCACAACAGAATGTATTCCTTCGCCAAACCCAGATCAACCAGGCTGCTGTCCGAGCTAGCTATAAGGTAGCTCACCTACTAGCTACCCATGGAAAGCCGTTTACTGATGGGGACTTTGTTAAAGTATGCATGCTTGCTGTGGCTGAGGAGGTGTGTCCCGACAAGAAGGATGCGCTCAACGCGGTGAGTCTCTCCGCACCTACTATGACCAGGCGAACCGAAGATTTGGGGGACAATGTGTATGACCAGCTGAATGAGAGCGCGTCAGAATTCAAGTTTTTTGCTTTGGCCATGGATGAGAGCAATAATGTGCAGGACACGATCACAGCAGTTGTGATCTATTGCTCATATTATTATAATTTCACTGTTTTTTTTAAATGTATTTATTTTATAAGCCTATTTATTTGACCTTTATTAAGTGCTGCACACAATTATTATTAATATTATTCATATCAACAGGCCTACCTACAATTTATAATTTTCCACTCATCTTTGCCAGTGTCAAATCACCTCAACTAGGCAGATGTTTCTTACCTTGACAGCTTTGATGTTATTTTTTATCAGAAAATAAATAAATGGAATATCTGTGGTATTTCAAATTAAAACAAAGTGTGAAGACTCAATTACTACTTTTGCAAACCACTAGTAAAGATAAACAAATATGTGTCAGGAATCAAGTGTTGATATAGTAGTGTGGATATAGTAGTGGGGATGGCTGTGCCAGGCTAGTAATCTCTACTACACAATGAGGCCTGCTGGTGGTCATATTTGTCTGGGTCATACAATTCTATGTTATATAGCTGACCCGACCCTGGCCCCCCCATCACAGTCAGGAACGACAATGTGACCCCCAGAGAAAAAAGTTTGGTGACCCTTGATTTAAATGATTGGAACAACCAAAAACAGCGCAAAAATGAACCATATTTAAGACTGGTTAAGCCTTGCTTAGACGAAAACTGGTGTCTTTTCACCTGGGGGTCAATTATCATATGATGCGTAACGTCATGTGCAAGGGGTCTATTTGTCCATTTCTTAATTGACCTGAACTGCCTGCCCAAGGGCAGCAGTTCAAACAGAAAATTTCTGGGGTGGGACAGATCTTTTAATATACTGAGGGTTCTTTTGAGGCAGCAGGAACTGTAAAGCTCTTCCAGGCAGGGAAGAGGGCATCCGATGATCTTCTGGGTGGTGGTGACAACCCTCTGGAGAACTTTTCTCTCTGCTCCTGTGCAGCTGACAAACCACACACTGATGCAGTATGTAAGTATGTTCTCTATGGAGCAACAATAGAAGGACACAAGCAGTTTTTGAGGGAGGTTGTTCATCCTGAGGATCATCAGGAAGTAAAGTCTCTGCTGTGCGTTCTTTATCACTTGTGTGGCATTAGAGCTCCAGGTCAGCTCCTCCTCTATGTGCACCCCAAGGAACCAGAAGTCCAGGATCCTCTCCACACATTGCGCACTGATGAGAATAGGCTGAAAGTCCGTTTTCTTTTTCCTGAAGTCAATGATCAGCTCCTTGGTTTTGGTGGTTGAGGACCAGGTTTGTTGTCTCAACACCACCCAGACAGCTGCTCCACCTTGTGCTGATAAGCAGACTCCTTCCCCCCCAGAGATGAGCCCCACTATGGTAGTATCATCCGCAAATATGATGCCATTACGGGAGCGAGCAGGGTGCAGTTGTAAGTGTAGAAGAACTACTATTTTAATCCTAGAAAAAGCCATGGCACAGCATTTATGCTCATATTTACATAGGAATAACATCCATGAAATGTATCAGTCAGGATTTAGACCTCATCATAGCAAAGAGACAGCTCTGGTTAAAGGAGTAAAACAATTACTGTTGGCGTCTGATCAGGGCTGTGTCTTGCTGCTTGTGTTGCTTGACCTTAGTTCAGCATTTGATACCACTGATCATTCCATTCTTCTGGATAGACTAGAAAATGTTGTGGGAGTTAAGGGAACGGCCCTCTCCTGGCTCAGCTCTTATTTAACTGATGGCTATCAGTATGTTGATGTAAATGGTGATTTTTCTAGACATACTGAGGTAAAGTTTGGTGTTCCACAAGGTTCTGTCTTGGATCCACTGCATTTTTCTTTACACACACACACACACACACACAACCCCGATTCCAAAAAAGTTGGGACAAAGTACAAATTGTAAATAAAAACAGAATGCAATAACTTACAAATCTCAAAAACTGATATTGTATTCACAATAGAACATAAACAACATACCAAATGTCGAAAGTGAGGCATTTTGAAATTTCATGCCAAATATTGGCTCATTTGAAATTTCATGAAAGCAACACATCTCAGAAAAGTTGGGACAGGGACAATAAGAGGCTGGAAAAGTTAAAGGTACAAAAAAGGAACAGCTGGAGGACCAAATTGCAACTCATTAGGTCAATTGGCAATAGGTCATTAACATGACTGGGTATAAAAAGAGCATCTTGGAGTGGCAGCGGTTCTCAGAAGTAAAGATGGGAAGAGGATCACCAATCCCCTTAATTCTGCGCCAACAAATAGTGGAGCAATATCAGAAAGGAGTTTGACAGTGTAAAATTGCAAAGAGTTTGAACATATCATCTACAGTGCATATCATCAAAAGATTCAGAGAATCTGGAAGAATCTCTGTGCGTAAGGGTCAAGGCCAGAAAACCATACTGGGTGCCCATGATCTTCGGGCCCTTAGACGGCACTGCATCACATACAGGCATGCCTCTGTATTGGAAATCACAAAATGGGCTCAGGAATATTTCCAGAGAACATTATCTGTGAACACAATTCACCGTGCCATCCGCCATTGGCAGTTGAAACTCTATAGTTCAAAGAAGAAGCTGTATCTAAACATGATCCAGAAGCGCAGACGTCTTCTCTGGGCCAAGGCTCATTTAAAATGGACTGTGGCAAAGTGGAAAACTGTTCTGTGGTCAGACGAATCAAAATTTGAAGTTCTTTATGGAAATCAGGGACGCTGTGTCATTCGGACTAAAAAGGAGAAGGACGACCCAAGTTATCATCAGCGCTCAGTTCAGAAGCCTGCATCTCTGATGGTATGGGTTGTATTAGTGCGTGTGGCATGGGCAGCTTACACATCTGGAAAGACACCATCAATGCTGAAAGGTATATTCAGGTTCGAGAGCAACATATGCTCCCATCCAGACGACGTTTCTTTCAGGGAAGACCTTGCATTTTCCAACATGACAATGCCAAACCACATACTGCATCAATTACAGCATCATGGCTGCATAGAAGAAGGGTCCGGGTACTGAACTGGCCAGCCTGCAGTCCAGATCTTTCACCCATAGAAAACATTTGGTGCATCATAAAACGGAAGATACGACAAAAAAGACCAAAGACAGTTGAGCAACTAGAATCCTACATTAGACAAGAATGGGTTAACATTCCTATCCCTAAACTTGAGCAACTTGTCTCATCAGTCCCCAGACGTTTACAGACTGTTGTAAAGAGAAAAGGGTAAACATGGCCTTGTCCCAACTTTTTTGAGATGTGTCATGAAATTTAAAATCACCTAATTTTTCTCTTTAAATGATAGATTTTCTCAGTTTAAACATTTGATATGTCATCTATGTTCTATTCTGAATAAAATATTGAATTTTGAAACTTCCACATCATTGCATTCCATTTTTATTTACAATTTGTACTTTGTCCCAACTTTTTTGGAATCGGGGTTATATATGCATGTTACCTCTGGGTGATATTATTCATAAACATATTAGTTTCCACTGTTATGCTGATGACACACAGTTGTATGTTTCTACAAAACCTGATGAGAGACATCAGCTTAATAGAATTGAGGAATGTGTAAAGGACATTAGACACTCAGTACGTTTACATGCACATCCAAATCGAGCTGCTGTCGGTAATCGAGCTGAGGGTCCCAGCAGGGGTGCCAGAGAAATCCAATCCTACATGCACACAAGGAAATCGAGCTATTGTGTGAGGTGCATTGTGCACCCGAGCCACAGGTGGCGCTACACGCCCCATCGTGTTGGTACACTTCCGGTTGTCGTCATGAAGAGCTATTCAAGAGCAGTGTTGCCAGATACTGCTGACGTTTTCCAGCCCAAAATATGTTCAAAACCCGCCAAAATGCACTTAAAACCGCCCAATCTGGCAACACTGAGTATAAACAAAGTTATCAGTTCTGTGTTCACAAGAAGAGTGTTTGTAGTTTGTATGTACAAACAGAAGTGTTCCTAATAAAATGGCCACTAAGTTGAAGTTGATCTGTAATGGTAAACATATTAACTATTAGCCTGCTAACATGCTAATAACTTACCAACTAATTGGAAATGGGTGCATACATGCCCAGACACAAGTGTTCCTAATAAAGTGGCAGCTAAGGTGAAGTGTCATGCCGACCGAGGCTGGTTTTTTTTTTCCGACCGAGGCTGTTGTGTTTCCCGCTTGTGGTCTCGTCACTCATCACTTCCGGAAGGGGCAGTGCTGAAGTAAGCAGCTTGATTACGTATCTCGATAGGGTTTACATGCACTAAGTAGCTCGGCAAAAATCGCATAATCTAGGTCGTGTAGCTTGATTGCGAGGAATCAAGTTTGGTTCAATTTCAGCCTAGCTAAGGTGTTTCCATGCCATTTAGAACTTCGATTTCAGTCGAGCAACGGCAGAAATTCGCTTTTCTCTATGTGCATGTAAACGCACTGACTGGATGCTTATTAACTTCCTTCTGCTTCACTCTGACAAGACTGAAGTACTTGTACTAGGACCACATGCAGCTAGAAATAGGTTTTCTGATTACACAGTAACTCTGGATGGCCTTTCTGTTTCTTTACATGCAGCAGTAAAAGACCTCGGGTGATTATTGACCCCAGACTTTCATTCGAAACTCGCATCAATAACATTACCCGGTTAGCTTTCTTTCATCTCAGAAGTATTTCTAAGAGAAGAAATTCAAATGTCACTACACGACGCAGAAAAATTAGTTCATGCTTTTGTTCCCTCCAGGTTGGATTATTGTAATGCCTTATTGTCTGAATGTTCCAATAAGTGCATAAACCAGCTCCAGTTAGTTCAAAATGCAGCAGCAAGAGTCCTTATTAGAACTAGAAAATATTACCACATCACCCCTGTCTTATCCACATTGCATTGGCTCCCAATCAAATTTCACATTGATTGTAAAATACTATTATTGACCTTGAAAGCACTGAATGGTCTTGCGCCACAGTACCTGAGTGAACTTCTGGTCCTCTATGACCCACCACGCCTACTTAGATCAAAAGGTGCAGGCTATCTGCTGGTACCTCCCATAGTGAAGGCTACATCAGGGGGCAGAACCTTTTCTTACAAAGCTCCACAGTTATGGAATAGCCTTCCAAGTAGTGCTTGGGAATCAGAAACAGTCCATGTTTAAGTCTAGGCTGAAAACATATCTGTTTAGTCAAGCCTTTTGTAAATGGTGTTTATGAGGTAAAGGAGTAGATCTGGAGGGTCCTCAGACAGTGTGTTTTGGTAAACTGGGATGTATGGATGCTGTCAGTTCCCCACTCGCTTGCTCGCTCGAGTTTGTTGATCCTGTAGTGGCTGCTGCTTTATGTCCCGGGGCGCCCTCATGCCCGTGTTACCTTCTGGCTCTCCCCTTTTAGTTATGCTGTCATAGTTAGTTTTGCCAGAGTCCCTGCTTGGGACTCTGGCAAAACTCAGTGCAAAATGTATACTGTTCCTACTCATCAGGTGACATTGGGCATACCCAACAACCTGTGTTTTCTCTCTTTCTCTCCCCCCTCACCCCATCTGTCCCTCTGAGTTACATGGCAATCCTGACCTCTTCTGCTCCTCAGACCTGCCATTCTGATGAGACTCCAACCAGATGTAGGGCATCACATCGCTCCTGCGGAGGATGGCCCCATATGGACAGTTGAAAGTCACACTTGGAAGATGCTCTGGACACTTACAGTAAAGCTTTTATGGCTGAGGACTACAGCTGACTTGCTAACTTTAGGACTACAGTTGCCATCAACAGTTTTGCACTCAAGTTTCCATCAATGAAGAGTTAGAACATCAACAAAACTGACCATGTTAAAAATGTTATAATCACATTGTCTCTTATCAACCAAATGGATGTTCCCTTTTGAGTCTGGTTCCTCTCGAGGTTTCTTTCTCATATTGTCTGAGGGAGTTTTTCCTTGCCACAGGTTTGCTCATTAGGGATAGATTAGGGATAAAATTAGCTCATGTTTTAAGTCGTTCAAATTTTGTAAAGCCCCTTTGCGACAACGTCTATTGTTAAAATCACTATAAAAATAAACTTGTCTAGAGGGTGAAGAGTGGGGAGCCATTGCTGAGGCGATGTGGGGGCCTTCTCTCACCCTCTGTGAGCGATCAGACAGGAAGTCCTTTATCCAGAGGCAGATGGATTAAGACAGTCCCAGGTCTGTCAGGTTGGACACCAGTCTGTGAGGGAGAATGGTGTTGAATGCTGAGCTAAAGTCCACAAAAACAGCCTAACATAGCTCTCCTGCTGCTCAAGGTGAGTGAGAGCAGTGTGGAGAGTTGTAGCTATGGCATCCTCTGTAGACCCATTAGCTCTATAAGCATACTGGTGTCTAACATGGATGGGGGACTTGAGATGATGCAAGTCTGAACCAGTTGCTCAAAACGCTTCATGATGATGGGAGTAAGTGCCATTGGACAGTCATCATTCAGGCGGCTAATGGTCTTTTTTTGGCAATAGAAGATGGTAGAGGACTTCAGGCAGGGTGGGATGGTGGACTGGGATAGGAACTGATTGACTTATGTGACATCCTATGCTCTGTACATAACATGGTTCTAGATGTTGTTTTATTTTACTACAAGATACATGCCTATCAGAAATACTGGACAGAGGTGGTCAATTACTGCAGGAGTCTTGGTCAAGGTGGCTCATTGCTATTTAGCCCCTAATGTTCTCCAAGCTTAAACATTAACAGCCCCTTGAGCCTTTGCACTCTGGCAAGGCTCCGTGGAACTGGCAACAACTAAAGCGACTGCCTTTTCGGGTCGCTACAATAATAATCCTCCTCCCTGGACCCAAATTTATTTTCAAAATGGGATTAAAGGCCATTTAGATTTAAAAAAAAAAAGTAAAAGTTAAAAGTGACTACCTACAAACATTTTTAATGAAAAAGTACAGTCATTGTTGTATTTAAAAAAAAAATATTATTTCATGAGCCTGCATGAAAATGCATGGGGTTGCTCAAAATTCCACAGCATACTTCACTTTGTCTCACAGCACACTGGGTATATACTGTACATATCTAAATCAACCCTCACTGAACCGATGTTCAAATTATATTTTGTCTGCATTTGTGAATTCATGGAAATGAAACGTCGTTACATCAACTGCAGACCCCAGCATCAAACCAACTCGCATAGGTGGCAAATTTTGCGGCATCAAAAACCACTGGCTCGTTGGTGTGGTAACAAGTTTTATATTAACTCTAGCATTAATTATAGTTAACAGCATCTGTTCAGATCCTGTCGTGTCATGCTTCTCTGTTTATCCTCGACATTTAGAAAAGAAACAAATTAAGTGTAAATGAATACATTTCTTGTTTTTTTTTTTTTTTGTGTGTGTGTGTGTGTGTGTGAGAGAGAGAGAGAGTGAGAAGCTACCATGTTGTGCATGCAGCAGAGTCAAGGAAAACTTGGTACAGTTTTTCTCAACTGCACTTGGGAAAACAGACTATAACAGAATGTTGATGATGACGACGACTAATATTTTGTGTAATACAGGAAGCTGACCATGTTTAGGAGTCGTTATGGGAGGACCCATGTTGGTGTCTACCTGGGTTTGTGATTTTATGGGATTTTCATGAATAATTATACAATAAAGAAATATTTGCTTGAGCACTGAGGTGTTCCTAGTATTATTATTAACAGGTAAGTTTCACCACACTGGCTAAAAGAACCGATGTCGGACCGCATTGTGCTCAAACTTGCGATTTGCACCACTACTCCACATATCAGCGAGAAGAAATTGATATTAATTGGAGATACCTTCATCTAGTCATCATATTGTGTTCCATAAAAATATACAATCTTTATAATAAAATTTATGACAAACTCACAACCGAGGAGTCTCCACTGTTCTTGGCTTCCTCTCGGTTCACCAGCTCTCCCTGGCAGGGGCCGAAGTGTGCACCTACTGGAACAGTCTCCCCCTTATTAAACACTCCCAGGCCTGCATCAGGAATATTGGACTTCTGGATTTCTAGCCCAGGAGGAAGTGTTTGTCTGGCTCGGTCAGGGACTCCCATGGGAACAGGAGTATCGGGGATGAAGAGGGGTGGTCCATGAACCTCGCATTTGTTGAGGAAGAAGGATTTGCAAACTTCACAGTCTAGGAGTAGAGAAAACACAACAGGAAGAAATGAGGCCCAAATGTGTGTGCAATCTGTGTGCGCCTATCCAAGACCATATACAGTACATTAGTACTGTATAAAGATTATCCTAAGAAAGCTTGCCAGTAAGGTTCACTGAGCATCTGGTTGAGACTAGAGGTGTCCATCAGGACTGGGATCAAACAGGACACAACAAGGTACCAGTATTGGCAAAAAATATGGAAACACCTACCAAAATGACAAAACAACACAATTTGACCTTTTGTTCTCAAGTTCTCTTAATAAACTAAACTAAACATTTTCATCATCATAAACAAATGTTACAAGTAACCAGAGTAAATCATTCTAAAATATTATCAATATTTGGTATGGAACCCCTTGACACTGAAGTGCACTGACACGATCAGGCATTCTATCATAAAGTTTATGAATAAAATCAAGTGGAATTGATCTCTATATGTCTTGCAACACTTCCCAGAGCTGTGGCAGGTTTGAAGGAGCCCTTTTCACCTTCTCTTGCTCCATGTAGTTCCAGACTCGCTCAATTATATTCATGTCAGGACTTTGGGCTGGCCAATCAAGAGTTGTCAAGCTGCCATCTTGTTCTTTGTTTTGTAAATACTGTTTAACCATCCTGGCTGTGTGTTTTGGGTCATTATCTTGCTGGAAGATAAACTTGTTGCCAATGAGAGCTCTTCCAGAAAGCACAGCATGATGGATAAGGATTTGTCTGTACTTGTCAGCAGTGAGGGTCCCATCTATTTTGTAGAGATGACCAGCTCCATTGTAGGTGATGGCTCCCCATACTTGCAGGACCCCTCCGCCATGTTTTACTGTGGGAGAAATACAGTTTGCCTTGTATCTTTCTCCCTTTCTGCACCTGACTTACTGTTGCATAGCGTTGCCAAATAATTCAAATTTCTTCTCATCCGAGAACATGACCCTTTTCCACTGCTCAGAAGTCCAACTCCTGTGAATTTTTGCCCAGTTAAGTCTCTTCTGCTTATTTCCACCTCTCAACAAAATTTTGCGCACTGACACATGACCTTTGAGGCCTTCTGCTGAGAGCGTCTTCCTAACCAGGTGTGGGGAGACCTCCTTGCCTGTAGCATCTTGGAGGTCCTGTGCCAGTTCCTTGCTGGATTTCTTCCTCTCTCGTAGGGAGGTAGTCTTGAGGTACTGGACATCAGCTTTAGTCAACTTTTTCTTCCTTCCTCTGCCTGAAATGTTCTTGAAGTTCCCAGTCTTCTGGTGATGCATGAGGCATTTCCAGACAGCCCTGTGGGTCACATGCAGTTTCTTTGCTATGGCTCATTATGAATGGCCCTCCTCCCACAAAACTTTCATCCTAATACGCTGCTCTTCTGTAGTTTCTCTCTCTGATGCCATTTCTGCCTGTTGCCTGGCTGTAGTCAGAGGATAAATACTTTTTTTGAATGAATTATTTGTAGAGACCACATGATTTAGTTAATGGTTTTCACCTGTGGAATAATTAGCATATCAGGGTAGGATTGCCCAACAAGGAGTGATTAAGGTTGGTTTTGGGGCTAAACTAAACAAAAAGATATTATTTCCAATATTTTTATCACATACCGATGGCCAAAACTGCTAGTGTTTTCATGGTTAAAGTATAAAATTGTGGTTAAAAGGTGTCTCTGTATCTTCATAATGTATTTCAGTTGCCTTCAGTGCAGATTCTGATGTCATTTGCACGGATTAAGTATGCAAAATCAATCTTTTCCTAGGCATTTTAATATTTTGTGCCAGTACTGGATACGAGTATGAGGTTTTTTTTACTTCCTTGTGGGAGTAAACAAAATGGTCAGATACGAAGCTTGCAGGGCAAAATAAAACGAATGTTCATTAACATGACTGTGGCACTGCATGATGTATTTACAGTATTCTCTTAGGACTTGCCTGGTCAGAGTTGTTTTAAATTCAGCTACTTGTTTGCTTATCTTCTGGGGAACAGAATTTCCCAAATTTGTTATGAAATCACATGCAGGTACAAACAAAATCAACTGTCCACAGGGTAAGTAAGAAAGTAAGTAAATAAATAAAAAATAGTCCAACGCACATCTCTATTTCAGCTTGCTGACAATTATGGCATTTCTAAATCTAGACATTTTTCCCCCCAATTCCATACCTATAGGATTCATATTTAATTTAAAAAAACAAAACAAAACACACACCGAATGGCAATTTAAGCATAACTAATTTGCTGAAGAAGAAACCATTGGACCCAGAGGAAACCTACACTGACGGGGGAGAACTTGCAAAACTTCACACAGACAGCAACCCGAGCTTAGAATCGAATCCAGGACCCTGGAGCTGCGCCACTATGATGACCGGAAATCCGTATATTTGGACTCCTGTCTCTCACACCCAATGTCTCTTATTGAACATCCCATTTCAGGGGCATAACGAGGGGCATACTCTCTGTCCCCTATTAAATCACAGCTGGTTAGGATCTTCTGCGAGTTTATGCATGTGAGGAACAGAGCACATAGCACTGTCCTCCAGGTGTGTTTTGCTATCATGTGACACAGTATAGCAAACCCCAGCCAGACAATGATGAAGCTTACTGATGTTTCAAGAAGCATTTATTATGTTCAGCCATCATCCTTAATTTGCACACAAATATACTTCCTTTCCTTCACAACCTTTCTTCACAAACACCGTAAGAGCTGCAGATGGACAAAATAAAATTAGCTCTCACAAGCATAAACATTTCCATAATGCCAGTTAACCACACATGTGGACATTTATCAAATATTCACTCACATATAAATCGGTCAAAGTACATGAAAAGCTAGAAAATCAGCATTAACACGACATTACATCTTATCCATGTAGCACCCTTTTGCATAAGCTAACCTTAGCATGGCTAAACTGTGGGTGGTAAAAGAGAGCAACTGGACTTGCTTGAAGATTCTTGAAGACGTTTCACCTCTCATCCGAAAAGCTTCTTCAGTTCTGTCTGACTGGTAGGGAGCATCAGGTATTTATCCTCTCATGGATGAAAAGCTCATCTAATGCCGCTTTTCCACTACCAACGCGGCTGAGTTGGGCTGAGCCGTGCCGTGCTGAGTCAGGCTGAGTCGAGCTGAGTGGGGCTGTTGGAGTTGCATTTCGACTACAACCGCGCTGAACCGTGCTGGCTGGAAGTGGGTGGACACATTGGGTGGAGTTAGCGGAAGTGGGTGGACGTCACGTGATGTCGTTAGGCAGCGCAAACAGTGACATCAGTGACCTTTTAAGCGGTAGTCTCACAACCCGGAGAGTAAACAATAAACATGGAGGACATGGAGTCGTTAGTGTTGCTGGTCTTGGTGCTGTGGCTTGTTGTCGCCGACAACGCCAACAGATACTGGCAAGAGCATATAGATGAGGCGAGGCGCATAAGGCTTCATAATTCTCGTAATTCTCCTTCTTCCGGGTTTACGGTGTTTACAGATCCCAGCGTGCTCGCGGGGCGTGTGTGGGCATGTGAGGACACTCCTCCTCACCAATCAGTGCACAGGGGAGTGTCTCCTCACGCCCCTAGCCTCACTCAGCTCAGTTTGGCTCACTTCAGCCCCACTCCAAAACCGTGCGAGTTTTGGGGGCTGAGCAGGGCTGAAGCGAGCTGAGTCATGCTGTTCTTAGATAGTCGAAACGCGAGCCGTGTCGGGCTGAAGTGAGCTGAAGTGAACTGAAAAAGGGTAGTGGAAAAGGGCCATAAGGTGCCATTGAGTCATCCTGTTGGTGTGGGTCACTGGGGGCTGGTTGTGAACGGCCTCGAGAGTCGTTAGGATGATCAATGGATTGCCCGTTAGGGTGATCATTCCATTGATCACCCTAACAGCCAATCCATTGATCATCCTAACAACTCTTGAGGCCTTTCACAACCAGCCCCCAGTGACCCACACCAACAGGATGACTCAATGGCACCTTAGATGAGCTTTTCATCCATGAGAGAATAAATACCTGATGCTCCCTACTAGTCAGACAGAACTGAAGAAGCCTTTCGGATGAGAGGTGAAATGTCTTCAAGAATCTTCAAGCAAGTCCAGTTGCTCTCTTTTACCACCCACAGTTTACTATGACCTGGATGACTGAGAATCTTCACAGACATCTTAGCATGGCGAATACAACAACGATATATGTAAACACCCTTTTGGCAGTTAATTAGGATAACACGTCACAGCAAACAGTCATAAAACAAGTTGAAACACACAATACCTTGTTCCCATTTCCAGCTGGGCGCTTAATTATCCATAATGAAACTTTACATTGCAAGGCAATGTCTTCAAAACACCTTTTCCTTCTGTACACTCTTCAATTAGCTGCCGTTCATGTGTGAACGACTATGGGCAAGTTGCTGACTCTCAGATGAGAGTACGCCAGAAGGGCTTCAAAATAAAAGAACCGAAAACGTAAAAGGCACTAACAAAAATAAAACTTACAGGAAGTAGTTAGCTTGCTTATATACCGTCAATAAGAGTCATTTACACTCCCACCAATCATGAATAAATAATAGAACAGTATACGGTTTACATTAGGCACGAATGACTTCAAACTGAAAATGACCTTCCCTATACAAATAACTTGTTTAGAAGGTGGAAAACCCTTTTAAAACCATGAACTATGAGCTTACAAGCTATAGCTAGGTATTATTAACTCTAGGGTGAACAGGCTTAATCAGTCTCCAGCAGCAAGACTAGCTTCTGGACTGGGCGCTCCACTTCAGACATCTTGTGGAGACGCTCCTCTTTCTTGCCAAGCTTCCTGTCACCGAGGCAGACCTTAATTCTCCTTATTAGTCTGTCTTTGTCAGTAGTGGTTTCTGAAACTCTGCCCAACCTCCACTCATTCCTGTGCACATCCTCTCCTTTCATCATTACGATATCTCCAACTTGCAGATTTCTCCTGGGAGTATGCCAGCGCTGTCTGAGGGCAATGTTGGCCAGGTATTCCTTTCGCCTTCGACTCCAAAACTGTTCTGCCAGGTATTGAACATGTCGCTACCTTTTCTTGCTATACATGTCTTCTCTGATGAACTCACCTGGAAGAGGCAAGGCCTTGACAGATTTCATAGTTAGGAGATGATTGGGGTGAGTGGCTCGAGGCTGTGTGTGTGTGTGTGTGTGTGTGTGTGTGTGTGTGTGGGGTGTCACTGAGGTTGTTAACAGTCAGTGGATGGCTGTTGACGACTGCCATAGATTCATAGAGGAAAGCTCGTAGTGAAGCATCATTTAGCCTATCAAAAGAAAGAGCAAGCGTGACCTTAGGATGCCTTTCACTCTTCTGATCTGTCTCTCCCACACCCCTCAGACATGCCTCGAATAGGGTGCATTCATGCTGAACTCGCATTGTTTCTCAGCAAGAAATGCAGCCAGCCAGTCTGCACTGACTTCTTTTAGAGCTTCAAGTTCATTTTGGCTCCTTGATCAGACTTGATTTGATGAACAGTGCCATGTATGGCAATAAAGCATCGTAGGTCATTTATGAGGGCGTCGGTGTACAGGTCATCAAGCATCTCAATATGGATGGCGTGGGAGCTAAGGCAAGTGAAGAGAAGACCATGCACCTCTTGTTCTCCTTTCTACCCTGCTTTGTAAAAAATGGACCAAAGTAGTCCATTCCACAGAAGGTAAAGGGGGGCGGATGGTTCCACACGTTCAGGGGGTAGATCAGCCATCCTTTGCTCTTCCGTTGGTTTCCGAAGCAGTCTACAGGTAACGCATTGACAAATGTAGGATGCTACTGCCCGATTGATGCCAGGAATCCATAGGACCTGATGTCATTAATGGTAAGACCTTTGCCTTGATGTTTCATCCTTTCATGGTGATGAGCAATGATTATCTTTGCAATGTGATGATCCTTGGGGACGACTGCAGGGTGCTTGATTGAGTCGGGAAGAGAAGAGCTGCACAGCCTACCTCCCACCCTGAGGATGCCATCTTTGTCGAGGAAGGCATCAAGAGAGTATAATGGATTTTGAGATGGTAGGGGGATCCCTTTGCTCAGCAGTTTCAACTCCTCTTGATACACATTTTTCTGCAGGTCTATTATGCAATGTTCTGCATGTTCTTGTTCTGTTACAGTGGTGAGACTGTTTGATCTGTTCTTGCTGATGCACCTTAGTATGCATGCAACAGCTTGAGTAGCCAGTGACCAAGATGAGAGCTTAGACAAGCAATCAACAAGGCTTACTCGTTCTGTGGTTCTTGTGCTAAGCACGAGATCACTTCTGACCTCTGGATCTCCGATCATGAACTCTGGAATCTCAGCAACAGGCAGCTTCATTTCCTTGTTCCATAAGAACTTGGGTCCAGTGAGCCAGGTGGATGAACAAAGCTCGCTGGGAGTCAAGCCCCTAGAAGCATGGTCAGCAGGATTCTCATTGGTTGGGACGCATCTCCATTGCTGAGATGAATCTTCTGAATGCGATTAGCCACAAAAGGTGTGGAATCATGCTTCATTGTTGATATATCCTAAGATCACCTTAGAATCAGTCCAGAAGAACTCCGCAGTGCCAGTAGATGCAAATTCATCCTTGAGCATGTTGCTTATCTTCACTGAAACAACTGTGGCTGTTAGTTTCAATCTCGGAACAGTTGTGACCTTGGATGGTAAGACGCGTGCCTTTCCTACAACTAAGGCACAGTGAACATCTCCCTCTTCATTTTGAAGTCTCAAGTACGAGCACTAGCCATAACCCTTAAGGCTAGCATCCGAGAAACGATGCAGCTCTGTCTTTGTGACCTTTCCAAATCCAGCAGGTGAGTAGGTACGGGATATGGTAACATTATCTAATTGGGCTAGATCACTTCTCCACTGTTCCCATTTTGGACGAAGTTCGTCTGGGAGAGGATCGTCCCAGCCTGTGCCTCGCCTACACATCTCCTGAAGAATGATCTTCGCTTTGAGCAGAATAGGCACCACAAACCCGAGAGGGTCATACAAGGAAGCCACTACAGACAGGATGCCACAGCGTGTTGCAGGCTGATCCTTCAGGCTGATGTTAAACCGGAAGTGGTCGGATTCCACATCCCATTGGATCCCTAGGACTCTCTCAAGTGGCAGGTTGTCGAAGGTGAGGTCCATATTTTTCACATTAGTTGCTCGTTCTGAGGGTGGTATACTCTCTAGAACGTCTCTGTCATTCGAAACAAACTTGTGTAGTCGCAGACCACCCGTGGTGCACAATTTGCGAGCTTCTCTGGCAAGCTGAATAGCATCTTCAGTGCTTTCAACACTGGCAAGCCCGTCATCTACATAAAAATCCCTCACGATGAACCAGGAGCCTTTAGGGTAGAGGTTGCTATTCTCTTTAGCTAGATGCTTCAGCCCGTAGTTTGCGCGTCCAGGAGAGGAAGCAGCACCGAACAGATGCACCTTCATCCAGAGCTCGCTGGGTGGTGAGTTCAAGTCTCCTTGCTTCCGACAGAGAAAGTGCAGGTAGTTGCGATCAGCCTCATACACATGAAATTGATGGAACATTTTTTCAACGTCGCACATCAGAGCAACAGGGTGTTGTCAAAAGCAAATGAGAACACCACTCAACTTGTTCAGCATGTCAGGACCAGAGAGGAGGTAGTCATTTCGGCTGGTTCCTTGCATCTGGCGGCACAATCGAACAATACGCGAAGCTTTTCCGGCTTCTTTGCATGACGAACACCGTGATGGGGAATGCACCATCTCTCACCTTCACTCCCACCATCGTCAACCTGCTCTGCATCTCCCTTCTCGATTACCTCCTCCATGAACTCGACATACTCCTTATTCCTTTCGTCCCGTTGCAGTTTCCTTTTCAGGTGGTTGAGGCGTATCATGGCTGAGTCGTTATCAGGCAAGCTAGGTCTGTTTTTGAAGGGCAGGGGCATTTCATAGTGGCCATGTGTGTTTTTCCGTATACCCTCATCTAGCTTATGGAGGAAGGCGATGTCTTGTGACACTGCTTTGCTGTCTTCACTGCCATCCTTGAAGTCAGATTCTAGAATGCAAATAGCATTGGCAGAAGTTACCAGAGGCAGCTCTTTAACCGTGATTTTGTGACACAGGTGACTTGTGCTCAACGGATCATGGCCTTGGGATGAGCGCCCCACAAGAGTCCATCCCAAGTCTGTCCGTATTGCACAGGGTTCCTCATCTCCTCCTAGGATGACCTGCCTTGGTGCCATGGCTCTGGAGCAGTTGTAGCCTATAAGAAGTCCTACTTCACAGTCCTTTAGTGGTTGGATTTCGTCTGCTAGTTCTCTGAGATGACTCCATTGTTTAGCCATCTCACAAGTGGGAATGTGAGCATGGTTAACGGGTATGCAATCCTTCGTGTAGGCAACTGGAAGACCAACCTGAATAGCAGAACTGTATCACCTTACACGAAGGCTAGAGACACTCTCACTTGGGAGAACTGTGTTTTTTCCCCACTCATGGTGGTCAACTTCAACTTCATTGGATACTTGTCAGCAATTAGACTGTCGCTCACTTCTTGGTCGACGAATGTTGTATCGCTTTGAGTGTCGAGTAGAGCACAGACAAGCTTCTCAGCTGTTGAATTCTTTTTAGTTGACACCCACACTGGTATTAGCATCGATGTGTAGGATGAGCCTTCGCCTGTTACACTGAGTGATGTTGCAGCAGCAGCACTTGGATTCATCCCTGTTTCAGATGAACACCTTTCCTTTCCATAGTTGTAATCATGGAGGACTGTAGGATGCCTTCCTTTGCAGTGGTCACAGAAGTGACTATGACGACAGTCTTTTGTGCCGTGTCCAGATTTAAAGCATCCGGAACAGTTTCTTCTCCTTTACGTAGTTCCGTCGTTCTGCCAACATCCCTGTGAACTTGGGACATACATGAAGTTGGTGTCTGTTATCTTGACAAAGGATGCATGGAGCTTTAGCCCTTTTCTGGTCTGACCTTTGATTTGTGTTGTCTGTAGCTGTGAGAGTGGTGAGAACACTGGCCTTGTCTCTGAGATTTCTCTTCTCAGTGTTCGAGTCTGATGAATGAAGAGCATGAAGTGATGTAATTGGATTGCAGGCAATCTCAGCTTCAGTTGACACAAATGTTGCAAAGTCCTTGAAACTTGGAAATTCTTGCTTCTCGTTCAGGCATTGGGTGACTTGTCGGTTCCAGTGTGAAGCTGCCCAGTCTGGTAGTTTGTGGGCAAGCTTCTGGTTCTCCTCACAGTCATTTAGTATGTCAAGACCCTTGAAGTGAGGCATGACATCTTGACAGGCATTCAGAAAATCTGAAAAGTTTGAGTCCTCGAACATCCTTAGGTTGAATCCTTGGCCAATTGGTGAGCTTCTCTCTGAATGCTCGCTGAATGGCGAATGGGTGGCCAAAGCAACGATTCAGCTTGTTCCAGGCCTCCTGATAGGGTTCAGCATCATTCCAGAAGAAAGTGCCTTCTAGCACCTGGCATGCTGGACCACCAAGGTATTTCTTCAGATAATAGAGTTTTTCAACTGGTGTGATTGCTCTTTGGTCAATGAGTGAGGTAAACGCTGCTTTCCATTCAATGAACCATACTGCATCACCATTGAAGACAAATGGCTCTGGAACAGGGAGCCTATTTAAGGCTATGCTGTCTTGAAAGACCCGAACAAGAGGGGAAACATCTGTGTGAGGGGGTGTTGCAACATGAGATAGAGGGACTGCAGTTACAGGCACACTCTGTTTCCTTGTTCCTTTCATCATTAATGCAGTCAGCAGCTTTGCGTTCCGTCTCTTTATCGTATACCTTTAGCTTAGCTTGAGCTGCCTGCACTTCCTTCACTGCCTGCAATCACTCCAACTCATGCCTTCATGCCTCCAGAGCCTTCTGTTGTTGTTCCTCTAACTCTTGGATGACTTCTCTTTGTCTTTCTTCTGCCTCCATCATTTCATAATTTGCTTCCTTCACTGCTAGCTCTGCATCTGCACACTTGGCTGCCATGGATGAAGCTGTGGAATGTTGGTCAGACTTGCTGTGACTTATCAAGGAAGCAGCAGATCCATAGACAGACTTTGCATAGTCATGGTGGAGCAGTTCATGAAGGCGGCATCTTTCCATGTCCTCGTTAAACTTACCTTCTTCGTCTATTGCTCTGCCGTAGGCAATGGTGGTGATTTCTGTGGTAACTGATTTGTGTCAACTCTTCTCACGGCGGTGGAAGGTGTGGCAAGATCTCGGATTCCAAAATACAGGTTCATTACATCTTCCTTCACTTTCTTAAGCTCTTCAATGAGAGGCCAGAGCTCACTCTCTGGCATGTACATCTTCAGCTGATCTCTTGCTTTGCATATGTTGAGCTTCCATTTTTTGTACA
Organism: Neoarius graeffei; assembly: GCF_027579695.1. Taxonomy (NCBI): domain Eukaryota; kingdom Metazoa; phylum Chordata; class Actinopteri; order Siluriformes; family Ariidae; genus Neoarius; species Neoarius graeffei. The sequence continues at coordinate 10,326,488 of NC_083587.1, forward strand.
TGGAGAGCAGCCATTTCTCCTTTTTCTTGGCCTCTTCATCTTGTGCGTGCATTTTCTCTGTCTGGTTTCATGCATGTTCAGAGCGTCGAGGCCCTTCAGGTTCCTTCAGGCCAGGTGTCTCAGATACAACTGCCAGTGAGTGGAGCTCACTCTGGAAGTCTTGAACTTCATGCTGGGAACCAGGCATCTGCTCCTCTGTCTCCTTGAAGCTACCTGACTTTGACATCATCAACTCAATTTGAAATTATTAAGTCAGAAGAAACCTCGTAACAAGTATGATCGAACCTTTGCAATAAGCAGAAGGTTGCTGTAGATATCCAGGTAAGTATTACAATAAAGGCAAACCTTAAAGTACTTGAAATGCAAAAATCAGAATATGAGCATGAACAACTAGCAGAGCTGCATTAACGTGCAGACACTCAAACAACTGGAAATGTCCAGGTAAGTACTGTAATGAACACACTTCTCAAAGTACTTGGTATGCAAAAAATATAAAATGTCCTTAATAAAAAGAGTCTATGTGAATGTGTCCATGTGTGAGTGTAAGCAACAGTTTCTTTCCTTTGCTGTAGATGAGATAATGAGTATGAAAAGTTCACTGGTTCAGTCTAAAAGGGCTGTTCATGTGGAGCTCACCTTGTTGCAGTCTGTAGACTGTGTAATATAGGTGTATACTCACAGTTCTGCTTCAGTGTCGGTGAATGTGACCGTACTTGACCATTGCATCGAATCCATGAAACCGCTGCCTGGATTGCCAAAGTGAATCATGTGCTGACACGTCGGGACATGTTCATGATGAATCCATGTAGACAGCACATGGCGAAGTAGTAGCAGCAGGCACACCGTGAAGACCCTCCATCATGGCCCGTCATAATGGCAGCAAGTCGTCAGATCGATGAGGGCAAGCTCTTACTATAGCGAACCCCAGCCAGATGATGATGAAGCTTACTGATGTTTCAAGAAGCATTTATTATGTTCAGCCATCATCCTTAATTTAAACACAAATATACTTCCTTTCCTTCACAACCTTTCTTCACAAACACCATAAGAGCTGCAGATGGATAAATAAAATTAGCTCGCACAAGTATCAACATTTCCATAATGCCAGTTAACCACACATGTGGACATTTATCAAGTATTCACTCACATAAATCGGTCAAAGCACATGAAAAGCTAGAAAACCAGCATTAACACGACATTACAGCTTATCCATGTAGCACCCTTTCGCATAAGCTAACCTTAGCATGGCTAATACAACAACGATATACGGAAACGCCCTTTCGGCAGTTAATTAGGATAACACGTCACAGCAAACAGTCATAAAACAAGTTGAAACACACAATACCTTGTTCCCATTTCCAGCTAGGCGCTTAATTATCCATAATGAAACTTTACATTGCAAGGCAACGTCTTCAAAACACCTTTTCCTTCCATACACTCTTCAATTAGCTGCCGTTCACGTGTGAACACCTATGGGCAAGTTGCTGACTCTCAAATGAGAGTATGCCAGAAGGGCTTCAAAATAAAAGAACCAAAAACGTAAAAGGCACTAACAAAAATAAAACTTACAGGAAGTAGTTAACTTGCTTATATACCGTCAATAAGAGTCATTTACACACAGCATGAGCTTCAGTTGAAAAAGAGGAGTTTGATGGCTTTACATGTCTTGGAGGAAGTACATGTTAGCCTTCACTCATATGGTTAGAGAGACCTAGCTAGTGGGTGGATACTAGCAGGTGACCACACTGGACAAAAAAAAAAAAAAAATGGGTGGAAGAAAGAAAAAAAAAACAAAAAAAAACAATCTTCTAATGTGGTGAAGACGTTAGGACACATTTATTTAATATTTATGGAAGGAGACCCAGGTATCACTCAGTAAGTTTCCCAAGATGGAAGAGTCTTCAGGACAGAGGACTTTGTGCTTTCTGGTTTCTCAGTCACACGACATCCCACATTTTTTTTTTTGTCTCAGAATAAAACACAGGAGTGGGTGGACAGAATGACAGACATTATGCCACATTAAATGTAAACAGAAACAAATTAAACATCCATTCAATGTGTCATTCATTAATAAATTAAAAATTGCAATAGCAAGCAAATCACTATGGTTTGAGGGGAATCATACACTTTGGGCTATGCTGTTATATGAAAATAAAACCACGCGGCATAGATTTTTACACACACCCATCGTGTGATATTCCAAACTTTTTTGGTTCAGGTTAACATCATCAGTTTATAATGACTAAAGTATTTTAAATAAATAAGTTTCTCTCACTCCTCGCTACCATGTTACACGCTCTATAAACAAAGTTCATATTTTAATCAATAAAAAAAATCTAAATTTCAATGTCACAATTTGTTGATTAAAATAAGAGAGACTGAGGCTACATGCCAAATGTACTGTATTGCACTTTTAGTGCACCAGATGGTGTGCAGGGTAGAATAAACAGTGAGTGTTACTGAGCACCAGAGTGGCCTAATGTCTTACAGAGGTAGTCTTTATTGTCAGGATCTTCCACTTTAACGGAGAGACCTTCAGGTGGGCTGTCGAGGTCGTCTCCATAGTTGTAGATATTCAGCTCCAGGGTCTCCTCTTTCTTCACACAGGCTTCTGAGGTCTCTCCATCCATGGATGTCTCTGTTTTCATGTCCTCACACAGCTAAAGATCAAACAACAAATCTGTTAGGGCGGGACGGTATCCGTCCCACTCGGGAAGATGCTGCTCTCATTTCTCGCAGCATAGCTCATAGTCTCAGAACAGGCCTAGTTGATCTTTGACAATCCAGAGCCAAGGCCAGGGAGCAGACGAACAGGCTAAACTGTCTGTCTGCTACCTGCACAGAGTCATCACACCGGTACCATTACATTGAAGCATGAACTGTTAATGAACTTCTTACTGATCAGCAGTTTAATGTACTGTGTTTAAACAGAAACATGGATTAAACCAAATGAGTCTGTAGCATTAAATGAAACTAGTCCTCCTGGTTGCAGTTATATACACCAGCCTCATCTAACTGGCAGAAGAGGCATCGCGTTTCTTTATAATGATTATCTCGGCATGACACAAAAAACTGGACAGTTAGTATGAAGAACTTCAAACGTATTTGTGGCAGTGGGGGCGTGGCTTAGTGTCAGTTTGTGAATGTAGGGCGGGGCCAGGGAAGATGAGTGGCAAAGTCAATGCACCTGTTGTCAATTAATGTTTTGTGTGTTTGTTGCAGTGACTGTGGAGAACAGAAAAGGAGGGAGAGCAGAGAGAAGAGATTTCCCCAGACCAAAACGCAACGGTGTGTATGCACATGTCTGGGTACCTAAACGGACGTTAAAGCTGAAAAACATAATAAAAAAGTGTGTGTGAACGTCATCTCTCGCCTGCCATGCTGTCAGACATAGTTCAGGCTGTTTGGAGGTAAAACTTGTTGCAAGACGGCACGCAGATTTTATGCGCGTTGGATGATTCAGGACAGTGATTCAATTCAATTTTGAGAACTTTGACCCTGATGAACAGTGCCTTTTTTATTTTTAAACTTCAACTCAATCCAGCCAAAGATCAAAGGTAAGTGTAAATATTTCTTCTATTTCTGATGAGCAGATCGGTTGGTGTGCGCGCTGTAGTGCATACACAGGAAAAATTTTTCCAGAGTTAACAGGCCATGGAAAATTCTTGTTTTGATAATGTTAATCTGTAGCGATCTAAAATATAAATGAGAAACATTTATATATAAAATGTAGGCATTTATGGACCGTTTTATGATTCAAAAATAGTCTCCAATCTATCCAGACAGGTCCTGACCACATGCCCCAAATATTTTAGCCACGCTGTCCCACACACACACCAATTTCACACTGATGCAAGAATTCACACAAGACACACTGCATGATTTCTTCTTCTCGTGATGGCACAAAGCAGCATATAATCTTTCTTCAAGAAGAAAGACAACCTGCCTAACAAGAATCCTCCAGTTACAGAAACTTCTAGTAGTTCACTATCAACAGCTCTCACACTGGATCTCACTTTGGATGATGAATGCACAGAAATAGAGTGCAACAACCACCACCCTCATCACAACAACAACAAGAAGGATTCTGTAGAAAAAGATTCCACCCCAAACCAAACTTGGACCCAACAACGGGTTAGTCTAAATCTTTAGTGGCTTTTTTTTTTTTTTAAATGTGACCACGAAGTACCTATGTACTGCAAAATATATGTTTTTGTGACCTCTGTCAGGGTTCTCCACTTTTCAAAAATAAAAGGTGGTGGCAGGGGTTTGGGGGCTAGGGGGGCAAAGCCCCCCCCCTTGAAGCTGATGGACTTTGGGCTTTTTTGACAGTGAAACTGGCCAATAATGGATAGAAATTGCTAAATCATTGTTAAAATCATTTTACAAAAAATTAACACACTTATTGTACATATCATCTGATGGACAACGGCCAAAGATAGAACTTTTAATACAAGATGTTTTATTGGGTCTGGTTTCCCAAAGTAGCAGCAGAAACTTAACACAAAATAAATTATAATAATAAAAGTTCAAGTAATTATTACAACAAGGGGGCGTCGTGGCTCAGGTGGATAAGGCGCCATCCCATAAATCCGGGGACCCGGGGTTCGATTCCGGCCCGAGGTCATTTCCCGATCCCTCCCCGTCTCTCTCTCCCGCTCATTTCCTGTCTCTACACTGTCCTATCCAATAATAATAAAGGTGAAAAAAGCCCAAAAAAAATCTTTAAAAAAAAAAAAAGTAATTATTACAACAAAAAAAAAACTTTGTCTACAAAACAGAATACTGTATTGCACTATGTTTGCACCACCTGATTACATGCACATTACATGACTACTACACAAGAGACAGTGCCATGACCCAACTAATCCACCTCCCTTCAAAGGGCTAGATATAGTGGCCTGTCCCCACCCACTGGAAGACACCAATTACTTTATATTACCAACATTGCATAAACCATACATTTACATAATCTCGGGTCTAAGTGCATGCCAATAATCTCTATAATTCATAAACAAAATACCCAGTTACAATAAATGCATTTTTTTTAAACAATACACATGATGTTAATGGGGTGAAACCACTACAGTCCATGCGCACCAGCTTGTGCATGCCCAAGACTGGCACTACAAAGCCACCCCAGCCTCCATAGTTTGGGTCCTTTGACCCAGGAACCTGGAAGTCCTGCAGTAAACAAACAGTGAAGTAACAGGAAAATGCAGTTCTCGCCTACACAATCACAGATACGTAAAATAAAAGGCTTGAACTTAACTTTTGTGTGTGTGTGTCGTTATATGATTACTGTAACGGTGTATGGTCAGAAAAGATGATAGATGAGCGCAACCGTTGCACAATAACGCTACAAACAATCTGATGTGCACTGCAAAGTTATTTAGCTGCTGGCTAGCTGCAGCTTGTAGCTTCCAACGTTACTGTGTGTCAGTATGGTGTAATGTGGTGCAGTGTAGTGTAATGCAGGGATAGACCTCAATCTGTAGAGCTCTGTGTCACAATCTGTATGCAGCCGGCTGGATGGTTTTCTCTTGCAATCGCGTGGCCACTTCGCGTAGCCCCATAAGCATTCATTTAATGGTCTTCTGCATGTTAAATAGTTAAATTATAATAAAGCAAATACTTCACGATTTATTTGGTGCATACTGATCAAGTTACTTTTTTTTTGGCCAAGGGAAGGGTGGCGGGCCAGAATTATAATGTGGTGGTGCGCCACTTTAAAAGTGCCCGTGGAGAACACTGCCTATATTTGTTGTTATAATCTAGATGAAATATTGGGTCGTGAAAAACACTAATCCTTTGATCAAAAAGGAACTTAACTAAATTTCAAACTAACAATGAGTATTTTGTCTGTACTGTGTTGCTTTTGATTAATATTCAAATACAGCAAGATTTTGTCCATGCAGTAGGTACAGGGTTTGACTAAGACGTTCAAATTTTTGAGTCCCTGGACTCCATGGTCTTTCAAAAATGGAGTCCTTTATGATTTTGTAGAGCATTTTCCCAATGGGGACTGCTTTAAGTCCAACCCTGCATTACTAAGAAATGTTTTTATATATGCTTTAATAGAAGAAACCATTGGAAAAGCAAAGTTCTGCCAAGAGACCAAGGCAGACTGATGGAAAGAAAAACTTCAGGTTGTCATTATCAAGCACAAGCCAAATGGCATTATTTAATGAAGGTACTTCATTTAATTAATGTGTGCACCTTGTTTTCAGTATCTTTACATATGAAGTAATCAGCTGTTAAAAAATAATAAATAAATAAATAAATAGTGCTGGAACTCAATTTTACTGGCTTTATCAGTATAAAATGTTACTACATGACTAAATATTAAAGTTGTGTTTTCTTAAATATTTTAAATTTTATTTTATAGCACCAAGACTCTTAAGACACACATGGTGTCAGAAGCCCACTGTGCGGCCATAGCAGCGAAGCATTATTGAGTCCAACAAGCAGGTGGAGGAGGATCAAAAAGCATCTTACACCACTGCCCTAAAATCTGTATACTGGCTTGCGACGGACGAGATACCAAATGGGTATTTGAGCGGTCAATGACTTTTAATAAACCCTTTTTTCAGGATACCACCTTCATTTTAACCTTTTTATCTTAAGAATGTTCAATACAAACCTGATTTAAAAAAAAACTGAAACTGAATGAATTTTATAATGTTTTCTTCAATATAATTATGATCCCTTTTTTAACGTTCTTTTGCTCCAGTGTGTCTTTGTTCCTAATTGTTAACCACAATCTGCTTATTAGAAAATGTCAAGCAATTCTTTGCATGTAAATAGGATGACATCTTTATTTTCTTTTTGTTTAAACATGGATGAATACTGGTATTTAATATATTTTGCTCTTTAAAGTCAATCAAATTTTATTTCTATAGCCCTTTACAATAACTGAAAGGTACCCAAAGTGCTTTACATCAAAGCCATAAAACACTAAAACACAAAACAATGTTTTGTATAAAACAATACATTAAAAAAAAGTACATAAAAACAGAGGTTTTGACTGCAGAAGGTGCCACAGTGCTGCAGGTTATTAAAAGCCTTTCAGAAGTACATAAAATAGAACAGACGAAACAAAGTACCCCTCAAAAACAAGACTCCCCTAGTCAGGATTGAATGCCAATCTAAAAAAGTGGGTCTTCAACTTCGATTTAAAAAGGCCGAGATCAATAGTGGTGCGAATGTCGGGGGGCAGATTATTCCACAGTCTGGGAGCAGTGACAGCAAAAGAATGATCACCCCACTGTTTATATCTCGACCTTGGGACTTCGAACAGAAGCTGACCCGAAGAAGGCAGGGCCCTACCATGATCACGGATAGTTAAAATCTCAGACAAGTAAGAGGGAGCCAGGCCATTGATGGCATTAAAAGCAAACAGAAGTTTAAAATCAATTCTAAAACAGACTGGAAGCCAGTGGAGTGACGACAGCACAGGAGTAATGTGTTCATGTCTGGACGTGCTTGTTAAAAATCGGGCCGCAGCGTTCTGTACAAGTTGAAGACGTAAAATTGGAGACTGGCTGAGGCCAACATAAGGGGCATTACAGTAGTCCAGTCTTTAACTGATGAATGCATGGATTGCCTTCTCGAGATCCTGCCGACTGAGAAACTGCTTCACTTTGGCCGAGCGACGGAGCTGAAAAAAAGCTCGTACTAACAACAGAACTAATCTGTTTATCAAATTTAAGCCCACTGTCAAACGTTACCAAGATTTTGTACAAATGGTTTAAAAAAGGGGGCCAGAGTACCAGAGTTTGTTGTAAGAACATTTGACACGGGTGACGTACCAAATAAAATACATTCCGTTTTGCTGTCGTTCAAGTGCAAAAAGTTCCGTGCCAGCCAATGCTTTACATCAGTAATACAATCCAGTAACTTAGTAAGTGTCGTATTTTCATTGGGTCCCATGGGCAAATATACCTGCAAATCAGCATAAAAGTGAAAAGACAGATTGTGTTTTTTTTTTTTTTATAATTGATCCCAGAGGTAGCATGTACAATGAAAACAGAATAGGGCTGAGAATAGAACCCTGTGGCACCCACAAGAGAAGGATGCATATGAAGAACAGAGGTCACCAATCATCACAGCGAAGCTCCTATTTGTTGAGTATGACCTAAACCATTGGAGAGCAGTGCCACGGATGCCGACATACTGCTCTAGGCGAGATACAAGGACCACATGGTCAACTGTATCAAAGGCCGCTGTGAGGTCGAGCAGCGCCAGCATGGCAGGATTCCTGGCATCTACAGACAGAGTGATATCATTGTGCACCTTTAACAGTGCTGACTCAGTGCTATGTCGGGATCTAAAACCAGACTAGAATATCTCTCTAAAAATGACTAATTGAATAAAAACTTTTTCTAAGACCTTAGAAAGAAAAGGCAAATGGGAGACAGGCCTAAAATTGGACAGAATAGAGGGGTCACGATGTGTTTTTTTTTTTTTTAAAGGAGGGGCCTAACTACAGCATGTTTGAAGGCAGCTGGGACAGACCCTGAATTAAGACAAGTGTTTATAAAAACAAGCAGACTTGACCCAACAGAATTAAAAACCTTCAAAACCTTGGCCGGAATGACATCTAAGGGGCAGTTAGTGGGTTTCATGCCACTAACCACCTTCGTGAAAAACAACAGAGAAATAGTCTCAAACCGGTCAAAAACAGCAGACTGTGTAGGAGGAGCATCCACGTTATCAAGGGACGCATCAATGTTACTGATATTCTGTCTGACTGATGCCACTTTGTCAGTAAAGAAACAAACTCTTCACAGGTTGTGGCGAAGGCATCAGACAGAACAGTGGGGCGTGGATTAATAAAAGAGTCGATAGTATTAAATAACAGTCTTGGATGATGAGAGCTATTGGCTATAATGGAAGACAGATATTTGGACTTGGCCTCCTTCAGAGATCTCTGGTAAGCAGCTAAACTGTCCCTTAACCAGCCCAGGGATACATGCAGTTTTGTCCTTTTCCACCGCTGTTCAGCCTGTCTACATTGTTGCCTCAGCAGATGGGTGTGGTCATTCAACCAGGAATCTGTCTTGGTTTTGATGCTTTTTTGCTGAAAAGGGGCAACAGAATCCAGAATCATGGAATGTCACTTCGCTGGGGGGGAAAGAGCCTGAGCTTGTGCTGGAGGTTGAGAGGTACCGGCTAGAGATAGTCGGGCTCACCTCCACGCACAGCTTGGGCTCTGGAACCCAGCTCCTCGAGAGGGGCTGGACTCTCCACTTCTCTGGAGTCGCCCATGGTGAGCGACGGCAGGCTGGTGTGGGCTTGCTTATAGCTCCCCAGCTCAGCCGCCATGTGTTGGAGTTTACCCCAGTGAATGAGAGGGTCGCCTCTCTGCGCCTTCGGATTGGGGAGAGGGCTCTTGCTGTTGTTTGTGCCTACGGGCCGAATAGCAGTGTAGAGTATCCGGCCTTCTTGGAGTCCCTGGGAGAGGTACTGAGGGGTGCTCAGACTGGGGACTCCATTGTGCTACTGGGGGACTTCAATGCTCACGTGAGCGACGACAGCGACACCTGGAGGGGCGTGGTTGGGAGGAACGGCCTCCACGATCTGAACCCGAGTGGTGTTTTGTTATTGGACTTCTGTGCTAGTCACGGTTTGTCCATAACAAACACCATGTTCGAGCATAGGGGTGTCCATAAGTGCACGTGGCACCAGGACACCTTAGGTCAAAGGTCGATGGTAGACTTTGTTGTCGTTTCATCTGATCTCCGGCCCTATGTCTTGGACACTTGGGTGAAGAGAGGGGCTGAGCTGTCAACTGATCACCACCTGGTGGTGAGTTGGATCCGCTGGCGGAGGAGGAAGCTGGACAGACCTGGCAGGCCCAAACGTATGGTGAGGGTCTGCTGGGAACGTCTGGCCGAGCACTCTGTTGGGGAGGTCTTTAACTCCCACCTCCGGGAGAGCTTTTCCCAGCTTCCGGGGGAGATGGGGGACATTGAGTCTGAGTGGACCATGTTCTCTACCTCCATTGTGGACGCGGCTGTTCAGAGCTGTGGCCGCAAGGTCTCCGGTGCCTGTCGTGGCGGCAATCCCTGAACCCGGTGGTGGACACCGGAAGTAAGGGATGCCGTCAAGCTGAAGAAGGAGTCCTATCAGGCCATGTTGACCTCCAGGACTCCTGAGGTAGCTGACCGGTATCGGCAGGCCAGGCGTACTGCAGCTGGGGCAGTTGCGGAGGCAAAACTCGGAACTGGGAGGAGTTCGGGGAGGCCATGGAGAAGGACTATCGGTCGGCCTCGAAGAAATTCTGGCAAACTGTCCAGCGCCTCAGGAGGGAGAAGCAGTACTCTGCCAACACTGTTTACAGTGCGGGTGGGGAGCTGTTGACCTCGACTGGGGACATTGTCGGGCGGTGGAAGGAATACTTTGAGGATCTCCTCAATCCCACCGTCATGTCTTCCATTGAGGAGACTGAGGCTGATGACTCAGAGGTGGACTCATCCATTACCCAAGCCGAAGTCACTGAGATGGTTTGCAAGCTCCTCGGTGGCAAGGCACTGGGGGTGGATGAGATCCGCCCTGAGTATCTCAAGTCTCTGGATGTTGTGGGGCTGTCTTGGTTGACACGCCTCTGCAACATTGCGTGGCGGTCGGGGACAGTGCCTCTGGAGTGGGAGACTGGGGTGGTGGTCCCTCTTTTTAAGAAAGGGGACTGGAGAGTGTGCTCCAATTATAGGGGAATCACACTTCTCAGCCTCCCAGGGAAGGTTTACTCCAGAGGAGAATTCGACCGATAGTCGAACCTCGGATCCAGGAGGAACAATGCGGTTTTCGTCCTGGTTGCGGAACACTGGACCAGCTCTATACCCTTCATAGGGTGCTCGAGGGTTCATGGGAGTTTGCCCAACCAGTCCACATGTGCTTTGTGGATCTGGAGAAGGCATTCGACCGTGTCCCCTGTGGTATTCTGTGGGGGGGTGCTTCGGGAGTATGGGGTTCAGGACCCTTTGCTAAGGGCTGTCCGGTCCCTGTGTGAACGGAGCAAGAGTCTGGTTCGCATTGCCGGCAGTAAGTCAGACCTGTTCCCAGTGTATGTTGGACTCCGGCAGGGCTGCTCTTTGTCACCGGTTCTGTTCATAATTTTCATGGACAGGATTTCTAGGTGCAGCCAGGGGCCAGAAGGAATCCTGTTTGGGAACCACAGGATTTCATCTCTGCTTTTTGTGGATGATGTTGTCCTGTTGGCTTCTTCAAACCAGGACCTCCAGCATGCACTGGGGCGGTTTGCAGTCGAGTGTGAAGCGGCTGGGATGAGAATCAGCACCTCCAAGTCCGAGGCCATGGTTCTCGACCGGAAAAGGGTGGCTTGCCCTCTTCAGGTTGGTGGAGAAGTCCTGCCTCAAGTGGAGGAGTTTAAGTATCTCGGGATCTTGTTCACGAGTGAGGGAAGGATGGAGCGTGAGATCAACAGGCGGATTGGTGCAGCCTCCGCAGTGATGCGGTCGCTTTATCGGTCCGTCATGGTGAAGGAGGAGCTGAGCCAAAAGGCGAAGCTCTCAATTTACCGGATGATCTACATTCCGACTCTCACCTATGGTCACGAGCTTTGGGTAGTGACCGAAAGAACAAGATCGTGGATACAAGCGGCCGAAATGAGTTTCCTTTGCAGGGTGGCTGGGCGCTCCCTTAGAGATAGGGTGAGAAGCACAGTCACTCAGGAGGAGCTCGGAGTAGAGCCACTGCTCCTCCACATCGAGAGGAATCAGCTGAGGTGGCTCGGGCATCTTTTTCGGATGCCCCCTGGACGCCTCCCTGGGGAGGTGTTCCAGGCATGTCCCCCCGGGAGGAGGCCCCGGGGAAGACCCAGGACACGCTGGAGGGACTATGTCTCTCGGCTGGCCTGGGAACATCTCGGTGTTCTTCCCGAGGAGCTGGCCGAGGTGTCTGGGGAAAGGGAAGTTTGGGCTTCCATGCTTAGACTGCTGCCTCCGTGACCCGGTCCCGGATAAAGCAGAAGAAGACGAGAATCCAGAATCGCAGAACAAGTAGAATGGAAAGTGGAGAGTAGAGACTCTGGGCAAAGGGAAGGAACCAGCCCACTGTCAGCATGCAGCTGAGAGTCCCTAAAGGCAACAGCAAACTCTCCAGTCGTCGACAAAATAAAGATACGGCATCTGCGAGCTGGGGAAACAGGCTTATTCGCAGGTGGGGGGGGGGGCAAAATAAAAGACAATGGGGAGGTGATCCGAAATGGCAGTGTCCACTATTTCTCTGAGGGAAACTGAAAGCCCATGAGAAATAAGATCGAGAGTGTGCCCATGCTCATGTGCTGGTGCATTAACAGACTGGGTGAGACCAAAGGAATCCAAAAGGCCTTTGAACTCATTAGCCAGTTGACTTGCTGCACATAAACATGAATATTAAAGTCTCCACAAATCAATAGTTTATTAAACTTTACAATAAAATCAGACAAAAACTCAGAACTCTTGAATTAACTCCTTATTAAATTTGGGAGGATGATAGACTGTGGCACACAACACGGGGCAGGCGAGGTCGATCACAAACAGCTGCAGTTCAAAGCTGGAATAATAAGTGGTTAACATTCGGCATCCAAAACTCTCCTTAAATATAGCAACCAGACCGCTGCCACGACCAGCAGCTCGCGGGGTGCTGAAAAAAAAAGAACAGCCGGGAGGGAGGAGCTCCGAAAAGGCGCCGTTCTCACCTGGTTTCAACCAGGTCTCTGTCAGCAAGAGGAAATCCAGATCATGTGTTGTGAGAGATCTGGTGTTAATCAGCGCAGTATGAGCTGAGCAACAGCCAGACTGGTGAGAGGAGCGGGTGAGCGAGCGAAGATTCCCCAGCACACAGCCCTGCTGACAGGTCCGCACTAGCCGCCAACATGGGAACAGCACCCCCGTATCATGGAGAACCGGTCGGAGCCACCGATACCTGCACTCCGTGGAACTCCACAGATCGTAGCCCCTGTAGTCCATGGAGGATCCGGCTAATAAACAACGGGGATCGTGATGAGAAGAAGCCAGGTAAGATTTAAGTTAAATGAGAATTCCTCCTCACTTTCCACGTCTTCTGCGGTGACTGCTGCGAGGTAGCCAGCAGGAAGTGCTATGCCAGCAGCCGTAAATGTGGCGATATGAACACCAGAAAAGGCGGAGGCGTCTTTGAATGCCCATCAGAGCCGCAGATCGACAGTTTTTCCAAAGACTCATGAATATTAAGAAGTGTCAGGCGATCATACACCTGCAGCAGTGAGACACTCCGTATAACAAACAACAGACTTGAGAAAAACAGCAACACACTCAGAGGGAGATGGCCAGCCAAACACACAGGCACCATCTTCCCACCCATCTTGAGCAAGGCACCTAACCCCTAATTGCTCCCTGGGTGCTGTAGCATCGCTGCCCACTGCTCTGGGTATGTGCTCATTTTGTGCTCATTGCTTAGAAGAAAATGCATTATTTTTTCTTTCAGGAAATATCCATCCTTCCTAAAATTTCAGCAAAACCGTGGAGTGCAGGACATCAACCTAAGGACGGGTGGAAACTGCGCAAAAGAATCCCCGGCGGTATTCAACTTTGCTTCCTTGGATAAGGCAAGTTTGATGATATCCAATTTATTACTAACCTATTGTTTTGGGGTTTTTTAGGTTTTATAGGTGGTTTATTTTGACAGTAGGTGGACAATGAACAACTCAGCTGACTAGAAGAATCCTATAAAAAAGTATATTAGATATACAACCCATAAGATTTTTGTATTAATTTTTACATTGCAAGTGCTTGTTACTAGTCTCATCAAAGAACTCCAGAAGAGCCCCTTTATAGGAGTTGGCCTTGACGAGTTGACAGATAGGACTATGGAGAAACACAACATCTTCATAGTCCGGTACCTGTCAAAGGAAGGCATGAAAACAACTTACTTAAAAAAAAAAAAAAAGAGAAAATTGAGGCTGGCCAGACAGCTACCATCTCCGAAACTCTTTGTCGTGTTTTCCAAGGGTAGAACATACCCATGAAAAAGGTAAACAAAATAATGAATACATTAGTCAAAGGTTATCACAATAAAAATAAGTTAATAAATGAATGAGTAATTATGAATAAATTATACTGGCATACTTTTGTTGCATTAGTTTTAAATTTTGCATAGTAGACCAATGAAAAATGAACAGATGAAACTAATTTGCTATAGATATTATGTAGTTTTCAGAATAGTCACACAGGTAGATTAGTTGGTCAAGTTGGCGCATGCGCATTCTGTGCTACGTACTTCCTGGTTTCCGAGGAGTCTTTTTTCCATGTGTTGGCGTTAATCACGAATCTTTTTTTATTCTTTCTATAAATAATTTTCCAGTATCCTCTCATTTTTATTGTACTTTTGCTTTCGTTTTTTTCCCCCCCTCAGAAGAACACCAAGACCGGAGGCTCGCTTTTTTTTTTCTCCTCCTGCGTAAAAGACCACAAGCGGAGGCCATCCACATGGGATCTGCTTTAATATCAACAGATCTTCGATTAAGGTACATGAATCTTTTCATCATGGCACACCTTTAGCTTGTTCAGTGTGCTGAGTGCAGGATGTTTAGTCATTCTTCCTCTGTCGCGAGTGACAGTTTATTTGTGAAAAGTGCAAATTAGTTAACTCTCTGATGGAGAAGATTGCAGTTTTAGAAGAGGCTATCCAGGCTTTAGAGAAGGCCAATGAGAATGAGAACAGTATAGTTTCTGTAGGGGAAAGTCTGGATGCTACAGGTGGAGTTAGTAATCCCCCAACTCTGGCATTAGAGCCCTCACAGCGGGGCAAATGGGTGACGACTTGGCAGCATGAGTGTAGAGCCAAAGCTACCGTTGAGGGTTAATCCAAATGTGTTTAACACATGTATCAAATCAAATTCATATTGATTTGATGTGTGTTAAACAAGCGGTCTTTTTTCCCTAATGTTTGTGTTGATTGTCAAAGTAATATGTCCGCATGGTACAACCCCGATTCCAAAAAAGTTGGGACAAAGTACAAATTGTAAATAAAAATGGAATGCAATGATGCGGAAGTTTCAAAATTCCATATTTTATTCAGAATAGAACATAGATGACATATCAAATGTTTAAACTGAGAAAATGTATCATTTAAAGAAAAAAATGTGATTTTGAATTTCATGACAACAATACATCTCAAAAAAGTTGGGACAAGGCCATGTTTACCACTGTGAGACATCCCCTTTTCTCTTTACAACAGTCTGTAAACGTCTGGGGACTGAGGAGACAAGTTGCTCAAGTTTAGGGATAGGAATGTTAACCCATTCTTGTCTAATGTAGGATTCTAGTTGCTCAACTGTCTTAGGTCTTTTTTGTCGTATCTTCCGCTTTATGATGTGCTAAATGTTTTCTCTGGGTGAAAGATCTGGACTGCAGGCTGGCAAGTTCAGTACCCAGACCCTTCTTCTATGCAGCCATGATGCTGTAATTGATGCAGTATGTGCTTTGGCATTGTCATGTTGGAAAATGCAAGGTCTTCCCTGAAAGAGACGTCGTCTGGATGGGAGCATATGTTGCTCTAGAACCTGGATATACCTTTCAGCATTGATGGTGTCTTTCCAGATGTGTAAGCTGCCCATGCCACACGCACTAATGCAACCCCATGCCATCAGAGATGCTTCTGAACTGAGCGCTGATAACAACTTGGGTCGTCCTTCTCCTCTTTAGTTCGAATGACACGGCGTCCCTGATTTCCATAAAGAACTTCAAATTTTGATTCGTCTGACCACAGAACAGTTTCGCACTTTGCCACAGTCCATTTTAAATGAGCCTTGGCCCAGAGAAGACGTCTGCGCTTCTGGATCATGTTTAGATATGGCTTCTTCTTTGAACTATAGAGTTTTAGCTGGCAACGGTGGATGGCACGGTGAATTGTGTTCACAGACAATGTTCTCTGGAAATATTCCTGAGCCCATTTTGTGATTTCCAATACAGAAGCATGCCTGTATGTGATGCAGTGCTGTCTAAGGGCCCAAAGATCACGGGCACCCAGTATGGTTTTCCGGCCTTGACCCTTACGCACAGAGATTCTTCCAGATTCTCTGAATCTTCTGATATTATGCACTGTAGATGATGATATGTTCAAACTCTGCAATTTTCTACTGTCGAACTCCTTTCTGATATTGCTCCACTATTTGTCGGCGCAGAATTAGGGGGATTGGTAATCCTCTTCCCATCTTTACTTCTGAGAGCCGCTGCCACTCCAAGATGCTCTTTTTATACCCAGTCATGTTAATGACCTATTGCCAATTGACCTAATGAGTTGCAATTTGGTCCTCCAGCTGTTCCTTTTTTGTACCTTTAACTTTTCCAGCTTCTTATTGCCCCTGTCCCAACTTTGAGATGTGTTGCTGTCATGAAATTTCAAATGAGCCAATATTTGGCATGAAATTTCAAAATGTTTCACTTTCAACATTTGATGTATTGTCTGTGTTCTATTGTGAATACAATATCAGTTTTTGAGATTTGTAAATTATTGCATTCCGTTTTTATTTACAATTTGTACTTTGTCCCAACTTTTTTGGAATCGGGGTTGTATGATGTAAACAAACTAATCTGTTGGCTATGTCAAGATCACGTGTTCAAACTGTCCTATGGTAGCTTCCGCCATGATGTCACGAAATGGTCACGTGATGTTTTGGTTGGCAAGAGGCTATTTATAAATGGCCGATCGGAGTTATCGGGTCATTAATTATGGTAGTGTCGTGTAATCGGCTGTACATACGGATTTGATAAGAATGATCCCAAGAGCTTTTACTGTATTCCAAAAAAACCTGAAGCTCGCCGAAAGCTTTGGATCACAGCAATTAAGTGTAACAAGTGGGAACCTACTGACAATGACCGTGTTTGCTTTCAACACTTGATATCTGGTCAGACACATGACTATTATTTTGTTTTGCAGTTTAATAGCCAGCTGGACTAGTTACCTTCCAAAGTAACTAGCCAAACAGAAAATCAACTAGCCAAAATTTGTTCATGTATGAATTTTACTTCTGTCAAAAATAACACAAAAAAGAGAGTAGTTACCATTGTTCATGACTAATGTGCATTTATTTCAAGGCCCGAGTATTTTGATACTATTGTTAAATACATAAATGAGAACAACACAGAGCACCATAATATCAACAAATAATAATTTATTGGAAAACTTGGCAACTTGGTGTATGAGTATTGAAAACAAATATACTTACTATCATGACTATAGCACCCAAAATACACTATATTGCCCAAAGTATTCACTCACCTGCCTTGACTCACATATGAGCTTAAGTGACATCCCATTCCTAATCCATAGGGTTCAATATGACGTCGGTCCACCCTTTGCAGCTAGAACAGCTTCAACTCTTCTGGGAAGGCTGTCCACAAGGTTTAGGAGTGTGTTTATGGGAATTTTTGACCATTCTTCCAGAAGTGCATTTATGAGGTCACACACTGATGTTGGACGAGAAGGCCTGGCTCTCAGTCTCCGCTCTAATTCATCCCAAAGGTGTTCTATCGGGTTGAGGTCAGGACTCTGTGCAGGCCAGTCAAGTTCATCCACACCAGACTCAGTCATCCATGTCTTTATGGACCTTGCTTTGTGCACTGGTGCATAGTCATATTGGAAGAGAAAGGGGCCAGTTCCAAACTGTTCCCACAAAGTTGGGAGCATGGAATTGTCCAAAATGTCTTGGTATGCTGAAGCATTCAGAGTTCCTTTCACTGGAACTAAGGGGCCAAGCCCAGCTCCTGAAAAACAACCCCACACCATAATCCCCCCTCCACCAAATTTTACACTTGGCACAATGCAGTCAGACAACTACCGTTCTCCTGGCAACCGCCAAACCCAGACTCGTCCATCAGATTGCCAGACAGAGAAGCGCGATTCGTCACTCCAGAGAATGCGTCTCCACTGCTCTAGAGTCCAGTGGCGGCGTGCTTTACACCACTGCATCCGACGCTTTGCATTACACTTGGTGATGTATGCCTTGGATACAGCTGCTCGACCATGGAAATCCATTCCATGAAGCTCTCTGCGCACTGTTCTCAAGCTAATCTGAAAGCCACATGAAGGCTGGAGGTCTGTAGTGATTGACTCTGCAGAAAGTTGGCGACATCTTCTCACTATGTGCATCAGCATCTGCTGACCCCGCTCCGTCAGTTTCCGTGGCCTACCACTTCGTGGCTGAGTTGCTATCGTACCCAAACACTTCCATTTTCTTATAATACAGCTGACAGTTGACTGTGGAATATTTAGGAGCGAGGAAATTTCATGACTGGATTCGTTGCACAGGTGGCATCCTATCACAGTTCCACGCTGGAATTCACTGAGCTCCTGAGAGCGACCCATTCTTTCACAAAATGTTTGGAAAAACAGTCTGCAGGCCTAGGTGCTTGATTTTATACACCTGTGGCCATGGAAGTGATTGGAACACCTGATTCCGATAATCTGGATGGGTGAGCAAATACTTTTGGCAAGATAGTGTATTGTAGCAAGTGTTCTAGGTGGGTGGAGCACAGGAGCACAGAAGCACGGCAGGCCAGAACGGAGGAGTTCTCAAAACTCGTTTATTGTAGCTTTTCAGCTTTTAACTATACACGCACGCACGCGCGCACACAAGTATCCAGGTCAGGAGTAGCTCCCTTCCTCCATGCTCCCTCTCCTCTTATAGGGCATGGTCACTGGGGAAGGCACATAAAGACAGGTTAATTCCCGTCAGGTGCAGTGATTCCGCCACTTACCTTCCATTTACAGACCGACGCTTGACCACGCCCCTGCTGCCACATACCCCCACCGCCCGACGGGAGAGGAAGTCCGCCACAACCATCTGCACCCCCGGCCTGTGGACCACCTCAAACTTAAACGGCTGGAGTGCCAGATACCAACGAGTGATCCGCGCGTTGGCATCCTTCATGCGGTGGAGCCACTGCAGGGGAGTGTGTTCCGACCAGAGGGTGAAAGGGCACCCCAGCAGGGAAGTAGTAGAGTAGGGAAGGGCGAGAACCGCCCACTTGATGGTGAGGCATTCCTTCTCTATGGTGCTGTACCTGCCCTCGCGCACCGACAGCTTGCGGCTGATGTACAGCACTGGACGGTCCTCCCCCTCCTGGGATAGAACAGCCCCCAGCCTTCTGTCCGATGCGTCCGTCTGTAAAACAAAAGGGAGAGAAAAGTCAGGGGAGTGTAACAGTGGCCCCCCCACACAGTGCAGCCTTTACCTTAGAGAAAGCCCGCTGGCATTGCTCCGTCCACTGGACCGGATCTGGTGCCCCCTTTTTAGTGAGATCAGTCAGCGGGCTGGTGACATCTGAAAAATTAGGTACAAACCTATGATAATAGCCAGACAGCCCCAGGAACTGCCTCACCCCTTTTTTGGTCTTGGGCCTTGGGCAGGCCGCAATCGCTTCTGTCTTATTGATTTGGGGACGCACCTGCCCATTGCCCAAGTGGAAGTCCAGATACCGTACTTCCACCTGCCCAATCGCACACTTCTGTGAGCCCCGCTCGCCTCAGCGACCCCAGGACGGCCCTCAGGTGTTTTAGGTGCCGCGGCCAGTCATTACTATAAATAATAAATGTCATCCAAGTATGCGGCCGCATAGGTGGCGTGGGGGCGGAGGACCCTATCCATAAGCTGCTGGAACGTAGCGGGTGCCCCAAACAGCCCAAACAGAAGTGTGACGAACTGGTGTAAGCCAAACGGTGCGGAAAAGGCCGTTTTCTCTCGGGATACTGGAGTCAAGGGGATCTGCCAATATCCCTTTGTCAAATCCAGTATCGAATAAAAACGAGCTGTGCCTAGTTGATCGAGCAACTCATCAATACGAGGCATTGGGTATGCATCAAATTTAGACACCGCGTTGACTTTTCTATAGTCCACACAGAACCAGACCGACCCGTCGGCCTTGGGAACCAAGACCACCGGACTGCTCCAGTCACTGTGGGACTCCTGGACAATGCCCATTTTGAGCATGGTCTCGAGTTCTTCCCAAACCACCTTTTTCTTGTGTTCGGGCAGTCTGTAAGGGCGGCTGCGCACTACCACCCCCGGGGGCATCTCAATGTGGTGTTCTATGAGGTGGGTGTGGCCGGGCAGGGGCGAGAACACATCAGAAAGTTCTGTTTGCAACCAGGAGACCTCCGCGAACTGGGTCAGGGAGAGGTGGGCTCCACAGGGGACCGGAGCAGTGGGTGATGCCAATTTTCCCTTTTGAACCTCCGGCCCCAGCTCCGCTTTCTCTGGAACCACCGACACCAGCGACACGGGGACCTCCTCACTCCAACATTTTAACAGATTGAGGTGGTATACCTGTAACACCCCACCCCTGTCCGTTCGCCTCACCTCATAGTTGACGTCCCCGACTCACCATGTGACCTCAAAGGGTCCTTGCCACCTGGCGATTAATTTAGAGCTTGACGTGGGCAATAACACGAGTACTTTGTCTCCCGGTGTGAACTCCCTAAGGTGCGTGCCCCTGTTGTACAGGTGGACTTGACGTTCTTGACCCTGCCGCAAATTCTCCTGGGTTAGATGTGTGTGTGTGGAGTTTTGCGCGCAGGTCAATAACGTATTGAATTTCATTTTTGCACGGGAAAGGTCCCTCCTCCCAATTTTCCCGCAGCACATCTAGGATGCCACGCAGCTTACACCCATATAATAATTCAAACGGGGAGAACCCCGTGGAGGCTTGTGGGACCTCTCGCACTGCGAAAAGCAGGGGTTCGAGCCATTTATCCCAGTTACGTGTGTCCTCACTTACAAATTTTTTAATTATGTTTTTGAGGGTGCAATTAAACTGTTCGACTCAGCCGTCCGTTTGTGGGTGATAAACGCTGGTGCGGATCGGCTTGATTCCCAATAAGCCACACAGTTCGCACAGTGTGCGTGACATGAACATAGTGCCTTGATCAGTCAGAATCTCTTTGGGGATTCCGACTTGGGAGATAACGTGGAAGAGTGCTTCCGCAATACAATGTGCGGAGATGTTGCGGAGCGGCACCGCTTCTGGATATCGTGTTGCGTAGTCCACCAGAACTAAAATAAAGCGATACCCTCATGTTGACCGATCTAATGGCCCGACGAGATCCATCCCAATTCTTTCGAACGGGGTCTTGATTAATGGTAGAGGGCGCAAAGGCGCTTTTGGGATGGCCGCTGGATTTACTAACTGGCATTCGCGGCATGCCGTACACCACCTACGGACATCACCGCGAATCCCTGGCCAATAGAACCGGGCCATTATTCAGGCTAGTGTCTTATCCTGCCCCAAGTGTCCAGCCATGGGATTAAAGTGAGCCGCCTGGAATACCAATTCCCGGCGGCTCTTTGGGATCAAAAGTTGGGTTATTTGTTCCTTAGTTTGAGTGTTCTGCGTCACTCGGTATAACCTATCCTTAATAATGGAAAAATAGGGGAAGGACGGGGTGGCGTTTGGCTGGAGCGTTTGACCATCGATTACTCTCACTTGGCCAAACGCATGCCGCAGAGACTTGTCTCACGATTGCTCTAATGGAAAATCCACGAGGGGTTCCCCGAGAGAGGGAGGAGGAGCCTGCTGCTCCTCACTCTGACGCGGTGATGACGTAGACGGCTCTGTGACAGCTGCTCCCGCCATCGCCACTCCGGGACCTCCCCCCGCTAAACTACGGCAGGACCCACTCTTCACTAAGTGCGTCATTAAATCCCAAAATCCCGGCCAATCAGTCCCCAAAATTATAGAGTGGATGAGGCGAGGATTAACCGCCGCCTGAACTCGAAATTTCTCCCCTCGAAACAGAATGTGGACTGACACTAAAGGGTAGTTGTGAACATCCCTGTGCGCACACACAACACCTTCACCAATTGTGCTCTCCCCAATGCCTCGTTTTGCACTAGGCTTTGGTGGATTGAGGTCTGATTACAGCCAGAATCCACCAAAGCCTGATATGTATCCCCTTGGATACTCACTGGTACACGATACGCTCCAGCCTGATTGAGGGTGGTTCCTGGCGCGTCGGGGATCCGGACCACCGCGCCCACCTCCATCGCCAAACACTGATGCTGGAGGTGCCCTGGCTCCCCGCAGCGCCAGCACACCGGCCCGGGGCTCTCTCTCTGCACCGGTGTTCCGGATATCACCTCACCTGAGGGGGGGAAGACACAGACATGGAAGTAGGAAATGGTAGGACACCGTGGGTGCGGCGGGCCGGCTGGGGTGGAACCGGCCCCCACCTCCACGGTGGGGGAATGGGGCGAGGGAGAGGAACAGAAGGGGAGAGAGAGGGAGAGGGGAGAAGGGGAGACACGCTGTCCTGCCGTTGGAACAGCCGCCATATGGTCCTCCGCCAGCTCAATGGCCTGATCCAGCGACACCGGGCGATGGCACTGGACCCACTCCGCGGTTCCTTCAGGAAGTCGAGCGACGAACTGTTCCAGCACCACCAGATCGATGATCTCCTCGGCGGCGCAGTTGTCGGCCCTCAACCACCGGCGGCAGGTGTCCCGGAGTTGCTGGCCAAACGCGACCGGCCAGCCGGCCAACCTCCTCCAGGCGCAGCGCACGGAAGCGCTGCCGCTGCTGCTCTGGAGTGCGACCCACACACTGGAGGACGGCCCTGCGGAGGTCCGTGTAGACCAGCCGGCTGTCGGCGGGGAGCTGTAGCGCGGCCAGCTGTGCCTCGCCCATGAGCAGGGGGAGGAGGCGTGCCGCGTGCTGTTCCACCGGCCAACCCCACACCTCTGCTGTCTGCTCAAAGAGAGCAAGGAAGGCCTCGGGGTTGTCGTGCGGGCCCATCTTCGTCAGGGTGAGGTGGGAAGGGCCTGCGGCGGTGGAGGTGGTGGACCCCGCCGACGTGAGTAGGTGCCGGAACGCCTGGCGATCTTCTTGCTGCGCCAGCACCAGGGCCTCGAACCTTTGCTCCTGTTCTTCCCGGAGGGTGACCAGCGCCTGGTACTGGCTCTGTTGGGCCGTGGCGAGGGCATGGATCAGGTCCTTGAAGGGGGAGGACTCCATGGGGCTGTTCTCTCCTGCACTCCGCCTCGGGTTTCGGCACCACTGTAGCAAGTGTTTTAGGTGGGTGGAGCACAGAAACACGGCAGGCCAGAACTGAGTTCTCAAAACACGTTTATTGTAGCTTTTCAGCTTTTAACTAAACGCGCGCACACACACACACACACACACACACACACACACACACACACACAGGTATCCAGGTCGGGAGTAGCTCCCTTCCTCCGTGCTCCCTCTTCTCTTATAGGGCACGGTCACTGGGGAAGATGCACAAACACGTTAATTCCCGTCAGGTGCAGTGATTCCGCCACTTACCTTCCCTGACTCCGCCCTCCATTCACAGACCGCCGCTTGACCATGCCCCCGCTGCCACATGTATGTCCAACATGCTTTATGTATTTAACCATTTATGAGAGAGAAAGCATTAGGAGCTTCATATTGACTTGAAAAAAAAATTAATTATTCCATAAAAATCGTATCGCAGCCAAGGCCTACCCTGCTCCCACTTTTGCTTATAAGTCCTTTGCCGTTTCTCCTTCTCGTACGCTTTATTGGTGGCCTTTTTCTCCTCTTCAGACCGAGGTTGCTTTGTCCACGTCTCTGGCGGTTTCTGTACACCTTTCAGAAAATTCCACATTGCAACATAGTTTTGGCAGATGTAGATGTAAACAACAACAAAAACATGTTTAAATGGGCGATAATGTGACCACATCTATTGAATTTGATAACGTGATTACCGCGATATTCAGCGAGATGCGTTATATGCATGCGCAGTCGTGAAAAAAACGACAGCCTGACTCGTACACGATATGATTCGGAATTCTTCAGTATTTTCCGTCCTGCCGATAAACACATCGATTAACACAGACACGGCACATGCTTAATATGTGGCGGCTTTAGTTGACGGTGTGTCTGAATCTTCGCTTCATATACATTTATTTTCAACTAGCCAGCCGGGCTGGCTAGTGTAGTGACAGGAATTACCCGCCAAATGACAAATTAAGTTGACTCGGGCGACCGGACCACCACGGATGTCGAGCCGTGTGATGTTAGATAAAATTTCCTCATCAGAAATAATTTGTTGTGCTATGACATTGCTTAGATATCAACCAAAAGAGGAGTAAAAACACACGAACAGCTGATTTGTATGCAGTACACAAGGACGATTTCCACAAACGCACTCACGGCAAATTTATGTACGTTTTGCAGTATAAATATTTGACATTAGAAGATTGGTCGAACTTTTCATATGTATTTGAAGATAAATAGCATAGCCTGGATTTAAAACACTGCTTGCGCATTCTAAATGTAGAACTTGCTTAAGTTTAGTACTGTATATCTTTGGTGTGTGCGTCTGAAGCAACAACATTAACTTATGTTTCAAAGATTATATTGTGCCTATTTAATCTTTGTCTTTTTATTATTAGGCACAAAAAGCAAATATAATGGCCCTTTTCCACTACCCTTTTTCAGCTCACTTCAGCCCGACACGGCTCGCATTTCGACTACCAAAAAACAGCACGACTCGGCTCGCTTCAGCCCTGCTTAGCCCCTAAAACTCGCACCATTTTGGAGTGGGGCTGAAGCGAGCCAAACCGTGCCGAGTGAGGCTGGGGGCGTGAGCAGACACTCCCCTGTGCACTGATTGGTGAGGAGTGTCCTCACATGCCCACACACGCCCCGCGAGCACGCTGGGATCTGTAAACACCGTAAACCCGGAAGAAGAAGAATTACGAATTACGAGAATTATGAAGCCTTATGCGCCTCGCCTCATCTATACGCTCTTGCCAGTATCTGTTGGCGTTGTCGGTGACAACAAGCCACAGCACCAAGACCAGCAACACTAACGACTCCATGTCCTCCATGTTTATTGTTTACTATCCGGGTCGTGAGACTACTGCTTAAAAGCTCACTGATGTCACTGTTTGCGCTGCTTAACGACATCACGTGACGTCCACCCACTTTCGCTAACTCCACCCAATGTGTCCACCCACTTCCAGCCAGCACGGTTCAGCGCGGTTGTAGTCGAAATGCAACTCCAACAGCCCCACTCAGCTCGACTCAGCACGGCACGGCTCAGCCCGACTCAGCCGCGTTTGTAGTGGAAAAGCGGCATAAATGAGTATTTCAATAAAACTGAATAGCACTTGTATGCATCAAGAGACTTGTAGGCCTTCATCAATTCTTTTGTGTATATTGAAGGCGTGTCCGTCACATACAGGTAGATATCACCGAAGGTCAGGTCAGGCCAGGTGCTTGGATTTGGGTCCCATTTGTCCGTAACTGCGTAAGGATCAGGCAAAACTTGGGTGCCACTGTTGTACAGAAGCTTTGCTGCATACTGTATCTTTGCTTAGCATCGGTTGGCAACGAACTTGCATACCGCGATAAATAGCCACGAAAACTAAGTGATGATGCAACTATCAGCGATTGTGAATGGTTCTTGCCAACCAATTTTATGCGCATGCGCAATATTATGTCATGCTCTAGTTTGGTGAATGTGCCCATAAAAATATCGATAGAAAACATCAGACATCCCGGAATTTTCCGATTCATTATAAGCGATCTCATTGGCTGCCGAGTTGTCTCCCACCAGACGGACAAAGCTAACTGATTTTAATCACAAAAGTTTGACCTAGTCTATCATTATGGCTTCGATCAAAGATTGGTTGATTAAACGTCAACAAACCCACATGAGTGATGGTGCACAAAACCAGACAACTGTCACGACAACCAAAACGTCGTCAATTCTGATCACAGCGACTGGCTCAAAAAGCACTCGCTGGACAATCTGATCCACATCAGCATGGATGACAGCGAGATGAACTACGAGTGCATTGCCCAACAATGGGCCAAGCAAAAGCCAAAGAGAATTAATCTGCTTTAAAGCAGTAGAAAACTTAATTCATTAGTTTGGGTTTGCAGAAAGAATATGTACTTTTTATAAACACACGAAGTGAAGTCAGGGTTTTTTCTAGAAAAATTTAGTATGAGGGCGCTCACCATGGCGAGGGAGCGAAGCGGGGGGGGGGGGGGGAGATGGTGCCGGTTGTCCCCCCCCCCCGCCGTGCAAAGCCTTTGAAAAATGCTCCAATGGGACATTCTGAGGCTATCCGAGAGGGAAATTGTAACAAATTGTCTGTCAACATTGAAAAAGAAAGAAGTAATCATCTTCTGCCCCGGACAGTCTTTGGCTTTCTTCCGTTTCGTGCTGCGGGATGACATCTTTAAATGCCCAAGTGTCAACAAAAACAACTCGCGAACTACTTCTGTCAAAAGCTCCCGCGCCGGTGGGTGAAAGGTCATTCAGTCTCGAGAAATCTCGCTCTACAAGTCAGCTGACCTTGTATGTAACCCATGTCAAATCTCGCGAGAGCAGCCGCGACAAATAAACAACTAAACAACATGGCGCCTCAGTCTGGAAAACGCCAATTTGGATTGTTTTTGCACCGTCTGGCGGTGTATCTACTATGACTGGAATATTTTTGGAGCGATTATAACGTATTTGATGATCAGACACATTGTCACGTAGTGTTGCTGGGATGTTTTCACGGAGTCGGTAAGGGGGCGCACGCCGAGAGTAAGAGGGCGCACGCCGAGAGTAAGAGGGCGCAGCACCCCTGTTCCCCCGTTTAGACGAAAGCCTGGAAGTTGTCCAAATGTGTCAAATATAGCATAATTTCAAATAATAATCATAATAATTTTTGGCAGCGTGATGTCACTGGGATCCACTTAACAAAAGGCGGCTCTGGATTATTCTTTTGTTAAAGGCTCACAGTGACATCACACTGCCAAATACGCTTATTATTATTCGAAGTTATGCTACATTTGACACTTCATGAAATGTGATGTTGGGACAAAGTACAAATTGTAAATAAAAATGGAATGCAATGATGTTGAAGTTTCAAAATTCCATGTTTTATTCAGAATAGAACATAGATGACAAATGTTTAAACTGAGAAAATCTATCATTTAAAGAGAGAAATTAGGTGATTTTAAATTTCATGACAACAACACATCTCAAAGTTGGGACAAGGCCATGTTTACCACTGTGAGACATCCCCTTTCCTCTTTACAACAGTCTGTAAACGTCTGGGGACTGAGGAGACAAGTTGCTCAAGTTTAGGGATAGGAATGTTAACCCATTCTTGTCTAATATAGGATTCTAGTTGCTCAACTGTCTTAGGTCTTTTTTTGTCGTATTTATGATGTATTTTGTCGTATTATGTTGTATTTTGTCGTTTTATGATGCGCCAAATGTTTTCTATGGGTGAAAGATCTGGACTGCAGGCTGGCCAGTTCAGTACCCGGACCCTCCTTCTACGCAGCCATGATGCTGTAATTGATGCAGTACATGGTTTGGCATTGTCATGTTGGAAAATGCAAGGTCTTCCCTGAAAGAAACGTCGCCTGGATGGGAGCATATGCTGCTCTAGAACCTGGATATACCTTTCCGCATTGATGGTGTCTTTCCAGATGTGTAAGCTGCCCATGCCACACGCACTAATGCAACCCCATATCATCAGAGATGCAGACTTCTGAACTGAGCGCTGATAACAACTTGGGTCATCCTTCTCCTCTTTAGTCCGAATGACACGGCATCCCTGATTTCCATAAAGAACTTCAAATTTTGATTCGTCTGACCACAGAACAGTTTTCCACTTTGCCACAGTCCATTTTAAATGAACCTTGGCCCAGAGAAGACGTCTGCGCATTTGGATCATGTTTAAATACGGCTTCTTCTTTGAACTATAGAGTTTTAGCTGGCAACGGCGGATGGCACGGTGAATTGTGTTCACAGATAATGTTCTCTGGAAATATTCCTGAGCCCATTTTGTGATTTCCAATACAGAAGCATGCCTGTATGTGCCGTCTAAGGGCCCGAAGATCACGGGCACCCAGTATGGTTTTCCGGCCTTGACCCTTACGCCCAGAGATTCTTCCAGATTCTCTGAATCTTTTGATGATATTATGCACTGTAGATGATGATATGTTCAAACTCTTTGCAATTTTACACTGTCAAACTCCTTTCTGATATTGCTCCACTATTTGTCGGCGCAGAATTAGGGGGACTGGTGATCCTCTTCCCATCTTTACTTCTGAGAGCCGCTGCCACTCCAGGATGCTCTTTTTATACCCAGTCATGTTAATGACCTATTGCCAATTGACCTAATGAGTTGCAATTTGGTCCTCCAGCTGTTCCTTTTTTGTACCTTTAACTTTTCCAGCCTCTTATTGCCCCTGTCCCAACTTTTTTGAGATGTGTTGCTGTCATGAAATTTCAAAATGTTTCACTTTCAACATGAGATATGTTGTCTATGTTCTATTGTGAATACAATATCAGTTTTTGAGATTTGTAAATTATTGCATTCCGTTTTTATTTACAATTTGTACTTTGTCCCAACTTTTTTGGAATCGGGGTTGTAGATGATATGATCAAACTCTGCAATTTTACACTGTCAAACTCCTTTCTGATATTGCTCCACTATTTGTCGGTGCAGAATTAGAGGGATTGGTGATCCTCTTCCCATCTTTACTTCTGAGAGCCACTGCCACTCCAAGATGCTCTTTTTATATCCAGTCATGTTAATGACCTATTGCCAATTGACCTAATGAGTTGCAATTTGGTCCTCCAGCTATTCCTTTTTTGTACCTTTAACTTTTCCAGCCTCTTATTGCCCCTGTCCCAATTTTTTTGAGATGTGTTGCTGTCATGAAATTTCAAATTAGCCAATATCTAGCATGAAATTTCAAAATGTCTCACTTTCGACATTTGATATGTTGTCTATGTTCTACTGTGAATACAATATCAGTTTTTGAAATTTGCAAATTATTGCATTCCGTTTTTATTTACCATTTGTACTTTGTCCCAACTTTTTTGGAATCGGGGTTATACATAATCTTTCTGCAAACTTAAGTGTATTAAGTTTTCTTTTCCTTTAAATATGTTTTAATCTTAATCTAGTCCATTTAATAAAGTGCCAAAATTTAAACTTTAATATGCAGTTGCCTTACTTTTCTTTTCAGTGTATATCTTAGTTATACATATATTATGGTAATTGCATCAGAAACATTCTAAATCATTAGTTATAGTAATACAGCAACTTATTTTAAGGTGGCAGTTCTTGGGTTCAGATCCTTTTGTGATCAACAGGAGGTCATGATGATCGATTCTCTTCATTGGATTGCATAAGATGGAGCAAACCACTGTTCATATTTTCATGCACATTTTTGTCACAACACTACTTGATCATAGTAGATTTTCAATCCATCATATACCTAAGTAATCGAAAACAAAACAGTTTAACTTGCATATTGAACTTTAAGGTGAAATTTCAAATGTGTATACATTATTGCTATTTAGGTCAGAAATCATTGAAACACTCGTAAAATCTATCCTATAATCATGTATCTAAAACCTCTCAGAGACCCTGAAAATGCACCTGAGAGCATCTGTTTTCAAAAATTTTTTTGAAACCACTAGTTTCACTTCGCACCATTGGCACTCAATTGTCTGTGTCTTATCATGCCAGAATTTAGGGCTTTAATTTTTTTTCTGGGGAAAATAATGTTCAGGCCTCGAAATTAACTTTTTTCCCCTATTGTCCCAGAACTGTCCCAAAAATGAATTCCAATTGTCCCAAAGTGAGGATGGACTGTCCCAACCTGGTTTTCAGGAAGTATGTATTACAACAACAATAAAGCTGAGGCCATCCTTAAAAAAAAAATCCGTTTCCTGTCCACCGGGTGAGCAAAAAAATCTTCAGTAGGGAGGGAGGGATTTTTTTTTAATGGATGGATAAGAAATCGCAATGCTGTGTTTGCTTTTTCTTTCAGTACTTTTTTATTACAAAAGCAGACACATTTAATCAACTGAAACTTGTACAAAAACTAAGTTAGCATTTTAAATGCTGACTGCAACATTTGCAAAACTTTTACAAAAGGTACTTAAACTGTCCGACACACGGACTTTTTGTAGTTCTAAATCGACCGTTAGGCCTAGTTCGGATGAAATTACACTATTAAAATGATCACTGAATGATTTGTTTTTCTGAATCTTTACTATTTTGTTGTTCGCTAGAATACCATTTTGCGATTTCACAATTAAGCAAATGTTTGAAAACTCCGGATCTCCTTCCTTCATGGTGGCTGCCATTTTTTTGTGCCACACGGCGCATGCGCAGAGCTGATTCGACAGGGCTTTCCACAAGCGCCGGCTGCCGGCCATACAGTCGACTACACAATTAAGTCCAGCTGGCTACTTTACTGACTATTATTTTTGTAGCCCACAGGCTCTAAATATTAATTTTCGATTTTAATAAAATGAAATGTTTATCTAACAGACTGACAATAATGTCAAACTGAACCGCACTCATTTAAGTTGTGATTCGCGCTGTTTGTACCGATAATAACCACAAATTCTCCGCCGACTTCGTTGATCAGGGAGAGTAACTCATCCGCGGCCCCGACATGCGGTGTGTGCGCGCACTCGGCGGAGGCAGTAGTGCGTCAGGGCCGTCGGAGGCGACATCGGAGGGAACAGAAGCAGAGATAATGCTTATTTTGTCTCCGGTAAACCAGTCTTCTCTCGTTCAATTACGTGCTGGCATCAAAAGACACTGTTGGTTGTAAATGAAACCAAACTGAGTCGTTGGAGTGTATTTTCATACACAAATGGAGAAATGTTCGCCGAGTGTTTGTGTAGCCACCACTGCAGACCGTTGTCGTTGCTAACTCATAGCATGCTCAGTTGCGTGAATGTGTCATGCACTGAAAATAAGAGATTTACAAGCCAGGAACGCCTCATGATGCAATATGCAAGAAAAGAAAAATGATTTATTGCCATTTTACTTTGTATTTGAGTAAAGTGAATAAATAAATGGTCTGTAGAAAATAAATTTAATCCTGGGAGCTGCGTGCACAGGAGTTTATTATTAGTGATGCAGTGCTATGCATTGCAAACTATTGACTCCCATATAGGGAGTCAATAGTTTGCAGTGCAAAGCACAGCAAACTCTTGTTCTTCCGTTTTTCATCTTCCGTACAAATTTTGATTTCGAATAACCCAATAACCGTACATCGCACACAGACAAACAATACATCAAAACATGTGGCTCGATCGGACTCGCTATGCTATTACTTTGTTCAGCATTCTACGATTTCTATGGAATTAATTGAAAATAAATCACACTTTCAATGTTTTTCAAACATCCACTGCTCTGGCATGCTTTCACCTAGAGACATAATTCAAACTTTAAAACGGAGACAAACTTCTCCTGTGTGGATCTGGCATTCAACCTTTTTGCTAGGTTCTATACTTTTTGATCAGTCTCAGATCAAACACCATGATCAAACCTGGAGAAATTCAGACTTTATAATGGTGTCTATGGCATTACACTTCAGTGGAGCTTGTTAAGCTAGAGTGTAGAGAGCTTGAAAAAGTAGCTCAAACATTCTCATTTAAACTGTTTTCAGCCACAAAGTTCACTCTACACACAATTTTCTCAAAAGTTATAGTCACACTTGTCTTGATTCACACAATGTGTCTACCTAAACGATAGGATTTACAGTTTTTGAATGAGAAGCCTGAAAGTAACGAGAGGACAGGCGCGCTGCCCCTTAGACTCCCATTATAAACCTGGCAGCGCTTTGACTGAAAAATCAAAAATGTCACTTGTTTTTAACTCGCTCTATTGTCCTCATTTTTTACACTAGGGACAAAAAATTACATCAATGTGTTCATGGGAGCCTTGTAGCACTCAATGTGCAAGAATTTTGTGAATAGCTCCTTTTGTTTCCATGTAAATCACCGTAGTTCAAGGAGAGGGAACTCTGAGAAAAAGCGCTCTTTGCTTGTCATATTGTGTCACTTCCCTGCACCTGAGCACCATTACCAAAGCGACGAGCTCCACTCAGGGAGCAGAGAGGGGAGGGGCTGCTCTCTCTCAAACACATACAGGCTCAGAGCATCGTGGCCTCATAGCCTGCAATAGTGGCTGCTCCGCGCACTGCATCACTCTCACGATTTCCCACAGGGGAATTGTCGTCTCTAGTTTTGTGTTTACTCTTCTCCCCCCCCCCGGCTGGCTACTTATTTGTCATGGTTGACTAGTATGAGCCTTAGTGGAAAGCCCTGGGAATGCGTAAATGTCAAGTTCGATTTTAGATTTACGAACCCGAAAAAAATGTCAAAAAACCGGCGTTAAAAAAAAATTTTCACCCGCACAAACAGCACTCACCCGGCCAGTGGACCAGAAACAGGACATTTTTTAATAATGGCCTGAGTCAGAGTACAGTATTGCTGTGTAAGCTAATGGTCAATTGAAATAAACTCAACTCAAATTCAAACTTTTGTCGGTTTATCATTAGACTTGTGTCTACAAATTTACCAAAGACAAACCAAACATACTTTCTTTTCAAACTTTCTTCCCACTTGTTACATAGGATATATACTGAGTCTACTACTTGTCTTAGGTAAACATTTGTAAAGAAACATACATTACACTAGTCTAGAAACTCTGGCCTAGACTTTCCACTTGTTACATAGGATACAGCAAGCGGTCCCTGTAATCTATGTGGACTCTGCAGTACTATTAATACAATATACAAATGTTTACCAAAAGACAAATTGTTTAAATTAAAAAAAAATAAATAAATTTTCTTTCTTTGAGAACTGTCCTCTGCGCCATGACCCATCACCACATATTGATATTTTTGTTTTCGGCAATTCCACTCGTCATTTCGCGGGAAACTTGGCGAAGTTTACCGAAACTCACGAGGTAGCTCGAACTACACTGTACATTCCCGAGCTTTGCCGGTTTACCATATTTGGCATTGTCAGCTGATCTCCTGAACATCACCGAGCTCACGATTCTTTATCAAGATCGTCCGGAAAGCATGATTCGGGATGATTCGTGCTAGGGAGCTTTAACGAATGTATTCCGGAAATATTCAAACATTAAACAGTTGTAGTTTGCCATATTTGATGTATGCCTTGATTGGCTGGAAGCTGTGATTGGTTGAATGTTGTTTACATGGATAGAATGTCAGCGAACTGGCGGGAAAGTGATTCGCACGCGCGCTGTAATAGTGCTGAATACAGATCAAAGGCGATGGACGGGGTCACAAATCAGCGCGTCTCTGGCTCCCACGCGCGCTGTAATTGCAGAGCACAGATCAAATTCGGGGGGCTTTTTGGGAGCCGAAAGCTGGGTCGCGTGCCTGACAAATGTATGAAGGGCTGACATTCAGATGTTGATCATTTTTCTGCTGTCCCAAAATGATTTTTTTATTTGTCCCGGCCTAAATTTTAGTGGCCAGTGGCCATCGGGACACCGTTAATTTCGAGGCCTGCTGTTTGCGATAGACTAGAAAATGTTGTGGGAGTTAAGGGAACAGCCCTCTCCTGGCTCAGGTCTTATTTAACTGATCACTATCAGTATGTTGATGTAAATGGTGATTTTTCTAGACATACTGAGGTAAAGTTTGGTGTACCACAAGATTCTGTCTTGGGACCACTGCCTTTTTATTTATTTAATTTTTTTTATATATCAGCTGGATAGTACAGTGGTAATGCTCACCGACTATGATGCAGGAGATCGGGGTTCGAATCCTGGTCGGGGCAAAACATCATCCAGTAAGGGTCCTTAGGCAAGACCCTGACATGACATATCAGCCTACCTCAGGAATGAGTGAAGACATAACTGATAGAGTCATACCGGCTCAGATGTCGCCCGGGTCAACAAGGTCTGCATCAGTTGCTAGGGAACCAGGGCAAACTGATGAGAAATGGGCTACTGGAACCAGACATCGATAGACGAGGACAGAAAATACGGATTTGCTGGAATGCTCCTATCCCAGAGAGAGGGGATACATGCTTCCATTGGATACTTCGAAACCCACAATCAAGGCTAACAAAGAAACAGCTATTAGCCCAGTGTTCCAACATCCGTAATCGAAATCTACTATCACAACTAGAGATTAATGAAATACAACAACGATGCTATGGCAAGGGGGAGTCAGGAAGACAGGTCAGCGGGGAGATGTCATCATCATCCCCACAACCAGAGATTGGGTACCAAGCCCCAACACCTAACAGCCTCAACACAAGAGCTGCTGACCTGAGAAGGAAGATCGTGACCCAACTGGAAACCTGGAGCCTCAGGAATTGCCAAGTACCTTCAGAAGATCTACTAGTAGATGTGAATGCTACTCTTAAGACAATCTCCACAAGAACCATCACTGAGACCAACAAGCTGATACACAGTACAGCAACAGTAATCATGGAGATGCTTGGACACAAGGTGGGCTCGGGACATAAACAGTATCCACCATGGAAGAGACGATTAGAGGCCAAGATAAAGGCAGCACAGAGAGAAGTTAGCCAGCTAGCTGAACTACAGAAAGGGAACATGGTGAATAAAGGGGCACCCAGGAAGTACAACTCACTCTCCATACCAGAGGCACTCGAAACTGCCAAACAGCGACTAACAGCTCTGGCCACCCGGTTGAAGAGATACACCAAGGAGGGAGAGGCCAGAAGAATAAACAAGCTGTTCTCCACTGAACCAGCCAAGGTATACTCTCAGTGGCAGGGTAACAACAACCGGTCAGACCCACCAAGAGCTGAGGTGGAAAAATACTGGAAAGACATATGGGAAAGAAAGGCATCACACAACACCGATGCCCAATGGTTAGTGGACCTAAGAGCTGACCACAGCAACCTCCCAGAACAAGAACCAGTAACCATCTCAATGGCAGACGTCCAAGAAAGAGTGTCAAAGATGAAGAGCTGGACAGCACCAGGCCCCAATATGATCCATACGTACTGGCTGAAGAAGCTAACTGCACTCCATGAACGCCTAGCAGCACAGATGAACCAGCTGCTGAGGGATGGAACCCACCCAGAATGGCTAACCCAAGGCAGGACAGTCCTAATCATGAAGGACCCCCAGAAGGGACCCATCCCATCCAACTACCGGCCAATTACCTGTCTCTGCACAACATCATTGCGGCAAAAATGAGTAAGCATGTGGCTCAATACATGAGCGAGGCACAGAAAGGGATTGGCAGTAACACCAGAGGAGCCAAGCACCAGCTACTGGTCGATAGAACAGTTGCCCGAGACTGTAAGAAGAGACAGACCAACCTGTGCACTGCCTGGATTGACTACAAGAAAGCCTACGACTAAATGCCACACACATGGATACTGGAATGTCTGGAACTGTATAAGATCAACAGGAACCTAAGGACCTTCATCCAGAACTCAATGGAAATGTGGAAGACAACCCTAGAGGCCAACTCAAAACCCATTGCCCAAGTCAACATCAAGTGCGGCATATACCAAGGAGATGCGCTATCACCACTGCTGTTCTGCATAGGCCTGAACCCCTTCAGTCGGATCATCACGAAGAGCGGCTACGGATACCGATTCCATAGTGGGGCAACAATCAGCCACCTGCTCTACATGGATGACATCAAGCTGTATGCCAGGAACGAGCGAGAAATAGACTCACTGATCCACACCACCTGGATCAACAGTGATGACATAGGGATGTCATTCGGATTGGACAAGTGTGGCCGGATGGTCTCAAAGAGAGGCAAGATGATCCGGACTGAGGGCATTGACCTACCAGAGGGCAACATAGGTGATATCCAAGACAGCTACAAGTACCTTGGCATCCCACAGGCTAATGGAAACCATGAAGAAGCCACAAGGAAGTCAACCACAGCCAAATACCTCCAGAGAGTAAGGCAGGTCCTAAAAAGTCAGCTGAATGGTAAGAACAAGGTCCGAGCCATCAACATGTATGCACTACCAGTCATCAGATACCCCGCTGGTATCATAAACTGGCCAAAGGAGAAGATAGAAGCCACAGATATCAAGACTAGAAAGCTCCTCACCATGCATGGAGGGTTCCACCCCAAGTCCAGCACCCTGAGACTATACACTAAGCGGAAAGAGGGAGGCCGAGGGCTAGTGAGCGTCAAGACCACGGTCCAGGATGAAACATCAAAAATACGAGAATACATCAGAAAGATGGCCCCAAAGGATGAACTGCTAAGTGAATGTCTCAGGCAGCAGAACCCTGATGAGAGTGCAGAGGAGGAGGAGGAGGAGGAACAGACAACCTGGAGAGACAAACCCCTACATGGCATGTACCACCGTCAGATAGAGGAAGTGGCTGATATCAAGAAATCCTACCAGTGGCTGGATAATGCAGGACTGACAGACAGCACAGAGGCACTAATCATGGCAGCACAAGAACAGGCCATAAGCACAAGAGCCATAGAGGCCAGGATCTACCAGAGTAGATCAGACCCAAGATGCAGACTGTGCAAAGAAGCCCCTGAAACAGTCCAGCACATAGTAGCAGGGTGTAAGATGCTAGCTGGATCAGCGTACATGGAGAGGCACAACCAAGTGGCTGGGATAGTATACAGGAACATCTGCAACCAGTATGGAATAGAAGTACCCAAGTCCCAATGGGCCATACCACAGAAGGTGGCTGAGAACAACAGGGCCAAGGTTCTGTGGGACTTCAGCTTCCAGACTGACAAACAGATCCTGCCTAACCAACCGGACATAGTGGTGGTGGACAAAGAGCAGAAGAGGGTGGTGGTGATGGATGTGGCGATCCCAGCTGACGCCAACATCAGGAAGAAGGAACATGAGAAACTTGAGAAGTATCAAGGGTTGAAAGAGCAGCTGGAACGGATGTGGAAGGTCAAGGGTTGCGTGGTCCCCGTGGTAGTGTGGGCACTTGGGGCAGTAACCCCCAAACTGGGAGAGTGGCTCCAGCAAATCCCAGGAACAACATCTGAAGCCTCAGTCCAGAAGAGCGCAGTCCTAGGAACATCGAAGATACTGCGCAGAACCCTCAAACTCCCAGGCCTCTGGTAGAGGACCCGAGCTTGAGGATGACATGGATACCAACCCCCCCGCCGGGGGTGAGAAGGAGATTTATACACACACACACACACACACACACACACACACACAGTTGTGTTCAAAATAATAGCAGTGTGTTTAAAAAAAATCCTTATAATAGTTTTTATTTCCATGCATTGGGAACAATGCACATTATATTCTACATCAAAACATGAAGAAAAATGTATGAATATTTTAATTACTTTACAGAAAATGAAGAAAAATGAACATTGGGCTGTTCAAAAAAATAGCAGTGTCTGCATTTTTCATTACAAACTCCAAATATTTACTGTATAAACTGAAAAAATCTTAAGGATTTAGTATTCCTGTGAATCACTAAACTAATATTTAGTTGTATAACCACGGTTTCTGAGAACTTCTGGCACCTGTGAACAGGTATTCCAGCCCAGGATGATTTGACAACATTCCACAATTCCTCTGCATTTCTTGGTTTTGCCTCAGAAACAGCATTTTTGGTGTCACCCCACAAGTTTTCTATCGGATTAAGGTCCAGGGATTGGGCTGGCCACTCCATAACTTTCATTTTGTTGGTCTTGAACCCTGATGCTGCTCGCTTACTGGTGTGTTTGGGGTCGTTGTCTTGTTGAAACACCCATTTCAAGGGCATTTCTTCTTCAGCATAAAGCAACATGACCTCCAAGTATTTTGATATATGCAAACTGATCCATGATCCCTGGTATGCGATAAATGGGCCCAACATCATAGTAAGAGAAACATTCCCATATCATGATGCTTGCACCACCATGCTTCACTGTCTTCAGAGTGTACTGTGGCTTGAATTCAGTGTTTGGGGGTCATCTGAAAAACTGTCTGCGGCCCTTGGACCCAAAAAGAACAATTTTACTTTCATCAGTCCACAAAATGTTTTTCCATTTCTCTTTAGGCCAGTCGATGTGTTCTTTGGCAAATTGTATCCTCTTCAGCACGTCTTTTTTTTTAACAGTGGAACTTTGCGGGAGCTTCTTGCCGATAGATTAGCTTCACACAGGCATCTTCTAATTGTCACAGTACTCACAGGTAACTTTAGACTGTCTTTGATCACCCTGGAGCTGATCATTGGCTGAGTCTTTGCCATTCTGGCTATTCTTCGATCCATTCGAATGGTAGTCTTCTGTTTTCTTCCACGTCTCTCTGGCTTTGCTGTCCATTTTAAAGCACTGAAGATAATTTTAGCTGAGCAGCCCATCATTTTCTGCACTTCTTTACAGTATACATTTTACCTCTCCAATCAACGTTTTAATCAAAGCACGCTGTTCTTCTGAACAATGTCTGGAACGACCCATGTTTCTCAGGTTTTCAGGGAAAAATGGATGTACAACATGTGCTGGATTCATCCTTAAATTAGGGCCACCTGACTGACATCTGTTTTTTCACAGAATGAATGATCTCACCAGGGTTCTTGCAGGATTCAGTAAGTTAAATTTTAGACCTTTTTTAGACTTAAGACCATTATGAAAATTTTTTTAGACCAACACGAAGCACTACAACCTGCCCTACCCCCACCCTTTCCAAAAAAAGACAATCGAGTTCAATTATCAAAACAAAGTCATTTGTATTGGTAAACTGACTATCAGGGATACAAACTGATTGTGTGCTTATTTATGTCATATGGCAACATTAGTACAACATTAGTACATTATGTCACATAGCAACAAAAGTACAAGACAATAGAGTGATAAAGGGCATTTGTGCAGTAAATGCAGCCTGTAGGGGTTTGGTTTTTTCCCCTAACTGCAACAGAACTCATTTAAGCTTTTGATTAGTGGTGTTCTGGTAATAAAACAGCATTATTATATACTGCACTGTTGTCAGATGATGACTTTCTTGATTGCTCATGTGAACCCCATGCTGCAAACCACAGCATCGCAGACCTCCACTTGCTGTAGCAACCATTTCAACCATATTAACAGTAAAAATGCATACACATCTTTTAAAACTAAGAGTTAAAACATGCGTAGTAGCCCCGTAGCACACTTGCTTCCAGTTAAACAGCAAACTCAAGCAAGGCGGCAGCGATTTACCAATGAAATCAAGTCATACCTTGCGAGAGGTATACAAGGAAGACAGCAGGTTTTTAAGCAGTAGCGGAGCAAACAGGGGCCATTTGAGACAGAGGTGTAAAATCATTGCAAAATATGAATGCAAAATTAATAAATACTAAATAATAAAGCCAGGAAAAAGACACACCGAAAGAAAAAGAAAAGAAAGAAGAGAGGGGCTGAGCTGTCAACTGATCACCACCTGGTGGTGAGTTGGATCCACTGGCGGAGGAGGAAGCTGGACAGACCTGGCAGGCACAAACGTACGGTGAGGGTCTGCTGGGAACGTCTGGCCGAGCACTCTGTTGGGGAGGTCTTTAACTCCCACCTCCGGGAGAGCTTTTCCCAGCTTCCAAGGGAGGCGGGGGACATTGAATCTGAGTGGACCATGTTCTCTACCTCCATTGTGGATGCAGCTGTTCGGAGCTGTGGCCGCAAGGTCTCCGGTGCCTGTCGTGGCGGCAATCCCCGAACCCGGTGGTGGACACCGGAAGTAAGGGATGCCGTCAAGCTGAAGGAGGAGTCCTATCGGGCCATGTTGACCTCCGGGACTCCTGAGGCAGCTGACAGGTATCGGCAGGCCAGGCGCGCTGCAGCTCGGGCAGTTGCGGAAGCAAAAACTCGGAACTGGGAGGGGTTCGGGGAGGCCATGGAGAAGGACTATCGGTCGGCCTCGAAGAAATTCTGGCAAACCGTCCGGCACCTCAGGAGGGAGAAGCAGTACTCTGCCAACACTGTTTACAGTGCGGGTGGGGAGCTGTTGACCTCGACTGGGGACATTGTCGGGCGGTGGAAGGAATACTTTGAGGATCTCCTCAATCCCACCATCATGTCTTCCACTGAGGAGACTGAGGCTGATGACTCAGAGGTGGACTCATCCATTACCCAAGCCGAAGTCACTGAGGTGGTTTGCAAGCTCCTCGGTGGCAAGGCACCGGGGGTGGATGAGATCCGCCCTGAGTATCTCAAGTCTCTGGATGTTGTGGGGCTGTCTTGGTTGACACGCCTCTGCAACATCGCGTGGCGGTCGGGGACAGTGCCACTGGGGTGGTGGTCCCTCTTTTCAAGAAAGGGGACCGGAGAGTGTGCTCCAATTATAAGGGAATCACACTTCTCAGCCTCCCAGGGAAGGTTTACTCCAGGGTACTGGAGAGGAGAATTCGACCAATAGTCGAACCTCGGATCCAGGAGGAACAATGCGGTTTTCGTCCTGGTCGCGGAACACTGGACCAGCTCTATACCCTTCATAGGGTGCTCGAGGGTTCATGGGAGTTTGCCCAACCAGTCCACATGTGCTTTGTGGATCTGGAGAAGGCATTCGACCGTGTCCCCCGTGGTATTCTGTGGGGGGTGCTTCGGGAGTATAGGGTTCGGGGCTCTTTGCTAAGGGCTGTCCGGTCCCTGTACGAACGGAGCAGGAGTCTGGTTCGCATTGCCAGCAGTAAGTCAGACCTGTTCCCAGTGCATGTTGGACTCCGGCAGGGCTGCCCTTTGTCACCGGTTCTGTTCATAATTTTTATGGACAGAATTTCTAGGCGCAGCCAGGGGCCGGAAGGAATCCTGTTTGGGAACCACAGGATTCCATCTCTGCTTTTTGCGGATGATGTTGTCCTGTTGGCTTCTTCAACCCAGGACGTTCAGCATGCACTGGGGCAGTTTGCAGTCGAGTGTGAAGCGGCTGGGATGAGAATCAGCACCTCCAAGTCCGAGGCCATGGTTCTCGACCGGAAAAGGGTGGCTTGCCCTCTCCAGGTTGGTGGAGAAGTCCTGCCTCAAGTGGAGGAGTTTAAGTATCTCGGGATCTTGTTCACGAGTGAGGGAAGGATGGAGCGTGAGATCGACAGGCGGATCGGTGCAGCCTCTGCAGTGATGCGGTCGCTTTACCGGTCCGTCGTGGTGAAGAAGGAGCTGAGCCAAAAGGCGAAGCTCTCAATTTACCGGTCGATCTACGTTCCGACTCTCACCTATGGTCATGAGCTTTGGGTAATGACCGAAAGAACAAGATTGAGGATACAAGCGGCCGAAATGAGTTTCCTTCGCAGGGTGGCTGGGCGCTCCCTTAGAGATAGGGTGAGAAGCACAGTCACTCGGGAGGAGCTCGGAGTAGAGCCGCTGCTCCTCCACATCGAGAGGAATCAGCTGAGGTGGCTCGGGCATCTTTTTCGGATGCCTCCTGGACGCCTCCCTGGGGAGGTGTTCCAGGCATGTCCCCCCGGGAAGGACCCAGGACACGCTGGAGGGACTATGTCTCTCGGCTGGCCTGGGAACGCCTCGGTGTTCTTCCTGAGGAGCTGGCCGAGGTGTCTGGGGAAAGGGAAGTTTGGGCTTCCATGCTTAGACTGCTGCCTCCGCGACCCGGTCCCGGATAAGCGGAAGAAGACGAGAAACAAGAAGACACACCATTGGGGAGAGAATAATATATTAAAAAAAAAAAAAGAGCACTGTTAGAAAGCTGAATACGCTGACTGGACTCATGCGCTCCATGTTGTCATGGTAACGTTGACGACATGTAATGTGCACGCTAAGATTGTCTACAGCAAGGGTGCCCAAATTCTTCTCTACAATGGGCCAAAAATTAATTCTGTGGGTGGGCCGCGGGCCAAAAAAACGAACGTCCACATTGTTACCTTACATTTTATTGAAACGTGTCATTTTTATATAGGCCAAGATCATTAAACTCAAATGTAAATGTTTAAAGCAATTAAACATTTTGTATATTTATAGTAGGCCTACCTTTATTAATTTCAGAAGATGACAGAACATCCACATGGCTTATTTTAAGAGGTAGAAACATATTTGAAAGGAAAGCAACATTTCAGACTATATTACAAAAAGTGCTTTGGTAGCTTGAACAAGTTGAAAACAGTTGGATAAGGTCCAGGACAACCAAATATACAATTCTATTTAAAAATTAAAATGTGAATTGAGCAATAACATGCCCTTGTAACACTGTGCCTTTTAAGCAATTTGAAACCAGCTGGATTGCCCAACTTATGAAACCAGAGAGTATTTACTTTAGACTGAATGTGAAATTAGATTGAGTATTAGGTATGGAATTGGACAATGTGAACTGAGCAATGTAGAACACAACACATTTCCCTCGTGTTGTACCTGAAAGTGTCTCAAGGCCAGCCAGCTCCTGTGTCACTTTAAAATCCTCACTGACTCCGCGCAAAAATGCCATCAATTGTGCATAGTCACGCATGTCGGTGCTCTCATCGCAAGCAATAGAAAAGGCCGTAAATCTGGATGCTTTACCAACGATTTGTTCTCTGAGATCCTCAGCCATGTCCTTGATGCGGCAGGTAACTGTGTTCCATGATAAACTAATTTGCGAAAAGGCCCGTGTCTGGCTCGGGGACACAGTCTCTGCAGCCACAGTCAGGCAACTTTTAACAAACTCTCCACATGACAAAGATCTCCCAGATTTCGCTGTCATTGCGCTGATCTTATAGCTGGCCTTAGTTGCATTTTCTTGAGCAGATGACGGCTGCAGTAACATGCGTTGTTGGGCACTGTCTTATCCACACTGTATTGGCTCCCAATCAAATTTCGTATTGATTATAAAATACTACTATTGACCTTTAAAGCACTGAATGGTCTCGCACCACAGTACCTGAGCGAACTTCTGGTCCTCTATGACCTGCCACGCCTACTTGGATCAAAAGGTGCAGGCTATCTGCTGGTACCTCATATAGTGAAGGCTACATCAGGGGGCAGAGCCTTTTCTTACAAAGCCCCACAGTTATGGAACAGCCTTCCAAGTAGTGTTCAGGAATCAGACACAGTCTCAGTGTTTAAGTCTAGGCTGAAAACATCTGTTTAGTCAAGCCTTTTGTTAATGGTGTTTGAGGTAAAAGGTGTAGATCTGGAGGGTCCTCAGACATAGTGTTTTGGTAAACTGGGATGTATGGATGCTGTCAGTCCCCCACTAGCTTGCTCACTCGAATCTGACGACAGTGTAGTGGCTGCTGCTTTATGTCCCAGGGCTCCCTCATGCCTGTTACCTTCTGGCTCTCCCCTTTTAGTTATGCTGTCATAGTTAGTTGCCGGAGTCCCTGCTTATACTCAGTGCAAAATGTATACTGTTCCTAATTATTCAAGTGACATTAAGCATATCTAACAACCTGTTTTTTTCCCTCTCTCTCCTCAATCTGTCCCTCTGAGTTACATGTCGGTCCTGGGATCGAGATGCTGAACCTCTTCTGCTCCTTGCACCTGCCTGATCCATCCTGGTGCTCTGTGTCTGGTTGGAGTCTCATTGCATCGCTCCTGTGGAGGACGACCCCATGTGGACAGTTGAAAGTCACACCTGGAGAATGCTCTTACAGTACTTACAGTAATGCTTTTATGGCTGAGGACTACAGTTGACTTGCTAACTTTAGGACTGGAGTTGTCATGAACAGTTTTGCACTCAAGTTTCCATCACTGAAGAGTTTATAACATCAATGAAACTGACTTCATGTTAAAAACTGTTAATGTCAGGCATGTTGTCTGTTGCTGCCCAAATGAGGATGGGTTCCCTTTTGAGTCTGGTTCCTCTCGAGGTTTCTTCATGTCATATGAGGGAGTTTTTCCTTGCCACCATCACCACAGGCTTGCTCATTGTGGATAGATTAGGGATAAAACTAGCTCATGTTTTAAGTCGTTCAAATTCTGTAAAGCTGCTTTGCG
The DNA here is from genome assembly GCF_027579695.1 of Neoarius graeffei. NCBI lineage: Eukaryota > Metazoa > Chordata > Actinopteri > Siluriformes > Ariidae > Neoarius > Neoarius graeffei. Next base: position 10,370,143 of record NC_083587.1, read on the forward strand.
ACAATGTTTATTGTTAAAAGCGCTATACAAATAAACTTGACTCACTCCGCCTCTTCTTTTTTGGAAGAAGCCAATCCTCTCGCTCCGCCTCTTCTCCTGTCTTGGAAAAAAGTAAAAACGTCTTCCTGAACCAGTCCCATTGTTACAGTTCATTGCACAACAATAAGGCATGGCTTTTCTTTGGAAATTCCCGAATGCACGTCTGCACTCAAGCCAAACGGCAATGCAAGTAAACGGAAGTGGACTCAACTCAAGCAGTTCGTTTGTCTTGAATGACATTATGCGCCGAGTGGTCACGAAAATTACCGAACAGAAATTCGCCGCAACCCGCATTAACTTATTTTAATTATTACTTATTAACAATACTTCTTGGGACCAGAAGAAAGTTAGTTGTTTTTTTTTTTTTTTACATATAAAAATTTCAAATGTGCATAAATTGAAAACCATTGCTTATGATCTTTAAGCATTAACAATATATCTAAAGTAGTAATTTTTACGATTAAAAGGATTCATATAGGTAGCAGTCTGAGTGAATGACCTTGACATCCATGACATCACAGCAGGAAGGCTATCGGGCTCATCGCCATTTTCGCTATACTAAAACACCGAGCTGACTGCAACTTCAATCCTCCATTTTGAGCTCAAGTAGATGTGTTGCTGGCAGGTGCAGCAACACAACAGAAGGTGGATTTATGTTGCATTCATGGCCCAAGAATGTTCAAAAGGCAATGATTTGGACACGTTTTGTGAGAAATTCACGGGCACATTTGACTGATGACTTGTACAAAACCTCTGATCTGTTGAGGAACGTTGACTATAAGCCTGTATTGAAAGAGGATGCAGTACCAACAATTAAAGGAAAATAAAACTACAAGAAAAGGAAAGTAAGTTCAGTTGCACCAGTTCTCCCGGAGTGTGAGCCGAGCAGTAATGGCGGAGTACTCAGCATGGAGAAAATGGAGAATGAGTGGTCCAGTTGTCAGATTTCTCCACTGGATATACTTGCCTCAGAAGCAATCTCTTATCCTTGTGTGGAAGAAGCGAATGAATGAAGAACTGAAAGTCAGATTGTTTTGAAACGATCGGCCTTCAAGAAGCGAGAGCACAGACGGGTAAGCGCCGACTCTCATTTCACTCTCATAACATGTTTACCTGCATTTAGATTAATCCATGTAACTTGTATTGTGTGTTTATGTTACCGGTATAAGATTATTTAATTTGCTTCAGAATGTTATTGTCTCAGTCCATCTGATTATTTAATTAGCCTTTTACATTCTCAGTGAAAATGCATGCAAGTTATAACACCTATCCTGTTTTAATGAGAGTCACATAAGACTGTCAGTTCAATTCCATCCAGTTCTCTAGACGGCTTTGTTCCCTGGCTTTATTTCGTAAGGTGAGGGTCTCCATGGCCGACGTGTTAGATTAGATTCACTTTATTCATCCCACATCAGGGAAATTCATGTATTACAGTAGCAAGAAAATGTCATACAGATAAAACTGAAATAAAAATTAGACAAACAAAAGATTAAATACAGAGGGCTATTTGCATTATCTACTGTGAAAAAGTATAGAAAAATTGCCTTATTGAGAGGCTCGGAAAAATTGCACATTACAGGTAGACTCTGTGTGTTGTTTTATTTATATATATATATATATATATATATATATATATATATATAAAATAAAAAAATTAGAATACCATGAAAAAGTTCCTTTTTCTCATAATTTAATTCAAAAAGGTAAACTTTCATATATTCTATATTCATTACATGTAAAGTGAAATATTTAAAGCCTTTTTTGTTTTAATTTTGATGATTATGGCTTATAGTTCACGAAAATCAGAAATCCAGTATCTCAAATTATTAGAATATTCCCTAAGATCAATCAAAAAAAGGATTTACAATACAGAAATGTCCAACTTCTGCAAAGTATATTCATTTATACACTCAGTACTTGGTTGGGGCTCCTTTACCATGAATTATTGTATCAATGCAGCGTGGCATGGAGGTGATCAGTCTGTGGCACTGCTGAGGTGTTATTGAAGCTCAGGTTGCTTTGATGGTGGCCTTCAGCGTATCTGTATTTTTGGGTCGGGTGTTTCTCATCTTCCTCTTGACAATACCCCATAGATCCTCTATGGGGTTCAGGTCAGGCAAGTTGGCTGGCCAAACACACACAGTAATATCATGGTCAGCAAACCATTTGGTAGTAGTTTTGGCACTGTGGGTAGGTGCTAAGTCCTGCTGGAAAAGGAAATCAGCATCTCCAAAAAGCTCGTCAGCAGATGGAAGCATGAAGTGCTCTAAAATCTCCTGGTAGATGGCTGTATTGACTTTGGACCAACACCAGCAGATGACATGGCACCCAAAATCATCACAGACTGTGGAAACTTGACACTGGGCTTCAAACACCTTGGATTCTGTGCCTCTCCCCTCTTCCTCCAGACTCTAGAACTGTGATTTCCAAATTAAATGCAAAATGGACTTTCATCTGGAAAGAGGACTTTGGACCACTGAGTAACAGTCCATTTCTTTCTCTCCTTAACCCAGATAAGACACTTCTGACATTGTCTCTGGCTCAGGAGTAGCTTGATATTAGGAATGCGAAAGTTGTATCCCCTTTCTTGAAGATGTCTGTTCGGGATGGGTCTTGATACACTGACACCAGCCTCAGTCCACTCCTTGCGAAGCTCTCCCAAGTTCTTGAATCAACTTTTCTTGACAATCCTCTCAAGACTGTGGCCATCTCTGTTGCTTGTGCACCTTTTCCAGCCACCCTTTTCAGCAATGACCTTTTGTGGCTTACCCTCCTTGTGGAGGGCATCAGTGATCATCTTCTGGACAACAGTCAAGTCAGCAGTCTTCCCCATGATTGTCGTTGTGTGTACTGAACAAGACCAAGAGATACACTGTGTTCATACTGTTTTATTCAAACTTGAAATGAAATATTCTAATATTTTGAGATGGGGTTTTTTATGTTTTTGTACTGTATGCTATACTGATTAAAATTAAAATAGAAAAATGCTTGAAACATTTTAAATTTATGTGTAATGAGTCTATAATATATAACTTTCACTTTCTTAAATAACTGATGGAAAATATTGAACTTTTTCACAATATTCTAATTTTGAGATGCACTAGTATATATAGTGTGATAAAAATAAAATTTATGTATACAAGTATGGATAAAAATAGTTTAAGGCCTATATTATTGCACATAATTGCATCGATGAGAGGTGGGAGAGGTAGTAGTGGTGAAGTAGTGCAACTATAACGACAAACAGGTTATTGGTGCTACATTACAAAGTTGTGGGTGTTATACAGTCTGACAACAGCAGGTATGAATGACCTGCAGTATCTCTCCTTCTTACACCGTGGGTGTAGCAGTCTACAACTAAAAGAGCTGCTTAAAGCCCCCACAGCCTCATGCAGGGGGTGAGAGGGGTTATCCATGATTGATGTCAGCTTGGCTAACATCCTCCCCTCACCCACCACCTCAATAGAGTCCAGAGGACAGTCCAAGACTGAGCCAGCCCTTCTGACCAGTTTATTAAGTTTCTTCCTGTCCCTCTCTAAACTTCCACAGCCCCAGAAGACCACAGCATAGAAAATCGCTGATGCTACCACACTCATAAAAAGTTCTAAGCAGTGTCCTGCACACACCAAAAGACCTCAGTCTTCTCAACAGGTGGAGAAGACTTTGGCCCTTCTTGTACAGGACATCTGTGTTGTTAGTCCAGTCCAGTTTGTTGTTGAAGTGAACACCCAGGTATTTGTACTCCTCCATGATCTCAAATGTCCAAACCCTGGATGCTCACTGGTGCAATTTGAGGAACCGTCCTTCTGAAATCAATCACCACCTCCTTTGTCTTGCTGGCGTTGATACGCAGGTGGTTCAGTTCGCACCAGGCGACAAAGTTGGTGATGACCTCTCTGTACTCCAGATCGTCCCCCCAACACACATCCAACAATGGCTGTATCATCTGAGAACTTCTGGAGGTGGCAGCTGTCCGTGTTGTAGCTGAAGTCAGATGTGTAAAGTGGAAAGGAAAGAGCACTGTATCCTGTGGAGCCCCTGTGCTGCAGACTACCACATCAGACACACAGTCGCGGAGCCTCACATACTGCGGCCTGTTAATGAGGTAGTCGATGATCCATGCAGCCAGGTGGCAGTCAACACCAGCTCCCTCCAGCTTCCCCCTAAGCAGTGATGGCTGGATTGTGTTGAAAGCACTGGATAAGTCAAAGAACATGATTCTCACATTGCTCCCAGTGCCCTCCAGGTGCAAAAGTGACCGGTGTAGCAGGTAAATAACAGCGTCATCCACACCAATGCCTGGTCGATATGCGAACTGCAGGGGGTCAATCTCACTGTTCACCAGGTGTCCGAGGTGGGAGAGAACAATCCTCTCCATGATCTTCATCAGGTGAGATGTTAAAGCTACTGGCCGAAAGTGGTTGAGCTCCCTGGGGTGCGCAGTCTTGGGAACTGGAACCACACATGATGTTTTCCACAGAAGTGGAACTTTCTCCAGACTGAGGCTCAGGTTGAAAATGTACAGAAGAATCCCACAGAGCTGATCTGCACAATCCTTAAGCAGTCTGGAGTTGATACCATCAGGGCCAGCAGCTTTCCTCATCTTGATCCTCCTCAGCTCCTTCAACACGTGATCAGCTGTTATGGAGAGGCCAGGGGTGTAGCCAAGGTGTGACTCCTGTAGAGTGAGGTCGGGGGTGGAGTGTGTGGATTGGTCTGGCAGGGAGCGGAGGGGGGTGATGTGGTGTGAGGAGGGAGTTGTTGGTGTCAGAGGTATTATGAGGGGAGAGGGGTGGTGGTGGAGTGATATCACAGACAGGTCAGGACTATGGTGAGTGGGGGAGGGTGGGGTGGCAGTCAAATCTGTTCAAAAAGATTCAACTCATTTGCCCAGTCCTGGCCCCCAGATACAGGGCCCCTCCCGCTGTCCTTTGTGTGGCCAGAGATGGTTTTCAGGCCTCTCCATACCTCTCCGGTGTTGCTTCCCTTGAGGCGCTCCTCCAGCTTCCTCCTGTAGCTGTCCTTGCCTCTCCTTATCCCCCCCTTCAGCTCCCTCTACACTCTCATCTCCTCCTTGTTGCCAGATTTAAAAACCCTCTTGTTTAATTGGGCTTTTAGTTCAGAGGTCACCCAGGGTTTATTGTTGGGAAAACACCATACCTTCCTGACTGGCACAGTGTTTTCAACACAAATTAATGTAATCCGTGATGCAAGTTGTCAGGCTATCAAGGTCATCCCCGTGAGGTTCACACAACACATCCCAGTCCGTGGTGTCAAAGCAGTCCCTCAGTACCATACTGGTCTCCTCAGACCAGCTCCTTACATACCTCTTGGTGGGTGGTTGTTTATTCACCATAGGTATGTATGTAGGGGACAAGTGAACCAGACTGTGGTCAGAACGGCCCAGTGGGGGGAGGGGTGATGAACTATATGCATCCTTGGTGTTCACATACATTAAATCCAAAATTCTATTGTCTCTGGTGTGGCATCTCATATGCTGAGTGAAAGTTGGGAGAGTGGAGGACAGGGAAGCATGATTAAAGTCACCAGAGATTAGTAGCAGGGACTGGGGGTGCGATGTCTGAAGCTTTGACACTGTAGTGTGTAAGAGCTCACAGGCTGCAGCAGCATCGGCCGCCGGGGGGATGTACACAGTTATCGCGATAACTTGCGAGAATTCCCTCAGGAGGTAATATGGCCAAATGCTAACTGCTAGCAGTTCAATATTTTTACTGCAATACTCCTCCTTTACCCTGATGTGCCCCAGGTTACACCATCTGTCATTCACAAACATCACTATACCCCCTCCTTTCCTCTTACCGCTCTCCTTGGCTTTCCTGTCCGCTCTCACGAGTTGAAATCCGTCCAGAGTGACGTGAGAGTTAGGTGAGAGTTCATTCAGCCAAGTCTCTGTGAAGCACTTAAGGCTACACTCCCGGTACTCCCTCTGCAGCCTGGTTAGCGCCGTTAGCTCATCCATCTTATTAGGGAGAGATCTTGCGTTTTTCATGATGACAGATGGTATGCATGGTTTATACCATCTTTTCTTCTCCTGGCACTTCAATCCAGCTCTGCATCCCCTTCTCCTTAATTCTGTGGGGAACACCGGTCTTTCCACGGGGAGTACCTTGGTGTTGCGCAGTGCTAACAGCTGCTCCCAAGTGTAAACAATGGAGCCGTGGCCAAAAGGGTCCGCTGATGCTGATTTAAGTAGCCCCAGAAAGAAAAAGAGAAAAATACAAATGCACAGTCTCACGAGTAGTACATCCCTAGATGCACACTTCCGACTGAGAGTAGTGCAGAAAGAAACACGAAAAAAGTACAAAAACATACCAAAACACAAACACGCTCGGAGCTACTGCAACTAGCTGCCACTCTTGCGGCGCCATCTTTTTCCTATCGGATTCAAGGCAAGGCAAGTTTATTTGTATAGCGCATTTCATACACACAGGCAATTCAATGTGCTTCACAAAAAATAAAAGCATAAGAACAGTAACAAAGAATTAAAGTAAAAATCATTAAAATCCAAAATTAAAAAGAAATTATAATAAAGAATTAAAGTAAAATCATTAAAATCAAAATTAAAAGAAATGTTAAAGGAAATTAATTACACTTTAGGTAAAAATTAATCAAGTGAAAGCATCTGAAAACAGCTTTGTCTTGAGCCTGGATTTAAAACTAACAACAGTAGGAGCATTTTTGATATCATCTGGAAGTTGGTTCCAAAGCTTAGCAGCATAGCAACTAAAGGCTGCTTCACCACACTTTGTTTTGACAGCTGGTATTACTAGCAAGTTTTTCTCCTGTGATCTTAGAGATCTAGTTGGTGCATATAATTGAAACATATCCAGTAGGTAGCTGGGTCCCATCCCATTTAATGTTTTAAATAGAAGTAATGCCTTAAAGTCAATTCTATAGCTCACTGGGAGCCAGTGCAGAGACCTTAGGATTGGAGTGATATGGACTACCCTTTTTGTTCTTGTAAGAACCCTTGCTGCTGCATTTTGGATTAGTTGAAGCTCTTTGATGGTCTTTTTTGGAAGACCTGTGAAAAGGCTATTGCAGTAATCAACCCTACTGGAGATGAAAGCATGAATAAGTTTTTCTAGATCATGCTTTGACATGAGACCCGAGTTTAGAAATGTTTTTTAGGTGATAGAATGCAGACTTTACCACTTTCATATAACTGTTGAAGTTAAGTTCACTGTCAATAAGGAAACCAAGGTTTTTGACAGTATCCTTTGCTTTAAGCCCCTTAGTTTCAAGAACAGTGGCAATCCTAACCCTTTCCTCCTTTTTGCCAAATATAATTACTTTAGTTTTATCTGCGTTCAGCTGAAGAAAATTGAGAGACATCCATTTGTTAATTTGGTCAATGCATCTATGAAGAGACTCAAGAGGGGCATAGTCATTAGGTGACATAGCTAAGTAAAGCTGAGTGTCATCTGCATAGCTATGGAAGTTTATTGAGTTATTCTTAATAATTTGTCCAAGTGGGAGCATATAAAGGTTGAATAGTAATGGTCCCAAGGATTGAGCCCTGGGGGAACCCCACAGTTCAAGGACACGGGTGATGAACTGTGGCCTCCAATGGCCACATAAAAAAAAAATCTTTGTTGTAGCTAAGATTTTAACCAGTTGATTACTATACCAGTAAATCCAACCCAATGCTCCAGTCGATGTAACAGTATGAAATGATCTACCGTGTCAAATGTAGCACTTAAGTCTAAAAGCACCAAGACTAATGTTTTACCAGCATCAGAATTAAGACGTAGGTCATTCATGACTTTAGTAAGAGCTGTTTCAGTGCTATGATTGGCACGAAAACCTGACTGAAACTTATCAAAACATCCGTTTGATGTCAGGAAGGCAGTTAATTGATTAAAAACAATTTTCAATTATTTTACCAACGAATGGCAAATTGGATATGGGCCTGTAGTTGTTGAGTACTGAGACATCCAGGTTATTCTTTTTCAGTAGGGGTTTTACAACCACTTTTTTCAGAGATGAAGGAAACATGCCAGTTCGTAAGGAGGTGTTGATAATCTGAAGTACCTCGTCTGATATTAGGTGAAGAACAGATTTGAAAAAGACTGTAGGTAAAATGTCCAGTTCAGATGTGGAGGAGCTGAGACTTTGTACTGTTTTTCTCAGAGTCTCAACATCAATTAAACTAAATGTTGACATTGTATTACGACCCCCTCTCTCTTTATCTAATGGTTCCAGATTTTGAAGTGTTTGCACCTGTGTGGCTATATTCATACGTATTTTATTAATCTTTCCTTTGAAAAAAGATGCAAAGTCGTTGCATGTATTAACTGAGAGAAATTCAGAAGGCATTTGTCTTGATGGGTTTGTTAGCTTTTCAACTGTAGAAAATAGCACACGGGCATTGTTGATATTCCTATTAATAATGTCAGCAAAAAAAGTGTCTTGCTTTAGAAATTTCTAAGTTGTATTTACATAACATCCCTTTGTAGATTTGATAATGAATCTGGAGTTTAGATTTACGCCATTTTCTTTCAGACTTTCTACATTCCCTCTTTAACATTTTAACAGCTGGATTTAATTTCCAGGGTGCTTTTCCTTTGTCTATGACTCTTTTGGTTTTTAAAGGAGCAATAGCATCCACAATATGATTGATTCTTGAATAAAAAATTTCCATTAGATCATCTGCACAATCTAAAGATTGACATGGGAGTTCTGAGAGTGCCTGCTCAAAAAGAGCTGCTGTGCCATTGGTAATTACCCTCTTTTTTACAGTCACAGACTTGTTTTGAAAGTGAGGGGAAATGGAAACATCAAAGAAAACACAGAAATGATCAGATATACCCAGGTCCATGACACTAGTAGATACATTAAGACCCTTAGTGATGACAAGGTCGAGGGTGTGGCCATGGGAGTGTGTTGGCCCTTGTACATGTTGTGTTAGGTTGAAGGCATCAATCAGTGTAAGAATTCATTTACATACATGTTATCTAGATTATCAACATGGAAGTTAAAATCCCCAGAAATAATAAGATTGTCAAACTCTAAACAAATAGACAACAGTTCCCCAAACTCCTCTAGGAACAGTGGTGCAGAAAGTCTTGGTGGTCTGTAAATAGTCAACACTAATATGTTAGAAGAACACTTTAGGATTGCACTTAGGTATTCAAAAGATGTAAAGTCACCAAGAGTTGTCTGTTTGCACTGAAAACATGCCTTGTATATATTTGCTATTCCTCCTCCCCGTTTATTGGCTCTTCCAACACTCAAAATTAAAGAGTGGGGGAGTTGCTTCAATAAGAGTAATAGAGCTGCTTGATTGTTCAAGCCAAGTTTCAGTAAGAAGCATAAAATCCAGTTTGTGTGTACCAATGAAGTCATTAATTAAAAAAGGCTTATTAAGTGATCTTACATTCTGAAGAGCTAGTTTTACAGTGAATGTGGGGGTAATTTCCACAGAAGCGTTCTGTGGTTGTTTTGGAACTGGAAGGAGATTTGACAAGTTTACCCCATTAATAGGATGTATAAGAACACCTTCTTGTTAGCACAGGAATAGAAAAGTACGTCATGGGTCCCAGCTTATTTTCAAAACTACCATCTGGACCCAGATTATATCAGTTCGTTCCAACATGGTCATCACTGCTGCCGGTGAACTGTAGCTGTGCACATGGTCCTTGAGTCTTATCTGTAGTCACAGGGGGAGGTGGTGCCCTCCGTTTCTTGGGTGCTGTAGCAGTTGGATACATCATTAAAGATGTTGGGGTACACAAGGCCTGACCATGAGACAGCTCTGTGTACGGTACTTGATTTGAGTGTCCTCTTGGGCTTGCCAAAGACACTCGGCTTAAAGACAATAGTCTCTCCATTTTCTCAGGAAAACGCAGTCTGGGGGGTGAAGGAGATACAGAGGGGCTTGGGGTTACATCCACTGTTGTTGTTGGTGATTGCCTATTGCCAGTCTCAGGAGGTTGTGGAGATGCTTGTTTATCTGATAGTTCTGCCAGCTTACCCGTTAGCTCAGATATCATGTTGCTAGCCTTGGAAAGTGACAGGGATGTGTGTGGTGATAGATCCACCCTCTGATCATTTTCCTGAACTGTATTGGGGGCAGATGAGTCAGCATGATCCTCTGTAGTTGCTAGGGGCTTAGTTGCCTTCGTTGGTGACAAGGAGTTTTGCTTGACTCCACTGAGAATGGGAACTGAGATTGGGAACTGAGATTGGACATGTCCCAGAATATTGTGAATCATCTGTGTATTTGATGTTGTTTATCATTTTTTCAGTTTGTAATCCATCAGCGTGAGCGTTAGTCCCGCTTCTTTCTGCCTGCAGATTCACTGTTACAGAGTGTTTCGTGTCGTAAGCCACTGCTTGAGTTTGAACCTCAACAGTGTGTTTCCGTACTGTTTTTGAGTCTTTGTTGATGTCCCTGGGAGGTTCAGTTTGTACCCAAACAGAGTTCGTATCAGTGTTAACTCCTTTCAGTGCAGCTACAGAGCGCTTATCAGAGAGTGTGCCCAAGGTCGGCATGGAATGGTGGACAGAGTGTTGATAATGGTCTGCCAAGACTTTGGCACCAGTCCAGCTGAGTTCTGTGCTATTTGGGCTAAAAAAGGCTTTGCATTTCCAGAAAAGGTTGAAGTTGTCAAAATTAATGCCAGAGGAAAAACACGTCTTTGCAAGCCAGGTGTTGAGACTGAGCAGTCGGGAAAACCCGTAATTGCCGATCACAGATCCTGGTAATGGACCACTGATTTAAAAAAAAAAAAACATTCCAAGTCCGTTTAGGGCAGAAAAAAGGTCTTTGAAAGATTTCCTCACAGTGAGCTGTTCCCTAAAAACATCATTTGCTCCAACATGCACAATAATGCGTTTAATTGATTTGTAGTTTGAAAGCATTTTTGAAATGTTGTCTGTAGTCTCTGAGATGGAAGCGTGAGGAAAACAGCACACAACCATGGACTCTCCTCCAATATTTTTCACAGTGAAATCACTCACAACAAGGGTTGTAGGATTAACAGGTGTTGGCGGCTGCTTTCTACCTCTACTGCGAGCTTTATTTTTGTTATTCAAATTCTGCCACTTTCTAGGAACTACTGGTTCCATGTCTGTGAGGCACTGAAATCTGTTCTGGAGTGTAATGGGCTGTGTATATCTGTAGTTTTTAGCCCGGTGGTATTCATAGACTGTAGGTCTGACGGCATCAGACCGCAATGGAATTGAAGTTAATGCCCTTTTGTTTTTGGGTCTAGCACCTTGTCTTTTCCAGCAATCAGTACTCACATTTTGCTTTGTGAAGTCAACCAATTCATCCAAATTCCCATCATTCAGATGCTGAACATTCCCCGCATTCTCCTTAGCGGTATCGGCTGCTGGACTCCCTTCAATCCTTAATAGACGGGCATCAATCATAGATTCCAGGCTAGAAATTCTTTTTTCAAGCTCAGTCCATTTGTTACTAGAGTTCCTTGGTTTCCCCATTTTACAATAATCCAGTCTTCTGTGTCAGTTGCTTTGTCTAACTTCTAGGTTATCTTGTGTAAATGGGAGAAAACATCTGTCCTTCCTTGCTAAACTTGTTGAATGTAAGTAAAAAGAAAGCAAATAAGAAAAAATAAAGAAATAGTGAAAAAAGCGGAAAAGAGGAGTTCAAGCAGGAGTAAAGCAAAAAGCGTCCTACTCGCTTGAGTAGGAGAAGCAGAAAGGATTCACTTTCAAATGGTTCGAACTGATACGGTTCTACATGCATAGCAGTAGCATGTACAAACTAGGGCTGTGCCGATAGAAGATGCCATCGTCCATCAACGATGGTGGTCATCCATCATGATGGAGAGCCACCATCGTGATACCACGCCCCCTCCTGTCATAAACATGCATATCATCTGGGCCTATTTAACCTAAAAAAGTTAGTTTTTTGTTAGTTTAGTTAGTTAGTTTTGTTTAATATATAAATATATAACATATAATAATATATAAATACATAATTATATAAATCGTTATAAAGTAATATCCTGTTACTACTTGTTCACGTAGGCTATGGTGGAGGGACGTGCTAGTGAACATAACGTGGTTACACAAATAGAGTATGCTACTAATAAATTTTGACTTCATTTTTTAGCCTACACTATACTTTTAATGTAAAATTTGTCATGTTTTTCAAACAAATAGCCACTATTAACGACTTCAGTCGGGGAATATTGCACCTTATCAAACGGCAGTGAAGCGCAGACTTCGGCAGAAGTCAAATAACTTTAATCTGGTAAATAGGCCTAGTTTCAGACACAAAATGGTCCACTCTAAGCCATAATGTCAAACCAAATGGAAGAATGAAGGTGATTCTGTGAACCGGTATTCGTGAAAAGATACAGTAGGCTGAACAACAAATCAAGTCTAACAGGAACGCACAAGCATGCGCTTAATGGTAGCCTACACAATTTAATTTAGGCATTAGGCATTAACCAGGCTTAGGCATTAACTTTTTATTGTAAAAAGGCTACAAAATAAATAGTCATGAACATGATTTTGTAAACATATATTTATTTAAAGATGAACGATCAAGACGAAGAGAACCGGAATGTGCGCAGCACGAAATGCGCTCACAAAGTTTAACGTAGCCGGGCATTAACTTTTTACAGTGAAATTAAAGTTACCAAATATTCATGAAGTCGACTCAGTTAGCAAAGAACAGCGATAAAAAAACAAGAGCCTGCGTTAATACAAGAACAAGTAAATAAATAATAATAGTAATAATAAAAATCAAAATCAAGAAAACGCAGGCAGTCCGAAGCAATTTAACCTAATGGGTTAACAGTACAGGCAATGGTCACCATGTTTAAATGTCGAGGTTTCTGGTCAAAAATACTAGCATGTTTACTTTGTCTGGTTTTAATGAGCTGCGGATTGGGGTAACTATACTACCCGCGGTGCTGAACACTCGTTCTGATGGAGTACTGGTGGCGCATATGCACAAATATTTACGTGCTAATCTTGCCATTAATGGAAGTCTTTTCTTGTTCCTTTTCCACCACATCAGTGGGTCCTCCCCCCATTAATGACAATTTCCTACAGGTACATGGTCATTTCTGCCTCAGACTTTTCTTCATCAGTAAGCATGGATGCTCTGGCTGCTGCTCTCTTCCCAAGAAGGCTGCCCAAAGACCCTCTCTTTTTCTTAGGCACTGCCGCAGCGCAGTCACCTGGTTCCTCCCCTTCATCATGTGATGGAATGGGTGTTGTAGCACCTGACAGTGATGGAACGATCTCTGTCACCATCTCTTCCATCAACTCAGATTTTGTGGCGTGAAGATCAAACATAGAAAATCAGGTAGCCTAAATTTAAAGAGATAGTAGGCTATGGGATATATATCTCAATTCTCAGCACAATGGGATTTTTTTTCTTTACGTGCCAAAGCCTCGGATGAGTATCTAATACTCGTCTCGTCTTCTTCCACTTATCCGGGACCGGGTCACGGAGGCAGCAGTCTAAGCATGGAAGCCCAAACTTCCCTTTCCCCAGACACCTCGGCCAGCTCCTCGGGAAGAACACCGAGGCGTTCCCAGGCCAGCCGAGAGACATAGTCCCTCCAGCGTGTCCTGGGTCTTCCCCGGGGCCTCCTCCCGCGGGGACATGCCTGGAACACCTCCCCAGGGAGGCGTCCAGGAGGCATCCGAAAAAGATGCCCGAGCCACCTCAGCTGATTCCTCTCGATGTGGAGGAGCAGCGGCTCTACTCCGAGCTCCTCCCAAGTGACTGTGCTTCTCACCCTATCTCTGAGGGAGCGCCCAGCCACCCTGCGAAGGAGAGTCATTTCAGCCGCTTGTATCCGCGATCTTGTTCTTTCTGTCATTACCCAAAGCTCATAACCATAGGTGAGAGTCGGAACGTAGATCGACCGGTAAATTGAGAGCTTCGCCTTTTGGCTCAGCTCCTTCTTCACCACGACGGACCGGTAAAGCGACCGCATCACTGCGGAGGCTGCACCGATCCGCCTGTCGATCTCACGCTCCATCCTTCCCTCACTCGTGAACAAGATCCCAAGATACTTAAACTCCTCCACTTGAGGCAGGACTTCTCCACCAACCTGGAGAGGGCAAGCCACCCTTTTCCGGTCGAGAACCATGGCCTCGGACTTGGAGGTGCTGATTCTCATCCCAGCCGCTTCACACTCGACTGCAAACCGCCCCAGTGCATGCTGAAGGTCCTGGTTTGAAGAAGCCAACAGGACAACATCGTCTGCAAAAAGCAGAGATGAAATCCTGTGGTTCCCAAACAGGATTCCTTCCGGCCCCTGGCTGCGCCTAGAAATTCTGTCCATAAAAATTACGAACAGAACCGGTGACAAAGGGCAGCCCTGCCGGAGTCCAACATGCACTGGGAACAGGTCTGAGTTACTGCCGGCAACGCGAACCAGACTCCTGCTCCGTTCGTACAGGGACCGGACAGCCCTTAGCAAAGAGCCCCGAACCCCATACTCCCGAAGCACCCCCCACAGAATACCACGGGGGACACGGTCGAATGCCTTCTCCAGATCCACAAAGCACATGTGGACTGGTTGGGCAAACTCCCATGAACCCTCGAGCACCCTATGAAGGGTATAGAGCTGGTCCAGTGTTCCACGACCAGGACGAAAACCGCATTGTTCCTCCTGGATCCGAGGTTCGACTATTGGTCGAATTCTCCTCTCCAGTACCCTGGAGTAAACTTTCCCTGGGAGGCTGAGAAGTGTGATTCCTCTATAATTGGAGCACACTCTCTGGTCCCCTTTCTTAAAAAGAGGGACCACCACCCCAGTCTGCCACTCCAGAGGCACTGTCCCTGACCGCCACGCGATGTTGCAGAGGCGTGTCAACCAAGACAGCCCCACAACATCCAGAGACTTGAGATACTCAGGGCGGATCTCATCCACCCCCGGTGCCTTGCCACCGAGGAGGTTGCAAACCACCTCAGTGACTTCGGCTTGGGTAATGGACGAGTCCACCTCTGAGTCATCAGCCTCAGTCTCCTCAGTGGAAGACATGACGGTGGGATTGAGGAGATCCTCAAAGTATTCCTTCCACCGCCCAACAATGTCCCCAGTCGAGGTCAACAGCTCCCCACCCGCACTGTAAACAGTGTTGGCAGAGTATTGCTTCCCCCTCCTGAGGCGCCGGACGGTTTGCCAGAATTTCTTCGAGGCCGACCGATAGTCCTTCTCCATGGCCTCCCCGAACTCCTCCCAGTTCCGAGTTTTTGCCTCTGCAACTGCCCGAGCTGCAGCACGCCTGGCCTGCCGATACCCGTCGGCTGCCTCAGGAGTCCCGGAGGTCAACATGGCCCGATAGGACTCCTTCTTCAGCTTGACAGCATCCCTTACTTCCGGTGTCCACTACTGGGTTCGGGGATTGCCACCACGACAGGCACCGGAGACCTTGCGGCCACAGCTCCGAACAGCTGCGTCCACAATGGAGGTAGAGAACATGGTCCACTCAGATTCAATGCCCCCCGCCTCCCTCGGAAGCTGGGAAAAGCTCTCCCGGAGGTGGGAGTTAAAGACCTCCCCAACAGAATGCTCGGCCAGACGTTCCCAGCAGACCCTCACCATACGTTTGGGCCTGCCAGGTCTGTCCAGCTTCCTCCTCCGCCAGCGGATCCAACTCACCACCAGGTGGTGATCAGTTGACAGCTCAGCCCCTCTCTTCACCCGAGTGTCCAAGACATAGGGCCGGAGATCAGATGAAACGACTACAAAGTCGATCATCGACCTCCCACCTAAGGTGTCCTGGTACCACATGCACTTATGGACACCCCTATGCTCGAACATGGTGTTTGTTATGGACAAACCGTGACTAGCACAGAAGTCCAATAACAAAACACCACTCGGGTTCAGATCAGGGAGGCCGTTCCTCCCAACCACGCCCCTCCAGGTGTCACTGTCGTCGCCCACGTGAGCATTGAAGTCCCCCAGTAGCACAATGGAGTCCCCAGTCTGAGCACCCCTCAGTACCTCTCCCAGGGACTCCAAGAAGGCCGGATACTCTATACTGCTATTTGGCCCGTAGGCACAAACAACAGCAAGAGCCCTCTCCCCAATCCGAAGGCGCAGAGAGGTGACCCTCTCGTTCACTGGGGTAAACTCCAACACATGGCGGCTGAACTGGGGAGCTATAAGCAAGCCCACACCAGCCTGCCGCCGCTCACCAAGGGCGACTCCAGAGAAGTGGAAAGTCCAGCCCCTCTCGAGGAGCTGGGTTCCAGAGCCCAAGCTGTGCGTGGAGGTGAGCCCGACTATCTCTAGCCGGTACCTCTCAACCTCCCGCACAAGCTCAGGCTCTTTCCCCCCCCAGCGAAGTGACATTCCATGTCCCAACAGCCAGCCGCTGTGTCCGGGGATCAGGTCGTCGAGGCCCCTGCCTTCAACTGCCACCCAATCCACACTGCACCAAACCCCTACTGCTACCTCTGTGGGTGGTGAACCCACAGGAGGTCGGGCCCACGTCACCTCTTCGGGCTGAGCCCAGCCGGGCCCCATGGGCAAAGTCCCGGCCACCAAGCGCTCGCATACGAACCCCAACCCCGGGCCTGGCTCCAGGGTGGGGCCCCGGCTGCGTCATACCGGGCGACATCACGGTCCTGGATTTTTTCTCCATAGGGGTTTTTGGTGAACTGCTCTTGGTCTGGCCTGTCACCCAGGACCTGTCTGCCTTGGGAAACCCTAACAGGGGCATAATGCCCCCGACAACATAGCTCCTAGGATCATTCAAGCACACAAGGGGTTTGTGTGCTTGACCCCTCCTAGAACTGCCACCTTATTGTGGTGGAGGGGTTTGTGTGTGTGCTATCTAATACTTATAATAATAATAAAATATTTTATAATGTGGTATTAAAATCCCCCCCCCCCCCCCAACGATATGATCGTCCATCACGATGTTTGCACTGTAAACATCGTCGATGCCAATTAAGGGGACATCGCACAGCCCTAATACACACACTCCAATTTCAGGACTATCGCAGTCAGATGTATTACTATCTGAGGATCTGAAGAATCTCCAATAAATCCAAACGAAGAGGCCATTGCAACCGCACTCGCCTGCAGAGTCTGGCTTTGGTCTATAGCTGTCAAAGACCTCGACCTTAAAGTGCATATCCTGTACCAATTTTGTGGTTTTTTTTATATGAAAGTATGTCCCTTTACACACTCATCCAGAAGGGTAATTTTGCACAAGGCCATCTGTCTACAGCAGAAAAAAATAAAATGCGTCTGGAAAAATCCCAAGGGAGTCTGGAATTAGATTCCTGACGTCACGTGCAGATCCGCCAGCAGGCTGAGAGAGCTTGCATGGGTTCAGTGCACAGTCTGTGTAGACAAAGTTTAGCAGCTAGCGATTTTGCATTGAAATATGGAATTGTCACCTGAGCTTCTAAATCCATGGATTCATGTATCAATGCTCATCTATCTATTGTTACATAAATCATATTTTTTATTTTTACGATTGATGAGTAGCATGCTATAGATGCACAATGGTGTAACATAGGGAAAAAAATTAAAAACTCAGGTTTTGATTTTATGTACTGAAATAACTATTAGGCACAATTTTTACAATATCTATATAAATTATTTGTTTTTACCCATTTTAACCTTGAAATCAGCATTTTAATGATTACCCATAATGCATTGTTTATAGCGCTATAACAAGCAAAAACATCATAAGACAGTGGAAATACTACCTTTACTACCTTCACGTGGCATCTTTCTCGATCGCATGTGCCTAGAAGTGTACCTTCTAGAACATTCTTGGGTGGTCACACACTGTCACGTAGCCTAGTTCGGTTGTGAAACTCGCTAGGATGGAGTATTTTCGCGAGTTTAGTGGCAAACTTTTTTGTTCTCTATTCTCGAAATTTGTAACCTGAAACCCTACAAGAAATGTTTCATAATGTTTGGGATTTTGAAAAATGCTTCTAGCAAGTTTATTTCGCTGTATTTTTCCGTGAAACTTGGCATAAATCATCCTTAAGTGATGAGCATGACATTATTTTGGTATGGGTCACGGAGTTAGTTGGAAGCGGGAGAAATGAGAGTTTCTCAACTACAGCAGCACTTCTCGCCATAGATGGCTGGCGTGTTTCACAGCATTTGGGATTTACTAAATCTCTAGATCTACTGAAACTACGAGGATATAAATCACCAGGATTCTAATTTACTGGGTGATAAGTATTATATATTTTTTGAAAGGTTTATTCGCGCTACAAGTCCATGAAAGTTGGAATTGTTCGTGAAGGGGTTAGTTAGATTTTGGTAGCGTGACGCACACAACAAGCAAAAGAAAAAAAAATTTTTCTTCCGAATTTCCTTGCTTTATCAAAATTATTTTTTGATACATTAAAAGACTGTGTTTATAATATTTAAGCAATTTTAATATTTGATCAAAACTTTCAAAACAGCATTCAAAGTGATTTTTCACAGGTGTAAATGTTACGCGTGACGTCCATAATTACATTAAATTTTAAGAACTAAAATTCTGTTAAAAATTCTAGATTTGTGGTATCATTCTGTGGTTTTGCTGAATACTACTTTAGGGAGTTCTCTTACAATGCTGAAAATTCAATGAGTTTTGGTGAAATTCTAGAAAAGTTATTTACATTTTAACGCGCCTGATAGCGATTGTGCTCACACAGCGTGCTACTCATATATTACATACTGATACATTTCTTAATTTAGAAGAGTACTGGCTACTATAGGAAAAAGATTTCATAAGCTACACACATGGAATCGGCTAAGCAGGGTTGTACATACATTTAATGTGTGTGACAGGTCCCAAGATCTCAAGCCCTGACACGCCGTATATCCCTTGATTAGAGCTGGGAATCGATTCAAATTTCAAGAATCGATCCGATTCTGAAGATTAAGAATCGATTCTTTTTGATTTTTTTTGGATTAAGAATCGATTCTTTTCGATTCTTTAAAATTCTATCCGATCCGATTCAGGTTAGTGTTCTTTAAAAAAAAAAATCTTTAATTTCATGACTATGCGCAGTGGCGTGCAACCAGGTTTTTTCCTTTCCCCAGGGAAGCCAGAAATAAAGAACTGTCTATTTATTTTCTATTTTTGTTAACTACTTTTAACTTTTAAAACATTCAGGGGATGAATGAATGCATTGTGACTTCAAACAATATTGTTGCCAACCTACATACTCAGAATGGACGAGGAACGCAAAAATTTTAACAGCAAATTATAAGTATTTGTATTTACTGATGGCTGTAAGACTGGTTAAAATGGTAAGGGTGAATCCACCTCCAGCTGGGACACCAACCAATGCATTATTTGACAATAAGAATTCACCCAAAAGCTGTTGCAACCAAATGCATTATTTTTATTAATCAATATAAAAAAGACCTCTCAGTCAATGTAACATGAAACATAAGAAACTGTAAATAAGAACATAAATAACCTGTAAATACAAAAGAACATAACATAAATAAGAACATAAGAGCCTGTAAACAAAGTATAACACTTTCACCTTTTATGCTATGAGATCGTGCTGAATTGGCTGGCAGTGTTAAACTTTCAGCTTCATTTGCTGTCCTGTTTGTCCTTTGGACAGCTTGATCCTGAGGGTGATGTCGTTGCAAGTGCTTGTTCAAGTTCGTCGTATTTCCAAAATACTTCACTTCGATTTGACACAACTTGCAAACGGCATTGGTTTTCTCGAGCGCATCTGTGTCTTTTTCTTTTCGGAACCCGAAATATCTCCAGACTGGAGCCTTGAGAGACGGTGGTGTTTTCAGAAAGTTTTCGCTAACTCTATCACTACTCTCCGACGCCATGTTTGTTTGAGGTCATACACTGCGGGGTCACACACCGAGTGCGCCTGCGAGAATTCGATGACGTGACGGGGGTCACTGGGGGAAATGTTCGTGGTGGAAAAAATGTACTAAAAATAAAAATTAAAATTAAAAAAAAAAAAAATCTTTGAACGTACGAATCGATCCTAAGTAATTAATATGCGAATCGATCCAGAATCGGAAAATCGATTTTTTGAACACAGGCCTACCCTTGATACATGTGAAGTAAAATGTAAAGAAAATATGACCTTGGGTGCTGTGTGAGACAGCTGCCTCTCCAGTAGCTCTGTAGTTTTTAGCTCTTTAAACCTCTTTTTTCCACGTTTTTACTTTTCTGCTCTTCTTACGAAGACAGTGCGTTTTTCTTCATATCCCATGGATATTTTTAACTTCAACATGCAACCAGGAGCCAGTTTTCTCGCTTATTCGATAGAGGAGCTGCTGGCCCTGAAAACAATGGGACAAGCGGGGATACGACACCCCCTCCTGGCGGAGCAGAGGAGGAAACCCAGGGGCTGCAAAGCTGGGGCTAAGCTAAAGGCTAGGCTAGCGGACAACCGGTGGCACTACAAACCATCCATTCCCTCCATTATCATAGGGAATGTGAACTCGCTGCCGAATAAGGTCAACGAGCTATCCGCACTGAACAACCAGCGGATTTACCGGGAGAGCAGCTTATTTATTTTTACGGAGACATGGCTAACACACCTTGTACTGGATGCTAACGTGGACCTGCAGGGATTCACTGCTGTGAGAGCCAACAGAGACATTAAAGCATGCGGGAAAGGCAAAGGTGAGGGACTCATCATTTACGTGAACAACCGCTGGTGTAACCCGGGACATTTCTCCGTAAAGACAGTCTTATGTTGCCCGGACTTGGAGCCGCTAGCATCACCATCTGTGTTTACATCCCTCCGAGGGCAGACGCAGCATGTGAGGGGATTCACTCTGTCACAGCAAGGCTGCAGATACAGCACCCTGAGGCATCATTTCTGGGGACTTTAACCATGCTACTTTGGACTCTACTTTGGCTGCTTTTTACCAGGCTGTGGACTATCTTTTTAATTTCCCTGAGGGAACCCTCACAAAGGGATCAATAAAGTTCTATCTAATCCAAGTAAGTGTATTGAGGTTTTTCACCTGACGTCACAGGGTCACGTGACGCCCCGGTGTCCGCCATTTTGAAGGTCAAGCTAGCTAATGTCAACAACATAGTAGCTGGTATGTTACTGTAGCAATCTTTACGTTCAGTCATTTGGATGACTGTTAAAACCTTTCAGTCTCAAGTTTTTCCTTTACTGTATTTACTAGTTTACTGTAATTATGATCTGGCAGCTATTTACACCGAGCGCGCTCCGGCTTGCTCCCCCTCAAATTAAGCAGCGCGCTCTGGTTTGCTCCCCCTCAAATTAAGCAGCGCGCTCTGGCTTGCTCCCCCTCAAATTAAGCAGCGCGCTCCGGCTTGCTCCCGGAGTGCTCCGGCCGAGGTTCCGGCGCGCGCTCCGGCTTGCTCCCGGAGTGCTCCGGCCGAGGTTCCGGAGCGCGCTCCGGCAGCTATTTACACTGGATCCGGTGTAAATAGCTGCCGGATCATAATTACAGTAAACTAGTAAATACAGTAAAGGAAAAACTTGAGGCTGAAAGGTTTTAACAGTCATCCAAATGACTGAACGTAAACATTGCTACAGTAACATACCAGGTACTATGTTGTTGACATTAGCTAGTGCCAGACATGTGGACTCGAGTCATGTGACTTGGACTCGAGTCAGACTCGAGTCACCATTTTGATGACTTGAGACTTGAAATCCCTAGATGAGGAATGACTTGCAACTCGACTCGGACTTGCATGCTGTTGACTCGAGACTTGACTTGGACTTGACAGTTTTAGCTTGCAATGACTTGGCGTATCAGGTATAAATATTCTCCCCCTCCCCTCGATTTTGAATCCAAGTACACTCGTTATTATTTGAATGCGGTGTAGCTCCTTGTCCTAGGCTACGGCAGCTCAATCCACTAGCACTAGGTGTCACTCAAGCACTTCAACTGGTTCAAATGAAAAACCAAACGGTGATGGGCAACGAGGACGCTGAACATTGATGACGCTGAATGATGAACGGACGGATAAAAACATGATTCCCCGCGTAATTTCCTTTGGATTTAAAGAATACTCCAATACAGATGGCAAACGCATTGCTACGTGCAGAACATGTGGAGCCACAATTTCGGACAGCCAGTCAACCACATCAAACTTCGTTCGTCACCTGAGGCTGCATAAGGAAAAGTAAGTAACAAAGCTAGGCTACAGCTAGCAAGAATCTGTACAGGCTAGTTGGTGGCTAGAAGTGGAATGTGTTAATATATTAACGCTGTCAAGGATTTGTTTTGCTTTGCTGAATATAAAATAGTGAAGTAGATTTTTTTTATTGGATTGCTTTTGTGTTCAGTCTAGTGTTAGATTATGTGGGCTAGGCTACCAGTTAACACACATTGGGAAGGCATAGCCAGAAGGTGGTGATTTGGTCAGAGCAGAGAACGTTTACAAGATTGTTATAAAGGCTCTGGTCAGAACGACACAGACTTATGATAAGAACCGGACAGCAAAGGATAAAACGTGAATCAAATAAACAGTTACCCAGGCTGCAAACTAAGTATGTAAAACAGAAGTTCGCTCTTTGCAATGGGAAAGTCAGTGCTTGTCATGAAAGGCATTTAAACCACTGAGATGAGATGACTAGCAATGCAAGTTAAACCAGGCGTTTAACTGTTTGCTACGTACTGCACCAAGTCGTGGACGCTGTGCGATGTGCATTATTAGTGCTGGGATTACGTGTCATCAGAGACATTCAATTCTATTCTCTTCCTCTCTCTGGTGTCATGTAGGCAATGTGAATAATGGGCCATTTGGGCTATGTAAAATGTAAGCTCAGCTGACGTTTTATAGCGCAGTACATCCCGACAGATTGGAGTGTAGCCTACTCCGACGCGAAGCATTATCCCACAGTCTTACCCAAACGACAGGGCACACAATGCCTCTACATACTGTAGCATGGCTTTACCAGTGCATTTATTAGTCTCTGGCGAGAAAACAAATTCGCCAAAAGCACGCAACTTGGATCTGGAGGATTCCACTGAACATTCTGAAATTCACAAAACTGTTTATTTTACTTTATTATACGGCTCTCTAGAATGTTGCCAGGGCTTCATTCTCACATTCTGGCCAGAGCCCTAGAGGACTCTGATTCTGGCTACATCGTCATAACGTTCTGTGTTTACTGAGGCTACCGGTATTTTAGCGAGTGTTTAGTGAATGCATTGTGGTCTAGCTAAACTGCTTAAAGGAACATCCTGGCTGGCTTGTATTAAACATTATACTGTGTATAAACAAATATGTTCAGATTAAATGAACTCAGACTTTGATATTGAAAATGATAAAAACATGTTAATGTCTACATGATTAAAAACAGAAAACAAGTAGGCCTACTAATTTTACATTTTTTTTTCTTGTTTAGATTTGCAGAATATCTGAAGAACAAGATCGTCCCAAGTGAGACAGAGCAGCCGTCCATTTCTGGATTCCTTACTGCAAAAGATACACAGTACAATGCTACCCACCCACAACAAAAAGCCATCACAAATTCAATACTAACAGATTTGGTCATTGGATGCAACATCCCTCTCTCAGTAATGGAGAACAGATATTTCCGGAATTTTTTGTCAGTTAGTTGGTCTTTCTCACACACACAAACTTACTCAAGTCACGTTGTATTGTGTTAAAGGCATGTCATGTTGTATGTTGGGACAGTGCCTAACTTCAGAAGGAAAACCATTCTTTGATTCTAAAAGTACACAGATCATCTGTTAGCTTGGACTTTGAGTTTCATGTCTTCAAATGCACACGAAAAGCATTTTTATGTGAAAAATGACATGAATGAAATGAAAAGAAAATGATTTTTGTTACACAGTACCAGTACTAGTTTTGTTTAGAATTTTGTTTTAATTTCTCACTAATTTTCCAATAAAAAATTTAAGGAAATGGTCATACTTTCACTCATTCTCACACCCTTAGCCTCAGATGTACACTGACTCACTCAAACTAAACTCACTGAAAATTTAGGATGCTTTACTAACGTTAACTAACTAATCATTGTCTCCTCTGAGATTCTTTGATTGTCTTGGGGCACAAGCTCTAAAACATTTTAAAATGGAAAAGAATGGGTGTACTGTAGTTACTTGTGCTGACTCTATGAATCATTGACATTACATTACATTTAGCAGACATTTTTATCCAAGGTGACTGGCAAAGGAGGACATACACTGCAGTGTGGAGAGGTAATACATTTGTGATCAAAAATGTGTTGATTGCCTGTAGAATAAATGGTGACTTGTTAGGGACTTGGAAAAAAATGAGACTTGGACTTGACTTGGCTTGGGTAGGACTTGGACTTGACTTGGTCAAAAGTGCCTTGACTTGTGACTTGACTCGGACTTGAGTGGTAGGACTTGAGACTTACTTGTGACTTGCACATTAGTGACTTTGTCCCACCTCTGGCTAGTGCTAACAGCTAGCTGCTAGTACACTGCTACAACACAGACACTGACCCTAATAATACAGTTCTTGGTCATTGCCTGGTAACAGCAAATTTATAACGGGCCATGTCTCAACAGACTAAGAAGTTATTTCAATGACATTTAATAACATTTTGTTTATCCTGAGGACCGAAAGTAAATGAAAATGTGAACAAACCTTAGCTGTAATAAGATGGCGACCACCGGCTACAGGGACGACCCACTGATGTAGGCATGTTACCCAGCCTGACACAAAATATTTGTAGGCATCCAAACTCTTATACGCTTTCAGATCAATACCTGTGTATGGTGATGGGTTTTTAACGACATAGGTATACAGATCATGTGGGCCGAAGTCAGGTAAAGACGAGGGCTTCGTGTACTTCCGTACGTCAGTGAACAATCCTGGTGGAAGCAGGTAAACGTCGTTCTCTAAGCCTGCTAACCTCAATTTTTGCAAATACCTCTCCCTCTGCTCGCCCCGTAAATGCCCTACGTCGCTGGATAGTGAAGGTGTTTTCTGCATCTCGCTCCTTTTTCTTTTATGTTTTTCGTTTGTCGCCTTCCTCGCATTCAAACTGATTCGAGCCGTGACGTCCAAAATGGCAGCCTAACGATGCATCACATGACTTGGTCACATGGGTGAAAAACCTCAATTATCGCCCAGCGCTAGGGCTGCTCGATATTGGAAAAAATCAATATCACGATTTTTTCAGTAAATATCGATATCGCGATTTTTAAAACGATATTTATACACTTTTTTTTAAAGCCCTGATCATCAACACCTGAGGCACCGGGCCACATTTTTATAGTACAGGCCTCATAGGCTACCTGTCAACCCTTCCCGTTGTACCCTGAAACGCCTTTTACTTAAACTATTTACTGTGCAAGCGCGTACTTTGCATAGGTCCTATCGCCTGCACAAGGCTCACGTTCTCCTCACTCAACATTTCCGATCACAGAGGATGGAGCCAGCGCTGGTATTACCAGTGATTACTGCGTAACGTCCACACTGGCTCGTAGCCAGCCAAGGATAAAATCTCTCTCTCACACACACACACTACAACGTAAGCTTGTGTGTTGTTAAGACACCAACATTAAAACACGCACACACACGGACTGGCCATTGGGAGTAGCGGGAGTTTGTGGGCCGGCGGAGGAAAAAAAAAAAAAGTTGCGCGCTGGCCTTTAATATGATAAGCAATGTTAACAGTTTAGAAACTGTTAACATTGCTTATCATATTAAAGGCCAGCGCGCAACTGTAATAAACAATGTTAACAGTTTCTTAAAGAAACTGTTAACATTGCTTATCATATTAAAGGCCAGCGCGCAACTGTTTTGTTTTTTTCTCCGCCGGCCCACACTGAACCACCGGGAAAACTCCCGCTACTCCCGATGGCCAGTCCGTGTGTGAACACGCACAATATAGAGACAAGTCCTTAAGAATTAACATACATGAAAATAGCTCAGCGGCATGTAAACATTCCCTGAAAGTGTAGGTGGCACTGTGGCTAGATGCTACGTGAAATGGCACAAGGCAAACACCATGCTTCGCTCAGTCAACAGACAAAATCCACGAACCCAGTAGTACTCCTACTACTGTGGGTTAGTGTTCTGTGGCCAAAAACACCCTATGCACAGTCATTCCAAAACATCCCCACTAGTTGCAGGTTGTGTCTCAAATACAGATATGCGTTGTGGATTAAGCGATCTATTTTCAAGCATCAGGCTTCTCTTCCTTCATCTTCCAAATGTGGACTCCGCTATCTTTTTGGCATGTCAGCATTGAAATACCATTTGCAGAGATATTTCACTCGCCATTAAGAAAAGTAAAAGCAACACATGATTAGGGCTACATGATTAGCAGGGGGACACCGTTTTAAGCGCACGGAATTTTAAAAACAATGTAATTACATCTGAGTCCGTCTACATCGCGCAATAAACCCGTCCTTAGCAGAACCTACTTCAAAGCATGATGCTAGCTGCAGATGCACAAGTCAAAATCCAATAAACCCAAGTAAACATGCCGCGGCGGGCAACATTAATAACCAAATTGCCTTACCTTAAAACGCTGCCTTGACCACAGGACGACTCGCAATTATTCCACTTAAATCCACACGGTTTAACACATCTAACACAGCTAGCAAGCTGGATATGTGCTAATATTGTTGTGCTTGTTTTCTTCCGTAGATGCCATTTTTACATTACCCAGTCCCACATCCAAAAATATGACATAAATATATGTTAATTGTATTATTATAACTATTAGCAAGCAAATCAAACAACATATTAAGAAATCAATATATCAAATCACCCGACACGTATGAAAACAGAAGAACTGATTTTTTACTGTTGCGGAGATATCGCGGGAGTAGAATGGATGACGTATGCAAGGCTACGGTGTGCCTTAGGGGACAGAAGGGTTCGTTTTACCTTACTGTCACGTCAATGTTATTGTTGTTTTATTGCCATTGTAGAAATATTGTGCACGTCCCTTTCGACAAATGACAAAAAATCGTTTCATATCGATATTATGAATTTTGATATCGTTTGACACCAATATCGATATCGTGATAAAAATACGATATATTGCACAGCTCTACCCAGCGCTTTCGTGTGCATCAATAAATAACATTATCCGTGGACCACACAAACACAGGAACACCTAATTTAGAGTATAGTCTCTCTTATTTCTTACCCTGGCAACAGTCAACTTGTGAATTGCAGATTTTCTCGGTCTTTTGCTCGGCTCTGCTTTGGTCCTCGGCTTTTTCCAGGTGCCTCGCACGAAGCGTTCCCATTTCTCTCTCATTGTCTGGTCTTTTGGAAAACAATGAGTACTAATCCCATCATGATTGGTGTTGCTACACCCTCCTACGATACATCTGTTAACCATTTTAATAATTACGTGATAACGAAGAAATTTGCAGAAAATCACCAGGTCGTTTTCTCATAAACAAACCAGTGCTGATGTAGGATTCAGAAGGAGGCGTTCTGCACACGACGTCACGAAAATCAACGTTTGCCGGGAAATCCAAATGCCAAGTTTTTTCAGAGGCAGACCAATTCGCCTCAAATGGCTTGATTTCAACTGAATTTTTCTGGTATTGTGCAAGGTAAAAGAAAATTGCACAAAATGTGACAGATATTTGGCAAAAGATTAATATAAAATAGGAGAATTACATTGATCTTGCTCCTGAATTTACCCAAGATGTGCACTTTAAAACCGGCTACTGCTGTGACATCACGCACTTAGGGCTGGCTCGCTCAGCTCGAATGTCAACTTTGCGGTCGATTTTAAAGGTCCCATGGCATGGTGGTTTGTTGATGCTTTAAACGGGCTCGTGGAGGCTTCCGGATGTTATATCCGCAGCCTTTCTCGAAATGAACCCTCGGCACGTAAATATAGCCTCCTGGGAGAAAGCCCCATTTCAGCGCTTTTCCCAGTGCGTCGTTTTGCTAATGAGAAGCAGGAGGCGGGGAAGGTTAGAGGGTGGGGGCGGGCCATGGGGGAGGGGGAGGGGCTTGACCAAGCTGCACGCACACATACTCGCTGCTATCAGCGCCTGTAGCCACGCTGCTAAGACAAAACCCCGTTCTCCCTCGGACTCCTTTCGTAAACTCAACGTGACACAGAGAACAGAGAGTGAGTGTGTTCGGAGTGGTAGTTTACGAACGTATAATACCCTAGGCTTGAACATGCACTCCATAACCAAAGAGGATAGAAGCAGCAACTACAGCAACATAGCACTTATCCAACAGAAGACATGCATTGCGGGGCAATAGTCAAACATAAGCTCATAAGTTATAGTCAATTTCCAGACTAAACTCAGTTTAACAGAGCATGCTGCATGCTCTTTAGTTTTGTAGCGCAGATTACCTGGCTAACTGCAGGAAGCAGTTAGCTGCACAGCTAATGTAGCCATTGCAAGGCTAACGCACCGATTTTAAAACACGGCAAAACGACCAGTTATACACTTACTTGTTCGGTGTTTGTTGCTGATGCGGCAGGGATGCTTGGTATGGACTTAGGCTTCAGTGACAGTTGATGTGCAAAACCTGCCCTGTACTGTCCCAAGTTGTGGAAACATTCATCAGGAAAATGCTTCCGACAAACATACACCGTCTTAGGTAGACTCAACGACATATTATTGAAGTAAATAAAATTAAGCCACTGCGTCTTCAGGGGCTCTCCCATCGGCAGTAAAAACAGACTCTTTTGTGTTGTCACATCCATGTACAGCGCAATTTCTATGTTTCGCCCGCTTAGGTGATGCCATGTTGTTGTGTCCTCTATGGTCTCCTCACTACAACTGGGCAGGGCAATCCATACAGTGGGTGGGAATCCAGAGGGGGGGGCGTGGGGATCATCTCCCTTGCTGACGTAGTAAAGGGAAGAGCTTATTAATGGGCCGTTTTGACGCGCCATTCTCAAATGTTGGGCATAGTTTGGTTTAAACATTATGAAATTTCTAGCCACTGGGGTGACTTAAGAAGGTCAGAGGAACTCATTTTAACGTTAAAAAACCTCAGAAAGTGAAAATTTCATGCCATGGGACCTTTAACCCTCAAAAATATATTTTTTAAAATGCCCATTTATGCAGCATACAAGAGTCAAGGATGGAGATACTATCCTCTCAGAAATGTATTTAAAATAAAGGCTCTGCATATAAAACCAGAGCGAAAACAGGATGCAGAGCTGTGAGAGTTGGGCCTTTAGCCCTGAGTTAAAGTGAGAGGTTTCATTGCTGCCAGAGCTAATTGTTAGACACAGTTCTCTCTCTCCAGGAATCAGAAGCTTCAAGCTCAACACCATACAATTCTTCCAACAACAAGACCTCCGGGTTCAGGAAACCATGCCTAAAACAGTCCCCTATGATTTCATCCATTTTCAGTGTGTAAAGCTTTCTGCTCGACACACTGCAGAGGGGGTGATCCTGCTTGATTAGCTTAATAATAATAATAATAATAATTTTTAAAAAATAAATAAAAACCCCGAGAAAAAAAGTCTGTGAGAAATCAAGTCGGAATTTTGAGAAATAAGTTGGAACTCGGAGAAATAAAAAGTTGGAATTGCGAGGAAGTCGCAATTTAGAGAAAGAGGGGGGAAAAAACCAACCCGTGATGGAAATAAACTTGAAGTGAAGATTTAAATACTTTCAATATACAACTAAACAGGTTAGCCAAACTACAACTCTCTCCTTAAAATAGTGCACTGTCTAGGGTGTACACGGCATTATTTCATACTGAAAGTAGTTCCTAAAACAGTAAAGTGGAGATATATTTGGGATTCGACCACACACCTTCAGTTTAACTTGTATCAGGGTTTTAAATCCTCAGAGCCAGACACAATGACGTGTTTTTATTTTTATAACTCGAGGGGCTAAGGCGAGAAGCGTTTTTTTTCTTCTCCAGTGTTTACTGGCGGTTGGAGAAGCAGCTACTGGACGCGTTACCGCCACCACCTGACCTGGAGGACGCTTATATCAACCTTCTTCTTCTTCTTCCTTTTTAATGGCGGTTGGCAAACAACTTTTGGAAGCATTACCGCCACCTACCGAAATGGAGTGTGAGTCTGGATATCTAAATAATACTTAAAAAAAACCTAAATTATTCTAATCAGACCAGATTCTTCCAAGAAGTGAAACAAAAACCAAAAGCAAACTTCGCCGGAATTTTTCTGAAGAATTGTATTTATTCTTAAAGGCACACTTTCTGCCTCTAGCTCTTGGATAAGTTGCTGCCTCTCCTGGTCAAACTCCCTACAGTATTCTAGAACATGCTCATGGTCTCAGCAGCATCACATACACTACACTTTCCATCAGCATGCTTTTTTAAAAGAAATAAAGTACTGTCCAAACCAGTGTGCCCAAACTTCATCCTCGAGATAATATCTTCCTCGTGAGTGGATCTAGCAGTTGGTCTTGCACCGCCCACAAACCTTTGAATACTGTAATATTTCCTACCAGTGTTAAGGCCTCTGCATGCTCTTGCGACAAGGCTTTCACAGACAGCTTTTCGCAGACAGTTGTAATTTATCATTGAGCGGGGAGTAATAGGCGTGTGCGATGTTATTCACCGCCACCACGCAAGGGGGCGCGAAGTCGCGAAATCGCTAGGAGTAGTTGGTGGGTGTGGTTAGTGGAGTGTTTATCCTCCGGTTACTTATAATGACTAGAACTGGAGTCGTATAGATGTACGTACTTCCTCACTTCCTCGATCAACCACTCTTCATACTGCTCCATCTTCGCTCATGTTTTTAAAAATGGCGGTCGTGAAAACAAAACAAACCGGGAAAGTAGTGAAGCGGAAGTGCGTGTACAGTGGATGTAGAGTGGACCAATCAGAGCCCTCTTGTCTGTGACGCTGTCTGCGAGGCTGTCTGCGGTGGTCACAATTTTTGGGAGGTGCGCGCAGAGGGTCTGCAAAGGGGGGGGGCTTCGCAGACGCCATCTGCGAGGACTGGGTTGTCAGCATTAATTGGCCTTTAGCATTATTCCAGTCACTTTGCCATTTTTCCTTGGACTTTGACTTGACTATCGTTTTAATTTCAGATTTACTATAATGAATATCCATAGTGATCTCAGGAGATTCACATGCCTTCTTAGCGGTCTTATCAGCTAGTTCATTACCTCGTACTGAATTAAAAAATCTAGTTCATTTGTACTCGTATTCAAAATCTAGTTCATTACCTCGTACTCCTAAATGAGCTGGGACCCATAAAAAACTGACATTTGTATCAAAGTTTAATAGTCTACTTATCGTCTGCACAATTTCTAAAACAATCTCCTGTCTGGACTGTGACATAGCACTCTGGATGCTCATCAATGCAGATGCAGAGTCTGACGCAATTAGCACCCCATTCCTTGGCCTGTTGCTCTCAACCCAGGACAGGGCAATAAGAATAGCTACTAGCTCAGCTGTGTAAACTGCAAGATCATTACTCAATCTTTCTTTTTTACAGATCTTGAGGCTAGGTATTACAAATGCAACACCAACTTTACCTTCTATTGACTTTGATGCATCTGTAAATACCACAAGTTTATCTTCATGCACATCTCTAATATGATACTCAACTATATCTCTGTTGATTTCCTCATTCATTTTCAATTCTAACAGGTCTAGGTCAACTAGAGACTCTCTCAATAGCCACAATGGAACAGCTGGATAAGACACTGATGGACACACATTAAGCAACTGGACGCCCATTTCAATTGCTTTCTGAGATATAATCTACCCAAAGCTTCTAACTTGAGACTTATCTCTCTCTTGGTAGTGAATTAAAGAAGAATAACATATGATCTTCCTTTTGCCCTCTAAGGTTAGCTAAATAAAACAGGGTTAACTGATCCCTCCTGATATGAAGAGGCATTTCACTCATCTCAACCTGAATTGCATTAACTGGGGTAGTTTTCATAGCACCACAACATAACCTCAAAGCTTGATGTTGAATAACATCCAACTTCATTAAGAGTGACTTAGATGCAGATCTGTAAGCCACACACCCATAGTCAAATACAAATCTAATGAGGCTAATGTAAATAGTTTTCAAGGCTGGCCTATTTGCACCTCAATCCACCCCACGCAAGCATCGCGTCACATTTAAAACTTTTTTACATTTCTCAATCATCTTCTGTATATGCACAGACCAGGTTCGCCTCTTATCGAACCATAGGCCTAAATATTTGAAGCAATCAACTCTTTCTAACTCTGTGCCAGATATCTTCAGCTTTAAGTCTAGAGGAATAATCCTCCTGGTAAAAAAAAAAATACTGTTTTAGTCTTATCTATAGAAATTCTAAATCCCCATTCAAGGGTCCACTTTTGGACAGTATCCACTGACTGCCGCATCTTATTCACAACAAAGTTAACATTCCTACCCCTCTTCCACATAGCTCCATCATCTGCAAACAATGCAACATTAATTGATCTCTGTAAATCTTTATAAACATAATTGATCATAATCAAGAATAGTATTGGGCTGATAATACTACCTTGGGGTGTACCATTCTCAACTATATACTCATTACTAAATTCTTCATTAATTTTAACTATAATTCTCCTACCAGATAAGAAGTCTCTAACCCACTGGAACATTCTTCCTTTAATTCCCATCTGTTTCAACTTAATAAGAAGACCCTCTCTCCAGACCATGTCATAGGCCTTTTCAACATCAAAAAATATGGCCAAAACTGTCTCTTTATTAACATGAGCTTTCCTTATTGAGTCCTCCAGGGCAACTATTGGATCCATAGTCCCCCTTCCCTTCCGAAAACCACTTTGGTAGCTATGTAATAGATTTCTAGTTTCTAACCAGTAGACCAGCATGTCATTAACTATTCTTTGATTACTTTACCCATTTGAGAAGTTAATGCTATAGATCTGTAGTTACTTGGGTACTTTGCATCTTTCCCAGGTTTCCTAATAGGGATGATAACAGACTGCTTCCATTCTGCTGGGATGACTCCTTCTGTCCACACCTTATTGAATAAGGTCAACACCACCTCCTTCCCTTTATCAGTCAAATTCTCCAACATTGCGTAACAGATCATATCCTTCCCTGGGGTAGACTTTCCAACTTTCTTTAATGCACTATTAAGTTCTTGTAAGTTGAAAGGTGTATTTAAAATTTCCCCATCTCCTGTCTCTTCAAATAAAACATCCCTGCACTTTCTTATTGTCATTTCTCTTCCTCTTTTCTCCTCATGAGTGAGGTTCTCTGAGCCAGTGTTTCCCAACCTTTCTTGAGCCACGGCACATATTTTACATTTGAAAAATCCCATGGCACACCACCAAACAAAAATATCACAAAAATGTGTGTGTGTGTGTGTGTGTGTGTGTGTATATATATATATATATATATATTATATATATATAGGGGCGGCACGGTGGTGTAGTGGTTAGCGCTGTCGCCTCACAGCAAGAAGGTCTGGGGTTTGAGCCCCGTGGCCGGCGAGGGCCTTTCTGTGTGGAGTTTGCATGTTCTCCCCGTGTCCACGTGGGTTTCCTCTGGGTGCTCCGGTTTCCCCCACAGTCCAAAGACATGCAGGTTAGGTTAACTGGTGACTCTAAATTGACCATAGGTGTGAATGTGAGTGTGAATGGTTGTCTGTGTCTATGTGTCAGCCCTGTGATGACCTGGCAACTTGTCCAGGGTGTACCCTGCCTTTCTCCCATAGTCAGCTGGGATAGGCTCCAGCTTGCCTGCGACCCTGTAGAACAGGATAAAGCCGCTAGAGATAACGAGATGATATATATATATCAGCTGGATAGTACAGTGGTAATGCTCACTGACTACGACGCAGGAGATCGGGGTTCGAATCCCGGTCGGGGCAAAACATCATCCAGTAAGGGTCCTTAGGCAAAAACCTACCTCAGGAATGAGTGAAAACATAACTGAAAGAGTCATACCGGCTCAGACGTCGCCCGGGTCAACAAGGTCTGCGTCAGTTGCTAGGGAACCAGGGCAAACTGATGAGAAATGGGCTACTGGAACAAGACATCGATGGACGAGGACAGAAAATACGGATTTGCTGGAATGCTACTATACAAGCAATCCCAGAGAGAGGGGATACATGCAGAGAATGTGGGACCATTGGATACTTCGAAACCCACAATCAAGGCTAACAAAGAAACAGCTATTAGCCCAGTGTTCCAACATCCATAATCGAAATCTGCTATCACAACTAGAGATTAATGAAATACAACAACGATGCTACGGCAAGGGGGAGCCAGGAAGACAGGTCAGCGGGGAGATGTCATCATCCCCACAACCAGAGATTGGGTACCAAGCCCCAACAGCTAACAGCCTCAACACAAGAGCTGCTGACCTGAGAAGGAAGATCGTGACCCAACTGGAAACCTGGAGCCCCCGACGAATACCGAAGCTGAGTTGCCAAGTACCTTCAGAAGATCTACTAGTAGATGTGAATGCTGCTCTGAAGACAATCTCCACAAGAACCATCACTGAGACCAACAAGCTGATACACAGTACAGCAACAGTAATCATGGAGATGCTTGGACACAAGGTGGGCTCGGGACATAACAAACAGTATCCACCATGGAAGAGACGATTAGAGGCCAAGATAAAGGCAGCAAGGAGAGAAGTTAGCCAGCTAGCTGAACTACAGAAAGGGAACATGGTGAATAAAGGGGCGCCCAGGAAGTACAACTCACTCTCCATACCAGAGGCACTCGAAACTGCCAAACAGCGACTAACAGCTCTGGCCACCCGGTTGAGGAGATACACCAAGGAAGGAGAGGCCAGGAGAATAAACAAGCTGTTCTCCACTGAACCAGCCAAGGTGTACTCTCAATGGCAGGGGAACAACAACCGGTCAGACCCACCAAGAGCTGAGGTGGAAAAATACTGGAAAGACATATGGGAAAGAAAGGCATCACACAACACCGATGCCCAATGGTTAGTGGACCTAAGAGCTGACCACAGCAACCTCCCAGAACAAGAACCAGTAACCATCTCAATGGCAGACGTCCAAGAAAGAGTGTCAAAGATGAAGAGCTGGACAGCACCAGGCCCCGATATGATCCATACGTACTGGCTGAAGAAGCTAACTGCACTCCATGAACGTCTAGCAGCACAGATGAACCAGCTGCTGAGGGATGGAACCCACCCAGAATGGCTAACCCAAGGCAGGACAGTCCTAATCATGAAGGACCCCCAGAAGGGACCCATCCCATCCAACTACCGGCCAATTACCTGTCTCTGCACAACATGGAAGGCCCTGTCAGGCATCATTGCGGCAAAAATGAGTAAGCATGTGGCTCAATACATGAGCGAGGCACAGAAAGGAATTGGCAGTAACACCAGAGGAGCCAAGCACCAGCTACTGGCCGATAGAACAGTCGCCCGAGACTGTAAGAAGAGACAGACCAACCTGTGCA
Source organism: Neoarius graeffei (assembly GCF_027579695.1). NCBI lineage: Eukaryota > Metazoa > Chordata > Actinopteri > Siluriformes > Ariidae > Neoarius > Neoarius graeffei. The sequence continues at coordinate 10,405,462 of NC_083587.1, forward strand.
CTGCCTGGATTGACTACAAGAAAGCCTACGACTCAATGCCACACACATGGATACTGGAATGTCTGGAACTGTATAAGATCAACAGGAACCTAAGGACCTTCATACAGAACTCAATGGAAATGTGGAAGACAACCCTAGAGGCCAACTCAAAACCCATTGCCCAAGTCAACATCAAGTGCGGCATATACCAAGGAGATGCGCTATCACCACTGCTGTTCTGCATAGGCCTGAACCCCCTCAGTCAGATCATCACGAAGAGCGGCTACGGGTACCGATTCCGTAGTGGGGCAACAATCAGCCACCTGCTCTACATGGATGACATCAAGCTGTATGCCAGGAACGAGCGAGAAATAGACTCGCTGATCCACACCACCCGGATCTACAGCGATGACATAGGGATGTCATTCGGATTGGACAAGTGTGGCCGGATGGTCTCAAAGAGAGGCAAGATGATCCAGACTGAAGGGATTGACCTACCAGAGGGCAACATAGGTGATATCCAAGACAGCTACAAGTACCTTGGCATCCCACAGGCTAATGGAAACCATGAAGAGGCCACAAGGAAGTCAACCACAGCCAAATACCTCCAGAGAGTAAGGCAGGTCCTGAAAAGTCAGCTGAATGGTAAAAACAAGGTCCGAGCCATCAACATGTACGCACTACCAGTCATCAGATACCCTGCTGGTATCATAAACTGGCCAAAGGAGGAGATAGAAGCCACAGATATCAAGACTAGAAAGCTCCTCACCATGCATGGAGGGTTCCACCCCAAGTCCAGCACCCTGAGACTATACAATAAGCGGAAAGAGGGAGGCCGAGGGCTAGTGAGCGTCAAGACCACGGTCCAGGATGAAACATCGAAAATCCGAGAATACATCAGAAAGATGGCCCCAAAGGATAAACTGCTAAGTGAATGTCTCAGGCAGCAGAACCCTGATGAGAGTGCAGAGGAGGAGGAGGAACAGACAACCTGGAGAGACAAACCCCTACATGGCATGTACCACCGTCAGATAGAGGAAGTGGCTGATATCAAGAAATCCTACCAGTGGCTGGATAATGCAGGACTGACAGACAGCACAGAGGCACTAATCATGGCAGCGCAAGAACAGGCCATAAGCACAAGAGCCATAGAGGCCAGGATCTACCAGAGTAGATCAGACCCAAGATGCAGACTGTGCAAAGAAGCCCCTGAAACAGTCCAGCACATAGTAGCAGGGTGTAAGATGCTAGCTGGATCAGCGTACATGGAGAGGCACAACCAAGTGGCTGGGATAGTATACAGGAACATCTGCAACCAGTATGGAATAGAAGTACCCAAGTCCCAATGGGCCATACCACAGAAGGTGGCTGAGAACAACAGGGCCAAGATTCTGTGGGACTTCAGCTTCCAGACTGACAAACAGATCCTGGCTAACCAACCGGACATAGTGGTGGTGGACAAAGAGCAGAAGAGGGTGGTGGTGATAGATGTGGCGATCCCAGCTGACGCCAACATCAGGAAGAAGGAACATGAGAAACTTGAGAAGTATCAAGGGTTGAAAGAGCAGCTGGAACGGATGTGGAAGGTCAAGGGTTGCGTGGTCCCCGTGGTAGTGGGGGCACTTGGGGCAGTAACCCCCAAACTGGGAGAGTGGCTCCAGCAAATCCCAGGAACAACATCTGAAGCCTCAGTCCAGAAGAGCGCAGTCCTAGGAACATCGAAGATACTGCGCAGAACCCTCAAACTCCCAGGCCTCTGGTAGAGGACCCGAGCTTGAGGATGACATGGATACCACCCCCCCGCCGGGGGTGAGAAGGAGATTTTTATATATATATATATATATATATATATATATATATATATATATATATATAGTGGTGCTTGAAAGTTTGTGAACCCTTTAGAATTTTCTATATTTCTGCATAAATATGACCAAAAACATCATCAGATTTTCACACAAGTCCTAAAAGTAGATAAAGAGAACCCAGTTAAACAAATGAGACAAAAATAGTATACTTGGTCATTTATTCATTGAGGAAAATGATCCAATATTACATATCTGTGAGTGGCAAAAGTATGTGAACCCCTAGGATTAGCAGTTAATTTGAAGGTGAAATTAGAGTCAGGTGTTTTCAATCAATGGGATGACAATCAGGTGTGAGTGGGCACCCTGTTTTATTTAAAGAACAGGGATCTATCAAAGTCTGATCTTCACAACACGTTTGTGGAAGTGTATCATGGCACGAACAAAGGAGATTTCTGAGGACCTCAGAAAAAGCATTGTTGATGCTCATCAGGCTGGATAAGGTTACAAAACCATCTCTAAAGAGTTTGGACTCCACCAATCCACAGTCAGACAGATTGTGTACAAATGGAGAAAATTCAAGATCATTGTTACCCTCCCCAGGAGTGGTCGACCAACAAAGATCACTCCAAGAGCAAGGCGTGTAATAGTCAGTGAGGTCACAAAGGACCCCAGGGTAACTTCTAATGCCGCTTTTCCACTACAAACGCGGCTGAGTCGGGCTGAGCCGTGCCGTGCTGAGTCGGGCTGAGCGGGGCTGTTGGAGTTGCATTTCGACTACAACCGCGCTGAACCGTGCTGGCTGGAAGTGGGTGGACACATTGGGTGGAGTTAGCGAAAGTGGGTGGACGTCAGGTGATGTCGTTAAGCAGCGCAAACAGTGACATCAGTGAGCTTTTAAGCGGTAGTCTCACGACCCGAATAGTAAACAATAAACATGGAGGACATGGAGTCGTTAGTGTTGCTGGTCTTGGTGCTGTGGCTTGTTGTCACCGACAACGCGGACAGATACTGGCAAGAGCGTATAGATGAGGCGAGGCGCATAAGGCTTCAGAAATTCTCGTAATTCGTAATTCTTCTCCTTCCGGGTTTGCGGTGTTTACAGATCCCAGCGTGCTCGCGGGGCGTGTGTGGGCATGTGAGGACACTCCTCCTCACCAATCAGTGCACAGGGGAGTGTCTGCTCACGCCCCCAGCCTCACTCGGCACGGCTTGGCTCACTTCAGCCCTACTCCAAAACGGTGCGAGTTTTAGGGGCTAAGCAGGGCTGAAACGAGCTGAGTCGTGCTGGTTTTTGGTAGTCGAAACGCGAGCCGTGTCGGGCTGAAGTGAGCTGAAGCGAGCTGAAGTGAGCTGAAAAAGGGTAGTGGAAAAGGGCCATTAGTAACTGAAGACCTCTCTCACATTGGCTAATGTTAATGTTCATGACTCCACCATCAGGAGAACACTGAACAACAATGGTATGCATGGCAGGGCTGCAAGGAGAAAGCCACTGCTCTCCAAAAAGAACATTGCTGCTCGTCTGCAGTTTGCTAAAGATCACAACAAGCCAGAAAGACTATTGGAAAAATGTTTTGTGGACGGACGAGACCAAAATAGAACTTTTTGGTTTAAATGAGAAGCGCTATGTTTGGAGAAAGGAAAACACTGCATTCCAGCATAAGAACCGTATCTCATCTGTGAAACATGGTGGTGGTAGTATCATGGTTTGGGCCTGTTTTGCTGCATCTGGGCCAGGACGGTTTGCCATCATTGATGGAACAATAAATTCTGAATTTTACCAGCAAATTCTAAAGGAAAATGTCAGGATATCTGTCCATGAACTGAATTTCAAGAGAAGGTGGGTCATGCAGCAAGACAACGACCCTAAGCACACAAGTCGTTCTACCAAAGAATGGTTAAAGAAGAATAAAGTTCATGTTTTGGAATGACCAAGTTAAAGTCCTGACCTTAATCCAATCGAAATGTTGTGGAAGGACCTGAAGCGAACAGTTCATGTGAGGAAACCCACCAACATCCCAGAGTTGAAGCTGTTCTGTACGGAGGAATGGGCTAAAATTCCTCCAAGCCGGTGTGCAGGACTGATCAACAGTTACCGGAAATGTTTAGTTGCAGTTATTGCTGCACAAGGGTGTTACACCAGATACTGAAAGCAAAGGTTCACATACTTTTGCCACTCACAAGTATGTAATATTGGATCATTTTCCTGGATAAATAAATGACCATGTATAATATTTTTGTCTCATTTGTTTAACTGGGTTCTCTTTATCTACTTTTAGGACTTGTGTGAAAACCTGATGTTTTGGGTCATATTTATGCAGAAATATAGAAAATTCTAAAGGGTTCACAAACTTTCAAGCACCACTGTGTGTATATATATATATATATATATATATATATATATATATATATATATATATATAGTTAGGTCCATATATATTTGGACACTGACACAAATTTTCTTTTTTTACCTGTTTACTGAAACGTATTCAAGTTATAGTTATATAATGGACATGGACATAAAGTCCAGACTTTCAGCTTTCATTTGAGGGTATCCATATTAAAATTGGATGAAGGGTTTAGGAGTTTCAGCTCCTTAACATGTGCCACCCTGTTTTTAAAGGGACCAAAAGTAATTGGACAATTGACTCAAAGGCTATTTCATAGGCAGGTGTGGACAATTCCTTCGTTATGTCATTCTCAATTAAGCAGATAAAAGGCCTGGAGTTGATTTGAGGTGTGATGCTTGCATTTGGAAGATTTTGCTGTGAAGAAAACATGCGGTCAAAGGAGCTCTCCATGCAGGTGAAATAAGCCATCCTTAAGCTGCGAAAACAGAAAAAACCCATCTGAGAAATTGCTACAATATTAGGAGTGGCAAAATCTACAGTTTGGTACATCCTGAGAAAGAAAGAAAGCACTGGTGAACTCATCAATGCAAAAAGACCTGGACGCCCACAGAAGACAACAGTGGTGGATGATCGCAGAATAATTTCCATGGTGAAGAGAAACCCCTTCACAACAGCCAACCAAGTGAACAACACTCTCCAGGAGGTAGGCGTATCAATATCCAAATCTACCATAAAGAGAAGACTACATGAAAGTAAATACAGAGGGTTCACTGCACGGTGCAAGCCACTCATAAGCCTCAAGAATAAAAAGGCTAGATTGGACTTTGCTAAAAAAACATCTAAAAAAGCCAGCACAGTTCTGGAAGAACATTCCTTGGACAGATGAAACCAAGATCAACCTCTACCAGAATGATGGAAAGAAAAAGGTATGGCAAAGGCATGGTACAGCTCATGATCCAAAGCATACCACATCATCTGTAAAACACGGCGGAGGTAGTGTGATGGCTTGGGCATGCATGGCTGCCAGTGGCACTGGGTCACTAGTGTTTATTGATGATGTGACACAGAACAGAAGCAGCCGGATGAATTCTGAGGTATTCAGAGACATACTGTGTGCTCAAATCCAGCCAAATGCAGCCAAACTGATTGGTCGACGTTTCATAATACAGATGGACAATGACCCAAAACATAAAGCCAAAGCAACCCAGGAGTTTATTAAAGCAAAGAAGTGGAATATTCTTGAATGGCCAAGTCAGTCACCTGATCTCAACCCAATTGAGCATGCATTTCACTTGTTAAAGACTAAACTTCAGACAGAAAGGCCCACAAACAAACAGCAACTGAAAACCACTGCAGTAAAGGCCTGGCAGAGCATTAAAAAGGAGGAAACACAGTGTCTGGTGATGTCCATGAGTTCAAGACTTCAGGCAGTCATTGCCACCAAAAGGTTTTCAACCAAGTATTAGAAATGAACATTTTATTTACAATTATTTAATTTGTCCAATTACTTTTGAGCCCCTGAAATGACAATAATTTTGTTCAACCCACTGAATTAAAGCTGAAAATCTGAACTTCAACTGCATCTGAACTGTTTTGTTCAAAATTCATTGTGGTAATGTACAGAACCAAAATTAGAAAAATGTTGTCTCTGTCCAAATATTTATGGACCTAACTATATATTTATTTATTTATTTATTTATTTCCTGGGAGGGATACCCCCCCAGGAAATTTTTGAAAAATAAGGCCTTACAAACCACTTTTCCTGCAATCTGAGCTGTAGTAGATAAAAAAAATCTGTTGTCTTTTTTATATATTTACATGAAAATATGTTTCAAATCAATAGGAGTATTGTTTGAATTCAAAATAAAATCACATTCTACATTCAAGGGTATGGTTATAAATTTATGATCAACAAAAATGACAAACTAAATTCACATTAAACTTTAGTTCTATTAATGATCAAAATGTTCATATATTAAATAAAATTTCTTAGGGTGACTGACCTTTCCTCCCTATGTCCTCATTAGCTGCATATGACTTCTTCAAAAAGTCTTTTGAAATATTTAAGTTTTCAAAACTGTCAGCATTAATTCAGATTTACTGACTATCTATCATATACATGTTCAATGTATTAAATCAAATGAATGCTAAGCTTATGGGATAATGTCTATGTACACTTTATATAATTATTTATAGTTCACAGTCACTTCTCATTTTCATTTGATCATTTCGACTTCTTCTTCAGCTTTTTGGCCAAAGACAAAAGCTTGTCAGCCCTCTCTTTTGTAAGAACTGTTATGATTGGCTATCATGCTCTCGCCATCGATGTTTTGGCCAATTACATTGTAGATAACACGTATTCTACCGCGAGACTTAGCGAGACTAAAGATGGCGAAAATGTAAACATGTAACATCGTCGTAGGAATGAATTACGCTTGAGTATCACGAAGGAACATACCCCAACCCCCTCATTAAATGAAAAAAAAAATCTCAACGGATTTGGCATAATATAAAAAGGTCAATTTTTACTCAGAAAAAGCAGAAATCCACCAAAAAGCAGAAAACTCTCATCCCTGCTATCGCTATCACCGCTGTCACACCCGAAGCATTACTAATTCTATTGTTTGAATGGCAACAGGTACACTACCGTTCAAAAGTTTGGGGTCACTTTGAAATTTCCTGATTTTTGAAAGAAAAGCACTGTTCTTTTCAATGAAGATCACTTTAAACTAATCAGAAATATACTCTATACATTGCTAATGTGGTAAATGACTATTCTAGCTGCAAATGTCTGGTTTTTGGTGCAATATCTACATAGGTGTATAGACCACTTGCATGTGACGTCACAGCCGATCCAGATTGTAAACAGATGCCATCTTGTCGGTCAAACGCCATATTTCCGCCTTCTACTTCTACTTCTGCTTCTACTTCTACCTTTTCTTCTGGAAAACCCTACTATATACAATTCTACTACAATGTCAACTGCACTGAAAATCAATAAAACATAAGACGAGTGGAATCCTGTGTCCAAGTCCTTCCCTTTCATGTGTGGGAAACCCATGATGCTCACATACACTTGACAGTAGGCTACCACGGGACCCTGACAGGCGTGCAAAATGGATTGCTGCTATCAGGTATAGACCCTTTTCAGTCACGTGACCTTCGTAAACGCGACCGCCATTTTGGGCATGTAGTGGACTTCGGCTCGAATCGGTTTGAATGCGAGGAAGGCGACAAACATAAAAGAAAAAGGAGCGAGATGCAGAAAACTGTATTTACTAGTTTACTGTAATTATGATCTGGCAGCTATTTACACCGGATCCAGTGTAAATAGCTGCCGGAACCAACGTCCGAGCTTGCCGGAGCGCGCTCCGGCCGCGAGCTAGCGCGCTCCGGAACCTCGGACGTTGGCTCTGGCAGCTATTTACACTGGATCCGGTGTAAATAGCTGCCAGATCATAATTACAGTAAACTAGAATGGAATGTTAACAGCAATGTAATGCCTTTTCTGGCTAATTTTATTCGTCTTACCTCCAACAAAGTGGTCACTACACAAGCGTTGGTATGCCGCTATCCATCTTCTCCGTCGGTCAGCATCTACCGGGATCCGATAAAATGATAACCCTTGCCTTGTTTGTTGATGGTTACTACATCCAGGTGCACAACAATATAGTGGCATGATGGAAGTCTTGCTGAAAATAAACACTTTCTTTGCTGCCGTTCCTCAATGTTGGCTGTGGTAAACTACTGGTAGTACCTGTCCAAAATGGCAGCCGCTTTGTCGTGACGTCACGTGAAAAGGGTCCATACCATATATACAGTAATAGTGATAGACTACTGATATTTGATCTAACTGATAATATAAAATATTCAACCATAATAGTGGATATGGCGGCGCATGATGGGGATGCTGTGGCTACAAGCTCTCCCTACCTGTGCACATTTTTTATGCTTTTTGTGTGTATTTTTACGTGTTGTTCGTCTGTACCGGACTTCAATATCCACTACAACCGTATGGACTTACTGGACATTGGTTTCCAGCAGAAAATGACGGTTTGTAGCGATTTCCATCGCATGCACAACATTCTGGACGAGATAGCGAGACCAGCAGGGTCTCTGTGGATTGTTATCGGGTCTGGCAGGCGAAGGAGGCGGCGTCGGGAGAGGAAGCAAAAGTGAGGCTGCAAAGCCAGCCTGTTGACTAAGCTCAGAAAACAGCCACTCAAACCTCCACTGCCAAGCCTCTACCTCTCCAAGGCCAGATCCATGATAAACAAGATGGATGATTTGGAATTACAGCTGGAATTACCTTATTCTATTGTATTCTATAATCTTCTGGTCAGTGCTATACTAAATACTACTGATATATCTAGTATCAGTACTAGTACTCAATACTTAAGTGACTACCCCGTCCAATGAGGATTGTTATTTTCTTGTTTACAAGATGCCACATCTGAGGGGGCTGACAAATCCTGAATTTCTGTAAAGATAACTGTCCAGAGATTTATAAGCACGCAGTGCTTCACCACTGAACAGAGAGGGAAAGTTAATGAGGTAATTATACACATCTGGGTATTCCACCTCTGGCAGTTCAATATCCACTGACACGGTCGTGAAAACTACATCCGGTAATCGATAAGGGTCACTAATCTGTAGGTCATTTAGTTTAGACATATATCTAGTTATCTGTTCATTAGAAAAATGAGCCGTGTAGTCCGTCGGTTATATTCAGCTGTGTTGTTGACCGACAAGATGGCGGCTGTTTACATTCCAGCCGGGATTCAGTCACGTGACTGCAAGAGGTCTATAGAGGCCCATTTCCAGCAACTATCACTCCAGTGTTCTAATGGTACAATGTGTTTGCTCATTGCCTCAGAAGGCTAATGGATGATTGTCCAGGGTGTACCCCGCCTTTCACCCGTAGTCAGCTGGGATAGGCTCCAGCTTGCCTGCGACCCTGTAGAACAGGATAAAGCGGCTACAGATAATGAGATGAGATGAGAGTTTTTACAGGAGCATATACCACTACACTGAAATGTCCATTGTGCTGGACTAAGGTTTGAACTGAATTCTAAATGATTTTAGTCCTTTCTATGGTACCCAGAGTCATATCGATGTTCCAGCTGTTGTGCAACTGGAAATGAATTAAAACAAAAGTACCTTGATTGAACACAGAGCAATATGCAATTGGATACATCGGTCCAGGGATACCATTCTCGATTTCAGTGTGATAACTGCTTTTCTGTCATGTCATCCTTCTGGAAACAAGGGCCCTTTTCCTCAGACACCAGTCCCCTTCACCAAGCTTCCCATCATGGTTACTCGAATGCCATGTTGTGATCTCAAACAGGAAGCTATGTTTCAGGAGCGTGTTAATGCTAATCTTTTTCTCAAAAATTCAGTTTTCGGGGAATCCACACATTTGGGCTGAGTATACCTGCTTTGGCAAAACTTAGCGATGTAAACCAACACACTCTCGATGTCACTAAACACAAGCTGTAGGATATAGTTAGTCGAAAGGTGGGCGACACCATCTTGTGATGTTAAGCGTCCAGCTGAGAATGAAGAGCACACTGATTCTAGACTTCAAATCACAGAGGACTCCTTTCAGGGAATGCAGATTTCAAGAGCAATCCTTTTCAGCAATGATCCAAAAGTGGAACAATGGAGGATCTATGACACAAATCACAAATACAAACGCAATTCCAAGTACTTTCCACTTAATACAGGATTCATTTTGCATTCTTTGGCTCGTCCTGGGAATTGACCATGTCTCAGTAAAAAATAAATAAATAAATAAATAAATAAATAAACTCAGTCACCACGAACCCTGTTTTTGAATATCTCCTTTCCAAATGAATGTAGTTAATGTTATTGTTGCATTAGTCATGAATATGGGCAACGTCAACAAAGGATTTTCTTGCTAATTATGAAAGCGGACAGCTTGTCCCGACTATCCTCGGAATCACAACCCTTGCTACGGAATTTGTCTCACACACAATAACAATTTAATTATAGCCATGGTTGACCACAGCAAAATCAATAAAGTTGTACTGGTTCTTGCTTTGGGTGTGAGAGGTCCTTTGCCTTTGCACCATCGCCTCCCAAGATGCTGTCTTACTGCAGTCTTTGTGCTCTCAACTTTTTTTTTCTTTAATGACTACAGTGAAATCAGTAAATTATATGCATTTAAGGAAGCCTGCATCTCTGTCTCTTTCATTTGATTGAATGGTCTCAATTGGGGTGACAATTCATAGCACTGTTTGAAGTGGGTTTATTCTGGGTTTTGGTTAAAAACCTTGAGTAGGTCTAACCATTGGTGGTGGTTGCCAAGCACCAGGCCCTGCCACATTAGTAACTGAGGAAAAACTGGAATTAAGACACTTTATGTCTTAAAGTAATGATCAACTAATGAAGTGGCCACTTTGCATCAGGGAATATCTCATGCTCTGTCACTGTTGGTTATTTTCCAATAACAGCATGTTTTATTTCTTCCATGTTGAATTGTTACCTCTGGATGTGATTGGTGATCAGAGAAGTAACTTAAGGAAAGCTACCTCCAGTGTCAAATAGTGTGCCTACTCAAAGACAGTGTCAAATAAGAGCATAAGAAATGGTTTCATCTTTTGTATTAGTGTTTGTGTGTCCTGAATTCAAAATGCTCACATCAGTCCAAATTTCATTTGGTACTCCGTATTTTCGAAATGGTTTGATTGTACGTTCTTAGCAAGATCTCATTTCATGTGTTCACATTACAAATTTTGAATGAAGTTGTACTGTATTTTTTTTTTTTGGCAAACTGATCTTTCGAATCAGACTTGAGCCACTTTTGATTTGTTTTTAATTTCACACTTTATTGCACATACTCTGTATACATCACTTCTGAACCCCCTCCCACACTCACATTTCTCTGGGCAAGGATGTACAGCAGTTGTTTCTGGTATATATATTTTAACCTATCTCCCTTATGACTTATTCAACTATTTAAGATTCTTTGTGAAGTGCAACATGTGGATCATGCATGTAATGTTATTTCTTTTGAACTGCAAGTGAACAGAGGTCTATACACACTTGGGGCACTTTTACTCCTAAAAGTAGTTTTGCCTTGTCCAAATCAGAGTGTAATGCAGTACATCATATGTTTGATTCACTGACTTCTGGGTAACAACTGTACAGATGAAAGAGTCCTTATATGATTAATTTACAATCTATCAGTGTAAATCAAACACTAAAATTATACTTAAAACTAAAGTGTTTTAAACCCATCAGTTTTTTAAATGTCTTCAATACATATGTACAATTGTTCTTCTTCTTCTTGAGTCATCTGTTGTCCTTGAACTCCGGTGAAGCCAGAACAAAGTTCTTCCTCCAAAATTCTTTGTCATGCATTGCATTGATGAGATTGTCTGAATAAAGCTGAGTATCATCTTCAATGATCTGTTTGAGGGTAGTTCGAGGACGACCAACTCTTCTTTTTCCCTCTGGTTGCCACATCAGTAACTTGCTGGCTGGTTCCTTTCCTCAGGTCACATGGCCAGCTAGGGCAAGCCTCCTTTTTCGAATTACTTGAGATAGAGCTGGAAGTGGGCCATACAATTGTGTGTTCGGGATATGATCCCTCCATGATACATTGTAGATGGTGCGCAGCATCTTTGTGTATGTTCCATCCAACTTTACATTCCTGACTTTGTTTAATGCCCATGACTCAGAGCCATAGACAAGTATGGACTCTACACAAGCTTTGAAGACCTTTGTCTTGGTAGACTTTTTGATTGGAGCTTTCCAGACTCTCTTTAAAGAGTGTAGGGCGCCCCAAGCTTGACCGATTCTTGACTCAATATCATGGTTGCAGTCTGTATACCCTCCAAGATATTTAAAATCTTGAACACGTTCAATGTTGGAGCCATCAGATGCAGATACACCCTGTTGGGATGTAGGGTTCAGATGCATGTATTTGGTTTTGGAGGCATTCAAGTGTAGGCCGATAGCTTTGCATGCGTCTTCTACACGTCGAAGCAGGTCTTGAGCTTCTGCAACAGTATCCTCCAAGAGGGCGATATCATCAGCATAATCTAGATCTGGTAGAGTCTGTGCTGGGTATCGTCTACTACGACGTCTGTACAACGTGAGTCCATCAGTGTCTCGGATTGCAGTTCGCAGGGCATAATCAAGACAGATAATGAATAAAAAGGGTGCAAGTGGATCACCTTGTAGTACTTGTAGTATTAATAAGAAAGGGGTCAGTCATTCCGTCTGGGGTGATAACTTGAGCAGAGGTGTTGTTATACATGACCCTTATTCCTTCAACCACTTCTTCTGGGATGCCATAAGCAATCAGTATTTGCAGCATTTTCTCTCTGTTTATTGAGTCGAATGCTTTTCGAAAATCGATAAAAACTATGATTGCTTCCTTGCTAAAGTTCTTCAGCTCTTCTACAATACGGCGGAGGGCGAGAATGTGTGAGGAAGTGGACCTTCCTTGTCTGAATCCGTTTTGGTTATTCCTGAGGACATTTGTACAATTGTTAAATCTATACAAATATTGAATGTTAGGGTTCTCCCAGCCAGAACGGTCAACTTCTCGAGACCAATGCCTTCATGCCACCAACAGATATCTGGGACGGAACACCGTAAAAAAACAGAGAACCAGAGATCGGTTTCACTGCTGTTTATTCACAGTTTTCTCGCCAAAGATGAAATTTTACAGACAACTTTTATAACAAAGTATAATCTCTCTTGTGTTTATGTATTGTCTATCAAATATGTGTGTGTGTGTGTGTGTGTGTGTGTGTGTGTGTGTGTGTGTGTGTGTGTGAGACCTCAGAGAGGGGTGGGTAAGATGTGTGTGTGTGTGTGTGTGTGTGTGTGTGTGTGTGTGTGTGTGTGTGTGTGTGTGTTTATGTGTGACCTCAGAGAGGGATGGGTGTGTGTGTGTCCTTGGCTTGTAGAGGGTGAAAATGTGTGCATGCGTGTGTGTGTGTGTTGTGTGTGCGCATGTAAATGTGCCAAGTCTTGTGCTAAGTCAGCAAATTACATCTTAATTTCATTAATATGTAGTAAAACAATCATAGGCAAAACATCCCATATCAAGAATATGTTCTTAACAACTCAGCATTTACCATTTTAAACAAAGACATGTTTATGTCTAGTCTAGCAAAGTAGGTCAGCACTTCTCTGTGACTGGAGGAAGGTCACAAGCCTAGGATTCAGGATTAAACTCATAAAGTCTTAACATCTTAACAATCCTAAATTACACTCTGCAATTATAAAACTAACTTAAAACTATAAACTAACTTAAATCATGGCATTAAAATCTAACATTATCCACCCTTTAATACTAATTATAGTATTAAATTAGATTTTAATTAGATTAGTGTTACACCCTCGCGGGACGATAATATACATTGCTCTCCCTGTGCGGGGGTTTACGGGTAAGAACATTTATCATCTTATACATTCTATCCATTAAGCACTTCAAAATACAAGGTCCCAGGAAAACAAACAAAAGAAAAATTACAATTACAGGGATACACATAGAAAGAATAGCAGTCCAATTACCAAACAGTCTAGAAAACCACCCTGCCGCATCCCTATGCTCGTCATGCTCTAGCTGTTGAGCGATCGGTTTCATTTGATGTACGGCTGCACCTATTTCGCCATCTGGGTTATCATTAGCAGGAACAAAAGTGCAACAGCTTTCTCCGAACATAGCACAAACACCCCCCTTTTCTGCTAACAAAATATCAAGGGCCATACGATTTTGAGTAGTCATTAGACGCAGGGCGGTTAATTCAGTCCTAATACCATCTACAGCTCTAATGGTTTCATTAACAAAGCTGGCTAAGCGATAATGTGTTATTTCTACTTCCCTCCATAGATCAGCTATGCCAAAATGAGGAAACATTGATGTCCAAAAACGGTGCCATCTAGAAGTAAGCTGATGTTGCAGGGGTGGGAAATTACGATAGACATCTCGTTTCGGGCGATGAGCAGAGAGGGGATGGATAGCAGTGATAGCGTTCTTGAGTCGTATGGGAGCACAAATGCCTGACCACTTGGTGGGAAAAGAAACAAAGAGATTGGATCTATTACCACAGTACCAGTACCAGTTTAATGCTAATTTAACATCAGGATAATTACTAGGGTGTGGTAGAACACAATTAGGATGAGCCCTACATGTATTATTGACATACCCGATACTGTTGTGTGTACAATTAGTTAGTGGAGGGTTACATTGGCATGAATTTGGGACCCAGCGAGGACATGGAGAGGTGGCGGAATTCTGATCATATATGTGATTACATTGAGACTTAGGAATGTGTCCCAAATACACGTTCCTTTTTTTTTAGAGTAATTTGTCTTAAAACAGTGAGGAAAAGTGAAATTAGAAGGCATATCCACCTGTAGAGTAGTGAGGATAGAATCTTGTAGTATAATGTCGGGGGTATCTGTGCCAGATACTAAAGAAGTCTGGTTTAACATTGCTACCACAGAGGGGTGCGGACAGTAATTACAGAAAGGGCCCCAAAATTTAAAAGGTTGGCCCTTCGGGCCCCAAGCATAATATAAAGCTTCAGAGCACAGCGGCAAAGGTGGGCGTGTAATAATAGTAGAAGACGGCATCAAATGACATACATAACTTTCATTTGTGTGTGTTCGTGCAGTCCAGTTAGCGAATTGCCAGATGTTATCTCGAGGTCCAGCTCGAGCGGGTAACCCTGCTCCGAGCAGCAGTAGAGTGATCACGAAAGCTCGAGCGGGTAACCCTGCTCCGAGCAGCAGTAGAGTAGTCACGAAACTCGTGATGAGGACTGTCATGGTTGTAGTGAGGATGATTGGTCCCAAATGGATCTCTTCCCCTCTTTGTTCACAACGTCCCGCAGGCAGCAACCCGATTCTCAGTCGGCCAGGGCTGCACACAGGTCAAATCTGTGTAGAGCACAGAGAGAGAGAGAGAGAGAAAACAGAGACTGGATAGGGACACAGAAAAAAATGTTAATAGCAAACTTGTCATTGTAACACAACTTTGTTATGGAGCCTTCTTCAATCGCGTGGCATGGATCCACTGTGGAAAAAGGTCAGTTAAAACAGCAGTACGAGTAATGGCGACTATTTCTGCAGGCCCACTATATCTAGGTTCTCCCAATTGTCCAAATCGTTTAAAAAGTCGCACCAGCACCTTGTCTCCCACTTGGAAGGGGTGTGTAGGTGCTGATGGTGGAAGTGATATTGTACTATTGACCTTAGTACAAATTTTATGCAACTTATCGATAAGGGCTGCAGAATACTCATCCATATGCGTTTTCAAATCAGAGGTACCCAGAGCCGGAGTCCCTTTCCTCCAGGGGAGAGGGAAAGGTCTTCCAAAAATAATTTTGTAGGGGGAATAACCTAGACTAGGTTTTGTTGTCATGCAAATTTCAGCCAGAGTGGCTGGCAATAAGTCTACCCAATTTTTCGAACCTGTGGTCTGCATAGCCTTAGTTAGTCTTTCAATGTTCGATTAGTACGTTCTACAATACCAGAGGATTGAGGGTGGTACGGAATGTGAAAACACCAGTTTAGTGAGAGATACTTACAAAGGTCTTGTGTGACTTTTGAGGTGAAAGGGGTACCTTTGTCTGAGTCTATGGCATCTGGAACCCCATAACGAGGTATTATTTCTTTTGCCAGAATACGAGTAACTACCTTCGTGTTCTCTCGAGAACAAGGAAAGGCTTCTACCCACTTAGAGAATTTGTCCACAATCACCAGGAGATATTTAAACGGCCCACAGGGAGGCATGTGTGTGAAGTCGATTTGCCATTCTAGGAATGAAGATGTAGGTATGGATAAACACTCATGTTTCACGACTGCTTTAGAAGGATTATTTTGTGCGCAGATGAGGCATCTCTTGAGAATTGAGTCCACCAAACTGTTTAAATTGGCTATACAAAAAAGTTTGTTCATGTCCCCCTTCACCCCCCTTCGTGCACGATGTGTCATGCCATGAAATTCACGCACGAGGAAGGGAAGGCAATGAGATGGAAGACAAAGGCGGCCATCCTGACTGTACCATAGGCCATCAGAGGCGACATAAGCGCCTTGTACCTGCCAAAAGGCAGAATCATTTGGAGAAGCTGAAGCCTGTAAAGAAAGAAGGTCCAGATCTGGAATCAAGCTACTAGCAAGACAAGATGTATTACATGATGAAGGATCTAGGCCAGGAGACATGACACCAGAAGCAGCAGCAAGTTTTGCAATACGATCAGCAAGAGAATTACCCATGATTTCAGGTGTGTTTCCTGAGGCATGCGCTTTAGTTTTAACTATGGCGAGTGACCTAGGGAGATGACAAGAATCAATGAGGTTTTGTACTAAGGTAGAGTGTGAAATGGGCTTCCCGGCTGTGGCGTGGAAGCCTCGAGACTGCCAAATCTTCCCAAAATCATGAGCCACACCAAAGGCGTAACGAGAGTCTGTGTAGATTGTGACATCCTTGCCCTGAAACAAAATACAAGCACGCATTAGCGCATACAACTCTGCTGCCTGAGCTGAAGAGAAAGGAAGAGCATAGGCCTCATGCACAATATCAGGCAGTGAACACACAGAATAACCACAGAGGAAAACACCATCTGAGGGTTTAGAACAAGAGCCATCAACAAAGAATACTTCCCCCGTCCCTAGAGGGCTGGAGGAGAAATCAGACCTGATACTGGTAGTATGCAAGATTTCAGATAGACAATCATGATCGGTGTCCTCCAGAGTGTCGTCCTGAGAATTAAGAAGGCGTGCGAGAGCGTGACCTACAGTATCAAAAGAGGATGTGGCACGAATTTCGAGATTGTCAGTAGAAAAGAGAATGGTTTCATATCCGGAGCGTCGCTGCGCAGTCATATGTTGAGTCTGTAAATTTTGCAATACCTGTTTAACTTGATGTGACGAGTGCAAGATCAGTGGGTGAGACAAAACCAATTTTTCCACATCTAAAACCATCAGAGCACAGGCAGCGACAGCCCTTAGACACACAGGTAAGCCTTGAGCAACAGTGTCTAATGTTTTGAGTAGAGTACGCCCTGGAGTGTGCTTTTATTGTGGTAAAGAAGGACATTGGCTATGTGATTGTCGAAAGAAAAGAGCAGATGAAGACAATGCACAGCATATGTTTCCTCTTTCTTCTTCTAATCTTCAGCAGAATCAATCTGATGTGTCCCTTCCTCCTCCTCCTGCTGCTCTGTCTGCCCCTTTCGTGCAGCAACACCACACAGGCCCATATCAAACCTAGGGCTGCCTACAGAGCTGTGACCCCATAATGCTACATTGTTCTTTCGACTCTTATCTAGCCAGGGCGTATAAATATTTTAATAAAAATCAAGAAAAAACATTGAATTAGAAGGTGTCCAAACTTCTGATTGGTTCTGTACGTGTGTACTATAAAGTCTGAATCCACCACCAAATTTACTCACTCAAACATTATTGTTCACAAACATGTTGTTTAAAAGGAAAATTTACAGTTATTTATCTATGTGAGAAATTCTCATATCTGGAAACTATACTATGTTCTTCATTTTAAAATTTATACTTCAAACAAAATTATGATGCCACATTTCATGCAAATGCTAACACGTGTGCTTCTAACACACCCAACAGTAGTGATGCACCTTATAGAATAGAATACCTTTATTGTCACTATACACATGTACAATGAGATTAAAAGCAACTCCAATCACAGTGCAAACAGCATAAAATATTAAAATATTTGGGCTTATCATAATTTATGCAATTTTGATTTTGTCTTCCAGTGAAACTGAATTGCAAACAGGTATTGAAAGGAAATAAAAATCACAAAACCATCCATTATCTGTAGCCACTTATCCAGGTCGCAGGTGAGCTGCAGCCTATCCCAGTTGACAGTGGGTGAGAGGCAGGGTACACCCTGGACAAGTTACCAGGTCATCGCAGGCACATGGAGACAAACAACCATTCACACTCACCGTCAATTTGGAGCTACCAATTAGCCTAACCTGCATGTCTTTTGGACTGTGGGGGAAACCAGAGCACCCGGAGGAAACCCACACAGACAACATGCAGACTCCACACAGAAAGACCCTCCTCATCTGCTGGGCTCAAACCCAGGATCTTCTTGCTGTGAGGCGACAGTGCTAACCACTACACCACTGTGCCGCCTCACAAAACCATAACATAACCATAAAATGTTTACAATTTAAATCAGTGTGTTCCGTTTGTTGTTGCTCCATGTGAGGACATAGATCCTGAAGGAGCCACACTCACTGTATAGCACTCTATAGCAAGCTGGTTAGCTAGCTCACACTGATTTGTGTGTGTTTTCTCCTTATTCAGGCTGATGCTTCCATCAGTCTGCTCACCACGTGAAGACAGTTTGACCAGGCACCTCATGTTTATTTTGAGTGGAAATATTGGAAATATGTTAACTGAGTGTCTTTATTCCATTTCCTGACAAATATCACTCGGAAGGTACTGCATGAAGGCCAGTCATGTAACTGATTGTTTCTTGCATGTCTTTTGCTGTCTTGCTTTTGAGTCCAGTCATCTCAACACACTTAACGTTTAGTTTATTACACGGGGTTTGGCATGCAGATATAACAAGCATCGCATTTAATTATGAAAGCCAACTTTAGTGTTTCCTGAACGATTTCTTTTACAAAAAATGCCTGTACATATACCGACCAATGAACTTTAAATTATCAAACAGCTCTTTTACATTGTCCATGGGGAAAAAAACAAACAAACTTGGACACAATTTTATTTTAAAATAACATTCAATGTTAGATTTTAATGCCATGATTTAAGTTAGTTTATAGTTTTAAGTTAGTTTTATAATTGCAGAGTGTAATTTAGGATTGTTAAGACTTTATGAGTTTAATCCTGAATCCTAGGCTTGTGACCTTCCTCCAGTCACAGAGAAGTGCTGACCTACTTTGCTAGACTAGACATAAACATGTCTTTGTTTAAAATGGTAAATGCTGAGTTGTTAAGAACATAATTTTCTTGATATGGGGTGTTTTGCCTATGATTGTTTTACTACATATTAATGAAATTAAGATGTAATTTGCTGACTTAGCACAAGACTTAGCACATTTACATGCGCACACACATAACACACACACACACACACACACACACACACACACACACACACACACACACACACACATATTTTCACCCTCTACACGCCAAGGACACACACACACCCATCCCTCTCTGAGGTCACACACACACACACACACACACACACACACACACACACACACACACCTTACCCACCCCTCTCTGAGGTCACACACAAACACACACACACACACACACACACACACACACACACACACACACACACACACACACACATTCGATAGACAATACATAAACACAAGAGAGATTATAATTTGTTATAAAAGTTGTCTGTAAAATTTCATCTTTGGTGAGAAAACTGTGACTAAACAGCAGTGAAACCAATCTCTGGTTCTCTTTTTTTTTTTTTTTTTTACAGTGTTCCATCCCAGATATCTGTTGGTGGCATGAAGGCATTGGTCTCGAGAAGTTGACCATTCTGGCTGGGAGAACCCTAACAATTTGGTGGCCCATACGGGGATACTTCCAATCAGGTAAGGGGTCTCTTTTAATTGATTAGTTGGGGGGGACTTCCGCCTGGTTGGTAGTATCAGAAAAAAACCCAGTTGTTTATTTTTTTGGTTATCCTCGTGTAAAGGCACGGGAAGATGTTGTTTTTATTTGGTGATCCTCATAGTTTGTTTACGGGAAGATTTTTATTTGGTGATCCTCGTAATTTGTTTACGGGAAGATTTTATTTGGTGATCCTCGTAATTGGTTTACGGGAAGATATTCTGGTTATCCTCGTGAAGTGAATGAGCTTTCACGGGAAGAGCGCGCTTTTTGAGTTAAGCCCATAATCATTAATTAATCTCGAGACTGATTCCTTCGTGCAACCATTATGGGGGGTAACTGTGATAAGGAGGCACTCAGACCCGATTCTGAAGAAACTCCACGGGATTGGATGAATCGATGTGATTTAGAAGTCTACACTACTCCGTGGTTAGACGATTTAGCCGAGTGGTCAGGATTACAACCTCAGTCTTTAATTTATCCTCGTGCCGGAACTTTTAAATCAAACTACCTCGTTTCGGCACATAAACAGATATATGAAAGATTTGGCAACCCAGAATGGGATTATGATTACATGACCAGAGGCTATTTAGAATGGATTAAAATGAAATCAATATGGGATGATTTTCACGGAATTAAAGAAACTAAAGAGCAAAAGAAATCAGTACCATGCCCTAAGCCTGATGAGAAAGCAAAACCTGCTTTGTTTAGATCTACAGCCTCCGCTCTCCCGCTGATGTATGGGAGATCAAGAAACACACCTGCAAACGTTCCTGTAAACACACCGGCAAATACTTCATGTCCCGCTGATAGCGTTCCTAGCGTATCTCTTAACACAGGTGCTAAACGTAAAAAACCCTCTGTAAGCTTAAAAACGCTGTTACAAAAAAACGAGACTAATGATTCCAGTACAGACGAGGACTCAGATGATGATCGCCCCATAAATGTAGCTTGTGTGTGGGCCCGAAGAGGATTTAAGATCTCTCCGCCTTCGGCATCAGAATTAAAATATATTATTAAGTTGTTGCCTTCGATAGACAACCCACTTAACTTTGTAGAAATGCTCTTAAAAATGTGTAGACATGCCCAGCTGGTCGGAGCAGATTACCGTTTTATCCTGCATGCCGTTCTAAGCGATAATTATGATGAAACTGCATTGCTAGCTGCAGTGCCCTGCTTAAATCCTGAGAATGATGAATACGAAGTAGTTGAAATTAAGGTAGAGGAAGACGGCAAAACCACCACAAAGCATGAGCTTAAGTTCTACTGGAAAAATACCGATAGAGCACAGAGAGAATTAAAGGACTAATTGACGCATTATCTGCTCTCACAACGACAGGCTAGCCGTGATCTTTCACAGGTTACTAATTGTAAACAGGAGAAGGCTGAACTCACTCCAAAGTTTCTGACTCGTTTTAGCGAGACGTGGACTTGTTTGGGAAACATGCAATTGAATCAGCACCAAACCAATCTGCTTTTTATTTCGACATTTTTGAATAATTGTCGTCCTGATATACAGAAGGTTCTGAAATATCATTTAAGTGACCGTTGTAATATGATAGCGAAAGCCCTAGAGGAAAAAATTAGAACTTTGGAGGGAGATGGTATTCTGGATAGTAAGCAGGTAGCGTGCCTTTCTGTGGTTGGTGGTGGCTACTCCCAGCCCCGTGAGGACATGAATAGACAAAGGAATCAGAATTGGGGCACCCGCCCGCAAGCCAGGGTGCCCTGGAGTAGAGTACGCCCTGGAGTGTGCTTTTATTGTGGTAAAGAAGGACATTGGCTACGTGATTGTCGAAAGAAAAGAGCAGATGAAGACAATGCACAGCATATGTTTCCCCTTTCTTCTTCTAATCTTCAGCAGAATCAATCTGATGTGTCCCTTCCTCCTCCTGCTGCTCTGTCTGCCCCTTTCGCGCAGCAACACCGCACAGGCCCATATCAAACCTAGGGCTGCCTACAGAGCTGTGACCCCGTAATGCTACATTGTTCTTATGACTCTTATCTAGGCAGTGATTTGCCTGTCGTAAAATTAGCTATAGATGGAAAGGTACTTCCTTTTCTAATTGATACTGGTGCTACGATGTCCTCTGTGGGAGAGTCCAACGAGGGTCCGATTTCTAACAAAACTGTTTGCTCTGTGGGAATTGATGGGGTGCCTTTCTCCTCCCCTTGCACTCCTCCGTTATTGGTAACCTGTCCCGCTGACACAGCACTTCGTAAACATCACTTTTTTGTGTTGATGCCACAGTGTCCTTTTAATCTAATGGGGCGGGATCTAATGAGTCTGTTACATTTATCCATTTCGTTTCAGGGATCAAAAATGATTATTTGCACTCCTGACTCTCTGCCTCCCGCCTTATCTTATCTTTCTTCACATATGACTGTTCCAAATATCTCCGCTGTTTGCATGGCTTCTGTAAACACTGTTATTTCTTCTACGGATCCTTCTACAGATCCTTTTAATGGTCTCCCCTCCTCCCTCTGGGCTGAACACAAGGACGAGGTTGGTCTAGTTCATTGTGTTCCTTATGAGGCTAAGCTTAAGCACGTGCTTCCTGTTTATGTTAAACAGTATCCTCTCTCTGAAAACAAAGCCAAAGGAATCGATGTAATCCTACAGTCCCTCCTTGAACAAGGCGAGGTGAGACCGTGTACCAGCTCGTACAATACACCTGTCAATCCAGTACCTAAACCTGATGGTACCTGGCGCTTTACTCAGGACTTACGTAAGATTAATGAACTGATTGTCCCTGTGGCACCCATTGTACCTGACGCTTCCTCTGTAATGTCACAAGTTCCTGCTCATCATTGCTGTTTTCCGTTATTGATCTCTGTTCTGCTTTTTTCAGCGTCCCTGTTGAAGAAAACACACAGCCTTTGTTTGCATTTATGCACAGACGGAAGCAGTATACTTGGACACGCCTACCGCAAGATTTTATTGATTCTCCTGCTGTTTTCTCAGCCATAATTCGTAACGCACTTTGTGACCTCTCCCTCCCTCAGGGCTCTGTGGTCCTGATGTATGCAGATGATCTTCTGGTATCCGCTGAGTCACCGGAAATCTGCCGAGACGCCTCCTTGCGCCTGCTCCGATATCTGGCACACAAGGGCTTCAAAGTTTCTCCGTTCTGCAATCTCTCATCACGATCCACTGCAACATCCTTTGACCTGGACTGACACTATGATTAACACTTATCACTCCCTCAAAAGCGCTCTCTGTTCAGCCCCGGCTCTGGGTTTACCTGACTACTCAAAGCCCTTTCATCTCTACGCCTGTGAACAACAAGGCACACCGTCTGCTGTTTTGGCTCAGGAGCATGGGGGAGGGATCCGTCCGTGTGCATTTTTATCCAAAACAGCAGACGGTGTGCCTTGTTGTTCACAGGCGTAGAGATGAAAGGGCTTTGAGTAGTCAGGTAAACCCAGAGCCGGGGCTGAACAGAGAGCGCTTTTGAGGGAGTGATAAGCGTTAATCATAGTGTCAGTCCAGGTCAAAGGATGTTGCAGTGGATCGTGATGAGAGATTGCAGAACGGAGAATCTTGTCATATAAGGAGCAGTCAGGGATCCATTGTCTGCAGTAGTTGATAAGACCCAGAAAAGACATCAGTGCATGTTTAGTTGCAGGGCATTTTGTGTCTAGAATCACCTGCAACCGATCACATGACAGCTTACGACAACCTTGTGAAAGTTCAAAACCCAGGTACTTAACAGTGTCCATGCAGAACTGGAGCTTGGTTCGGGAAACTTTGAAGCCCTTGTGTGCCAGATGTCGGAGCAGGCGCAAGGAGGTGTCTCGGCAGATTTCCGGTGACTCAGCGGATACCAGAAGATCATCTGCATACGTCAGGACCACAGAGCCCTGAGGGAGGGAGAGGTCACAAAGTGCGTTACGAATTACGGCTGAGAAAACAGCAGGAGAATCAATAAAACCTTGCGGTAGGCGTGTCCAAGTATACTGCTTCCGTCTGTGCGTAAATGCAAACAAAGGCTGTGTGTTTTCTTCAACAGGAACGCTGAAAAAAGCAGAACAGTGATCAATAACGGAAAAACAGCAATGATGAGCAGGAACTTGTGACATTACAGAGGAAGCGTCAGGTACAATGGGTGCCACAGGGACAATCAGTTCATTAATCTTACGTAAGTCCTGAGTAAAGCGCCAGGTACCATCAGGTTTAGGTACTGGATTGACAGGTGTATTGTACGAGCTGGTACACGGTCTCACCTCGCCTTGTTCAAGGAGGGACTGTAGGATTACATCGATTCCTTTGGCTTTGTTTTCAGAGAGAGGATACTGTTTAACATAAACAGGAAGCACGTGCTTAAGCTTAGCCTCATAAGGAACACAATGAACTAGACCAACCTCGTCCTTGTGTTCAGCCCAGAGGGAGGAGGGGAGACCATTAAAAGGATCTGTAGAAGGATCCGTAGAAGAAATAACAGTGTTTACAGAAGCCATGCAAACAGCGGAGATATTTGGAACAGTCATATGTGAAGAAAGATAAGATAAGGCGGGAGGCAGAGAGTCAGGAGTGCAAATAATCATTTTTGATCCCTGAAACGAAATGGATAAATGTAACAGACTCATTAGATCCCGCCCCATTAGATTAAAAGGACACTGTGGCATCAACACAAAATAGTGATGTTTACGAAGTGCTGTGTCAGCGGGACAGGTTACCAATAACGGAGGAGTGCAAGGGGAGGAGAAAGGGACCCCATCAATTCCCACAGAGCGAACAGTTTTGTTAGAAATCGGACCCTCGTTGGATTCTCCCACAGAGGACATCGTAGCACCAGTATCAATTAGAAAAGGAAGTACCTTTCCATCTATAGCTAATTCTACGACAGGCAAATCACTGGCTAGATAAGAGTCGAAAGAACAATGTAGCATTATGGGGTCACAGCTCTGTAGGCAGCCCTAGGTTTGATATGGGCCTGTGTGGTGTTGCTGCACGAAAGGGGCAGACAGAGCAGCAGGAGGAGGAGGAAGGGACACATCAGATTGATTCTGCTGAAGATTAGAAGAAGAAAGAGGAAACATATGCTGTGCATTGTCTTCATCTGCTCTTTTCTTTCGACAATCACATAGCCAATGTCCTTCTTTACCACAATAAAAGCACACTCCAGGGCGTACTCTACTCAAAACATTAGACACTGTTGCTCAAGGCTTACCTGTGTGTCTAAGGGCTGTCGCTGCCTGTGCTCTGATGGTTTTAGATGTGGAAAAATTGGTTTTGTCTCACCCACTGATCTTGCACTCGTCACATCAAGTTAAACAGGTATTGCAAAATTTACAGACTCAACATATGACTGCGCAGCGACGCTCCGGATATGAAACCATTCTCTTTTCTACTGACAATCTCGAAATTCGTGCCACATCCTCTTTTGATACTGTAGGTCACGCTCTCGCACGCCTTCTTAATTCTCAGGACGACACTCTGGAGGACACCGATCATGATTGTCTATCTGAAATCTTGCATACTACCAGTATCAGGTCTGATTTCTCCTCCAGCCCTCTAGGGACGGGGGAAGTATTCTTTGTTGATGGCTCTTGTTCTAAACCCTCAGATGGTGTTTTCCTCTGTGGTTATTCTGTGTGTTCACTGCCTGATATTGTGCATGAGGCCTATGCTCTTCCTTTCTCTTCAGCTCAGGCAGCAGAGTTGTATGCGCTAATGCGTGCTTGTATTTTGTTTCAGGGCAAGGATGTCACAATCTACACAGACTCTCGTTACGCCTTTGGTGTGGCTCATGATTTTGGGAAGATTTGGCAGTCTCGAGGCTTCCACGCCACAGCCGGGAAGCCCATTTCACACTCTACCTTAGTACAAAACCTCATTGATTCTTGTCATCTCCCTAGGTCACTCGCCATAGTTAAAACTAAAGCGCATGCCTCAGGAAACACACCTGAAATCATGGGTAATTCTCTTGCTGATCGTATTGCAAAACTTGCTGCTGCTTCTGGTGTCATGTCTCCTGGCCTAGATCCTTCATCATGTAATACATCTTGTCTTGCTAGTAGCTTGATTCCAGATCTGGACCTTCTTTCTTTACAGGCTTCAGCTTCTCCAAATGATTCTGCCTTTTGGCAGGTACAAGGCGCTTATGTCGCCTCTGATGGCCTATGGTACAGTCAGGATGGCCGCCTTTGTCTTCCATCTCATTGCCTTCCCTTCCTCGTGCGTGAATTTCATGGCATGACACATCGTGCACGAAGGGGGGTGAAGGGGGACATGAACAAACTTTTTTGTATAGCCAATTTAAACAGTTTGGTGGACTCAATTCTCAAGAGATGCCTCATCTGTGCACAAAATAATCCTTCTAAAGCAGTCGTGAAACATGAGTGTTTATCCATACCTACATCTTCATTCCTAGAATGGCAAATCGACTTCACACACATGCCTCCCTGTGGGCCGTTTAAATATCTCCTGGTGATTGTGGACAAATTCTCTAAGTGGGTAGAAGCCTTTCCTTGTTCTCGAGAGAACACGAAGGTAGTTACTCGTATTCTGGCAAAAGAAATAATACCTCGTTATGGGGTTCCAGATGCCATAGACTCAGACAAAGGTACCCCTTTCACCTCAAAAGTCACACAAGACCTTTGTAAGTATCTCTCACTAAACTGGTGTTTTCACATTCCGTACCACCCTCAATCCTCTGGTATTGTAGAACGTACTAATCGAACATTGAAAGACTAACTAAGGCTATGCAGACCACAGGTTCGAAAAATTGGGTAGACTTATTGCCAGCCACTCTGGCTGAAATTTGCATGACAACAAAACCTAGTCTAGGTTATTCCCCCTACAAAATTATTTTTGGAAGACCTTTCCCTCTCCCCTGGAGGAAAGGGACTCCGGCTCTGGGTACCTCTGATTTGAAAACGCATATGGATGAGTATTCTGCAGCCCTTATCGATAAGTTGCATAAAATTTGTACTAAGGTCAATAGTACAATATCACTTCCACCATCAGCACCTACACACCCCTTCCAAGTGGGAGACAAGGTGCTGGTGCGACTTTTTAAACGATTTGGACAATTGGGAGAACCTAGATATAGTGGGCCTGCAGAAATAGTCGCCATTACTCGTACTGCTGTTTTAACTGACCTTTTTCCACAGTGGATCCATGCCACGCGATTGAAGAAGGCTCCATAACAAAGTTGTGTTACAATGACAAGTTTGCTATTAACATTTTTTTCTGTGTCCCTATCCAGTCTCTGTTTTCTCTCTCTCTCTCTCTCTGTGCTCTACACAGATTTGACCTGTGTGCAGCCCTGGCCGACTGAGAATCGGGTTGCTGCCTGCGGGACGTTGTGAACAAAGAGGGGAAGAGATCCATTTGGGACCAATCATCCTCACTACAACCATGACAGTCCTCATCACGAGTTTCGTGACTACTCTACTGCTGCTCGGAGCAGGGTTACCCGCTCGAGCTTTCGTGATCACTCTACTGCTGCTCGGAGCAGGGTTACCCGCTCGAGCTGGACCTCGAGATAACATCTGGCAATTCGCTAACTGGACTGCACGAACACACACAAATGAAAGTTATGTATGTCATTTGATGCCGTCTTCTACTATTATTACACGCCCACCTTTGCCGCTGTGCTCTGAAGCTTTATATTATGCTTGGGGCCCGAAGGGCCAACCTTTTAAATTTTGGGGCCCTTTCTGTAATTACTGTCCGCACCCCTCTGTGGTAGCAATGTTAAACCAGACTTCTTTAGTATCTGGCACAGATACCCCCGACATTATACTACAAGATTCTATCCTCACTACTCTACAGGTGGATATGCCTTCTAATTTCACTTTTCCTCACTGTTTTAAGACAAATTACTCTAAAAAAAAGGAACGTGTATTTGGGACACATTCCTAAGTCTCAATGTAATCACATATATGATCAGAATTCCGCCACCTCTCCATGTCCTCGCTGGGTCCCAAATTCATGCCAATGTAACCCTCCACTAACTAATTGTACACACAACAGTATCGGGTATGTCAATAATACATGTAGGGCTCATCCTAATTGTGTTCTACCACACCCTAGTAATTATCCTGATGTTAAATTAGCATTAAACTGGTACTGGTACTGTGGTAATAGATCCAATCTCTTTGTTTCTTTTCCCACCAAGTGGTCAGGCATTTGTGCTCCCATACGACTCAAGAACGCTATCACTGCTATCCATCCCCTCTCTGCTCATCGCCCGAAACGAGATGTCTATCGTAATTTCCCACCCCTGCAACATCAGCTTACTTCTAGATGGCACCGTTTTTGGACATCAATGTTTCCTCATTTTGGCATAGCTGATCTATGGAGGGAAGTAGAAATAACACATTATCGCTTAGCCAGCTTTGTTAATGAAACCATTAGAGCTGTAGATGGTATTAGGACTGAATTAACCGCCCTGCGTCTAATGACTACTCAAAATCGTATGGCCCTTGATATTTTGTTAGCAGAAAAGGGGGGTGTTTGTGCTATGTTCGGAGAAAGCTGTTGCACTTTTGTTCCTGCTAATGATAACCCAGATGGCGAAATAGGTGCAGCCGTACATCAAATGAAACCGATCGCTCAACAGCTAGAGCATGACGAGCATAGGGATGCGGCAGGGTGGTTTTCTAGACTGTTTGGTAATTGGACTGCTATTCTTTCTATGTGTATCCCTGTAATTGTAATTTTTCTTTTGTTTGTTTTCCTGGGACCTTGTATTTTGAAGTGCTTAATGGATAGAATGTATAAGATGATAAATGTTCTTACCCGTAAACCCCCGCACAGGGAGAGCAATGTATATTATCGTCCCGCGAGGGTGTAACACTAATCTAATTAAAATCTAATTTAATACTATAATTAGTATTAAAGGGTGGATAATGTTAGATTTTAATGCCATGATTTAAGTTAGTTTATAGTTTTAAGTTAGTTTTATAATTGCAGAGTGTAATTTAGGATTGTTAAGATGTTAAGACTTTATGAGTTTAATCCTGAATCCTAGGCTTGTGACCTTCCTCCAGTCACAGAGAAGTGCTGACCTACTTTGCTAGACTAGACATAAACATGTCTTTGTTTAAAATGGTAAATGCTGAGTTGTTAAGAACATATTCTTGATATGGGATGTTTTGCCTATGATTGTTTTACTACATATTAATGAAATTAAGATGTAATTTGCTGACTTAGCACAAGACTTGGCACATTTACATGCGCACACACAACACACACACACACGCATGCACACATTTTCACCCTCTACAAGCCAAGGACACACACACACCCATCCCTCTCTGAGGTCACACATAAACACACACACACACACACACACACACACACACACACACACACACACACACACACACACACATCTTACCCACCCCTCTCTGAGGTCTCACACACACACACACACACACACACACACACACACACACACACACACATATTTGATAGACAATACATAAACACAAGAGAGATTATACTTTGTTATAAAAGTTGTCTGTAAAATTTCATCTTTGGCGAGAAAACTGTGAATAAACAGCAGTGAAACCGATCTCTGGTTCTCTGTTTTTTTACGGTGTTCCGTCCCAGATATCTGTTGGTGGCATGAAGGCATTGGTCTCGAGAAGTTGACCGTTCTGGCTGGGAGAACCCTAACATTCAATATTTGTATAGATTTAACAATTGTACAAATGTCCTCAGGAATAACCAAAACGGATTCAGACAAGGAAGGTCCACTTCCTCACACATTCTCGCCCTCCGCCGTATTGTAGAAGAGCTGAAGAACTTTAGCAAGGAAGCAATCATAGTTTTTATCGATTTTCGAAAAGCATTCGACTCAATAAACAGAGAGAAAATGCTGCAAATACTGATTGCTTATGGCATCCCAGAAGAAGTGGTTGAAGGAATAAGGGTCATGTATAACAACACCTCTGCTCAAGTTATCACCCCAGACGGAATGACTGACCCCTTTCTTATTAATACTACAAGTACTACAAGGTGATCCACTTGCACCCTTTTTATTCATTATCTGTCTTGATTATGCCCTGCGAACTGCAATCCGAGACACTGATGGACTCACGTTGTACAGACGTCGTAGTAGACGATACCCAGCACAGACTCTACCAGATCTAGATTATGCTGATGATATCGCCCTCTTGGAGGATACTGTTGCAGAAGCTCAAGACCTGCTTCGACGTGTAGAAGACGCATGCAAAGCTATCGGCCTACACTTGAATGCCTCCAAAACCAAATACATGCATCTGAACCCTACATCCCAACAGGGTGTATCTGCATCTGATGGCTCCAACATTGAACGTGTTCAAGATTTTAAATATCTTGGAGGGTATACAGACTGCAACCATGATATTGAGTCAAGAATCGGTCAAGCTTGGGGCGCCCTACACTCTTTAAAGAGAGTCTGGAAAGCTCCAATCAAAAAGTCTACCAAGACAAAGGTCTTCAAAGCTTGTGTAGAGTCCATACTTGTCTATGGCTCTGAGTCATGGGCATTAAACAAAGTCAGGAATGTAAAGTTGGATGGAACATACACAAAGATGCTGCGCACCATCTACAATGTATCATGGAGGGATCATATCCCGAACACACAATTGTATGGCCCACTTCCAGCTCTATCTCAAGTAATTCGAAAAAGGAGGCTTGCCCTAGCTGGCCATGTGACCTGAGGAAAGGAACCAGCCAGCAAGTTACTGATGTGGCAACCAGAGGGAAAAAGAAGAGTTGGTCGTCCTCGAACTACCCTCAAACAGATCATTGAAGATGATACTCAGCTTTATTCAGACAATCTCATCAATGCAATGCATGACAAAGAATTTTGGAGGAAGAACTTTGTTCTGGCTTCACCGGAGTTCAAGGACAACAGATGACTCAAGAAGAAGAAGAACAATTGTACATATGTATTGAAGACATTTAAAAAACTGATGGGTTTAAAACACTTTAGTTTTAAGTATAATTTTAGTGTTTGATTTACACTGATAGATTGTAAATTAATCATATAAGGACTCTTTCATCTGTACAGTTGTTACCCAGAAGTCAGTGAATCAAACATATGATGTACTGCATTACACTCTGATTTGGACAAGGCAAAACTACTTTTAGGAGTAAAAGTGCCCCAAGTGTGTATAGACCTCTGTTCACTTGCAGTTCAAAAGAAATAACATTACATGCATGATCCACATGTTGCACTTCACAAAGAATCTTAAATAGTTGAATAAGTCATAAGGGAGATAGGTTAAAATATATATACCAGAAACAACTGCTGTACATCCTTGCCCAGAGAAATGTGAGTGTGGGAGGGGGTTCAGAAGTGATGTATACAGAGTATGTGCAATAAAGTGTGAAATTAAAAACAAATCAAAAGTGGCTCAAGTCTGATTTGAAAGATCAGTTTGCCAAAAAAAAAAAATACAGTACAACTTCATTCAAAATTTGTAATGTGAACACATGAAATGAGATCTTGCTAAGAACGTACAATCAAACCATTTCGAAAATACGGAGTACCAAATGAAATTTGGACTGATGTGAGCATTTTGAATTCAGGACACACAAACACTAATACAAAAGATGAAACCATTTCTTATGCTCTTATTTGACACTGTCTTTGAGTAGGCACACTATTTGACACTGGAGGTAGCTTTCCTTAAGTTACTTCTCTGATCACCAATCACATCCAGAGGTAACAATTCAACATGGAAGAAATAAAACATGCTGTTATTGGAAAATAACCAACAGTGACAGAGCATGAGATATTCCCTGATGCAAAGTGGCCACTTCATTAGTTGATCATTACTTTAAGACATAAAGTGTCTTAATTCCAGTTTTTCCTCAGTTACTAATGTGGCAGGGCCTGGTGCTTGGCAACCACCACCAATGGTTAGACCTACTCAAGGTTTTTAACCAAAACCCAGAATAAACCCACTTCAAACAGTGCTATGAATTGTCACCCCAATTGAGACCATTCAATCAAATGAAAGAGACAGAGATGCAGGCTTCCTTAAATGCATATAATTTACTGATTTCACTGTAGTCATTAAAGAAAAAAAAAGTTGAGAGCACAAAGACTGCAGTAAGACAGCATCTTGGGAGGCGATGGTGCAAAGGCAAAGGACCTCTCACACCCAAAGCAAGAACCAGTACAACTTTATTGATTTTGCTGTGGTCAACCATGGCTATAATTAAATTGTTATTGTGTGTGAGACAAATTCCGTAGCAAGGGTTGTGATTCCGAGGATAGTCGGGACAAGCTGTCCGCTTTCATAATTAGCAAGAAAATCCTTTGTTGACGTTGCCCATATTCATGACTAATGCAACAATAACATTAACTACATTCATTTGGAAAGGAGATATTCAAAAACAGGGTTCGTGGTGACTGAGTTTATTTATTTATTTATTTATTTATTTATTTATTTATTTTTTACTGAGACATGGTCAATTCCCAGGACGAGCCAAAGAATGCAAAATGAATCCTGTATTAAGTGGAAAGTACTTGGAATTGCGTTTGTATTTGTGATTTGTGTCATAGATCCTCCATTGTTCCACTTTTGGATCATTGCTGAAAAGGATTGCTCTTGAAATCTGCATTCCCTGAAAGGAGTCCTCTGTGATTTGAAGTCTAGAATCAGTGTGCTCTTCATTCTCAGCTGGACGCTTAACATCACAAGATGGTGTCGCCCACCTTTCGACTAACTATATCCTACAGCTTGTGTTTAGTGACATCGAGAGTGTGTTGGTTTACATCGCTAAGTTTTGCCAAAGCAGGTATACTCAGCCCAAATGTGTGGATTCCCCGAAAACTGAATTTTTGAGAAAAAGATTAGCATTAACACGCTCCTGAAACATAGCTTCCTGTTTGAGATCACAACATGGCATTCGAGTAACCATGATGGGAAGCTTGGTGAAGGGGACTGGTGTCTGAGGAAAAGGGCCCTTGTTTCCAGAAGGATGACATGACAGAAAAGCAGTTATCACACTGAAATCGAGAATGGTATCCCTGGACCGATGTATCCAATTGCATATTGCTCTGTGTTCAATCAAGGTACTTTTGTTTTAATTCATTTCCAGTTGCACAACAGCTGGAACATCGATATGACTCTGGGTACCATAGAAAGGACTAAAATCATTTAGAATTCAGTTCAAACCTTAGTCCAGCACAATGGACATTTCAGTGTAGTGGTATATGCTCCTGTAAAAACTCTCATCTCATCTCATTATCTGTAGCCGCTTTATCCTGTTCTACAGGGTCGCAGGCAAGCTGGAGCCTATCCCAGCTGACTACGGGTGAAAGGCGGGGTACACCCTGGACAAGTCGCCAGGTCATCACAGGGCTGACACATAGACACAGACAACCATTCACACTCACATTCACACCTACGGTCAATTTAGAGTCACCAGTTAACCTAACCTGCATGTCTTTGGACTGTGGGGGAAACCGGAGCACCCGGAGGAAACCCACACGGACACGGGGAGAACATGCAAACTCCACACAGAAAGGCCCTCGCCGGCCACGGGGCTCGAACCCGGACCTTCTTGCTGTGAGGCGACAGCGCTAACCACTACACCACCGTGCCGCCTCCTGCAAAAATTATTTGTGTTTTTGTCTTCAGAGATCCAAGTGATGTCTGTGAGCACTGGTGTCATTACAAAGCAGTGCTGACATCGAGAGTTTGTAGGTTCTTATTGTGGAAATTGGTATGCTAATATGTATATACAAGAGGCAGAGTAATCCCAAAATTGTAAATTCTATGAAAAGGGGGATTACTTGAAAAATGTCCAAGCAAAACCACCCTCTGTTAGAGAAGATCAAGGGGTCCTCTGGGATTTTAAATTCTTAAAGTGCAAGTCTTATGAAAATCAAATCAAATCAAGTTTATTTGTACAGCGCTTTTAACAATAAACATTGTCGCAAAGCAGCTTTACAGAATTTGAACGACTTAAAACATGAGCTAATTTTATCCCTAATCTATCCCCAATGAGCAAGCCTGTGGCGACGGTGGCAAGGAAAAACTCCCTCAGACGACATGAGGAAGAAACCTCGAGAGGAACCAGACTCAAAAGGGAACCCATACTCATTTGGGCAACAACAGACAGCCTGACTATAATATTAACAGTTTTAACAGGTATAACCCTCAACTGTCCTCATGGGGCCGTCCTTCACAGGAGTGGGGCGATAAAACTCCGACCAGACACAGGGCACCAGGATGGATCAAGCAGGTCCGAGGGGCAGAAGAGGCCAGCATCTCAATCCCAGGATCAATATGTAACTCAGAGGGACAGATGGGGGGGCGGGGGGGAGAGAAAGAAAACACGTTGTTAGGTATGCCCTAAAAATGACAAGTATTAAATCTGTGTGGTAGGCTCGCAGAGACGAGAGTCTTTACATCAGGCATAACACACAACAATGGCATGTTAATATGGTAAAAAATATATCATGACCTGCTCTGGCTGGATGCTTGATTGGGTGATGGGAGCACACTCCTCAGCAATGATGAGATGCAGATGGGACCGTTAGGCCTGGCCAAGACAATTCAGTTACATTTAACCGGGTCTGGGACATGCGACAGAATGTCTGACGGCCGATTCCCTGCAGGCTACGATAGCCAGTCGAGGTCCCCACCGTCTCCACCAAAAGATTTCCTGTTGACTCCATGTAACTCAGAGGGACAGATTTGGGGTGGGGGGGTGGGGGGAGAGAAAGAAAACACAGGTGGTTAGGTATGCCCAATGTCACCTGAATAAGTAGGAACAGTATACATATTGCACCGAGTACAAGCAGGGACTCCGGCAACTAACTATGACAGCATAACTAAAAGGAGAGAGCCAGAAGGTAACACAGGCATGAGGGAGCCCCGGGACATAAAGCAGCCAGCCACTACACCGTCAACAAACTCGAGTGAGCAAGCGAGTGGGGACTGACAGCATCCATACATCCCAGTTTACCAAAACACTCTATGTCTGAGGACCCTCCAGATCTACTCCTTTACCTCATAAACACCATTAACAAAAGGCTTGACTAAACAGATATGTTTTCAGCCTAGACTTAAATGCTGAGACTGTGTCTGATTCCCGAACATTACTTGGAAGGCTGTTCCATAACAGTGGGGCTTTGTAAGAAAAGGCTCTGCCCCCTGATGTAGCCTTCACTATACGAGGTACCAGCAGATAGCCTGCACCTTTTGATCTAAGTAGGCATGGCGGGTCATAGAAGAGCAGAAGTTCACTCAGGTACTGTGGTGCGAGACCATTTAGTGCTTTAAAGGTCAATAGTAGTATTTTATAATCAATACGAAATTTGATTGGGAGCCAATGCAGTGTGGATAAGACAGGCGTGATGTGGTCATATTTTCTAGTTCTAGTAAGGACTCTTGCTGCTGCATTTTGAACTAACTGGAGCTTGTTTATGCACTTATTGGAACATCCAGACAGTAAGGCATTACAATAATCCAACCTGGAGGTAACGAAAGCATGGACTAGTTTTTCTGCATCATGCAATGACATTAAATTTCTTATCTTTGCAATATTTCTGAGATGAAAGAAAGCTATCCGGGTGATGTTATCAATGTGAGTTTCGAATGAAAGACTGGGGTCAATAATCACTCCGAGGTCTTTTACTGCTGCACGTGAAGAAACAGAAAGGCCATCCAGAGTTACTGTGTAATCAGAAAACTTACTTCTAGCTGTATGTGGTCCTAGCACAAGTACTTCAGTCTTGTCAGAGTTAAGCAGAAGGAAATTAATAAGCATCCAGTGTCTAATGTCCTTAACACATTCCTCAATTCTATTAAGCTGGTGTCTCTCATCAGGTTTTGCAGAGACATACAACTGTGTGTCATCAGCATAACAGTGGAAACTAATACAATGTTTACAAATAATATCGCCCAGAGGTAACATATATAGAGAAAAAAGCAGTGGGCCCAAGACAGAACCTTGTGGAACACCAAACTTTACCTCGGTACGTCTAGAAATATCACCATTTATATCAACATACTGATAACGATCAGTTAGATAAGATCTGAGCCAGGAGAGGGCCATTCCCTTAACTCCCACAACATTTTCTAGTCTATCCAGAAGAATGGAATGATCAATGGTATCAAATGCTACACTAAGGTCAAGCAACACAAGTAGCGAGACACAGCCCTGATCAGACGCCAACGGTAGGTCGTTTACTACTTTAACCAGTGCTGTCTCTGTGCTATGATGAGGTCTAAATCCTGACTGATACATTTCATGGATGTTATTCCTATGTAAATATGAGCATAACTGCTGTGCCACAGCTTTTTCAAGGATCTTGGAGATAAAGGGGAGGTTTGATATTGGCCGATAATTGGACAGCTGACAGGGATCAAGGTCAGGAGCAATGAAAATGACATTGCCCCTGGAAATTATACCTTATAAAACGAGACATATTAAATAGTTCCATCCAGGGAACGGCTGAATGGCTGTGTGAGTATCGCGAGAACTCAGAGGTGAGATTGAACATGGTGGCGCGCAGTTGTTGACAAACGGGAGATACAGCACTAAAGATCCTACCAAAATAAACCCTTTTTTTCAGACTAAATCAAACCAATACTCAGCGACTTTTTCTCATACATAATCCAACTTACATTCCGATTACACTCTGGATGAATTAACGGAATTGGAGGCTTTCATCGAAGACCATTGTCTACATCTTCAGACAACTATGAACCCGGACCAGATTCACTCAACTCCAAATGCAACTCAGCCCGACTCCAAAAGAAGGAAAAGAGACTCTGCAACAGACACAACCGATTTAACAACCCAGGAAGTCGAGGTCAGTGTACTTACAAACATCAATAAAAAGCTGGACATGCTAATCATCATACACGAAGAGCTGAACGATATCCGTAACAGTCTCGAATTAGCACATAGTCAAATCGCAATATTACAGATTTCAAACCAAGAGCTTCGAACTTCGGTAACTTCACTCACTCAACAAATGGAATATGTCACCGCTGAAAACAAAGTAATGAAAGAAACCATACTGGACATTCAAACACGTTCAATGCACGACAACCTCATATTCTCAGGCATCCCGGAACCCAAAGACCCCGTTAAAACACCCGACAATCCAGAGCTACTTATAAAAGACTTCATGCTAACACAACTCAAACTGTCTAAGGACACTGTCAATCTAATCACATTCTATCGAGTTCACCGTCTTGGCAAGCAGCAAAAGGACAAACCCAGACCCATCATTGCAAAGTTCGAACACTACAAGCAGAAAGAAATGGTAAAAAACAAAGGAAAAGAACTCAAAGGCACCAACTATGGAATGAACGACCATTTTCCCCGTGAGATCAACGAAAGAAGAAAGATTCTATACCCACTACTTAAAGAAAACAGGAAAAAAAACATCCGCGCAACTCTGACAGTCGACAAACTCTACCTAAACGGACAGTTATTCAGGAATCCCGACACAACTCCTTGGCTTTTCTAAGTATACACACCCATGCCATAATCTACATTAATTCTATTATCCCTCCACACCTCTTTAATAACCAGCTCCCCACTAGCCCATACAAGTGCGCTACATATGTGTTACTGTATTCTTCATTAACGTTGTTTTTTTCATGTCATTGATAATTATGTTTCTGTTTGTACTTGTCATCTTGTCCACTCTGCCCCATGTTACCCTCCTCTCCCTATCCTGTTTTACATTCCAGCCTACACATTCACACTCACTTAGCACCACTACACACATACCCCCATTTGCATCATTTCACCAATACGTCTCTCTCATTTACCACAATCAGACGTTAACCATATTAGCATGTCCAAGCTAACCTTCCTAACTTGGAATGTCCGCGGCATTGGATCTCAGGCAAAGAGGGCCAAGGTATTTGACCAACTTAGTAAATTACAAGCAGATATTTGCCTCCTTCAAGAAACCCATCTATCAGAATTTGACCGCAACAAAATCAAATCTGCTCAATATAATCAAGCATTTTCAGCCAATTATAACTCAAAACAACGAGGTGTTTGCATATTAATTCATAAAAAAATCTCATTTATTCACAATACTACCATTTCTGATCCAGAAGGACGCTTTATTATCATTAACATCTCAATTAACAATAGCCCAATTACAATGGGAAATGTGTATGGCCCAAACTCAGATAATCCAGCTTTTTTCAATCCTTCTTTTCTTCAATAGCAAATATGACCGACTGCCCAGTGTAGGTATCATGTGCCATCTTGTGTCTAAGAACTACAACTCCCAGCCAACTTCCGCGTTGACTACGTCATGCCTGGGCGGGATCACTTCCATCACATCTTTCAGCATTCCAAGAAAAAGAGTTGGAATCCAGCCATTTTTGCTCTTTCGCGTCGGACTCCAAGTGAGACTGACCAGAAGAAGAGTACTCACCATCAGATGTCTAAACCGCGTATTTTCTTCTCTATCTAACCCTGATCAAGTTAGATTTCGGAAACACACGATCATCAACTCAAGCGAGTTATTAAACTGGTTTGCAAGTATTATTTTTCTTTTAAAGCATACGCAACTGCGAGCAAAAGCAGTTTCTTTCTTTTAAATCCGTGCACGGTACTGAACAAAGACTGTTCGTCTCATCAACTACGAAGATCTCCAGAGAAAACTTCTCTCTTCTTCACCGAAGCACAAACTTCCTCTCCGAGATCCACTTCTCCAGTAAGACTGTGCTTCCTACAAATAGTGTTGCCACCTGTCCCGGTTTTTCCTGATTGTCCCGGATTTTCATGGTCTGTCCCAGAAAAAAAAAATAAAAATCTGGGACACTGAATGTCCCGGTTTTTTGTACATGATGGGCAAAATGTGTATTTCAACTTGCGAGCCAGCTGAGAACCAGTTTGCTTTTCCGTAGCTCGCCGTGCTAAGCGGAGGCACGTCATTACGTCGCTGAATACGTCATTACGTCGCTGTATACGTCACTTACGTCGCTGTATACGTCAGTTACGGCGCTACGTTTACATAAACCTTGGCGCGAATATCAAAGCAAAAACAACACGGAAGAAGCAGCAGCAGCAACAACAATAATAATAATAATAATGGATGACTTCGCGTTTGTACAGCTGCTGCTTCTCGTTGCTTAAAAATGGCGATCTTTCGCGGTCTTGTTATTGTTGTTGGTCTTAACAACTCCGCCCCCCTGCTGACGTAAGCGGTTCTTTCCTCTGGCCCAGCAGAGAGTTGGTGCTAGCCTGGAACCGGTTTTTCTGGCCCCAGAGCCAGTTCTTTGTCAGTGGAAACAGAAAACCTGGTTCCAAACTAAGCACTGGCCTCGAACCAGCCCTGGAACTACTTTGGTGGAAAAGGGGCAATGGAGGATGCTTGGACTGATAAAAGAAACAGACTCTCTGTTGCAATGGTGAAGGCTGAGCTTCAAGTCAGGCTAAACTTTCAGTTGTCCTCAAGACATTCATTGAAAATCAGCCAGGACTCATAGCAGCAGCAAAGAAAAACACCAAATATAAATGGAAGATTAAGTAAGGTTTTGGTGAATTAAATGAAATCCAAATAGTCTTATCTGCCTACTCCTGTATGTACTGTATGTGCCCAGTTATATCAGTTACATGTCTTCCTATGTATTTGTTTAGCCAAGAGCAGCAAGCAGCAGAGGCACAGGCAAGCACAAGCAAAGCACACACCACACTCTAAGCAATCAGGTAAGCTGTTGGACACTACACCTTACATTGTTACATTCAGGTATTCTTAGATACAATGAAAAATTAGATTATTTTTATTCCACATAAGCAAATAAACAGAACTTAATTATGTATTCCCCTTTTACCTGTGCCCACTACTGCCCCCAGGTGTCCACAACCAAAAACTCATCTCATCTCATCTCATCATCTCTAGCCGCTTTATCCTTCTACAGGGTCACAGGCAAGCTGGAGCCTATCCCAGCTGACTACGGGCAAAAGGCGGGGTACACCCTGGACAAGTCGCCAGGTCATCACAGGGCTGACACATAGACAACCATTCACACCTATGGTCAATTTAGAGTCACCAGTTAACCTAACCTGCATGTCTTTGGACTGTGGGGGAAACCAGAGCACCCGGAGGAAACCCACACAGACACGGGGAGAACATGCAAACTCCACACAGAAAGGCCCTCGCCAGCCCCGGGGCTCGAACCCAGGACCTTCTTGCTGTGAGGCGACAGCGCTAACCACTACACCACCGTGCCGCCCCAACCAAAAACTGTTGGAAATAAACCAAAATAATGAAGACCTGCTATATTATGTAAAGCAATTAATTAAACAAATAACTAGCAAAAGCGTCATTTTTACTAATTAGAGCAATACAATTTCAGTGTAGAAGGGCGATTTTTGTCTTGGGTTAGATGTGCGAAGGGCGCCGTTGCTTACAAGCAAAAAGGTCGATTGGATGGTCGAAATGTCCAGGATTTTTGTCAGACACAGGTGGCAACCCTACCTACAAAAGGCGAGACTTTTGCACTAAGAAAGGCATTGGGCAGAAGTTTAAGTCCTAGGAATTAGTTATTCACTTAATGTGAAGTTATATGAAGTTAAATGAAGTGTATACACTGAATTTTGGTTCTCTGTCATTTTTTTGTTGATTTAAAATTAGTTAATCCATAAGTTTCTGCATGCTCTCTCTCTTAACATTCTAATTCATTACTCATACATCTCCTTTGTCTACAAAGGAAGCACGTGTACCATTAGGCCTTAAAACAGAGGCCCCCCCTTTTGTCTCAATCTTAGACAAAATCATAAGTATTGTTTTCAATTCAACCTTTAGAGCAAATTCTCCTGTGCCTACATTTAAAGCCATATACACATATATCTATACCACGGATGACCGTTTGAATGCATTTTAATTGTTAATTTTAGTTTTTAACACACGTGACCTGCTAGACTTGAAGAAGCATATGCTAGCTAGCATCTCTTTGTCTGATTAGCCACAAAGCTAACCACATGGCTACACATAGGGCAGCTAGCATTCCTGTCTGATTAAACTACAAAGCTAACTCTTTACACACACACACACCACACACACACACACACTTTGTTTACAGAAGATTCAATTCTGCTCCTATTAAATTGTTCAATTTTTTCCTTTTCTTTTTTTTAATTAAAATTTTTATTATCTTTTCTTATAATAAACTCCATTATGATTGAAATTGTGTGTGGTGTCTATCTGTTGTTTTGATACTTTGAAGTGGCCCAATCGCAAAGAATTCAAGGAAAGGTGTAGATAATTTGTAATATGGTAAGTGATCAATAATAATTTGGAAGATACCATTTTAGCTGTCTGGTAATGTACCAGGACTTTTTAAAACATCTTGTTT
Organism: Neoarius graeffei; assembly: GCF_027579695.1. Taxonomy (NCBI): domain Eukaryota; kingdom Metazoa; phylum Chordata; class Actinopteri; order Siluriformes; family Ariidae; genus Neoarius; species Neoarius graeffei. The sequence goes on from NC_083587.1 coordinate 10,446,545, forward strand.
TACACATTTTAAACATCTCATACCATCGTTAGCTAGCACCTCTTGGCAGACAACACACTGTGGCAGTGGAGCATCTTCAGATCCAGTCCATGAAAATCCAAACTTTAAATAATCGTGGTCATACTTCCTTCTTTTTCCAGTCCCCCCAGGATTCCGTGGGCCTTTTTTAAAATGTCTGATGTTGCGGGGGGTTTCCAAAAAAATTGCGCTGAAAGTTGCAGTGTTTTTTAGGTTTTTGTTGCGATTACATTGCGGGAGGAAGTGAAAGTTGCGAGAAATTGTTGCGATTTTCTCTTTTTGTGATTAAAATTGAGTGATATGTTAAATATTAAGTTATTACTGAAAAACTATTGATTAAAAAACAAAGACACTGAGAAATGGTCCAATAAACAACTTTACAAATATAAAAGATTAGCAGGACTACAAAAATGCAGAAAAATAGGCTTTACTTATCCAAATGCACCTGTTGGTTCAAAAGTTAAAGTGCATAGAACCTCACAGCACAACATGAAGTTACCTTAAAATATAATATAAATGCTTCAGCTTTCATGTAAGAAAAAAGCTATTAATACTAGTACTGTGTGCAGGCAGTCTCTCCTGAAGACTAAATTAAACAATAATTATAAACTAATAAACTAAATGGCTCAGGCTTCATAGAAGAAAAAAAAACAATTTGAACAGAATCTCACAGTATGATGCTGAAGCTGCCTAAACAATGGAAAATAAAATACCATTTTGGCAAAAATGTTGGCATCCATTAATTTCTTGTATTAAGTAAAAAAAAAATAAAGTACACACAGTCCTTCACTGTAAACATAACACACTTTCAGTAACAGAATTTAAGCCTACATAATCACTGACTCGCACGTCATGCAATGTTGCCAGATAATGCTGATGTTTTCCAGTCCAAAATATGTTCAAAACTCACCAAAATGCACTTAAAACCAATCTGGCAACACTGAGCGCATGCTGCTTCTCTTGAACGTAAACATGGAAGTAAGGCAGAAGGTAGTTTGTCGACGTCACCTCAAGACGACGGCAACGATTGGTCAAATTTGCGGGAAAGTTGCGGTGATTGGATATAATTGCAACACCGCCCTGAATTCGCGGGGTTTGGTTGAATTTGTGCTGAAGTTGCAAATCGCAACATCCTGGAGGCTCTGTTTTTTTTGCTTGGCCCAGACTCTGTCTCCTCACTCACTGTAGCTTTAGGTACTAAAAATCGATCCATTTTGTCTCTGGTAAAGGCTCCTCATGTTGCGCCCCCCCCGAAGAACTATGGCGCCCCCCGGGGGGGGCGCGCCCCACACTTTGAAAAGCCCTGCACTAAATGATTCAAATGAGACTGATTCTATGGTATGATTCAATTCAAATGAGTCAAATTAAATGATTCAATAGGATTGATTAATTTTAATTATTAACCTTAAAATTTAATGAGACTGATTTCATGTAATTATTAAAGATTGATCACTTATCCAGTCCTAAATACACAAAATCATTAATTACACCTACATAATTGGTGCCCCATGTGAGGCGACTGGTTTGTCGACTTCTTGAGTATTGTTACAGCAGATTCAGCCACTGCCATGGTATATCCCCAGGTGTGTTAAAACAGGAGTGTGATAACCATATCACAAATTCTAACAACCTATTGATAATTTAGGATAAGAGAACATCTCCAAAAAAATAAACCTTGTTAATTAATTAATTACATAGTTAATGTTAATTAATAATAATTGATTAATAATTAACTCATTGATTGATTAATTACCCAATACCCAATCTAAATAAAATGGCATCCCCTCGTGCCTCAGAGACTGAAGACAACGGCCAAGACGTGTCTCTTTTTGAGGTCATCGCAGACCTCATTCACGGCTCTGACTCCGAAAGGGCAACCATTAGGGGCATGAGTAGGCATGAGTGCCAAGCTAGCATAATCAACTCAATAGCACAAATGAGAGATCCAAAGAGAACAACAATCAGTGTCCAAGATGCACTAGGTAAACTATTCTCGTTACACTTCCAAGATGCTGATCGAGAGATCAGATCCCTGCGCGGAGAGGTTGACAGGCTGACCACCAGCAACGCCGAGCTGACAGCCGAGGTCAATGATTTATCTAGGGAGCGTAGCCTCTTGAAGGACTCCCTCAATGAGTGCGCCAAAAGGCTAGAGAAAGCCAAGAAAGGCGCTGGAAGGGCTGCCAAGGAGCAGAACCCTAAAGAAGGGCGCGAGAGACCCCCAACTATGCGTCAAAGTTTTAATTTATTAAATTAAATTGTATTAAATAGTATTAAATTGTTCAATTTTTTCCTTTTCTTTTTTTTATTAAAATTTTTATTATCTTTGTTATAATAAACTCCATTATTACTGAAATTGTGTGTGGTGTCTATCTGCTGTTTCGATACTTTGAAGTGGCCCAATCGCAAAGAATTCAAGGAAAGGTGTAGATAATTTGTAATATGGTAAGTGATCAATAATAATTTGGAAGATACCATTTTAGCTGTCTGGTAATTTACCAGGATTAATGGTATGATTCACTAAATGATTCACTGATTCACTAAATGATTCATTGAATGATTCACTAAATGATTCACTGATTCACTAAATGATTCATTGAACGATTCACTAAATGATTCACTAAATGATTCAAATGAGACTGATTCTATGGTATGATTCAATTCAAATGAGTCAAATTAAACGATTCAATAGGATTGATTCATTTTAATTATTAACCTTAAAATTTAATGAGACTGATTTCATGTAATTATTAAAGATTGATCACTTATCCAATCCTAAATACACAAAATCATTAATTACACCTACACCAGTAATAATTGCAGGAGATTTCAGTACTGTCTTAGACTCAACAATTGACCGCTCTCATAATTAAAAAAACAAACAAATTTGGCAATCCACCTCAACTATCAAGCAGTTCATGGGTGATTTTGGTCTTGCCGACAGCTGGCGCATACAACACCCATACAACAGAGAATACTCATTCTTCTCGTCCGTCCACCACTCCTACTCTCATCTGGACTTTTTTCTTACAAGTAACTCCCTTATTCCCAATATTTCTCAATCAATAATCCATCCAATCATCATCAGGGACCATGCCCCTGTAACAATTAACTGGTCTATGAATCAACCACACAGATCAATCCCCAGATGGCGCTTTAACATATCACTCCTCCAAGATCCACATTTTGACACCCTTATCAGGAGAGAGTGGGCACTCTTTCTAAAGATGAATGACTCCCCGGAGTCATCACCTTCTCTTCTGTGGGAAACAGGAAAAGCAGTGCTTAGAGGAGTCATCACCTCATTTTCCGTCTTCAAAAAAAAAATAGAAAAGCAAAAGGAAACTCAATTGGAAGAAGAAATTAAACATTTAGAGAATATTAATATGACAAACGCATCAGTCGAAATTCAAAACAAATTAGATAAATACAAATTAGAACTCAATGAAATCATCAACAAACGGACCCAGTTTTTAATACACCGACTAAGACAGGAACATTTTCACCATGACAATAAATCTGGCAAATATCTGGCAAACCAAATTCAAAGAAACAAAGAAAAATCTACAATCACAACTTTACAGGACTCAGCAGGGAAGCTTACTCACTCACCAACTGAAATCAATCAGATTTTCTACCAATTCTACGATAAGCTCTATTCATCAGAAAAAAAATCCAGATATTAAAGACATTAATCATTTTCTGGACCATATTCAACTACCAATAATTGACAATGACCAAAAAATCGCATTAGAAACCCCGATATTCGAAGACGAATTACATGCTGCACTAAAGACAATGTCAAATAACAAGGCCCCCGGTCCAGATGGCTTCCCTGCGGAGTTCTATAAACATTTCTGGTCAACTTTAGCTCCACTTTTCTACCGGATGATCCATGAATCAAAACACAACTCCAGACTTCCGCCATCCTCTAATAGTGCTTCCATCTCACTTCTACTCAAACCCAATAAGGATCCAACATTACCATCAAGTTATAGGCCAATATTGCTAATCAATGTTCAAATCAAATCAAATCAAGTTTATTTGTACAGCGCTTTTAACAATAAACATTGTCGCAAAGCAGCTTTACAGAATTTGAACGACTTAAAACATGAGCTAATTTTATCCCTAATCTATCCCCAATGAGCAAGCCTGTGGCGACGGTGGCAAGGAAAAACTCCCTCAGACGACATGAGGAAGAAACCTCGAGAGGAACCAGACTCAAAAGGGAACCCATCCTCATTTGGGCAACAACAGACAGCCTGACTATAATATTAACAGTTTTAACAGGTATAACCCTCAACTGTCCTCATGGGGCCGTCCTTCACAGGAGTGGGGCGATAAAACTCCGACCAGACACAGGGCACCAGGATGGATCAAGCAGGTCCGAGGGGCAGAAGAGGCCAGCATCTCAATCCCAGGATCAATATGTAACTCAGAGGGACAGATGGGGGGGCGGGGGGGAGAGAAAGAAAACACGTTGTTAGGTATGCCCTAAAAATGACAAGTATTAAATCTGTGTGGTAGGCTCGCAGAGACGAGAGTCTTTACATCAGGCATAACACACAACAATGGCATGTTAATATGGTAAAAAATATATCATGACCTGCTCTGGCTGGATGCTTGATTGGGTGATGGGAGCACACTCCTCAGCAATGATGAGATGCAGATGGGACCGTTAGGCCTGGCCAAGACAATTCAGTTACATTTAACCGGGTCTGGGACATGCGACAGAATGTCTGACGGCCGATTCCCTGCAGGCTACAATAGCCAGTCGAGGTCCCCACCGTCTCCACCAAAAGATTTCCTGTTGACTCCATGTAACTCAGAGGGACAGATTTGGGGTGGGGGGGTGGGGGGAGAGAAAGAAAACACAGGTGGTTAGGTATGCCCAATGTCACCTGAATAAGTAGGAACAGTATACATATTGCACCGAGTACAAGCAGGGACTCCGGCAACTAACTATGACAGCATAACTAAAAGGAGAGAGCCAGAAGGTAACACAGGCATGAGGGAGCCCCGGGACATAAAGCAGCCAGCCACTGCACCGTCAACAAACTCGAGTGAGCAAGCGAGTGGGGACTGACAGCATCCATACATCCCAGTTTACCAAAACACTCTATGTCTGAGGACCCTCCAGATCTACTCCTTTACCTCATAAACACCATTAACAAAAGGCTTGACTAAACAGATATGTTTTCAGCCTAGACTTAAATGCTGAGACTGTGTCTGATTCCCGAACATTACTTGGAAGGCTGTTCCATAACAGTGGGGCTTTGTAAGAAAAGGCTCTGCCCCCTGATGTAGCCTTCACTATACGAGGTACCAGCAGATAGCCTGCACCTTTTGATCTAAGTAGGCGTGGCGGGTCACAGAGGAGCAGAAGTTCACTCAGGTACTGTGGTGCGAGACCATTTAGTGCTTTAAAGGTCAATAGTAGTATTTTATAATCAATACGAAATTTGATTGGGAGCCAATGCAGTGTGGATAAGACAGGCGTGATGTGGTCATATTTTCTAGTTCTAGTAAGGACTCTTGCTGCGGCATTTTGAACTAACTGGAGCTTGTTTATGCACTTATTGGAACATCCAGACAGTAAGGCATTACAATAATCCAACCTGGAGGTAACGAAAGCATGGACTAGTTTTTCTGCATCATGCAATGACATTAAATTTCTTATCTTTGCAATATTTCTGAGATGAAAGAAAGCTATCCGGGTGATGTTATCAATGTGAGTTTCGAATGAAAGACTGGGGTCAATAATCACTCCGAGGTCTTTTACTGCTGCACGTGAAGAAACAGAAAGGCCATCCAGAGTTACTGTGTAATCAGAAAACTTACTTCTAGCTGTATGTGGTCCTAGCACAAGTACTTCAGTCTTGTCAGAGTTAAGCAGAAGGAAATTTATAAGCATCCAGTGTCTAATGTCCTTAACACATTCCTCAATTTTATTAAGCTGGTGTCTCTCATCAGGTTTTGCAGAAACATACAACTGTGTGTCATCAGCATAACAGTGGAAACTAATACAATGTTTACGAATAATATCGCCCAGAGGTAACATATATAGAGAAAAAAGCAGTGGACCCAAGACAGAACCTTGTGGAACACCAAACTTTACCTCGGTACGTCTAGAAATATCACCATTTATATCGACATACTGATAACGATCAGTTAGATAAGACCTGAGCCAGGAGAGGGCCATTCCCTTAACTCCCACAACATTTTCTAGTCTATCCAGAAGAATGGAATGATCAATGGTATCAAATGCTGCACTAAGGTCAAGCAACACAAGTAGCGAGACACAGCCCTGATCAGACGCCAACAGTAGGTCGTTTACTACTTTAACCAGTGCTGTCTCTGTGCTATGATGAGGTCTAAATCCTGACTGATACATTTCATGGATGTTATTCCTATGTAAATATGAGCATAACTGCTGTGCCACAGCTTTTTCAAGGATCTTGGAGATAAAGGGGAGGTTTGATATTGGCCGATAATTGGACAGCTGACAGGGATCAAGGTCAGGTTTTTTAATCAGGGGTTTGATAACTGCTAGTTTAAAGGATTTGGGTACATAGCCAATCGTAAGAGAAGAATTTATTATTTTTAGAAGCGGTTCAATTACTCCAGGCATTATCTGTTTGAATAGATGTGTCGGTAAGGGATCTAGTACGCAAGTTGAGGCTTTTGATGTAGAGATTAATGAGAGTAATTCAGTTTCTTTTAGGGGAGTAAAACATTCTAACTGATGATCTGATACAGTTATATTGTTAACTACAAGGTCACTTTCATTGTCTAACCTTAAATTAGTAGTTTGAATTTTTTGTCGGATATTCTCAATTTTGTCATTAAAAAAATTCATGAAGTCGTTGCTACTACATACTGCAGGTGTGCATGTGTTGATAGTGGACTTATTCCTGGTTAATTCTGCTACAGTATTAAATAGGAATCTAGGATTATTTTTGTTATCTTCTATTAGGGAGGAGAGATATGTTGATCTCGCAGCACTAAGAGCTTTTTTATACTTCAGGAAGCTCTCCTTCCACGCCAATTTGAACACTACCAATTTTGTTTGACGCCATTTACGTTCCAATTTTCGAGTGGTCTGTTTTAATGTGCGAGTGTCATCATTATACCAGGGTGCTAATTTTTTGTCTCTGACCATTTTCCTTTTTAGAGGAGCTACATTATCTAAAGTATGGCGGAATGTTGACTCTAAGCATTCAGTTGCCTGATCGAGTTCTGCAGGGGCTGACAGTGACCCAATCAAAGTTGACAGCTCTGGGAGATCATTTATAAAGCTCTGTGCAGTAGTTGATGTGAAAGTACGTTTAATACAGTAGCGTGGTGAGGTGCATATATTATTACTCAGACATATTTTGAATGAGATGAGGCAATGATCTGAGATAACTTCAGACTGTGGAAGTATGACTATATTGTCTACGTTTAATCTGAATGTTAGTATTAGATCAAGGGTGTGACCACCATTATGGGTCGGTCCTATGACATTCTGCTTAATCCCGACTGAATCTAAGATGGACACAAACGCTGTTTTTAAAGGGTCTTCTGGGTTATCAAAGTGAATATTAAAATCTCCGACAACTAAAGCTTTGTCTAAGGAAATAACCAAATCTGAGAGAAAATCTGCAAATTTAGAAAGAAACTCAGAATATGGCCCCGGGGGCCTGTAAATAATAAGCAATGGAATTAACTGGGTAGACTTATTTTTTGAGGCTACATACATTATATGAGTATGAAGAACTTCAAATGTATTAAATTTATAACCAGGTTTGTGTGTTACACCTAGATAATCGTTATAAATAACCGCGACGCCTCCTCCTCTGCCAGTTAGACGAGGCTGGTGTATATAACTGTATCCAGGAGGACTCGCTTCATTTAATGCTATATATTCATTTGGCTTAATCCATGTTTCTGTTAAACACAGTACATTAAACTCCTGATCAGTAATGAGTTCATTAACCATTAGCGCTTTAGATGTAAGAGATCTAATATTTAATAGCCCCACCTTTAGATCAAAGGTGCTGGCAGCAGCTGTACAGTCAGTCTGATCTAATTTTATATTGATTAGGTTACTGGAACAAACTCTCTGAAAATTTCTACCTTTTTGTTGAGCTCGGGGAACAGACACAGTCTCGATGTAGTGGGCCCTGAGTGACGACTCTGTGCAGCTAGCAGACAGTCGGTTTAGCCTGTTCGTCTGCTCCCTGGCCTTGGCTCTGGATTGTCAGAAATTAACTAGGCCTGTTCTGAGACTATGACCTATGCTGCAGGAAATGAGAGCAGCACCTTCCCGAGTGGGATGGATACCGTCCCGCCCTAACAGGCCAGCAGTGCCCTCAAAATTAGCCCAATTATCTATAAAGCCCACACTGTTTTCAGAGCACCACCTGGACAGCCAGCAGTTCAGCGACCATAACCTGCTGTAAGCTACATCGCCACGCCGCATTGGGATGGGGCCAGAGCATACTACAGCATCGGACATCGCCTTCGCTAATTTAAACACCTCTACAAAGTTACTCTTAGTAACCTCAGACTGACGAAGGCGTATATCATTAGCTCCTGCATGGATAACTATCTTTGAGAACCTGTGCTTGCCTAGGACCCTAAGATTACCTGCTATGTCCGGCGCCCTGGCTCCCGGTATACACCTGACTAAAGCTGCTGGTGCCCCTAAAGGCTGAGCTAATTTCACGTGCCGTATGATAGAGTCCCCTATAACCAGAGCTCTTTCAGGTTTCTCAGTGGGTGCATCACTAAGGAGAGCAAACCTGTTCGACACGTGACGCGGAGAGGAGTGGTGCTCCCGTGGGCGAGCCTCAGCGGTAGCTTTGGCTCTACGCTTATGCCGCCGAGCCGTCACCCATTCGCCCCGCTGTAAGGGCTCTAATGCCGGAGTTGGGGGATTGCTAACTCCACCTAGGGCGTCCAGACTTTCCCTAACGGAAACTACACTGTTCTCACACTCACTAACCTGCTCTAAAGCCTGGACACGCGCTTCTAGCACTGAAATCTTCTCCGTCAGAGAGCTAACTAATCTGCACTTATCACAAGTAAAGCTAATAGAGCTATCGCTAGTGACGGAGGAAGAATGACTAAACATCCTGCACTCAGCACACTGAACAGGCTGAAGGTGTGCCATGATGAAAAGATTCACGTACCTTAAATGAAGATCTGTTGATATTAAAGCAGATCAGATGGCCTCCGCTTGTGGACTTTACACAGGAGGAGAAAAAAAGAAAGCTTCCGGTCTCGGCGTTCTTCCGAAAAAAGAAAGAGAAAAAACCGGAAAAAAACCGGAAAAAGGAAAGCGAAAGTGAAAAGTACAAAAATGAAAGTGACAGTATAATAAAAATGAATGTTGACACTATGAATGTTGACACAATGTTGACACTAAAATTATCGCCAAAGCCCTTGCAATCAGATTAGAAAAAGTTATTCCCTCTATAATTCATCCAGATCAAACAGGATTCGTGAAAGGCAGGCTATCTTCGAGTAATACACGCAGGTTAACAATACAGTCATCGTTACATTAGATGCAGAGAAAGCATTTGACAGAGTCAATTGGAAATTCCTGTTTTCCATATTAGAGCGGTTTGGCTTTGGGGACTCATTCATCAACTGGGTCAAACTGCTATACAATTCACCATCAGCCACCGTCACTACAAATGGGTCAGTTTCCCAAAACTTCACTTTGCACAGGGGGACTAGACAAGGATGCCCACTCTCCCCCTTATTATTCACTATTTTCATTGAACCTCTAGCTGCAGCCATACGCCAAAACACGCTAATCACAGGTATTCAGACTAAAAACATGCATCATAAAATAAGCCTCTATGCAGATGATATTCTACTTTTTCTTCAAAACCCAGTAAGTTCATTACAAGAAACAATAAAAACAATAAACTCATTTGCTAATATTTCAGAATACTCAATCAACTGGAATAAATCATCAGCTCTTCTTCTAAAACCACAAAGTGGGAATGCAGCAGCCAACACCCTTCCTATCTCACTATGCACCGATCACATCACCTATTTAGGAACAAAAGTTTCCCCCAGGCTGTCTGATCTATTCACTTTAAACTTTTCCCCCCTTCTAAAAACAATTCAGGATGATTTGCAACGCTGGACAAACCTTCCACTCTCCATCATGGGCCATATATCTGCTATCAAAATGATAATTCTACCCAAAGTTAATTACCTCTTTTCAATGATCCCAATACAACCACCCACATCCTGGTTTAAATCTCTAGATTCAGCAATCACAAAATTCTATTGGAAAAACAAGACACCCAGAATTAAACTAGCAACCCTTCAAAAACCCAAGTCCCTAGGAGGATTAGAAGCACCACATTTCATTCTATATAGTCTGACAAATCATCTCCAATATGTGCACAGATGGACCCATCATAACCAATCCGATACTATCTGGCTGGATTTAGAACAGACAATTTGCAATGACCTTCTGATTTCAGATCTGCCATTCCTTACTCCATCAATCAAAAAATACCCCTGTTTCAAAGCCCCTACCATCTGTTCGGGTCTGACAGCCTGGTGGAAATTCCACAACATCACTAACACAAAGCACTCTGTAGCGCGGACAATGCGTGGGTGGAGCACAGAGGACGGCAGGACAACGTTTGGAGGGAGTAACAGCGTATTTTATTAATAAACTTTTCAGTCTAAAAAGAACTTGCAGCACACAGACACACTCTCAGCCTCCACTCCCGGGTCGCGCTCCCTCTGCTCTCTCTCAGCCTCTTAAAATAGGGAGCGGTTTACTGGGAAAACACACACAAAACACAGGTTAATTACCGTCAGGTGTAGCGAATCTGCCACTCACCTTCCCCGGCTCCACCCTCCTGTCACAGACCGATGCTTGACCACGCCCCCACTGCCACATACCCCCACCGCCCGACTCAGGCCGGGCGCCCGTCCGGCCCGCAGCCGACTCCCCCCCCCCCTTGACGGGAGAGGAAGTCCGCCACGACCATCTGCGCCCCCGGCCTGTGGACCACCTTGAAGTTGAAGGGTTGGAGTGCCAGATACCAACGGGTGATCCGCGCGTTGGCATCCTTCATGCGGTGGAGCCACTGGAGGGGCGCGTGGTCCGAACAGAGGGTGAAAGAGCGCCCCAGCAGGTAGTAACGGAGGGCGAGGACCGCCCACTTGATCGCCAGGCACTCCTTCTCAATGGTGCTGTAGCGCCCCTCACGCACTGACAGCTTGCGGCTGATGTATAGGACTGGGCGGTCCTCCCCCTCCACCTGCTGGGACAAAACGGCCCCCAGCCCTCTGTCCGACGCATCCGTCTGCAACAAGAAAGGGAGAGAGAAGTCAGGGGAGTGTAAGAGTGGCCCCCCACACAGTGCAGCCTTTACCTCAGAGAAAGCCCGCTGGCACTGCTCCGTCCACTGGACCGGATCTGGTGCCCCCTTTTTAGTGAGGTCAGTCAGCGGGCTGGTGACGTCCGAATAATTAGGTATAAACCTACGATAGTAGCCAGCCAGCCCCAGGAACTGTCTCACCCCCTTTTTGGTCTTGGGCCTCGGGCAGGCCGCAATCGCTGCAGTCTTATTAATTTGGGGACGCACCTGCCCGTTGCCCAAGTGGAAGCCCAGATACCGTACTTCCACCCGCCCAATCGCACACTTCTTCGGGTTGGCAGTGAGTCCCGCCCGCCTCAGCGACCTAAGGACGGCCCTCAGGTGTTGCAGGTGCCGCTGCCAGTCATTGCTATAAATGATGATGTCGTCTAGGTACGCGGCCGCATAGGTGGCGTGCGGCCGGAGGACCCGGTCCATCAGCCGCTGAAACGTAGCGGGCGCCCCAAACAGCCCAAACGGAAGTGTGACGACCTGGTGTAAGCCGAACGGTGTGGAAAAGGCCGTTTTCTCTCGGGATAATGGAGTCAAGGGGATCTGCCAATATCCCTTCGTCAAATCCAGTGTCGAGTAAAAGCAAGCCGTGCCTAGTCGATCGAGCAGCTCATCAATACGAGGCATTGGGTATGCGTCGAATTTAGACACCGCGTTGACTTTTCTATAGTCCACACAGAACCGGACCGACCCGTCGGCCTTGGGAACCAAGACCACTGGGCTGCTCCAGTCACTGTGGGACTCCTCGACGATGCCCATTTCGAGCATGGCCTGAAGTTCTTCCCGAACCACCTTTTTTTTGTGTTCGGGTAGTCTATAAGGGCGGCTACGCACTACCACCCCCGGGGGCGTCTCTATGTGGTGTTCTATGAGGTTCGTGCGACCGGGCAGGGGCGAGAACACATCCGAAAACTCGGCCTGCAACTGGGCGACCTCCGCGAGTTGGGTCGGGGAGAGGTGGTCTCCACAGGGGACCGGAGAGGTACGTGATGCCAATGACCCTTTGGGGACCTCCGGCCCCAGCTCCGCCTTCTCCGGAACTACCGACACCAACGCCACGGGGACCTCCTCATTCCAGAGTTTCAGCAGATTGAGGTGGTAGATCTGTAGCGCCCCCTCCCTGTCCGTTCGCCTAACCTCGTAGTCGACGTCCCCGACTCGCCGTGTGACCTCAAAGGGTCCTTGCCACTTGGCGATTAATTTGGAGCTCGACGTGGGCAACAGGACGAGTACCTTCTCTCCCGGAGTGAACTCTCTAAGGCGCGTGCCCTTGTTGTACAGGTGGACTTGCCGTTCCTGGGCCTGCCGCAAATTCTCCTGAGTTAGGTGGGTGAGCGTGTGGAGTTTTGCGCGCAGATCCATAACGTACTGAATTTCATTTTTGCTCTGTGAAGGTCCCTCCTCCCAATTTTCCCGCAGTACATCTAAGATGCCGCGCGGCTTACGCCCGTATAATAATTCAAACGGGGAAAACCCCGTGGAGGCTTGGGGGACCTCTCGCACTGCAAACAACAAGGGTTCGAGCCACTTATCCCAGTTACGTGCGTCCTCACTTACGAATTTTTTAATAATATTCTTGAGGGTGCGATTGAACCGTTCAACTAAACCGTCCGTCTGTGGGTGATAAACGCTGGTGCGGATCGGCTTAATACCTAGTAGCCCATACAGTTCGCTCAGTGTTCGTGACATAAACGAGGTGCCTTGGTCAGTCAGAATCTCTTTCGGGATTCCAACCCGGGAGATGACGTGGAAGAGGGCCTCTGCAATACTGCGTGCTGAGATATTGCGAAGAGGCACCGCTTCCGGGTATCGCGTTGCATAGTCCACCAGGACTAATATAAAGCGGTACCCTCGTGTTGACCGATCTAATGGCCCAACGAGATCCATCCCAATTCTTTCGAACGGGGTCTCGATTAATGGTAGGGGGCGCAAGGGCGCTTTTGGAATGGCCGCTGGATTTACTAACTGGCATTCGCGGCACGCCGTACACCACTTACGGACGTCGCCGCGAATCCCCGGCCAATAGAATCGGGCCATTATCCGGGCGAGTGTCTTATCCTGCCCGAGGTGTCCAGCCATGGGATTAAAGTGGGCCGCCTGGAATACCAATTCCCGGCGGCTCTTTGGAATTAATAACTGGGTGACTCGCTCTTTCGTCTGAGTGTCCTGCGTCACTCGATATAATCTATCCTTCAAAATGGAAAAATAGGGGAAGGACGGGGTGGCGTTCGGCTGGAGCGTTTGACCATCGATTACTCTCACTTGGTCAAACGCGTGTCGCAGAGTCTCGTCTCGCGATTGTTCCAGTGGGAAATCCACGAGGGATTCCCCAATAGAAAGAGGAGGGGCCGGCGGCTCCTCCCCCTGTCGCGGAGGTGACGTAGACGGCTCTGCGACCGCCGCTCCAGCCAAAGCGACACCGGGACCCTCCCCCGTCAACCGGCAGGACCCACTCTTTACTAGGCGTGCCATTAAACCCCGAAATCCCGGCCAATCGGTCCCCAAGATCAAAGAGTGGGTAAGGCGAGGATTAACCGCCGCCTTCACTATAGATTTTTCCCCTCTAAAATATATGTGGACTGACACCAACGGGTAGCTGTGAATATCCCCGTGCACACACAACACCTTCACCCCTTGTGCTCCCCCCAATGCCTCGTCTTGCACCAGGCTTTGGCGGATCGAGGTCTGATTGCAGCCTGAATCCACCAACGCCTGATATGTAGCCCCTTGTACACTTACCGGTATGCGATACGCTCCGGCCCGATCGAGGGCAGCCTCTGGCGCGTCGGGGATCCGCACCACCGCCCCCACCTCCATCGCTGCACATTGTTGCTGCAGGTGGCCCAGTTCCCCGCAGCGCCAGCAAACCGGCCCGGGCCTCCCCTCTGCAACTGTGTTCTGGGGCTCACTCACCTGAGGGGGGGGAGAGACAGACACAGAAGGGAGAAACGGGAGGGCACCACGGGTGCGGCGGGCCGGCTGGGGTGGGGCCGGCCCCCGCCTCCGTGGTGGGGGAATGGGGCGAGGACGGGACACGGGAGGAGGGGGGGAAGACAGAGAGAGAGAAGAGGAGACAGAAGACGATGTCATCCGTTGTCCTGCCGCCGGTACAGCCGCCAGATGATCCTCCGCCAGTCCTACGGCCTGATCCAGCGACGCCGGGCGGTGGCACTGGACCCACTCCGCGGTTCCGGCTGGTAAGCGGGCAACGAACTGTTCCAGCGCCACCTGGTCGATGATTCCCTCGGCGTCGCGATCTTCGGCCCTCAGCCACCGCCAGCAGGCGTCCCGGAGCTGCTGGCCAAACGCGAACGGGCTGCCAGCTTCCTCCATCCGCAGCGCGCGGAAGCGCTGGCGCTGCTGCTCTGGCGTGCGCCCCACGCGCTGGAGGACGGCCCGGCGAAGGTCAGCGTAGGCCAGCCGGCAGTCGGCGGGGAGCTGTAATGCGGCCAGCTGCGCCTCTCCAGTCAGGAGGGGGAGGAGGCGCGCCGCGCGCTGCTCCATCGGCCACCCCGAGGCTTCGGCGACCTGCTCGAACAAGGTGATGAAAGCCTCGGGGTCGTCCTGCGGGCCCATCTTGGTCACAGTGAGGGGAGACGGGCCCGCGGCCGGGGCGCTGGTGGACCCCGCCGACGCGAGGAGCCGCCGGAACGCCTCTCGATCTTCCTGTTGAGCCAGCACCAGGGCTTCGAAGCGGCGCTCCTGCTCCGTTCGGAGCGTGACGAGTGCCTGGTGCTGGCTCTGCTGAGCCGTGGCGAGGGCGTGGACCAAGTCCGCGAACGGGGAGGATTCCATGGAGCTGTAGCACTGGTGCTCCACCTTTTCCCGGGTTTCGGCACCACTGTAGCGCGGACAATGCGTGGGTGGAGCACAGAGGACGGCAGGACAACGTTTGGAGGGAGTAACAGCGTATTTTATTAATAAACTTTTCAGTCTAAAAAGAACTCGCAGCACACAGACACACTCTCAGCCTCCACTCCTGGGTCGCGCTCCCTCTGCTCTCTCTCAGCCTCTTAAAATAGGGAGCGGTTTACTGGGAAAACACACACAAAACACAGGTTAATTACCGTCAGGTGTAGCGAATCTGCCACTCACCTTCCCCGGCTCCACCCTCCTGTCACAGACCGATGCTTGACCACGCCCCCGCTGCCACACACTCACTCTCAAAGCTCACCCCGATTTGGAATAACCCAGATTTAATTTGCAACAAACGAACACTTAATTTCTGCACCTGGAAAGATAAAGGCATTACACACCTACAGCACTTGTTTATGAACAGCAAATTTTCCACATTTGCGGACTTGGTCTAGAAATTCGGCATCACCAACAAGCACTTTCTACAATACCTACAGATCAAATCAACAATCACATCCACAATGAATACCTCAACACCCAATTTAGAACTCACTACACCCATCTCAAATTTTATTAATATATCTTCTTCAAAAAAGCTATTATCCAAAATTTATAAGTTATTGATACAAACTGATACCAGTATGAGCTTACCATCTGCCAAATGGGATTCAGATCTCTCTATCTCTACTGATGCCAATTTCTGGACTCAAGTCTGCAAAAATACCTTTCTCATGACCAAAAATACCAACCTACAATTAATCCAATATAAGATTATCCACAGGACTCATCTCATGGGCCACAAATTGTTTTGCATGGGTTTTTCCACAGACATCTGCCCTCACTGTACTCAAAACTGCCCAGACACCTATATTCATGCACTTTGGCACTGTACCCCCATCAAACAATTTTGGGAGAAGGTAACAGATCTACTTTCCACTTTCTTTGGCTGCTGCATTCCAACCTCTCCATCGCTCTGTTTGCTTGGAGATACCACTGTATCCACCTTGAATCACTTTAACAACATCATCCTATTGGTTGCGCTAGCTGTCACCAAGAAAACTATCCTCATGAACTGGAAATCAAAGAACAAAATTCACATATCTGCCTGGAAAAACTTGTTACTGGACCACATATCATTAGAAACCTCTAATATCCCATCTAATAATAACCTAACCTGGTCATCACTTTCCAATTTCTTACAGTTATAACCGCTCTGCTGGCCCTCTCTGCCTGAGACAGGATGAGACCCACCCCCCCTCCCCCCAATCCCCACCCGGCCCACCCCTACCCCCCCTTTTCCATTGTTTATCTATCCCCTCCCCCGTGCCCCCCATCCAAAACACAACATAACATCAGTCTCTCCTCTGTACTGCTCTGGCTTCCAGGGGTCGGGGGCTGGCTGACTTGTGTGGGGGTTCTGGCCATGGTGGGGCCATAGTGGGGCCTCTCCCCCGCTGCCTCTGCTGCGGACCCCATCCTCCCCTGGAATGGACCGGGCTGCCTCCACTCTGCCTGTCTCACTTTTTAATGCTCCACATTAGCTGACTCAGAAGGTACATTCCCACTCAATAACACAAACACCTCCAGTAAGTAAGGGCCGAGGTGGGGTACTCTGTAGAGTGGCCTGTAAAAAGGCCCAAATCAGCTTGCACCTCACTTCTTTTAATGCATCACATCTTAGAAAAATCACAATCTCAATTTATAGGAAAGGTGGGGGTGGGTCAGGGGGGGAGTCTTTAGTAAGGCTCTCTCTCTGCTCTGCCCCCCCTCTTTTTAATGCATTTAGACATTAGATAAAACACATCATAGGGCCAGTGAGGCGCGTGGATTGGGGGAGCCTTGGGCTAGAGGTCTGCGCGGGTCGGATTTTTCAGTCCCGCCCCCGCATTGTGCAGTTATGCTCTGCTCCCACCCGCGCCCACAAAGAATTATGATTTTCAGTCCCGCTCCCGCTCGCGCCCACAAAAAAATTGTGATTTTCAGTCCCGCTCCCGACCGCACCTGCCATATTTTGTCCCGCTCCCGCCCACAAATCCCGCATGATGCAGACATTCGCGTTATTTCTCAGGAAAGTTCTTGTCTTGACACAGCGTGATGGTGCCCCGCCCCCTACTTTGAGTGGATTTGAGCATAAATATCTACAGCTCACGTTCACGTTTATTATTTACCTTGTTTCTGAATTCAGCATGTAGTGTCTCTAATAATAATAATAATAATTAGTGCTGTCAAGCGATTAAAATATTTAATCGCGAATCGCACATTTTTATCACATGAGAAACCATTGTAATTCTCTGATCAGCATAAAAAAGTGAATGGGCTTGCTTTGTACCAATGGTGTTTTTTTTATTGCAAAGCAGAGCTAGCAAGAGGAGTGAACTTCACTCTTCTTCCACTTCACTCAGTGAAGTGATTTACTGCTTGAGTTAGTCTACAACTTTAATCAGAGAGACAGGTTACACAGTGACGGTAGGCTTGACATGCTTGATTATAATATAAAGTACACTATTATATTAACTTTAAGTTGTTCGTTGATAAATATTGCATTGAATCTGATCTTTACTGTTTCATCTCACTTAACACATTTCGTACTTTTACACTTTTTCTGCCTGTTGATGCGTCGCGCTGTCTAATCAGAGGCGGCCAAATTTGCATATTACAGGAAGGATTTCTGGGATAGCATTGAGTTTACAGATGCTGTCTTCTTAAAACTGAATAAATATTTAAAAAGAGCCAAATGAGCCAGTCTTTTGAATGGCTCTTTTCAAAGAACGGATCACAAAGATGCGGATCCCATCAAAGAGCCATAAATCCCATCTCTACTAGTTTCAAAAGCTTATGAAAAACCTACATCATGTCACAGAGCGTTAATCTCGCGATAAAAAAAAAATTAACGCCGTTAAAATTGAGTCAAGTTAACACGATAATAACGCGACATTTTTTACAGCACTAATAATACCCAGATAGCAGAGGGTCGTTGATTCGACGTGGAATCATCGGCATGTTCTTCGACCTATACGCCGTCGAATCACCGTCGATCACCGACGTTGATTCAACACCGCTTTGCTCATACGAGTTTCCGTTGAAACGACGTTGAAAAGTGGCTGGTGGTCGACAGAGAATAGACCCCCTTTCACCCTTTATTCAACTACGTATTTCGGTCGATTTATAGTTGAATTTTCGGCGATGATTCATCCAACTTTACTTCCTGTTTTATGTACAACAGGAAGGCTACAAATTAAGCAAAACAGGCTAAATTAAACTAGCTAACAATAAAGCATCGGGGCTCTTGCCTAGGATGAAAACACACAGGCATACTTCAACCATGAAAGTGAAACTTAATTTATATCAATGTGCGTAGGCTACGTCCTGTTTAATGTACAACAGGATATAAAAATGCATGCAACAATGCACCTCTCCTAATGTTTGTCAAGCTATCTAATGAGGCATAACTTTTAACATTTATAAGGAACAGAACACACTTGAACAAGTTCTTAGAAACATTTTATGATTTATTTATAATTGTGGCCTATTCCTCCTGCGGCGCAGACCTGTACATGGAAACAGAAAAACATAACCAAAATTAATTTGATGCAGCATTGATAAAGAAAGTCAGCAGTAGGCTATGGGTTTCTAAATGCCACCCTACCTCATTATTTGGACATGGGGAAAAACTATATTTAAAATCCAAAGAGGGATGGAGGGAGGAAAATTAAAACAAAAGAAAGAAATGAAATATAGAGTAGAGAATATTTGATAAAATTAAGGATGTTTTTATTCAGTAAACATTTAAAAAAATGTTCTACAACACTAGTGACTAGTAGCCTAGTGACTTACCAGTAACAAAATAGACTTGAAGTATTCAGATCCGCTCTGCATAAAGCAGCTAAATCCTCTCTCTGTCTCGTGGCAGAAAGCTCCTTGGTTTGCTTGTATCTCAATCACAGCTGGTATTCTGTAGAAAGACTTCTTTTCACCTTTCCCATCAGCTTTGTTAGAACACCCTAACACAGCACAAAAGTTTACGATTGTAGGTTTATGATGAACCAAGTGCCTCGTGGGTTCTTCTTCTTCTTCTTTTAATTGGCGGTTGGCAAACAACTTTTTGGAAGCATTACCGCCACCTACCGAAATGGAGTGTGAGTCTGGGTGTAAACTATCTCTACTATAAACAAAATAATAATTAAATAAAAAAAATATATTACTATTATAATAATAAAGAAAATTTAAAAAAAAAGTAAAGAAAGAGTGAAAGAAATGAAAGAGAGAATCCATTATATTCTTCTAATCAGTCCAGTGACTTCCATAAAGTGAAATAAATGCTTAAAGCACATCTCGCTTGAGTTCCTCTGCAAAATTGCTTTTACATTAAAAGGCACACTTTCTGACTGTAATCCAAGGATGAGGTGCTGCCTCTCCTGCTCAAACTTGACACAATGTTCAATTGCATGCTCCACAGTCTCAATAGAACCACATACACCACACTTTCCATCCACATGCTTTTTAAAGAGAAATAGAGTACTGTTCAGACCAGAATGCCCAAACCTCATTCTAGATATAATATCCTCCTCGCCTCGTGGGTTCATTCTTCTTCTTCTTCTGGTTTATTGGCGGTTGGCAAGCAACTTTTAGATGTGCATTACCGCCATCTTCTGAAAGGGAGTGTGGGTCTGGATCTACGCTACTCTACACTCAAAGGGAAAAAAGGAAAAGGAGAAAAAAAAAAAAACCTAAAATAAAATTAATAAATAAATAAAGGGAAATATAAACAAATAAGCAAAGGGAGTGTTGCCTACAATCTCCACAGAAGACCTGTTTCCTTCAAAAAGGTAAACAAATATGTAAAACATGGCTCTCCTGTCTGCCTTAGAAGTACTTCACTTAGCTTTAGGGGAACTTTCACTCCTTCAAGACATTTACTTAGTTCCTGCCTCTCATCCAGATGTCTAGTACATGACTCTACCACATGCTCTGGAGTTTCAGGGTTGCCACAGTCACTGCATTTGCCATCTACATGTTTCTTTATTAGAAACATTATGTTGTTCAGACCTGTATGGCCAATTCTCATTCTAGAAATGATATCCTCCTCCTGTGTACTCCTATGTGTACTTCGTCCCCTTCCCACTGTTTTCTGAATATTATACAGATGTCTACCTGTGTGTCCCTTATCCCATAGTTCCTGCCACTTCTGCCTAATTTTGACTTTAGTTATACATTTCATTTCCGCCTTACTGTACTTTATGTGCATCTCTACTCCAGGTTGGTCTACTGCTTTCTTGGCATGCTGGTCTACCAGTTCATTACCTGTAACTCCAATGTGTGCAGGCACCCACATCAGTGTTACACTGACCCCTGACCTTTGCAGCCTGCTTACCATCTGAATGATATCTATTATGATATCCTGTCTTGACTGTGATTGTACATTTTTGATGCTGTGCAGAGCTGAAGTAGAATCAGTAGCAATCACAATATTCCCTGGAACAGATCTATTACTGTCCACCCAAGACAGTGCTAATAATATAGCCACCAGTTCTGCTGTGTACACAGCCAGGTTGTCGCTCAGTCTTTGCAAAACAGTCACTTTTAATTTTGGAATTACAAATGCAGCGCCCACTTGACTATCCTTCTTTGATGCATCTGTATAGACAATATAGCTGTCCCCATAGTAATTCTGTATGTACCATTCAGCATAATACTTGTCCACTTCTACCTCCTCTCTTGCCTCCAGAAGGCCGAGGTCAACTAAAGGCAATTGTAAGGTCCACCAAGGAGTCACAGCAAATGGAACAGTAGGACATACAGGTAAGTCTCTGATCTCTACTTCTCTTGCCATTTCTCCTATAACCCATCCAAAGCTTCTAACTCTGTCATTTCTCCTCTCTTGGCAATCCATTAGTGATTGCGGGCCTATGTGACCTTCCTGGTGCCCCATAAGATTAGCCCAGTACACCAAAGACAGCTGATCCCTCCTTAGATGTAAAGGCATCTCCCCCAACTCTACCTGCATGGCCGCCACTGGAGAGGTTTTAATAGCTCCCATGCATATTCGCAAGGCTTGATACTGTACCAGGTCTAGTTTTTTTAGTATAGATTCAGCCGCAGACCTATAAGCTACACATCCATAGTCCAGCACTGACCTTATCAGGCCTGAGTAGATGGTCTTCATTGCTGTCCTATCAGCCCCCCATTCCGTATCTTTCAGACATCTCATAACGTTCAGCACTCTTTTACATCTTTCAATGATTTTCTGGATGTGCATAGCCCAGGTCAGCCTTTTGTCAAACCACATACCAAGATACTTAAAATGCTCCACTCTCTCCAACTCTGACCCCCCAACAGTGATTTTAAGATCCTGAATACTTCTTCTCTTTGTGAAGAGCATAAACTTTGTCTTTTCCACAGAGATTCTAAAGCCCCAATCCAAAGCCCATTTTTGTACTTTGTCCACTCCTTGCTGCATTCTCTGAACTATATGCTCCACGTTCCTTCCTCTCTTCCACATAGCTCCATCATCTGCAAATAAGGCAACATCTATAGATTTGTCAACCTCCTTAAAAGCCTCGTTAATCATCACTGTGAATAATAACGGGCTGATAATGCTGCCCTGAGGAGTTCCATTCTCAACCCCATAACTGTTGCTAAACGCTCCATTAATTCTGACAGTAATTTTTCTCTCAGATAGGAAGGCCTTAACCCATGCCCATATTCTCCCTCTTACTCCAAGCTGGGACAGTTTAATAAGCAGCCCCTCTCTCCATAGCATGTCATACGCCCATTCTATATCAAAATACACTGCTGCAACAGACTCTTTATTTACTTGGGCCCTTCTGACTGCGTCCTCCAATGCTATAATTGGATCCATTGTACTCCTACCCTTCCTAAAACCTGACTGGTAGTTGTGTATAAGCCCCCTGGATTCTAGAAAAAATACCATTCTGTCGTTAACCATTCTCTCAAGAGTTTTCCCCATCTGGGAGGTCAACGCAATTGGCCTATAGCTGCTAGGGATCCTGGGGTCTTTCCCTGGTTTCCGTATGGGAACAATAATTGATTCCTTCCAGGATATAGGAAGTACCCCCTCCTCCCACACCTTGTTGTACAAATGGAGTAATGTTCCCTTACTCTCAACACTGAGGTGTTCTAGCATAGAGTAGCATACCCTATCTCTACCTGGAGTAGACCTGCCCGCCTTCTGTAATGCCCTATTCAACTCCTGGAGGGTAAATGGTCTATTAAGGACCCCTTCCTCCTCTACATTTCCCCTGTCTTGTACATCATACCTTATCCTCGTCTCCTGTCTGGCCCTTACCTCCTCTACTCTTAGATTGTTCGAACTGTGCACTTTGACCAATGTTCGTGCAATTGCTTCTGCCTTTTCTTTACAGCTTATGATAACCTTCCCCTCCTCCATCATTACTGGGTATTCATACCCTCTTCCTTTCCCTCTCATCCTCTTAATCATTCCCCATACTTTTTCAATAGGAGTCGTACGTCCAAGAGTGTTACAAAAACTTCTCCAGTATTCCTTCTTTGCTTTCTTAATCACTCTTCTAACCAGTGCTTGAGCCCTCTTATAGTCTATCAGGTGCTGATATTTATAAGTCTGTCTTAACACCCTAAAAGCTTTGTTTCTTTGCTTGATAGCTTCACTGCAGTCTTTACCCCACCATGGCACAATTTTATTCAAGCCCCTTGGTTTAGTCATTGGGATTGCCTCTCGGGCCGCATACACAATACTACAAGTCACACCAATGCATAAATCTTCAATATTTTGACTGGTATCAATAGTCGCCAGGCTTTGGTCACTAAATTTCATAAACTTTTCCCAATCAGCTTTTCCTAAGATCCACTTCCCTTCTCTTATCTCAACTACCCTCACCACCTCTAGCTCCACTCTGGTCGTGATGGGGAAGTGGTCACTGCCTATACTGCAGTCTGTGTGCACCTACCAGTTACATTTATGCGCCAACGCCCTTGACACGATTGTAAGGTCTAAAGCTGAGTCCGTCCCCCTCACCACATCTATTCTAGTACTTGTGCCATCATTGAGACACACCAATCCCTGTTCCTCCATGAAGCTTTCCGCTATCCTACCATTGCTGTCCTCTTTATTACCCCAAACAGCGCTATGTGCGTTGAAATCCCCACACCATACTGTTTTACCCTCCATGTTTTCCCACATTTCCTCCAAATGCCCCACCTCCAGCTGGTTACATGGATTATAGAAATTAATTACCCTGACACTACCCACTCTTGTCCATACCTCTATTATAATGTATTCTTGTTCATTGCCTTTCTTCAATTCCCTATACTGTATTCCCTTCCTTACAAATGTGGCACAACCTCCCCCATTACCTCCCACCCTATCTCTTCTCACACAGGAGTACCCTCTAATTACAAAATCCAGTGATTCTTTCAACCAAGTCTCTTGTATGCAAATAACGTCTGGCTTATATTTCATTTCATTTAACACTCCTTTAAACTCCTGACCATTTGCCACAAGACTCCTGGCATTCCACTGGACTATTATCAGAGGTTCTACCCTAATGGTTGTGATTGTTCACTCGTCTCACTAATTAAAGCTGCTTGAATTTTTTCCCACGATAAATTCCCTATATTTAGGAATTTGTGGGCAGCTTTGACGATCATTTTAATCTTATCTTTTTTACTCCTTATGTCATTAGAGCAGTTGACAACATAAGCAATAAAGAGAATAAGTTTCTCTGGGTTCATAGCTTCCTCATTGCTCCCTACTCCTGACGCAGTAGGCGTGCCTTGCGAATGCGGCGCCTTTTGACTACCCGCTCTACTTTCTTTCTGAACTGCTTTGACCGCGTCTGCGTACGACAAATTCCTGGATGTTCTAACCTGCTGAATCACTACCGCCTGTTTTCTTGCCGGACACCCTCCATATGCGGCTGTATGATCCCCCCCACAGTTGCAGCATTTCTTCACATCGCTATCCCCGCATTGTCCGTATTCATGTTCTCCTCCACACTTCCCACATCGCTGCTTACCATGACAGACTTTAGCTATGTGCCCGTATCGTTGACACTTATAGCATCTCACTGGTGGAGGGACATACTCTCGCACCCGGAAACTCATGTATCCCACCATAATTCTTTCTGGCAGTACTGTTTCCTTAAATTCCAATAGCACAGACGTGCTATCCCTCTTTTCGCCATCCCGCGTAGCCTGTAGTCTCTTTGCATTCAACACTGTCCCACCTTTAATTGTCTTCTTGAGATCTTCCATCTTCTCCCCTAAGGGAATGCCAGATATCACCCCTCTTGCTCTCCGTTCTCCAAACACCCTTACTTCACTTACATCCAGCTTGCAAATTGACTGAACATTCAGCGCCTTATCCCTTTGGGCCCTATTCTTGCACTGAATGAGCAACCTGCTATTCCTCATCAGATACGCCCTCTCCACTTCTCCCAAAACCTTTTTCAAACCATTAGTCAATGTAACAAGTCCAACTTTACCAATGTCACAGCCCTCTTTAAAACCAACCACTACTTTCAGCTCATCCTCCTGCCACACTCTCAACCTCACTGTTCGTTCTCCTTCCTCATCATCTGAAAAAGCCCTTTTCGCTTGCTGCTGGTGACTACCCCCCTTCCTTATCAGTAGCAACTCTCTAAATGCCTCTGTGGCAGCGGGGGCGTGGTCAAGCATCGGTCTGTGACAGGAGGGTGGAGCCGGGGAAGGTGAGTGGCAGATTCGCTACACCTGACTGTAATTAACCTGTGTTTTGTGTGTGTTTTCCCAGTAAACCGCTCCCTATTTTAGGAGGCTGAGAGAGAGCAGAGGGAGCGCGACCCGGGAGTGGAGGCTGAGAGTGTGTCTGTGTGCTGCGAGTACGTTTAAGCTGAAAAGTTTATTAATAAAACACGCTGTTACTCCCTCCAAACGTTGTCCTGCCGTCCTCTGTGCTCCACCCACGCATTGTCCGCGCTACAGTGAGACTGTAGCGCGGACAATGCGTGGGTGGAGCACAGAGGACGGCAGGACAACGTTTGGAGGGAGTAACAGCGTGTTTTATTAATAAACTTTTCAGCTTAAACGTACTCGCAGCACACAGACACACTCTCAGCCTCCACTCCCGGGTCGCGCTCCCTCTGCTCTCTCTCAGCCTCCTAAAATAGGGAGCGGTTTACTGGGAAAACACACACAAAACACAGGTTAATTACAGTCAGGTGTAGCGAATCTGCCACTCACCTTCCCCGGCTCCACCCTCCTGTCACAGACCGATGCTTGACCACGCCCCCGCTGCCACAGACACATTCAGATACAAGGAATCGATTGACATTTTGAAAGATTTTGTGAAACAGCTGGAGAATCTCTTGTTTTGGACTACACTTCCCTCAACAGAAAAAAGTTTCTCTTGTCCTGAAAACAACACAACCTGTAAAGAACAAAATTGGTCAGTACAGTGATTGAACCTGTGACCTTGGCATTATTAGCTGAGCTAATAATGCAGCCACCAACTGAGCAAGACAAAAACATATATGTCTGCTGAGGTACTCCACTAAATAGTGATGAGGTGGTGACTTTCCCTTGAACAGATGTCTTTTCTCTTGATTATTGTTTTGAAGCCCTCAGTTCGACCCACTCACATATTTACACAGGGGGATAAAAATCCCAACATCCAGTCTGAAAAACTTATTCAACCTACTGAGCAACGTCACCTTGGATAGCTTTTACAATGTGAAAGAACGATGCATACCTACCTTCTCTTCTTCAACATGGTGGTCCAAAAGTGAACATGTGCTCTGAAGAACCACTTCTCTCCAACCTCATCCCAATTGCGCTCACTGAACAATGAAACAACATCTGTTTCCTGAAACATGCATCAAAAAATGAGAAGCAGGCCAAGGATCCCATGTCAGGAAATTAGGTAGTTTTAGAAGACTAAAGCCTTGAAGATCATCGACTTAAATCTTCTTATAAAGACACTCACCCAGAATCAATAATGGCTTCTGGCCAACTGTCAATTTAAAAATAAATAAATAAATAAATAAATAAATAAAAAATTGCTTCCTCAGTCATGGTCCCAGAAAGCAACAACATGGGCAGTAACCACAGTTCGGGAACCTGTTCAATGCCTGCTTTTTTTACCAGCTGAGTTGTTTCAATGGCAGATTTGGATACAAGGAATTGATTGACATTTTGTGAAACAACTGGAGAATCTCTTGTTTTGGACAATACTTCCCACAACAGGAAAAGTCTTCTCCTGTCCTGAAAACAACACAACCAATTAAGGATGGAAATGGCCAGTACAGGGATGCTTTTATGGCTGAGGACTACAGTTGATTTGCTAACTATAAGCACCCGTATTGCACCTTGGAAAAATTGACACATGCGACGACCAATAACTGCACATTGTTGAAGACAAATTAAGTACTGACTGTGTAAACAGAGTTTTGAGATGTGTCGGTAAATGTGGAAACAGTAAATATGTAAATCTGTTGGTGATATGTAAACAGTCTTGAGATATGTTGGCGATATATAAATGGAGTCTTGTGATGTAAACAGAGTCTTGTGATATGTTGATAAACAGGTGATGTGATATGGTAAACAGTAAAAGTGAAAAGTGCAGGCGATCCAGTGCTGTGTGGAATATACAGTGCTGTGTGGAAACATTAAGCATTAGAGTTAAGAACTCTGATGGCCTGAAAATAGAACTTCTTCTTAAGTCTGGTAGTCCATGCAGCCACGCTTCTGTATCTCTTTCCAGACAGTAACAGGAAAAACAGCTGTCATGCTGGGTGACTGTGGTCCTTAACGATGCTCTGTCCCTTCTGCAGGCACCACTGGTGGTAGATGTCCTGAATGGCAGGGAGGCTCTTGCCAATGATGTGCTGTGCTGCCTCCACTACCCTCTGTAGTGATTTTGGGCTGTAGGCAGAGGAGCTCCTATACCATACTGTAATGCCGCCTGTCAGCAAGCTCTCAATTGTGCACCTGTAGAAGTTTGAAATGATGTTTGCCTTCATGCCAAACTTCTTCAGCCTCCTCAGGAAGTCAAGTCAAGTTTTCAAGTTTATTTTTTATAGCACTTTTAACAATAGACATTGTCGCAAAGCAGCTTTACAGAATTTTAATGACTTTAAACATGAGCTAATTTTATCCCTAATCTATCCACAATGAGCAAGCCTGTGGTGATAGTGGCAAGGAAAAACTCCTTCAGATGATATGAGGAAGAAACCTCGAGAGGAACCAGACTCAAAAGGGAACCCACCCTCATTTGGGTGATAAGAGACAACGTGATTATAACATTTTAAGAATTTTAACATGAAGTCTGTTTTGTTGATGTTATAACTTTTCACTGATGGAAACTTGAGTGTAAAACTGTTCATGACAACTGCAGTTCTAAAGTTAGCAAGTCAACTGTAGTCCTCAGCCATAAAAGCATTACTATAAGTGTCCAGAGCATCTTCCAAATGTGACTTTCAACTGTCCATATGGGGCCGTCCTCCACAGGAGTGATGTGATGAGACTCCAACCAGACATAGGGCATCAGGATGGATCAGGCAGGTCTGAGGAGCAGAAGAGGTCAGCATCTCAATCTCAGGATTGACATGTAACTCAGAGGGATAGACAGATGGGGAGAGGGGGGAGAAAGAGAGAGAAAACACAGGTTGTTAGGTACGCCCAAAGTCACCTGATGAGTAAGAACAGTATACATTTTGTGCTGAGCATAAGCAGGGACTTTGGCAAAACTAACTATGACAGCATAACTAAAAGGGGAGAGCCAGAAGGTAACACAGGCATTAGGGCACCCCGGGACATAAAGCAGCCAGCCACTACACCATCAACAAACTCAAGTGAGCAAGTGGGGACTGACAGCATCCACACATCCCAGTTTACCAAAAATTCTATGTCTGAGGAACCTCCAGATCTACTCCTCTTACCTCATAAACACTATTAACAAAAGGCTTGATGAAACAGATATGTTTTCAGCCTAGACTGAAACTCTGAGATTGTGTCTGTTTCCTGAACACTACTTGGAAGGCTGTTCCATAACTGTGGGGCTTTGTAAGAAAAGGCTCTGCCCCCTGATGTAGCCTTCACTATACAAGGTACCAGCAGATAGCCTGCACCTTTTGATCTAAGTACCCGTGGCAGGTCATAAAGGACCAGGAGTTCGCTCAGGTACTGTGGTGCGAGGCCATTCAGTGCTTTAAAGGTCAATAGTAGTATTTTATAAACAATACGAAATTTGATTGGGAGCCAGTGCAGTGTGGATAAGACAGGGGTGATGTGGTCATATCTTCTAGTTTGAGTAAGGACTCTTGCTGCTGCATTTTGAACTAACTGGAGCTTGATTATGCACTTATTGGACTATCCAGACAGAATGCATTACAATAATCCAACCTGGAGGTAACAAAAGCATGAAGAAATTTTTCTGTGTCATGTAATGACATTAAATTTCTTATCTTAGCAATATTTCTGAGATGAAAGAAAGCTATCCAGGTAATGTTATCAATATGAGTTTCAAATGAAAGCCTGAGGTCAATAATCACCCCGAGGTCTTTTACTACTGCACATGAAGAAACAGAAAGGCCATCCAGAGTTACTGTGTAATCAGAAAACCTACTTCTAGCTGCATGTGGTTCTAGTACAAGTACCTATGTCTTGTCAGAGTTAAGCAGGAGGAAGTTAATAAGCATCCAGTGTCTAATGTCCTTTACACATTCCTCAATTCTATTAAACTGGTGTCTCTCATTTGGTTTTGCAGAAACATACAACTGTGTGTCATCAGCATAACAGCAGAAGCTAATCTGAATCTGATACACTTATATTGTTATCTACAGGGTTACATAAATTGTCACTTATGTTGTCTGACCTTAAATGAGTAGTTTGAATTTTTTGTTAGATATTTTCAGTTTTGTCATTGAAAAAATTCATGAAGTCCTTGCTACTAAATACTGCAGGTCTGCATGTGTCTATTGCAGTCTTATTCCTGGTTAATTTTGCAACAATTTTAAATAGGAAGCTAGGGTTATTTTTGGAGAGCCGATGGCGAGCTTTCCTGACCACAGTGTCTGTGTGTTGTCCAAGAGAGGTCCTCTGTGATGTTCACACCAGTGAACTTGAAGCTGCTGACCCTTTAAACCTCAGCTTCATTGATGTAGATGGGCTAGTGTGCCCTCCCTTGCTGTCTCCTGTAGTCCACTATCATCTCATTAGTTTTACTGACGTTGAGAGAGAGGTCGTTGTCCTGAGACCAGCTGGCTAATGCCTTCACTTCCTCTCTGCATGCCATCTCATCATTGTCCATAAGGAGGCCCAAGATGGTTGTGTCATCAGCAAACTTGATGATGATGTTGGCACTGTATTTATCAGTACAGTCGTGGGCGAACAAGGAGTACATGAGGGGCCTGAGCATACAGCCTTGTGGCGCACCTGTGTTCAGGATCAATGAGGAGGAAGTGTGGCTATCGATTATCACCACCTGGGGTCTGCCTGTCAGAAAGTCAAAGATCCACCTGCAAATGGTCATCGGCTCATGGAATCATGAAATATTTCGTCATGATTGCATTTTCTCTGCTCATAACAAGAAAATTTGTACTTATTAAATGCAAATTTGCACCGAAATTCTTTTAAGATCTTGCAACCTGATTTGATTTTGATGGGAAAGATCACATAAATAATACTATATATTAATGTCACATATAAAGATGACCCCATACATATCTGTTCTATACTTCATTTTTAATGAAGAAAAATATGCCACAACCCATTGCATATTTGGTACAATTCCACTTTGGTAACTGCATTCACAAATACAGACAGAAATAAAAGGCAGAGAGACTACTTCTCAGTTCGCAGTCAACAAGCTTCAATTCAACTTTCAATAATTCACTTTTGTTTAATTGTAT
Source organism: Neoarius graeffei (assembly GCF_027579695.1). Taxonomy (NCBI): domain Eukaryota; kingdom Metazoa; phylum Chordata; class Actinopteri; order Siluriformes; family Ariidae; genus Neoarius; species Neoarius graeffei. The sequence goes on from NC_083587.1 coordinate 10,476,696, forward strand.
TGATATAGTGCTTTGGGCAATGAATTGAAATAAATGCAACACCAACAATTCAGGAGGTCCATTAATGACCATGTTCAGATTCTGTTAAGGAAATGGTCATACATGTCCTGTATTTCATTTGCTAAGTGATTTGCTGAACATTTTGCTCATTTTGAGTATTTACAAGACAGTATGTTCCTTTCGGAATATGCAGATTGGTGTGTGAGAAAATGACCCTGAGGCACTCTGAACTAACATAGCCTGATAATGTTTTTTTTTAACTTTGCCAGGAAATCAGATGTTGGAAGAACAGTTGGATGCACTGGCACATATTTGGCCTGGTGTAGTGAAAACCCAGATGCGTACCCTTTCCTCATGTACAGGTTTGAGCCCATGGTGTTAAGAATAGCTTTAACGCTGAACAGTGGCTGCTGTGGTCAGATTCAGAGTTCAGTCTTTGTGCTTTGTTGGAGTTAACATACAACTGGGTCCAGGACCTTAGATGGGGTAAGAGAGAGCTAAGTTCTGTAATTCAGGAGTCAATCCTGGAATATTCTGCTCTGTCATCAGACTTCTTGTCCCATCACAACACCTGGCAGCAAAAGGACTCATGAAAGCAAGAGCCTATGGAATGAGGATTTTACTCAAGGTCATGTGACTTGCAAATAGAATGACACAGCAAAGATGCATTCCCATACCAGGAGTCAATCCCAGGCCAACTGTGTGAAAACCAGGAATCCTGACCACTAGACCATATGGTACAGCCTTGAAGAGTAAAGGCCACCTTTGAAGTGGTTCGGCCATTGGTGAGAACCCTAGAGTTTTCCAGAAATGTAGCTCATCTCATCTCATTATCTCTAGCCGCTTTATCCTGTTCTACAAGGTCACAGGCAAGCTGAAGCCTATCCCAGCTGACTACGGGCGAAAGGCGGGGTACACCCTGGACAAGTTGCCAGGTCATCACAGGGCTGACACATAGACACAGACAACCATTCACACTCACATTCACACCTACGGTCAATTTAGAGTCACCAGTTAACCTAACCTGCATGTCTTTGGACTGTGGGGGAAACCGGAGCACCCAGAGGAAACCCACACAGACACGGGGAGAACATGCAAACTCTGCACAGAAAGGCCCTCGCTGGCCACGGGGCTCGAACCCGGACCTTCTTGCTGTGAGGTGACAGCGCTAACCACTACACCACCATGCCGCCCAGAAATGTACCTGTCAATTTTTATTTTATTTAGTTGTGTGGCTAGTGGGTTGAAATTTGTTGTTGTTCGCAAGTATATAATCCAGAACATTGCATGGGATAAAAGAGAGCCGTGCTGGCCACAAGCCAAACTGAGAATCTTCTCATCCATAACAAGACACAATATCTCTTGCTCCACTCAGCTGATTTCTCCATGGCAAAGTTCACATCCATGCCCAGGTTTGATTTTTGTCGGAGTTTCAAACAACTTTACACTGTCCCATTTCTAAGTGGCTGCAGGAGTGATATCCTGACCAAAAACATCCAGAACTGAGTGGAGATGTTATCTGTAATAAAAATGTTCCCTCTCTCAAAGGGTTGTTGGTCATAGCCCATGGTCCTTACTGATGTTTCCATTAGGCCACCAGAGAAAGCGAAAAAAATCTTGGTCTTCCTCAGCAACCCTTACCTGGTGAAACATGGCTTGAATGTCGATATTGAGTGATTCCATAATTTCCCCATCTACTTTATCTGGGAAAATGCCATTAATTAAAATAATTTAATTTTACGATTTTGAGTTATGTTTCATGAAGCCAGAAAGTTCAGCTGCTAAAAATTTGTTTTGTGTCATATTTGCTCGAAAAAAAAAAAAAGCTGGGTGAACATTGTCTAAGTCTGGTGATTCCATAATTTTTGCCAGGGGTTGTACACTCATCATGGACATGAATGTGATAGCAATATTGGCCTTTCAAGGATTTCTTCTGTGGTACAATGATGGTACAACAAACATCTTTAACGGGGGAGGGAGACACCAACCAATAATCTGAGCCACAACTTTTAATTTATTTTGAGTTTTCTGAAGGGTGGCACGGTGGTGTAGTGGTTAGCGCTGTCGCCTCACAGCAAGAAGGTCCGGGTTCGAGCCCCGTGGCTGGCGAGGGCCTTTCTGTGTGGAGTTTGCATGTTCTCCCCGTGTCCATGTGGGTTTCCTCTGGGTGCTCTGGTTTCCCCCACAGTCCAAAGACATGCAGGTTAGGTTAACTGGTGACTCTAAATTGACCGTAGGTGTGAGTGTGAATGGTTGTCTGTGTCTATTGGCCCTTTTCCACTACCCTTTTTCAGATCACTTCAGCCCGACACGGCTCGCGTTTCGACTACCAAAAACCAGCACGACTCAGCTCGCTTCAGCCCTGCTTAGCCCCTAAAACTCGCACCATTTTGGAGTAGGACTGAAGCGAGCCAAAGCGAGCCGAGTGAGGCTGGGGGCGTGAGCAGACACTCCCCTGTGCACTGATTGGTGAGGAGGAGTGTCCTCACATGCCCACACACGCCCCGCGAGCGCGCTGGGATCTGTAAACACCGCAAACCCGGAAGGAGAAGAATTACGAATTACGAGAATTTCTGAAGCCTTATGTGCCTCGCCTCATCTATACGCTCTTGCCAGTATCTGTCCGCGTTGTCGGTGACAACAAGCCACAGAACCAAGACCAGCAACACTAACGACTCCATGTCCTCCATGTTTATTGTTTACTATTCGGGTCGTGAGACTACCGCTTAAAAGCTCACTGATGTCACTGTTTGCGCTGCTTAACGACATCACCTGACGTCCACCCACTTTTGCTAACTCCACCCAATGTGTCCACCCACTTCCAGCCAGCACGGTTCAGCGCGGTTGTAGTCGAAATGCAACTCCAACAGCACCGCTCAGCCCGACTCAGCACGGCACGGCTCAGCCCGACTCAGCCGCGTTTGTAGTGGAAAAGTGGCATAAGTGTCAGCCCTGTGATGACCTGACGACTTGTCCAGGGTGTACCCCGCCTTTCGCCTGTAGTCAGCTGGGATAGGCTCCAGCTTGCCTGCGACCCTGTAGAAGGATAAAGTGGCTAGAGATGATGAGATGAGATGAGTTTTCTGAAGTCAACTACTGAACCTGATCTAGGCTTGAGCCAAGCCATGTTTGGTTGACGTGGCCAGAATTGTAGCAGTTGGGTGGTCAGTTCCTTTCTGTGCACTCATGCACACCTATGGGCAATTTAGAGTAGCCAGTTAACCTAATTACTTGTCTTTACAGGAAACCAGAGCACCCAGAGAAGACCAACACAGACACAACATGCAAACTTTACACAAAAAAGCCCCTCCCACCAGGCTTGAACCCAGAACCTTCTTACTGTGCAGTAACAGCAGTAACCACCACACCAACATGCTACCCTAAAAGCCCATACGAAAAAGAAATACATAAAACTTCTAAAAGGATGAATACAAAAGTCTTACACAAAACCTCTACTGCCAGAAACATATATGGCTATACCGTACATATCTTATATGACACATATCACAAAAGTGGCCCATTTCTCATTTCCCTCATGTATGAATAAAGCACACATATACATGAATTGACTAATTAAGTTATATGGTGACATACTTCCAGTATATGAGACATGTAAAGTTTAGAATATGTCAGATAAAGCTTTTGTCTTATTCATATACGATAAAACACCATTACAGACGGATTTATGCATGTAAAACACATGCAATGTATATAAAAACAATGCAGTCTTTGTATGGTATTGATATGATTTTGATATGTGAAATAAAAAGTATGTATATGTAATATATATGTACACACTCATTTCCATACATGTTGGTCTCACATAGCATACATGTTTCTTATATGTGAAGTGTATGTTTTTCATGAGTGTTATTGTGTTATTCCTATATGATAAACCACCATTACAGGCAGATTTGTGTACCTAACACACATACAATGTATACAAAAACTGTGCAGTCTTTATATGGTTTTGATAAGATTTTGATATATGTACAGAACATTATATATATGTAATATATATATGTACACACTCATTTTCATATATGTTTGTGTCACATAGCATATATGCTTTTTATATGTACAGTGTATGCTTTGTATAAGTATTATTGTGAGATTTCATAAGAGTAATACACTGGGATTTCAACCACACTTATTTGAAACCTCTACTGACAAAGAGTAGTTCACTTGCACTAGTACTACTGATCCTATCAAAAAAGTGATGGGTAGGTACATAGTTCATGAAAAAGAATTTATTTTCAACATTAATGGCACACATTGCAGCCTTCTGCCATTCCCCACAATTTAGAGATAAAGTGCCATTTTGAAAAACAGTGGAATGATGAACACATCCTTACTGTACATAACTGTACATAATATACAGACATTGCAGCCTTCTGCCATTCCCACAATTTAGGAGATAAAGTGCCACAAAGTGCCAACAGTGGCATAATGAACACATCCATACTGTACATAACCATATACTATATTTATGAACTGAAATGTGATATTAAGAACAAAACATGAATTTCAATGTTCTCATTGCTGTTGCTTAACTTTATTACGCATCTCTGTGATCTTCGCATTGATGCTGCTCCCTATCAGGGACAGAGGGGTACCTGGCCATCTCTCCAGAGTTGCATCTGCAACAAACAAACCCAAAGAATGGAAAAGTTAGTAGACTACACTTGACATTCACAGCAGCAGAGATGATTGTCATAACTATTGATAATACTGAACGTACTGTAGATGGCATCAACTTTGGTCTTCTCAAGGGGGAGACGAGCCTCTCCTTTCCCCTTGTTGGTCCCCCGAAGATTACTGACTAGAAGCACTTCAGTGGGGAATACCACTGTTAGCAGGTGTCTCACGAATGTGGTAGCTGAATTTGCATTGACTCCATATGCCCAGGCGAGTTTGTCCACCATTACTCCACTGCCACAAAAGATCTCAACCTTAAAAGGACACATGGAAAAAAGGTGTTAAAGGATTATAACACTATTATTTTGTATATGAAATCACAATTATATTGGCCTTTAAACAGGGCTCCCACTACCACAGCCCGGTTGTGTTATATTAATGTGTTGATACTGGGCACAGTACGAAAACACATACAGGTGCGCGTGCATACACAATCACAATTGCCCTACACATTACAACATGCCTGACCATCTATATAAAATGATATTCATTAAGACACGTCACCTTTAATGGCGAAGAGCTAGTTGTATCCCTGTCTCCACTCCCATCATCAATCGCCATCTGAGATGGACACAAGGTAAGTGCACATATTAAGACATACTTTGGAGCCATAGAAAAATTTCCAATCTTAGACTGTGTGCCAATGTGTTAATTATTCAATTTCATTTTCTGTAGTTCTTCTGTACCGCACAACAGAAACTTACTGCTATAGTTGGATAAATAAAGTATATCTGCTAAACTCATAAGCATGCCTGTTAGACAATTCTGTATGATGTATTAATTTCTAAAATCACCTTTGATGACTGGGAGCTGGCTGAAGGTGAACTAGACTGCGTTGAAACAGTAGGTGAGGGGCTGGAGGTGGACTGAGTGAAATAGGGGAGAGATGGTGATGAAGGGTAGCTCTCTGACCCGGGCATCCTGGGAGAGGCAGGCTGACATATAATCCTTCTTCATGCCAAAAATTAGTCCTGGCACATCTTCACACAATGACAGAAAAAATACAGGTAAGCAGAATTAGCCATCATCACTGGTCCTTAAGTAAAAAGGTTCTACAACTGGTACTCAATAAATAATTTATACCTTGAAGAACTGTTAGGGTTTTGCTGGGATTCAAACCTGGTTCATTGGTGTGATAATCCAGCAAACCCCCACTAGGCCACCAGGGGGATGACTCAAATGCAGAGGCGTGAGGCAGAAGTAGAAAAAGTATCAAAAAGGTTTATTTACAATATGTACAAAAAATATCCAAAAAGTAAAGATACAAAAACGCTCAGAAGATATAAGGGAAAAAATAAAAAATCCAAAAGTACAAAACAAAAGCCAAAAAAAACAAAAGAAAAGGCAAAAATACCAAAGCTCAGAAGATCCAAAAAACACAGTAACTACTAGGTCCAAAAGAAAAGCAAAATGCAAAATAAAGAACACGGTACAGAGGAAACTGGAGATAAACATAACAGCACAAAGACTCCGTGACAAGAGGACTGAACTCAGGGGGTATAAATACACAAACTAAATTGAACACAGGTGAAGATAATCAGGACTAAACAGGCAATTAACACAAACACAAAACACAGGAACAGTGGCGGCCTCTAGAGGCCAAAACAAACATGACATGAAAAGGAAATAACAGCAGCCTCTAGAGGCCAAAACAGTCCTAGTCCTAACAGGACCCCCCCCAGGAGCGTCTCCTGACATTCCCAGGGTGATCCGGATGGGCCGAATGGAAGTCCTGACACAGTTCTTTATCTAGGACATCCCGAGCAGGAACCCAGCAGCGCTCCTCAGGACCATAGCCCTCCCAGTCCACCAGATATTGCAACCCGCCGCGGACCCGGCGGGAGTCAAGCAGGCGATGCACAGTGAACACAGTCTGACCCTGGAAGATGCAGGGGGGTGGGGGGTTCCTAGGGGCAGGGGCATACGTAGACGTCAGTAAGGGCCGCAACAGGGAAACATGGAAAGTGGGGTTGATCCTCAGAGTCCGGGGCAACTGGAGCCGGTAGGAGACAGGGTTCACCCTGCGCACCACCTTGAAGGGGCCAATGTAGCGAGGAGCAAGCTTGCGGTTCTCCACCTGCAGCGGAAGGTCCTTAGTGGACAGCCAAACCCGCTGCCCAGGGCGGAAAGCATGTGCAGGTCTTCTATGGCGGTTGGCCTGAGTCTGGTTGGTTCTGGAGGTCTGTATGAGGGTTTTCCTGACCTTGCTCCAGGTCTTGCGACACCGTCTCACATATTGGTTGACCGAGGGCACCCCCGCGTCCTCCTCCTGGTCCGGGAACAGAGGTGGCTGGAACCCGAATTGGCACTGGAATGGTGACAGCTTGGTGGCCGATGACTGCAGGGTGTTGTGGGCGTACTCTGCCCATGGCAGCCAGGTGATCCACGATGTCGGGTTATCCATAGCCAGGCCTCGCAGGGTGGTTTCCAGGTCCTGGTTGAGCCTTTCCGTCTGACCATTGGACTGTGGGTGAAACCCAGAGGAGAGGCTGGCAGTGGCTCCGATGACCTTGCAGAACCCGTGCCACACTCGGGAGGAGAACTGGGGCCCTCGGTCTGAGACGATGTCCTGTGGAAGACCAAAGACTCGGAAGACATGATTAAACATGAGTTTCGCTGTTTCAAGAGCAGAGGGGAGTTTGCACAGTGGTATGAAGCGGCAGGCCTTGGAGAATCTGTCAACTATGACCAAAATGACCGTGTTACCTTGTGACTCAGGGAGACCCGTGATGAAGTCGACTGCCACGTGGGACCAGGGACGCCGGGGAATGGTCAGAGGATGCAGGAGACCCTGGGGACGCTGTCGTGGGTTCTTGGTTCTGGTGCAAACCTCACAGGACAGGACAAATGACCTTACTTCCTTCTCCAGGTTAGGCCACCAGAAGCGTCTTTTCAGGAAGTCCAGGGTCCTCCGAGCTCCCGGGTGGGCGGTGAGAGGGGAAGAGTGACCCCACTGGAGAACCTTGGCCCGGGCTTGATGTGGGACGTACAAGAGGCCCGGTGGCCCCGTCCCAGGACCGGGGTCCTGGCGTTGAGCTCGTCGGACAGCCTCCTCAATACCCCAGCGGACAGGGGCCACAATCCGGGACACAGGGATAATAGGCCCGACTTCATTCTCCCTGTTAGTGGCAGAGAACAGCCTGGACAGTGCGTCAGGTTTGGTGTTCTTGGAGCCGGGGCGGTACGAGAGGGTGAAGTCAAACCGACTGAAAAAACAGGGCCCACCTAGCCTGTCGAGGGTTCAGTCTCTTGGCTTGCTGGAGGTACTCCAGGTTCTTGTGGTCAGTCCAAACCAGGAATGGATGTTGCGCTCCCTCCAGCCAGTGCCTCCACTCCTCAAGGGCCAGTTTGACCACTAGCAGTTCTCGATCCCCCACATCATACCGGGACTCCGCAGGACTCAGGCGGTGGGAGAAGTAAGCGCAGGGGTGCAGCTTTCCTTCCGAACGTTGAGAGAGCACCGCGCCGACACCACTGTCCGAGGCGTCCACCTCCACGATGAATGGTTGGGAGGTGTCCGGGAGGACCAGAATGGGTGCCATGCAGAAGCGGTCCTTGAGGTCTTTGAACGCCTTTTCCGCCTGAGGAGACCAGACATAAGATCCACCTGTCCCTTTGGTAAGGTCTGACATGGGTGCTGCTACAGAACTGAAGTTCCTGATGAACCTGCGGTAGAAGTTAGCGAATCCTAAGAACCGCTGAACCTCCTTAACGGACTTGGGAGTAGGCCAGTCCCGGACGGCCAGGGTCTTGGCAGGGTCCATTTGGAGTTGGCCTGTCCGTACAATAAATCCCAGAAAGGAGACCTCGGGAACATGAAATTCGCATTTCTGGGCCTTGGCGAACAGATTGTTCTGTAGCAGCCTCTGGAGAACCTGGGGGACATGGTGGCGGTGCTCCTGCACAGTCTTGGAAAAGATAAGGATGTCGTCAAGGTAGACAAAAACGTACAGGTTAATCATGTCCCTTAAGAGGTCGTTGATTAGGGCCTGAAAAACAGCTGGTGCGTTGGTGAGTCCGAAGGGCATCACCTGGTATTCGTAGTGCCCAGACGGGGTGTTAAAGGCAGTCTTCCACTCGTCTCCCTGTCGGATAAGAATGAGGTGGTATGCGTTCCGTAGGTCCAACTTGGTGAAGACGGTGGCGCCTTGGAGCAGGTCGAAAGCAGTGGACATCAGCGGAAGGGGATATCGGTTGCGCACAGTGATCTTGTTCAGGCCCCTGTAGTCAATACATGGTCGGAGCCCCCCATCCTTCTTGCCGACAAAGAAGAAGCCGGCACCAGCAGGTGAGGTGGAGGGTCGAATGAACCCAGAGACCAGGGCGTCTTTGAGGTATTCCTCCATGGCCTTGCGTTCTGGCTGAGAGAGGGAAAACAGTCTGCCACGAGGAGGGGTAGTCCCAGGGAGCAAGTCGATGGCACAGTTGTAGGCCCGGTGCGGAGGAAGAACGGCGGCCCTGCTCTTGCTGAATACCTCCTTGAGATCCCAGTACTCTGTGGGAACTTGAGATAACTCGGTGAGATCAGGGGGCTCGGCAGGAGACACAGGAGAGCTAGAGAGCAGACAAGAGGCATGGCATGCAGGGCCCCATTCCACAACCTGGCTTGTTACCCAGTCTATGCGAGGGTTGTGGCGAGTAAGCCAAGGAAGGCCTAGAATAACTGGGAACTCAGGTGAAGGAATCAGGTGCAGGGATATTTCTTCCTTGTGACCTTGAGACTGGAGAAGTAACTTGGGTGACTCTTCCATCACCTAACGCTTGGCCATCGAGGGCAGACACAGACAGTGGGACTTCAAGAGGTGCAGTCGGAATATTGATGCTTTGGGCGAAGTGAATATCCATAAAGTTCCCAGCCGCCCCTGAGTCTAACAAAGCTTGACAAGAGTGGACAGACTCACCCCAGGAGATGGAGACCGGGATGTAGATTCCTTGGCCAGGGAGTCCGGGAGAGAGGGTAGGCCCCGTCACAACCCTCCCTCGGCTGGACGGGGCGGTCCTTTTCCCAAGAGTTCGGGACATGATGCTCGGAAGTGACCAGGCTTGCCACAGTAGATGCAGCACTTGTCCCTCCTTCTGCGCTCCCTCTCAGATGCGGAGAGGCAAGTACGACCCACTTGCATGGGTTCTGGACAGTCACTGAAGGAGGTAGACGGTCTCCAGGTAGAGGTAGGGAGGCTAGGGGGGCTCAAGGCTTGGTGGCGTTCTCTCATCCTGTTGTCCAGACAAATAGCATGTGAGATGAGGGTTTCGAGGTCACTTGGGCATCCAATAGAGGCCAGACCGTCCTTGATGGGGTCAGACAGACCATGGTGGAAGGCTGACGCCAGGGCAGTCTCGTTCCATCCACTTACTGCTGCGAGTGTCCGGAACGAGATGGCGTAATTTGCAACGCTTCCTCCTTGCCGGATGGACATGAGCTTTCGGGCTGCGTCGGTACTGATGTCCGCCTGATCGAAGACCCGAAGCATCTCTTCAGAAAACAGCTGGAAATCAAGGCACTCAGGTCCCTGTCTTTGCCAGATAGCAGTAGCCCAGGCTCGCGCCTTACCAGCTAACAAGGTTATCACAAAGGCAATCTTGCGGCGATCCGTAGTGTAGGTGGTAGGCTGAAGCTCAAAGGTGAGTTGACACTGGGTAAGGAACTCTCGGCACTCACTGTGCTTGCCGTCGTACCTCTGTGGTGCAGGAAGGCTGGGTTCACAAGGTGAAGAAGGCAGCATGGCAGGAGGCACAGGAGCAGGAGCTGGATCAGGAGATGCAGGCAGAGATGTCAGCTGTGCCAGGGTTTTCCCAATTTGCTGAAGCAGTTCCTTGTGGCGAGCAAGGGCCTCACGTTGGCTGGTGAGCGTACGTCCATGAGCGTCTATGGTCGCTCCGAAGCGTGTCAAAGCTGCCGTAATTCCCTGAAGGTTGGCCGGGTAGACAGTTGAAGCAGCCTCTGCTGAGTCGGTCATGACGGAGTCTTTCTGTTAGGGTTTTGCTGGGATTCGAACCTGGTTCGTTGGTGTGATAATCCAGCAAACCCCCACTAGGCCACTAGGGGGATGACTCAAATGCAGAGGTGTGAGGCAGAAGTAGAAAAAGTATCAAAAAGGTTTATTTACAATATGTACAAAAAATATCCAAAAAGTAAAGATACAAAAACGCTCAGAAGATATAAGGGAAAAAATAAAAAATCCAAAAGTACAAAACAAAAGCCAAAAAAACAGAAAAGAAAAGGCAAAAATACCAAAGCTCAGAAGATCCAAAAAACACAGTAACTACTAGGTCCAAAAGAAAAGCAAAATGCAAAATAAAGAACACGGTACAGAGGAAACTGGAGATAAACATAACAGCACAAAGACTCCCTGACAAGAGGACTGAACTCAGGGGGTATAAATACACAAACTAAATTGAACACAGGTGAAGATAATCAGGACTAAACAGGCAATTAACACAAACACAAAACACAGGAACAGTGGCGGCCTCTAGAGGCCAAAACAAACATGACACGAAAAGGAAACAACAGCGGCCTCTAGAGGCCAAAACAGTCCTAGTCCTAACAAGAACCAAGTCTTTCCACTTTTGGCATTCTTTCTCCTTGTTTTTGCATTCCCAGTCCTTGTTTTTCTGGTTCAATGCAGAGACAGTTTTTTTCAGTTCGTTGAGCTCGTTTGATGAAGTTTCTGGTCCCCCACCATACATCTTCAGAAACTCCTTTGCAGGATCAACCTGAGAGACTTTTAACCTCTGGTGGTCAAAAAAGGAAGCTAGAATTAGTTAAATAGAGGCTGCTGTTATAATTGCAACATGCACAACAGAATCAATAACTTTCTTGTGAATCAAGGATGCACATCCACATCAGCTTCAATGGCGTGATGGGGAGTGTGAAGTGTGCCACTAACACACAACATGTATATGTGCATAGCTTTAAAGTGCAAATGTGTAAATTGACTCATACCCCTGCTGGAGGTGGCCCTGTCCCATAACACTGTAATGATATGATCAATATAAGATGATGGCAAATTCACACTACCTTCTCTGGTTGTTGAGGAACTTCAATGTCTTCAATGTCTGTGTCGTCTGATTCTTCCCCATACTTCTGGGGGGGCACAGAGATCCTCTTTGTTAGAGGGGCTGGTTTATTGGTTTTCATTAACTCATTCAATTTTCGTGTCACCTCATAATGAGAACCTACAGAAGAAAAGACATTGTCACACACCAAATGAAGATACAACATCACTTTATGATGACACTATGACAAACTGTAGTGCAAACCTTGCTTCCATGACTGAATTTTCTCATGGGTGCAATGACAAATGTCTATTATGGTATATTAACGAGAATAATGTGTATTTAAACCAACTGATTAAATACTAGGCTGTATCTTACCAGTCACAAATTTCACATTAGCTGCATAATGGGGATAACCTCCTGGTGGCCTCTTCCCACGCCGCCACTCAATTGAAGCCTGATACGGGCTTAAAGGAAGCCCATCAGGGCCCATTTTTGTGTCATCGTAGCCTATGATGGCATCAGTTTTTACATCACTTAACTTGCCATTGTCGTCTCCTTCTGACCACTGTACCGCAGCAAACTTCTGAGCCGGCTTTTCTGACACTAAAAGAATTAAGAAAGGATGAAAGGATAAGGAGACTGATACATACTTACATTATCCCATAACGCCGCATTCACACCCATACCTTTCAAATTGATGAAATGGCTTTAAAAACAGTTGTTTTGAATGGGCATGGCTGAAAATGGTAACTGTGCGTAAAATGTTCACTGTTACATCCACATTCAGCATGGGCAGAGCATGAAAAAAAAAGTTTTCATTGGGAGGTGGGGGGGTGGCACTCTGACCCTATCTAACCAGCAGACTAAAATACTTATTTATCATTACTGCCAAGAGACCTTATTTTCATGGTTGCTTTGTGTGATGGTCCGACTTATAGCAAACACACCTGTATTACTAGATTGCCAGTGCAAATTTTTAGATGTGGAAATGCATTATTTCAACATACTGAGTCGAAAAATTGACTCAGAAGTTAAGTGAACTTTTAAGTGATTTCTAACCTAATTAATGTGTGAACTGCCAGAGCTAGCCTACTGCAGTACTACTCTGGTACTACTACCCATAGACATCCTATTACGTAGACGGAGCATCCAATGTAAATTCTAAAAGCGCTGACGAGACGCGGGGCCGCCATCTTGGAGTGGTGATACGCTGCACTCAGTGTAATGTGCTGGCTCGCATTTTTTTGTCATACATGTAGCTATGATAAAGGATAGCGGCAGGGTTATTATTCATAGTTGGCTTCACTTTAATAGAATATCCTGATATTAAGTGAACAGACGTCGGAGATGGTTGAAGTTGAGGAAACGGTGATTAATATCCTACAAAAAATGTGTGAATACTAAATACATTAGATATAAACAGCTTAACGTTTTTCTATCGGCTACAACCACCAATCCGTTGCAATGGATAGGGTAAATTCAGGTAAAGTGGGACACTTTTTTAAATAAAATGCGGTTTTAACAATCTAAATCCATTATAATGATTCAAATGTGTGTTTTCTTTAAATAGATTGTTAAGAACATATCAAAGGGGAAATTAATCTAGTCAGTGAATTTATAAGAGCCTTTTACATCCTTCAACACAATCTGACACCCCCTTCAGCAAAGCTGATGTATTCAGGTTGAGTGGGGCACTTTGTCTGGTATGTAGGACAATGTGTGATGACCATATATTGACCACAAAATTTTTTTTTAAAGCATATCAAAACATTTATTTATAAATTAATGTCAAACATAAAAAATATAACAATGTAGTAAATGAATAAACTAGTAAATAAATAAAAAAGGTAGTATATGAATAAACATTTAATAACAATATATATAATATTAGCATACAACATTAAAACATGACTCGTGAAACCACTTATCACACTTACAGCAGGCCACCCATTCCTCCATTGTTAGTTATAATAATAATAGTTATTAGTAATAACAGGATGTCTATGGCAGTAATAGACATTACCTTGATATATATGAGTATCTCGTGCTTATCTCACCACTCCAAGATGGCGACCGTATTTCTCGCGTCAGAACAGCCAACGCTCCGTCTACGTAATAATAGGATGTCTATGCTACTACCTATTATTTCTTTGCTATTTTTTAGAAATGGCAACTGAAAGGTCCAGCAAGTTACTAGGTGCAGTCAAGGTCCTTCAGTCAGTAGCAGAAGTTGGTGCTTTTGCTCACTTGCTGCTTTAAATTATACAAGACATAATTATCAATTCATATTCTATAAGTAAGCACAAATGTGGTTATTGTTAGTTAGCAACAGAGGTAATTAGCTATCGTCGATGTGATAGAGAAGTCTCGCTACAAGCAAGTTTGCTTCTCTGCTCTTGGCGTGCAGCTTGTGAACTGTGTGTTCTTTTTGGCACTGTCTGTCTGTGTACCCCGAAAATCAACAACTTTCGCTTTTATCAAGCACTAGTAGGTGAATAAAAGGTTCCAGTCTCAGAGTTCTACCTGACTACAATATCATAAGCTAATGATCAAGTCAGTGGCAGAAATGATGAAGCCCTTCATAAACTTTCTTTGCTAGCGGCCATATTGGTCAAGTAGCCATCGTGGTCTTGCTTAAAAACCGACCACACGTGAATGAATGCAAAATACGACATGACAAAATATTTATTAAACTCCTTACCTCTTGTTTCTTCCATGATAGCGAGGTCTTCTTCTAGCAGGCTCGCTCGCGCTAGCTCACGCTTTGCTTCCCCTGACTCCACAGCTTCCGTTGTAATTCGAACGTAACAGGTGTCTCACTGGAAGATGGAGATCTCACGATGTTTCCAGAGAGGCGGGGAGCAGGTTTGAGCGTGAGGCTGGCAATCGCATGATTCACTGTTTTTCATTATGTTGAAAAGAAAGCACTGCGAAGAAAATGAATGGCTAAAAGAAAATATTCCTCGCCGCACCTTATTACGATGGAAAAAAAGGTTTGTGTAACTGTTGATATACTGGAGTATACTGGGATAATTTATTATAGGCTTCCATTTCTTAATGCAATTTCTTATTAAAAATTACCACTATTATTACAACTCCTTTTTCTTGAATAGTTTCAGAAAATGTTTAGAAATAACACCAAAATGCCTAACTTTTATTCCTGTAATGCAAGCTACAGGATAATTCTATTTATTTTTTCTACTTCTCACTTTATCAGGAAAATCCAAGACACTCTGTCCAACATGTGCAAACACCATGCCCAGCAATATGTAAGTACCCTAACCTGGCGTTTTTAGTTGTCAGATCATGGGTTAGGCCTACTGTCTACAATTTGTAGCATAATACATTACTGCTAGCTCACTTAAATAAACCATATCTGGGACTGCTCTGCTCTTCCCACATTAACCAATGGAGGGCCAGGGTCATTAAATCTATAAAAGACACTGTGCACCCATTAACCATTTTGAGATATGACAAGTGGTGTAATAGTTTCCTGGCTTAAAGGATATGGGACATGAAACATAAATGCACGCTATATCAGTTTCTTTCCATTAAAAATATGAATTAATTGCATCAACAAATACAAAATCATCTATTAAATTCAGCAAAATCGTTATATTCGTAATGATTATATGGCATTTCTGCTCGACTTCCGATATGCATTTTCTACAACCGGAAGAGCCGCTGTCACGTGATCATACGTCACAAAAACTTTCGGGCACAGCACAAGCGGGTAGATGAATGGAGAAGTGGATGACAAGAAAATTGTTTTTATAGTCTTTAAAGTACATTGGACATCATGGTGTATTGTGCTGCTTATGGTTGCAATAATTCCAATGAGAAATGCCCTGGAGTAAGTTTTTTTGCATTCCCCAAGGACCCGAAGCTGAGGAAAGTGTGGGCTCACTACTGCCGTAGAAAAAACTTTGCACCTACTGTTTCCCACAAACTGTGTTCGGACCATTTCACAGAGGATTCTTTCAACTTTAATACTCAGGTACTGAACGAAATTAATTGCCAAGCCAAATTTACCTTCACTCGGAGTTGTACCATTATTTTTTAGACAGGGCGGACGAACCAGGGCATTCGCCCGCCTGGCCGTGCCTGACGAGGAGCACTCTCAGCCGGCTTGGGAGGCAGACGGCAGCCCCTCCTGGAAGTGTGGTTTGACCATGGGCCTCATGCGGAAAAATGCCGAGGTGCATTCGCTAAGCGACTGAAAGCCGATTAGTATTATAACTTTGGGTGTATCAATTATTGATTATCATAATTCTGACTCATTTCGCCATTTTGAATGTTTTCATCTCGGACTCTGGAAGCATTGTATCTCAATCAATCTTGAAAAATATCAGCAAAAAAAAAAAATAGCTTGCAATGGACTTTAGCTAGATCTATGATGAACTTTCAATGTATGATACAAAAATAATACTTCTTTCAACAGATCATTAGCCTTTGAGCAGAATTGTTTTTAACTTACCAGGAAGTGTTATCGAGCCGACCGCTTTCAGTTTCATGGGGACTGAATGAACCCTCACTCTCAGAATCATCTGACCCGTCAGAGTAAATACAAGATCCATGTTCATGTGAATTTCCAGCTATCGGTTCGAATTGATAGGGTCTAACTTCACATCTCTGTGAAACATCGGGAATATCACTGTCGATGGTGTCCATTTCGGTAACCTGTTTACATTAGATTCCCAAGCGCTGGCTCCTTGGAAAGTTTTTGTTACGTCACAGGTCACGTGACCACCTAGCTCATTAACAAATCCTTGTTTTACGCTGATGTATAAAAAAACTTGAATAATGTGATGATTTTCACATTTTTGACGCCCTGCAGTGATTTAGATGGCATTTCTTATGTCCTTTATACATAATTATGCCCAGAAAAAAATCCATGTCCCAGAAACATTTCCCCACAGCAATTACACTCCTTAACAAACATGTAAACCACCCATATGGACTTGAATGTTAAGCCTACGCTGTAACCCCACTGTGTAGGTCTACCTTAGTCGTACTTAAACCATCTGCAGCATTATTTATTAATGTATACCATTATGAGCATTCAGTTTTTATAACTTTTAATTTATGTAGCTTACACTTACTATCACTGTTTTAACTTTCCCCTGTAACTACATGCACACTTAAAGGGATCTGGAGTGAATCAACCCTTAAGGCCAATTTATGCTGACAACCCAGTCCTCGCAGACGGTGTCGCAGACAGTGTCTGCGTAGCCCCCCCACCTTCGCAGACGCTCTGCGCGCACCTCCCAAAAATTGTGACCACCGCAGAAGCCTCGCAGACAAGAGGGCTCTGATTGGTCCACTCTACATCTGCTGTACATGCACTTCCGCTTCCCTACTTTCCCGGTTTGTTTTGTTTTCACGACTGGCATTTTTAAAAACACGAGCGAAGATGGAGCAGCACGAAGAGCGGTTGATCGAGGAAGTACGTACATCTATACGACTCCAGTTCTAGTCATTATAAGTAACTGGAGGATAAACACTCCACTAACCACACCCACCAACTACTCCTAGCGACTTCACGCCCCCTTGCGTTGTGCCGGTGAATAACATCGCGCACGCCTATTATCCCCGCTCAACAATAAATTACAACTGTCTGTGAAAGCCGTGTCGCACAAGCATGCAGAGGCCTTTAATCTGGTGTTTCAGCCAACAGCAGCCAACACTAATTTTGCATGATCTCCAACCTGTTTTGTCACACTTTGTGATCCATGAAATGAAAAATATGGTTTGTTCTTAGGAAGAACAGCATGTATGTCACCTTCTTAGCAAGTATGCCACCAAAAGGCAGGAGTTAAGAGCAGAGCCTTTCACTTTGTCACCGGTAAGACAAGGCTACAATCTCTCTCTATCTCTCTCTCTCTCTCCTTAATTATGACGTTTTGTTGGTTTTTTTTCCTCCTTTAGGATAATACTGAGGATAACTGGGAAAGAGATAATCAGAGAGACAAACATTCCACACTGGCACAGGTAAGACAAATAGCTCAAATAATCACCCCATAACACCCCATAACCGCCCATCCCCCCCGCCACACACACGCACACACAGTCACACTTTTGCTACCTATTTTGATTGTTTTAGGAAACTGGTGAGCATACCACCCAAAAGGATTTGAGGATGGAGCCCTTCACATTGGCACAGGTGAGGCATACCTAAGCTGAACAGTATTCTTCCACCTACCATTTGCTCTCTGTATATCTATCTGATTGTTTTATTGTCCTGAGGTTTTTGTTGGTTTGTCCTTCCCAGGGAAACGGTGAAGATGCCTGTGAAAGACAAGAACTCAGAGCACAGCCTTTTGGCCTATCACAAGTAAGAGAAGACAATATTACGAACAAATCCCCCCCCCCATTGTGAAGTTTTGTCATTTTTTTTCCTCCTAGGATAATAGTGAGGATAACTGGGAAAGAGATAATCAGAGAGAGGATCCTTCCACACTGGTACAGGTGAGACAAATAGCTCAAATAATCACCCCATAACAGGTTAACCGCAATGTATGCCCCACCCCCCCACACACATTTTCACACAACGTTCACTACCTATTTTAATTGTTTGTCTTTCTTAGGAAACTGGTGAGCATACCAGCCAAACAGAGGATCTGAGGATGGAGCCCTTCACACTGGCACAGGTGAGGCATACCTAAGCTGAACAGTATTCTTCCACCTGCCAATTGCTCTCTGTGTATCTATCTGTTTGTTTTATTGTCCTGAAGTTTTTGTTGGTTTGTCCTTCCCAGGGAAACGGTGAAGATGCCTGTGAAAGACAACTCAGAGAGGAGAGCCTTTCACACTAACACAGGTAAGACAAATAGTGCAAGTAATCACTCCATAACTCTTAATAAGAAATATATAATTGTAATAAGTTAACATTTAATTATTTCCTGTTATTCTAGGATATCTTCTCCCATGGATTGACAGAAGAGCAGAGCTTCATCTCCATTCTGTCCTTTGCCCTCAAACACAACACAACCAGTGTTCTAATGGCTGACCTGCTCAAACTTTTGAAACTGGTTTCTGCTGGAAAAAGTGCAATTCCCTTAAGCAAGTATTTTTTAGACAAACCTCTGTCTGGCATCATAGATCAATTTGAGTGTCATCATTATTGCAGTGTTTGCACCAATTACCTTGGCATGCTCCAGGCACAGGATGAAACACTCACATGTGTGAAATGTTATTCATCCATAACTGTCAAACAAAGCCTACATGATTTGAATTACTTTCTAAGTATTCCACTGACATACCAAATCCAAGATATCCTTGAGAACCAGGGAATGCATGACATCTGTTTTCAGGCCAATAATAGCAACAGGATTGGAATAAAGGATATGTATGACGGCACCCTCTATCAGATCTTGAGGTCTGAAAGTGAGGAGGATTTTCTAACCCTAACATTCAACAGTGATGGTGTGCCAGTGTTTCTTTCATCCAAATTTAATGTTTGGCCAATACTATGCTGTGTGAATGAAATACCACCCGAGAGTAGGGATAAGCACATACTGTTGTGTGCTCTATGGTTTGGCTCAAAGAAGCCAGAGATGAGCTGCTTTTTTCAACCTTTTGTTAAAGAATGCACAAATCTCTCCAGAGATGGATTTCAGTGGAAGCACCCCAATGACCAGTCATTGAGGCGTGTGAGGGTACATCCTTTGTGTTGTGTGTGTGATGCTGTGGCAAGGCCATTGATACAAAACTTAAAACAGTTTAATGGTAAATATGGCTGTGGAGCTTGCCTTCACCCTGGTGTCCAAATGAGGAGAGGACAAGGAAACTCAAGGGTTTATACATGTTTACAAGAAAAGCCGTGTGACAGAAACCATCAAACCACAATGGAAATAGGGAAGATTGCTGAAAGAGATGGTAAGACAATATTGGGTATTAAGGGCCCATCTGCTCTTGCAGATTTACCAAAGTTTGATGTCATCAGTGGGATGGTTCCTGACTACATGCACTGTGTGCTACTAGGTGTGTGTAGACAATTGGCAACATTGTGGATGGATTCTAAGAACTCCTCTGAGCCATGGTACATTGGCACTAAAATCGCAATCGTGGACAGACACTTTCTTTCAATCAAACCCCCAGGTACTGTTGCCAGAGTTCCAAGATCTCTAATTGACCGCAAATTCTGGAAAGCCCATGAATGGCAACACTGGCTGTTGTATTACAGCTTGGCAGTTCTCAAAGGCGTACTACCACAAAAGTATCATGCTCATTGGGCATTACTTATCGAAGGTATCAGTATTCTGTTGGGTTCTGAATTGACAACCGACTTGATTCATCATGCTCACGAGGCTTTGGTTTACTTTGTGGGAGGAATGCAGTCTCTCTATGGAGAAGAGAACATGATGTTCAACATTCACTCACTTTTGCATTTGAGACAAAGTGTGGTCTGTTTGGGTCCCTTGTGGGCTCATTCAGCATTTATGTTTGAAAATTTCAATGGATTCCTACTCAAACAAGTAAAAAGTAGTCAAGCTGTGCCACAGCAAATATGCAGATGGGTGATGCAATCCAGAGCCATTCCCCGATTACAAAACCAATACCTGAGAAATGCACCCACAGAAGTCAAAGATTTCTGTAATGAAATGATGGCCAGAAAAAATGTCAAAAAGGGTTTGAAGTTTGGTGAGGTGACTGCCCTTGGTTCACCAAATGTCAGGGTGGTCTCTCCCTCTGATCAAGCTGCGTTGCGCGCGCACACACACACACACACACACACACACACAGATTCCCACAAACTCCATTGTCAAAGTTTACAAGATAATAGCTGTGAATGGTGAAGTTATTCATGGTTACACATACACCAGAACTAAACAAAGAAATAACTCTGTTGTCCTTCTAAAGGATGGCACTATTTTTCGAGTCTCACACTTTATTGACTTGAATGAAGGATGTCTCTATGCAATTGGGAACTATGGAAACTGCACAGTGCAAAAGTTAGCCAGGGGTTCTATTGCCAGAACCACTCTGAGCTACATGTCGACTGTCCACTTTCCAACTGGTTTTCATAAAGCCATACATGCCACTCACATAGTTAGACCATGCATGTACATTCAGTGCCCACCATCAAGCTCAATTGTGTGTAAATTACTTAGGACATACTACTGTAAATAATTGCTATTTCTCAGCCTAACAGGACACTTGTCATTTATCTGTTTGCAGCTTATCCTCTTGTTTATTGGGTTTTCATGCAAGAACAGTTTTGCGTAAACCATGATGTTTGTAATCAATGGAGATCACCATATAGGACATCCGTGGAAAGGAGATATGAAAGATGTGATATTTGAGTGGTAGACCACTAGCACTTATCACCTAGCATAATGTATGTTGGCCTACATTTTAGTATGCCCTGGTCAATGGCACGTCCTGTGTGAGTCCTCATAAAGTGTACAGCATGTGATATTGTATGATCTACACAGCACATTGTTACTGTCAATATAGTGTTTGAAGATGATCCTCTCTTGTTTATAGGATTGTGTGGTGTAATGCTATTTTTCATGCAGTTGTTTTTTTATTACTCTAATTTGCTTTTGTATTGCTTACATGTACATAAATATACACATAAACATGAGATCATATTCTAATTTGTTTGATGTGTATTCATTCTGATCAGAATTAATGTGTCTGAGCCCCAAGTAATGTGTGATGTGAAATATTTGTAGATACCTTTAAAAGTAATTGAAAAGCATTTAATCATTTTGAAATAATTTTACTGATTTTTACTTCTGAAAGATGATAAAGCCACACATTCAGATGTACAGATAATCACTTGGCTTTAAAAATATAAATCACAAAATGTTTTTGATGTGATTTCGGTGCCCTATCATCATGAAAAAGCAACACTTTCCTTGTTTTTGAACGTATCTGTTATCATATTTTAAGGTTTTATATGTTGCTTCCTTGTCTGCCGACATCTCATACAAGGTTTTAATGCTTGCCCAAGTCTTCTATGTCATGCTGTACACACATTTTGTAAGGATATTGTAATAGGGTTTGGTGTCACCTACAATGCTTATATGTTGCAAAACTTTACAAGTTTCATGTTGTATGCATTTAATATGCATTTTACATGCAGGTTCATTTCCCTATATACTACATATAAGCATACCTGTAAACTTTGAGGTTTGAAAAAAAGGGATATTTCCCAGATTTTTAACTCAAAATAAGGGAAAATTTCGGAAAGTCATACCCTTCACCAAAAGTGGGTGTGTAGTTGAATGGGGGGCAATTTTCTATCTAGTATTTGTGATTTCCTGTACTCTGGTGCATGTTGGTGATAGCCAAGACACAAACTCAATATGCTTATGGTTTATAGAGTGCATTTGTGAATAAACTATACATTTATTTTTATTTGCTTTCAGTGGTACCAGTTATTTCCCAAATTAAGGGCTAAAATACGTATCTTATGTTAAAATAAGAAAGGTCATTATATAACCAGTCAATAAATTCAATTCCATTGCAATTTATTATGGTTTTACCATAGTCATGGCCTCGGAATGATAGATAGATAGATAGATAGATAGATAGATAGATAGATAGATAGATAGATAGATAGATAGATAGATAAAGAGTAATATAAATTAAAGCCGCAAGCGGCCTCGACGGGCCCTCGCGCCAGCGGCCAAGGGGAGCGGGGGCATGCGTCCCTGCGAAACACCTTCCACAGCTTCTGAGGCAAGATACATTACTCCCACAATGGCGACAAAGCACAGAATTGGACACATGGCAACAATAGGGTCTCGCACTTCGTGCGTTGTCGACCATGGCAAGCGCCTCAATAAGGGTCTTGAAAAGAGTTTGCTTGCAAAGTTTGACAAATCAGAAGCTGCAATAGCATTTTTGCCATAATCAGCACCCTCAGGGGCGAAAGTGCACAAAATTTGGCGTATATGTCAGGTGAGCTATGAAGAGTTTGCGTATGAAGTTTGATGACAATTGAGTAAATAGAAGATGAGATATAGATTTTTGAAGAATAAATTTTTTGGTTTTTCCCATGTCAGTAGGTGGCGCTATGCTGTACATGAGCGATTATGAGTTGGAAAAATAAGTGTCTACAACAGCAACGTACAATCACAAGGTAGTGGTGTGAAGGAAAAGCATTAAGGAATTATTTACCAAAAACCCGTTTTGGAGCAATTGCGTGGGCCAAAAACAGCGCCCCCCATGGACGAAAATTCCCAAAATGTGGTATACATGACATGGGAGGTAGTAAGAGGGTGGCCGTGAAGTTTGACCAAATTTGAGGAAAGATTGGATTTTTTGCCCAAAAATAGCGCCCCCAGTGGCGAAACATCACAGAAATTGGGTCACATGTCAGAAGCCCAATGAGTGATTTGCGTGTGAAGTATGAGCAGTGTTGAGCAATTAGAAGATTTGTTATGAATTTTTAAGCATGTAAAATTCTGCATTGAAAAATGAATGACGTATAACTTCTGAACAGTTTACCCTACGTGAAACGTATTTAGCAACTTTTGTCAGCCATGTCTGTAGATGATGGGTATCAATTATGGTGACGTTCCTATGAACGGTCTAGGAGGAGTTGCGCCGTCTTCGTGGCCATGCATTTCGCACAAAAGTGAAATTACCTCACTTCCTGTAGGGCGTGGCTAATGCATTGGCATTACATTTTTGTCCACCTTGGTGAGATACATATGCATACCAAAGGGCATGCCACTACTACAAACTACATGGCAACCAGGCACCTTAATGCGAGAGGCAAAAATCACAACACATTAGGAGGCGCTATAGAGGCCCTGAGGCCTGCATGGATCTGGGCTTCTGGTTCTCAGTAGCAGTGGCAGTCTAAGAAAAAGGAGCCAAATTTCGAGCGTTGTCGACCATGGCAAGCGCCCCAATAAGGGTCTTGTAAAGAGTTTGCTTGCCGAGGTTGACAAATCAGAAGCTGCAAGATCATTTCTGCCATAACCAGCACCCCCAGGGGTGAAAGTGCACAAAATTTGGCGTATATGTCAGGTGAGCTATGAAGAGTTTGCGTATGAAGTGTGATGAAAATTGAGTAAATAGAAGATGAGATATAGATTTTTGAAGAATAAATTTTTTGGTTTTTCCCATGTCAGTAGATGGTGCTATGCTGTACATGAGCGATTATGAGTTGGAAAAATAAGTGTCTACAACAGCAACGTACTATCACAAGGTAGTGGTGTGAAGGAAAAGCATTATGGAATTATTAACCAAAAACCCATATCGGAGAAATTGCGTCGGCCAAAAACAGCGCCCCCCATGGACGAAAATTCCCAAAATGTGGTATAGATGACATGGGAGGTAGTAAGAGGGTGGCCGTGAAGTTTGACCAAATTTGAGGAAAGATTGGATTTTTTGCCCAAAAATAGCGCCCCCAGTGGTGAAATATCACAGAAATTGGGTAACATGTCAGAAGCCCAATGAGTGATTAGCGTGTGAAGTATGAGCAGTTTTGAGCAATTAGAAGATTTGTTATGAATTTTTTAGCATGTAAAATTTTGAAGTGAAAATTGATTGACGTATAACTTCTGAACGGTGTATCCTACGTGAAACGTATTTAGTAACTTTTGTCAGCCATGTCTGTAGATGATGTGTATCAATTTTGGTGACATTCCTATGAACGGTCTAGGAGGAGTTGCGCCGTCTTCGTGGCCATGCATTTCGCACAAAAGTGAAATTACCTCACTTCCTGTTGGGCGTGGCTAATGCATTGGCATTACATTTTTGTCCGGCATAGTGAGATACATATGCATACCAAATGGCATGCCAGTACTACAAATTATATGGCAACCAGGCACCGTAATGCGGGAGGCCAAAATCACAACGACTTAGGGGGCGCTATAGAGGCCCTGAGCCCCGGCCAAGATTGGGCTTCTGGTTCTGAGTAGCGGTGGCAATTCTCGGAAGTGGTGCCAAATTTCGTGCGTTTTCGCCCATGGCAAGCGCCCCGAAAATGGCCCAACAGCGGAGAAAAATAAAGAAGAAGAAGAAGAAGAGGAAGAAGAGAAGAAGACGGAATAATAATAATAATAGTGAACTCTTACAAGAACAATAGGGCCTTCGCCCATAGGGCTCGGGCCCTAACTAAAGCCGCAAGCGGCCTCGACGGGCCCTCGCGCCAGCAGCCAAGGGGGGCGGGGGCATGCGACCCTGCGAAAGACCTTCCACAGCTTCTTCAGCAAGAGACATTACTCCCACAATGGCGACAAAGCAAAGAATTGGACACATGGCAACAATAGGGTCTCGCACTGTACGGTGCCCGGGGCCCAATAATAATAATAATAATAATAATAATTAAAGCCGCAAGCGGCCTCGACGGGCCCTCGCGCCAGCGGCCAAGGGGGGCGGGGGCATGCGTCCCTGCGAAATACCTTCCACAGCTTCTTCGGCAAGAGACATTACCACAAGGTAGTGGTGTGAAGGAAAAGCATTATGGAATTATTTACCAAAAACCCGTTTTGGAGCAATTGCGTCGGCCAAAAACAGCGCCCCCCATGGACGAAAATTCCCAAAATGTGGTATACATGACATGGGAGGTAGTAAGAGGGTGGCCGTGAAGTTTGACCAAATTTGAGGAAAGATTGGATTTTTTGCCCAAAAATAGCGCCCCCAGTGGTGAAATATCACAGAAATTGGGTAACATGTCAGAAGCCCAATGAGTGATTAGCGTGTGAAGTATGAGCAGTTTTGAGCAATTAGAAGATTTGTTATGAATTTTTTAGCATGTAAAATTTTGAAGTGAAAATTGATTGACGTATAACTTCTGAACGGTGTATCCTACGTGAAACGTATTTAGTAACTTTTGTCAGCCATGTCTGTAGATGATGTGTATCAATTTTGGTGACATTCCTATGAACGGTCTAGGAGGAGTTGCGCCGTCTTCGTGGCCATGCATTTCGCACAAAAGTGAAATTACCTCACTTCCTGTTGGGCGTGGCTAATGCATTGGCATTACATTTTTGTCCGGCATAGTGAGATACATATGCATACCAAATGGCATGCCAGTACTACAAATTATATGGCAACCAGGCACCGTAATGCGGGAGGCCAAAATCACAACGACTTAGGGGGCGCTATAGAGGCCCTGAGCCCCGGCCAAGATTGGGCTTCTGGTTCTGAGTAGCGGTGGCAATTCTCGGAAGTGGTGCCAAATTTCGTGCGTTTTCGCCCATGGCAAGCGCCCCGAAAATGGCCCAACAGCGGAGAAAAATAAAGAAGAAGAAGAAGAAGAGGAAGAAGAGAAGAAGACGGAATAATAATAATAATAGTGAACTCTTACAAGAACAATAGGGCCTTCGCCCATAGGGCTCGGGCCCTAACTAAAGCCGCAAGCGGCCTCGACGGGCCCTCGCGCCAGCAGCCAAGGGGGGCGGGGGCATGCGACCCTGCGAAAGACCTTCCACAGCTTCTTCAGCAAGAGACATTACTCCCACAATGGCGACAAAGCAAAGAATTGGACACATGGCAACAATAGGGTCTCGCACTGTACGGTGCCCGGGGCCCAATAATAATAATAATAATAATAATAATTAAAGCCGCAAGCGGCCTCGACGGGCCCTCGCGCCAGCGGCCAAGGGGGGCGGGGGCATGCGTCCCTGCGAAATACCTTCCACAGCTTCTTCGGCAAGAGACATTACCACAAGGTAGTGGTGTGAAGGAAAAGCATTATGGAATTATTTACCAAAAACCCGTTTTGGAGCAATTGCGTCGGCCAAAAACAGCGCCCCCCATGGACGAAAATTCCCAAAATGTGGTATACATGACATGGGAGGTAGTAAGAGGGTGGCCGTGAAGTTTGACCAAATTTGAGGAAAGATTGGAATTTTTGCCCAAAAATAGCGCCCCCAGTGGCGAAATATCACAGAAAGTGGGTAACATGTCAGAAGCCCAATGAGTGATCTGCGTGTGAAGTATGAGCAGTTTTGAGCAAGTAGAAGATTTGTTATGAATTTTTAAGCATGTAAAATTTTGCATTGAAAATTGATTGACGTATAACTTCTGAACGGTTTATGCTACGTGAAACGTATGTAGGACCTTTTGTCAGCCATGTCTGTAGATGATGTGGATCAATTTTGGTGACATTCCTATGAACGGTCTAGGAGGAGTTGCGCCGTCTTCGTGGCCATGCATTTCGCACAAAAGTGAAATCACCTCACTTCCTGTTGGGCGTGGCTAATGCATTGGCATTACATTTTTGTCCGGCTTAGTGAGATACATATGCGTACCAAATGGCATGCCACTACTACAAACTACATGGCAACCAGGCACCTTAATGTGGGAGGCCAAAATCACAACGAGTTAGGGGGCGCTAAAGAGGCCCTGAGGCCCGCCTGGATCCGGGCGTCTGGTTCTCAGTAGCGGTGGCAGTCTAAGAAAAAGGAGCCAAATTTCGTGCGTTGTCGACCATGGCAAGCGCCCCAATAAGGGTCTTGTAAAGAGTTTGCTTGGCAAGTTTGACAAATCAGAAGCTGCAATATCATTTTTGCCATAACCAGCACCCCCAGGGGCGAAAGTGCACAAAATTTGGCGTAGACGTCAGGTGAGCTATGAAGAGTTTGCGTATGAAGTTTGATGACAATTGAGTAAATTGAAGATGAGATATAGATTTTTGAAGAATAAATTTTTTGGTTTTTCCCATGTCAGAAGGTGGCGCTATGCTGTACATGAGCGATTATGAGTTGGAAAAATAAGTGTCTACAACAGCAACGTACTATCACAAGGTAGTGGTGTGAAGGAAAAGCATTATGGAATTATTTACCAAAAACCCGTTTTGGAGCAATTGCGTCGGCCAAAAACAGCGCCCCCCATGGACGAAAATTTCCAAAACGTGGTATACATGACATGGGAGGTAGTAAGAGGGTGGCCGTGAAGTTTGACCAAATTTGAGGAAAGATTGGAATTTTTGCCCAAAAATAGCGCCCCCAGTGGCGAAATATCACAGAAATTGGGTAACATGTCAGAAGCCCAATGACTGATTAGCGTGTGAAGTATGAGCAGTTTTGAGCAATCATAAGATTTGTTATGAATTTTTAAGCACGTAAAATTTTGCATCGAAAATTGATTGACGTATAACTTCTGAACAGTTTATCCTACATGAAACCTATTTAGTAACTTTTGTCAGCCTTGTCTGTAGATGATGTGTATCAATTTTGGTGACATTCCTATGAACGGTCTAGGAGGAGTTGCGCCGTCTTCGTGGCCATGCATTTCGCACAAAAGTGAAATAACCTCACTTCCTGTTGGGCGTGGCTAATGCATTGGCATTACATTTTTGTCCGGCTTAGTGAGATACATATGTGAACCAAATGGCATGCCACTACTACAAACTACATGGCACCCAGGCACCTTAATGCGGGAGGCCAAAATCACAACGACTTAGGGGGCGCTATAGAGGCCCGGAGCCCCGGCCAAGTTTGGGCTTCTGGGTCTGAGTAGCGGTGGCAATTCTCGGAACTGGTGCCAAATTTCGTGCGTTTTCGCCCATGGCAAGCGCCCCGAAAATGGCCCAACAGCGGAGAAAAATAAAGAAGAAGAAGAAGACGGAAGAAGAAGAAGAAGAGGAAGAAGAAGAAGACGGAAGAAGAATAATAATAGTGAACTCTTACAAGAACAATAGGGCCTTCGCCCATAGGGCTTGGGCCCTAATTAAAGCCGCAAGCGGCCTCGACGGGCCCTCGCGCCAGCAGCCAAGGGGGGCGGGGGCATGCTTCCCCGCGAAATACCTTCCACAGCTTCTTCGGCAAGAGACATTACTCCCACAATGGCGACAAAGCACAGAATCGGACACAGAGTACACGGTGCGCTGAGATGTTGTCATGGACAGAAAATTTTATGCCATGGTTTCCCAACCAAATTAATGTGTTTACCTCATCAGTAACCAAGCGATAGCTACATTGGATTGTCTTCTGTTAGACATCTATTAGTCTGTATGTAACGCTACAACACTTGCTCCCGACTGCCTACCCATTCCCCACAAGTCATGTGTGTTTAAGGCAACCAAAACAACATACACCTGGTGCCTCATGATTGTAAACACCTCTCCTGCAACTGATACAGTGCAATGAGCGCCCCCAGTGGTGAAAGTTCACCAAATTTGGTATACATGTCAAGGGACCTATGAAGAATTGTTATGTCAAGTTTGATCAAGTTTGACCCATCAGAAGCCGAGATATAAAATGTTGCCTGAAAACAGCGCCCCCAGTGGCAAAAGTTTACAAAATTTGGGAGATATGTCAGGTGACCTGTTAAGAGTGTGCATATCAAGTTTGATCAAGATTGAGTAAATAGAAGATGAGATATTGATTTTTGAAGAAAAAATGTTTTGGTTTTTCCCATGTCAGTAGGTGGCGCTATGCTGTACATGAGCGATTATGAGTTGGAAAAACAAGTGTCTACAACAGCAACGTACGATCACAAGGTAGTGGTGTGAAGGAAAAGCATTAAGGAATTATTTACCAAAAACCCGTTTTGGAGCAATTGCATCAGCCAAAAACAGCGCCCCCCATGGACGAAAATTCCCAAAATGGGGTATACATGACATGGGAGGTAGTAAGAGGGTGGCCGTGAAGTTTGACCAAATTTGAGGAAAGATTGGATTTTTTGCCCAAAAATAGCGCCCCCAGTGGCGAAATATCACAGATTTTGGGTAGCATGTCAGAAGCCCAATGAGTGATTTGCGTGTGAAGTATGAGCAGTTTTGAGCAATTAGAAGATTTGTTATGAATTTTTAAGCATGTAAAATTTTGCATTGAAAATTGATTGACGTATAACTTCTGAACGGCTGATCCTACGTGAAACGTCTTTAGGAACTTTTGTCAGCCATGGCTGTAGATGATGTCTATCAATTTTGGTGACATTCCTATGAACGGCCTAGGAGGAGTTGCGCCGTCTTCGTGGCCATGCATTTCGCACAAAAGTGAAATTACCTCACTTCCTGTTGGGCGTGGCTAATGCAT
This sequence comes from Neoarius graeffei, assembly GCF_027579695.1. NCBI lineage: Eukaryota > Metazoa > Chordata > Actinopteri > Siluriformes > Ariidae > Neoarius > Neoarius graeffei. The sequence goes on from NC_083587.1 coordinate 10,506,347, forward strand.
TGGCATTACATTTTTGTCCGGCTTAGTGAGATACACATGCGTACCAAATGGCATGCCAGTACTACAAAGTACATGGCAACCAGGCACCTTTATGCGGGAGGCCAAAATCACAACGACTTAGGGGGCGCTAAAGAGGCCCTGAGGCCCGCCTGGATCTGGGCTTCTGGTTCTCAGTAGCGGTGGCAGTCTAAGAAAAAGGAGCCAAATTTCGTGCGTTGTCGACCATGGCAAGCGCCCCAAAAAGGGTCTTGTAAAGAGTTTGCATGCCAAGTTTGACAAATCAGAAGCTGCAATATCATTTTTGCCATAACCAGCACCCCCAGGGGCGAAAGTGCACAAAATTTGGCGTATATGTCAGGCGAGCTATGAAGAGTTTGCGTATGAAGTTTGATGACAATTGAGTAAATAGAAGATGAGAGATAGATTTTGAAGAATAATTTTTTTGGTTTTTCCCATGTCAGTAGGTGGCGCTATGCTGTACATGAGCGATTATGAGTTGGAAAAATAAGTGTCTACAACAGCAACGTACTATCACAAGGTAGTGGTATGAAGGGAAAGCATTATGGAATAATTTACCAAAAACCCGTTTTGGAGCAATTGCGTCGGCCAAAAACAGCGCCCCCCATGGACGAAAATTCCCAAAATGTGGTATACATGACATGGGAGGTAGTAAGAGGGTGGCCGTGAAGTTTGACCAAATTTGAGGAAAGATTGGATCTTTTGCCCAAAAATAGCGCCCCCAGTGGCGAAATATCACAGAAATTGGGTAACATGTCAGAAGCCCAATGAGTGATGTGCGTGTGAAGTATGAGCAGTTTTGAGCAACTAGAAGATTTGTTATGAATTTTTAAGCATGTAAAATTTTGCATCGAAAATTGATTGACGTATAACTTCTGAACGGTTTACGCTACGTGAAACGTATTTAGTAACTTTTGTCAGCCATGTCTGTAGATGATGTGTATCAATTTTGGTGACATTCCTATGAACGGTCTAGGAGGAGTTGCGCCGTCTTCGTGGCCATGCATTTCGCACAAAAGTGAAACTACCTCACTTCCTGTTGGGCGTGGCTAATGCATTGGCATTACATTTTTGTCCGGCTTAGTGAGATACATATGCGTACCAAATGGCATGCCACTACTACAAACTACATGGCAACCAGGCACCTTAATGCGGGAGACCAAAATCACAACGACTTAGGGGGCGCTATAGAGGCCCTGAGCCTCGGCCAAGTTTGGGCTTTTGGTTCTGAGTAGCGGTGGCAATTCTCGGAACTGGCGCCAAATTTCGTGCGTTTTCGCCCATGGCAAGTGCCCCGAAAATGGCCCAACAGCGGAGAAAAATAAAGAAGAAGAAGAAGAAGAAGAAGGAGAAGACGGAAGAATAATTAAAGCCGCAAGCGGCCTCAACGGGCCCTCGCGCCAGCGGCCAAGGGGGGCGGGGGCATGTGTCCCCGCGAAATAACTTCCACAGCTTCTTCGGCAAGAGACATTACTCCCACAATGGCGACAAAGCACAGAATTGGACACATGGTAACAATAGGGTCTCGCACTGTACGGTGCTCGGGGGGCGCTATAGAGGCCCTGAGGCCCGCCTGGATCTGGGCTTCTGGTTCTCAGTAGCGGTGGCAGTCTAAGAAAAAGGAGCCAAATTTCGTTCGTTGTCGACCATGGCAAGCGCCCCAATAAGGGTCTTGTAAAGCGTTAGCTTGCCAAGTTTGACAAATCAGAAGCTGCAATATCATTTTTGCCATAACCAGCACCCCCAGGGGCGAAAGTGCACAAAATTTGGCGAATATGTCAGGTGAGCTATGAAGAGTTTGTGTATGAAGTTTGATGACAATTGAGTAAATAGAAGATGAGATATAGATTTTTGAAGAATAAATTTTTTGGTTTTTCCCATGTCAGTAGGTGGCGCTATGCTGTACATGAGCGATTATGAGTTGGAAAAATAAGTGTCTACAACAGCAACGTACTATCACAAGGTAGTGGTGTGAAGGAAAAGCATTATGGAATTATTTACCAGAAACCCGTTATGGAGCAATTGCGTCGGCCAAAAACAGGGCCCCCCCCATGGACAAAAATTCCCAAAATGTGGTATACATGACATGGGAGGTAGTAAGAGGGTGGCCGTGAAGTTTGACCAAATTTGAGGAAAGATTGGAATTTTTGCCAAAAATATCGCCCCCAGTGGCGAAAGTGCACAAAATTTGGCGTATATGTCAGGTGAGCTATGAAGAGTTTGCGTATGAAGTTTGATGACAATTGAGTAAATAGAAGATGAGATATAGATTTTTGAAGAATAAATTTTTTGGTTTTTCCCATGTCAGTAGGTGGCGCTATGCTGTACATGAGCGATTATAAGTTGGAAAAATAAGTGTCTACAACAGCAACGTACGATCACAAGGTAGTGGTGTGAAGGAAAAGCATTAAGGAATTATTTACCAAAAACCCGTTTTGGAGCAATTGCATCGGCCAAAAACAGCGCCCCCCATGGACGAAAATTCCCAAAATGGGGTATACATGACATGGGAGGTAGTAAGAGGGTGGCCGTGAAGTTTGACCAAATTTGAGGAAAGATTGGATTTTTTGCCCAAAAATAGCGCCCCCAGTGGCGAAATATCACAGATTTTGGGTAGCATGTCAGAAGCCCAATGAGTGATTTGCGTGTGAAGTATGAGCAGTTTTGAGCAATTAGAAGATTTGTTATGAATTTTTAAGCATGTAAAATTTTGCATTGAAAATTGATTGACGTATAACTTCTGAACGGCTGATCCTACGTGAAACGTCTTTAGGAACTTTTGTCAGCCATGGCTGTAGATGATGTCTATCAATTTTGGTGACATTCCTATGAACGGCCTAGGAGGAGTTGCGCCGTCTTCGTGGCCATGCATTTCGCACAAAAGTGAAATTACCTCACTTCCTGTTGGGCGTGGCTAATGCATTGGCATTACATTTTTGTCCGGCTTAGTGAGATACACATGCGTACCAAATGGCATGCCAGTACTACAAAGTACATGGCAACCAGGCACCTTTATGCGGGAGGCCAAAATCACAACGACTTAGGGGGCGCTAAAGAGGCCCTGAGGCCCGCCTGGATCTGGGCTTCTGGTTCTCAGTAGCGGTGGCAGTCTAAGAAAAAGGAGCCAAATTTCGTGCGTTGTCGACCATGGCAAGCGCCCCAAAAAGGGTCTTGTAAAGAGTTTGCATGCCAAGTTTGACAAATCAGAAGCTGCAATATCATTTTTGCCATAACCAGCACCCCCAGGGGCGAAAGTGCACAAAATTTGGCGTATATGTCAGGCGAGCTATGAAGAGTTTGCGTATGAAGTTTGATGACAATTGAGTAAATAGAAGATGAGAGATAGATTTTGAAGAATAATTTTTTTGGTTTTTCCCATGTCAGTAGGTGGCGCTATGCTGTACATGAGCGATTATGAGTTGGAAAAATAAGTGTCTACAACAGCAACGTACTATCACAAGGTAGTGGTATGAAGGGAAAGCATTATGGAATAATTTACCAAAAACCCGTTTTGGAGCAATTGCGTCGGCCAAAAACAGCGCCCCCCATGGACGAAAATTCCCAAAATGTGGTATACATGACATGGGAGGTAGTAAGAGGGTGGCCGTGAAGTTTGACCAAATTTGAGGAAAGATTGGATCTTTTGCCCAAAAATAGCGCCCCCAGTGGCGAAATATCACAGAAATTGGGTAACATGTCAGAAGCCCAATGAGTGATGTGCGTGTGAAGTATGAGCAGTTTTGAGCAACTAGAAGATTTGTTATGAATTTTTAAGCATGTAAAATTTTGCATCGAAAATTGATTGACGTATAACTTCTGAACGGTTTATGCTACGTGAAACGTATTTAGTAACTTTTGTCAGCCATGTCTGTAGATGATGTGTATCAATTTTGGTGACATTCCTATGAACGGTCTAGGAGGAGTTGCGCCGTCTTCGTGGCCATGCATTTCGCACAAAAGTGAAACTACCTCACTTCCTGTTGGGCGTGGCTAATGCATTGGCATTACATTTTTGTCCGGCTTAGTGAGATACATATGCGTACCAAATGGCATGCCACTACTACAAACTACATGGCAACCAGGCACCTTAATGCGGGAGACCAAAATCACAACGACTTAGGGGGCGCTATAGAGGCCCTGAGCCTCGGCCAAGTTTGGGCTTTTGGTTCTGAGTAGCGGTGGCAATTCTCGGAACTGGCGCCAAATTTCGTGCGTTTTCGCCCATGGCAAGTGCCCCGAAAATGGCCCAACAGCGGAGAAAAATAAAGAAGAAGAAGAAGAAGAAGAAGGAGAAGACGGAAGAATAATTAAAGCCGCAAGCGGCCTCAACGGGCCCTCGCGCCAGCGGCCAAGGGGGGCGGGGGCATGTGTCCCCGCGAAATAACTTCCACAGCTTCTTCGGCAAGAGACATTACTCCCACAATGGCGACAAAGCACAGAATTGGACACATGGTAACAATAGGGTCTCGCACTGTACGGTGCTCGGGGGGCGCTATAGAGGCCCTGAGGCCCGCCTGGATCTGGGCTTCTGGTTCTCAGTAGCGGTGGCAGTCTAAGAAAAAGGAGCCAAATTTCGTTCGTTGTCGACCATGGCAAGCGCCCCAATAAGGGTCTTGTAAAGCGTTAGCTTGCCAAGTTTGACAAATCAGAAGCTGCAATATCATTTTTGCCATAACCAGCACCCCCAGGGGCGAAAGTGCACAAAATTTGGCGAATATGTCAGGTGAGCTATGAAGAGTTTGTGTATGAAGTTTGATGACAATTGAGTAAATAGAAGATGAGATATAGATTTTTGAAGAATAAATTTTTTGGTTTTTCCCATGTCAGTAGGTGGCGCTATGCTGTACATGAGCGATTATGAGTTGGAAAAATAAGTGTCTACAACAGCAACGTACTATCACAAGGTAGTGGTGTGAAGGAAAAGCATTATGGAATTATTTACCAGAAACCCGTTATGGAGCAATTGCGTCGGCCAAAAACAGGGCCCCCCCCATGGACAAAAATTCCCAAAATGTGGTATACATGACATGGGAGGTAGTAAGAGGGTGGCCGTGAAGTTTGACCAAATTTGAGGAAAGATTGGAATTTTTGCCAAAAATATCGCCCCCAGTGGCGAAAGTGCACAAAATTTGGCGTATATGTCAGGTGAGCTATGAAGAGTTTGCGTATGAAGTTTGATGACAATTGAGTAAATAGAAGATGAGATATAGATTTTTGAAGAATAAATTTTTTGGTTTTTCCCATGTCAGTAGGTGGCGCTATGCTGTACATGAGCGATTATAAGTTGGAAAAATAAGTGTCTACAACAGCAACGTACGATCACAAGGTAGTGGTGTGAAGGAGAAGCATTATGGAATTATTAACCAAAAACCCGTTTTGGAGCAATTGCGTCGGCCAAAAACAGCGCCCCCCATGGACGAAAATTTCCAAAATGTGGTATACATGACATGGGAGGTAGAAAGACGGTGGCCGTGAAGTTTGACCAAATTTGAGGAAAGATTGGAATTTTTGCCCAAAAATAGCGCCCCCAGTGGCCAAGTATCACAGAAATTGGGAAACATGTCAGAAGCCCAATGAGTGATTTGCGTGTGAAGTATGAGCAGTTTTGAGCAATCAGAAGATTTGTTATGAATTTTTACGCATGTAAAATTTTGCATCGAAAATTGATTGACGTATAACTTCTGAACGGTAAATCCTACGTGAAACGTATTTAGTAACTTTTGTCAGCCATGTCTGTAGATGATGTGTATCAATTTTGGTGACATTCCTATGAACGGTCTAGGAGGAGTTGCGCCGTCTTCGTGGCCATGAATTTCGCACAAAAGTGAAATTACCTCACTTCCTGTTGGGCGTGGCTAATGCATTGGCATTACATATTTGTCCGGCTTAGTGAGATACATATGCGTACCAAATGGCATGCCACTACTACAAACTACATGGCACCCAGGCACCTTAATGCGGGAGGCCAAAATCACAACGACTTAGGGGGCGCTATAGAGGCCCTGAGCCCCGGCCAAGTTTGGGCTTCTGGTTCTGAGTAGCAGTGGCAATTCTCGGAACTGGTGCCAAATTTCGTGCGTTTTCGCCCATGGCAAGTGCCCCGAAAATGGCCCAACAGCGGAGAAAAATAAAGAAGAAGAAGAAGACGGAAGAAGAAGAAGAAGAAGAAGACGGAAGAATAATTAAAGCCGCAAGCGGCCTCGACGGGCCCTCGCGCCAGCGGCCAAGGGGGGCGGGGGGCATGCGTCCCCGCGAAATACCTTCCACAGCTTCTTCGGCAAGAGACATTACTCCCACAATGGCGACAAAGCACAGAATCGGACACAGAGTACACGGTGCGCTGAGATGTTGTCATGGACAGAAAATTTTATGCCATGGCTTCCCAACCAAATTAATGTATTTACCTCATCAGTCACCAAGCTATAGCTACATAGGATTGTCTTCTGTTAGACATCTATTAGTCTGTATGTAACGCTACAACACTTGCTCCCGACTGCCTACCCATTCCCCACAAGTCATGTGTGTTTAAGGCAACCAAAACAACACACTCCTGGTGCCTCATGATTGTAAACACCTCTCCTGCAACTGATACAGCGCAATGAGCGCCCCCAGTGGTGAAAGTTCACCAAATTTGGTATACATGTCAAGGGACCTACGAAGAGTTGTTGTGTCAAGTTTGATCAAGTGTGACCAATCAGAAGCCGAGATATAAAATGTTGCCTGAAAACAGCGCCCCCAGTGGCAAAAGTTTACAAAATTTGGGAGATATGTCAGGTGACCTGTTAAGAGTGTGCGTATCAAGTTTGATCAAGATTGAGGAAATAGAAGATGAGATATTGATTTTTGAAGAAAAAATGTTTTGGTTTTTCCCATGTCAGTAGGTGGCGCTATGCTGTACATGAGCGATTATGAGTTGGAAAAATAAGTGTCTACAACAGCAACGTACGATCACAAGGTAGTGGTGTGAAGGAAAAGCATTAAGGAATTATTTACCAAAAACCCGTTTTGGAGCAATTGCGTCAGCCAAAAACAGCGCCCCCCCATCGACGAAAATTCCCAAAATGGGGTATACATGACATGGGAGGTAGTAAGAGGGTGGCCGTGAAGTTTGACCAAATTTGAGGAAAGATTGGATTTTGTGCCCAAAAATAGCGCCCCCAGTGGCGAAATATCACAGAATTTGGGTAGCATGTCAGAAGCCCAATGAGTGATTTGTGTGTGAAGAATGAGCAGTTTTGAGCAATTAGAAGATTTGTTATGAATTTTTAAGCATGTAAACTTTTGCATTGAAAATTGATTGACGTATAACTTCTGAACGGCTTATCCTACGTGAAACGTATTTAGTAAATTTTGTCAGCCATGGCTGTAGATGATGTCTATCAATTTTGGTGGCATTCCTATGAACGGCCTAGGAGGAGTTGCGCCGTCTTCGTGGCCATGCATTTTGCACAAAAGTGAAATAACCTCACTTCCTGTTGGGCGTGGCTAATGCATTGGCATTACATTTTTGTCCGGCTTAGTGAGATACATATGCGTACCAAATGGCATGCCACTACTACAAACTACATGGCAACCAGGCACCTTTATGCGGGAGGCCAAAATCACAACGACTTAGGGGGCGCAAAAGAGGCCCTGAGGCCCGCCTGGATCTGGGCTTCTGGTTCTCAGTAGCGGTGGCTGTCTAAGAAAAAGGAGCCAAATTTCGTGCGTTGTCGACCATGGCAAGCGCCCCAAAAAGGTTCTTGTAAAGAGTTTGCTTGCCAAGGATGACAAATCAGAAGCTGCAATATCATTTTTGCCATAACCAGCACCCCCAGGGGCGAAAGTGCACAAAATTTGGCGTATATGTCAGGCGAGCTATGAAGAGTTAGCCTATGAAGTTTGATGACAATTGAGTAAATAGAAGATGAGATATAGATTTTTGAAGAATAAATTTTTTGTTTTTTCCCATGTCAGTAGGTGGCGCTATGCTGTACATGAGCGATTATGAGTTGGAAAAATAAGTGTCCACAACAGCAACGTACTATCACAAGGTAGTGGTGTGAAGGGAAAGCATTATGGAATAATTTACCAAAAACCCGTTTTGGAGCAATTGCGTCGGCCAAAAACAGCGCCCCCCATGGACGAAAATTCCCAAAATGTGGTATACATGACATGGGAGGTAGTAAGAGGGTGGCCGTGAAGTTTGACCAAATTTGAGGAAAGATTGGATTTTTTGCCCAAAAATAGCGCCCCCAGTGGCGAAATATCACAGAAATTGGGAAACATGTCAGAAGCCCAATGAGTGATTTGCGTGTGAAGTATGAGCAGTTTTGAGCAATCAGAAGATTTGTTATGAATTTTTAAGCATGTAAAATTTTGCATCGAAAATTGATTGACGTAGAACTTCTGAACGGTTTATCCTACGTCAAACGTATTTAGTAACTTTTGTCAGCCATGTCTGTAGATGATGTGTATCAATTTTGGAGACATTCCTATGAACGGTCTAGGAGGAGTTCCGCCGTCTTCGTGGCCATGCATTTCGCACAAAAGTGAAATTACCTCACTTCCTGTTGGGCGTGCCTAATGCATTGGCAATACATTTTTGTCCGGCTTAGTGAGATACATATGCGTACCAAATGGCATGCCACTACTACAAACTACACGGCACCCAGGCACCTTAATGCGGGAGGCCAAAATCACAACGACTTAGGGGGCGCTATAGAGGCCCTGAGCCCCGGCCAAGTTTGGGCTTTTGGTTCTGAGTAGCGGTGGCAATTTTCGGAACTGGTGCCAAATTTGGTGCGTTTTCGCCCATGGCAAGCGCCCCGAAAATGGCCCAACAGCGGAGAAAAATAAAGAAGAAGAAGAAGAAGACGGAAGAATAATAATAGTGAACTCTTTCAAGAACAATAGGGCCTTCGCCCTATAGGGCTCGGGCCCTAATAATAGTGAACTCTTACAAGAACAATAGGGCCTTCGCCCTATAGGGCTCGGGCCCTAATTAAAGCCGCAAGCGGCCTCGACGGGCCCTCGCGCCAGCGGCCAAGGGGGGCGGGGGCATGCGTCCCCGCGAAATACCTTCCACAGCTTCTTTGGCAAGAGACATTACTCCCACAATGGTGACAAAGCACAGAATTGGACACAGAGTACACGGTGCGCTGAGATGATGTCATGGACAGAAAATTTTATGCCATGGCTTCCCAACCAAATTAATGTATTTACCTCATCAGTCACCAAGCTATAGCTACATAGGATTGTCTTCTGTTAGACATCTATTAGTCTGTATGTAACGCTACAACAATTGCTCCCGACTGCCTACCCATTCCCCACAAGTCATGTGTGTGTAAGGCAACCAAAACAACATACTCCTGGTGCCTCATGATTGTAAACACCTCTCCTGCAACTGCTACAGTGCAATGAGCGCCCCCAGTGGTCCACAAGTCATGTGTGTTTAAGGCAACCAAAACAACATACTCCTGGTGCCTCATGATTGTAAACACCTCTCCTGCAACTGCTACAGTGCAATGAGCGCCCCCAGTGGTGAAAGTTCACCAAATTTGGTATACATGTCAAGGGACCTATGAAGAGTTGTTTTGTAAAGTTTGATCAAGTTTGACCAATAAGAAGCCGAGATATAAATTGTTGCCTGAAAACAGCGCCCCCAGTGGCAAAAGTTCACAAAATTTGGCACATATGTCAGGTGACCTGTTAAGAGTGTGCGTATCAAGTTTGATCAAGATTGAGAAAATAGAAGATGAGATATTGATTTTTGAAGAATAAATTTTTTGGTTTCTCCCATGTCAGTAGGTGGCGCTATGCTACAACACTTGCTCCCGACTGCCTACCCATTCCCCACAAGTCATGTGTGTTTAAGGCAACCAAAACAACATACTCCTGGTGCCTCATGATTGTAAACACCTCTCCTGCAACTGCTACAGCGCAATGAGCGCCCCCAGTGGTGAAAGTTCACCAAATTTGGTATACATGTCAAGTGACCTATGAAGAGTTGTTTTCTAAAGTTTGATCAAGTTTGACCAATCAGAAGCCGAGATATAAATTGTTGCCTGAAAACAGCGCCCCCAGTGGCAAAAGTTCACAAAATTTGGCACATATGTCAGGTGACGTGTTAAGAGTGTGCGTATCAAGTTTGATCAAGATTGAGAAAATAGAAGATGAGATATTGATTTTTGAAGAATAAATTTTTTGGTTTCTCCCATGTCAGTAGGTGGCGCTATGCTGCACATGAGCGATTATGAGTTGGAAAAATAAGAGTCCACAACAGCAACGCACTTTCACAAGGTAGTGGTGTGAAGGAGAAGCATTATGGCCTCGACGGGCCCTCGCGCCAGCGGCCAAGGGGGGCGGGGGCATGCGTCCCCGCGAAATACCCTCCACAGCTTCCTTGGCAAGAGACATTACTCCCACAATGGCGACAAAGCACAGAATTGGACACATGGCAACAATAGGGTCTCGCACTGTACGGTGCTCGGGGCCTAATGATAATAGCGAAAGTGCACAAAATTTGGCGTATATGTCAGGTGAGCTATGATGAGTTTGCGTATGAAGTTTGATGACAATTGAGTAAATAGAAGATGAGATATAGATTTTTGAAGAATAAATTTTTTGCTTTTCCCATGTCAGTAGGTGGCGCTATGCTGTACATGAGCGATTATGAGTTGGAGAAATAAGTGTCTACAACAGCAACGTACTATCACAAGGTAGTGGTGTGAAGGAAAAGCATTATGGAATTATTTCCCAAAAACCCGTTTTGGAGCAATTGCGTCAGCCAAAAACAGCGCCCCCCATGGACGAAAATTCCCAAAGTGTGGTAGACATGACCTGGGAGGTAGTAAGAGGGTGGCCGTGAAGTTTGACCAAATTTGAGGAAAGATTGGATTTTTTGCCCAAAAATAGCGCCCCTAGTGGCGAAAGTGCACACAATTTGGCGTGTATGTCAGGTGAGCTATGAAGAGTTTGCGTATGAAGTTTGATGACAATTGAGTAAATAGAAGATGAGATATAGACTTTTGAAGAATAAATTTTTTGGTTTTTTCCATGTCAGTAGGTGGCGCTATGCTGTACATGAGCGATTATGAGTTGGAAAAATAAGTGTCTACAACAGCAACGTACTATCACAAGGTAGTGGTGTGAAAGAAAAGCATTATGCAATTATTAACCAAAAACCCGTATTGGAGCAATTGCGTCGGCCAAAAACAGCGCCCCCCATGGACGAAAATTTCCAAAATGAGGTATACATAACATGGGAGGTAGAGAGAGGGTGGCCATGAAGTTTGACCAAATTTGAGGAAAGATTGGAATTTTTGCCCAAAAATAGTGCCCCCAGTGGCGAAATATCACAGAAATTGGGTAACATGTCAGAAGCCCAATGAGTGATTTGCGTGTGACGTATGAGCAGTTTTGAGCAATCAGAAGATTTGTGATGAATTTTTAAGCATGTAAAATTTTGCATCGAAAATTGATTGACGTATAACTTCTGAACGCTTTATCCTACATGAAACGTATTTAGTAACTTTTGTCAGCCATGTCTGTAGATGATGTGTATCAATTTTGGTGACATTCCTATGAACGGTCTAGGAGGAGTTGCGCCGTCTTCGAGGCCATGCATTTCGCACAAAAGTGAAATTACCTCACTTCCTGTTGGGCGTGGCTAATGCATTGGCATTACATTTTTGTCCGGCTTAGAGAGATACATATGCGTACCAAATGGCATGCCACTACTACAAACTACAAGGCACCTAGGCACCTCAATGCGGGAGGCCAAAATCACAACGACTTAGGGGGCGCTATAGAGGCCCTGAGCCCCGGCCAAGTTTGGGCCTCTGATTCTGAGTAGCGGAGGCAATTCTCGGAACTGGCGCCAAATTTCGTGCGTTTTCGCCCATGGCAAGTGCCCCGAAAATGGCCCAACAGCGGAGAAAAATAAAGAAGAAGAAGAAGACGGAAGAAGAAGAAGAAGAAGACGGAAGAATAATAATAGTGAACTCTTACAAGAACAATAGGGCCTTCGCCCATAGGGCTCGGGCCCTAATTAAAGCCGCAAGCGGCCTCGACGGGCCCTCGCGCCAGCGGCCAAGGGGGGCGGGGGCATGCGTCCCTGCGAAAATCCTTCCACAGCTTCAGCGGCAAGAGACATTACTCCCACAATGGCGACAAAGCACAGAATTGGACACATGGCAACAATAGGGTCTCGCACTTCGTGCATTGTCGACCATGGCAAGCGCCTCAATAAGGGTCTTGAAAAGAGTTTGCTTGCCAAGTTTGACAAATCAGAAGCTGCAATATCATTTTTGCCATAATCAGCACCCCCAGGGGCGAAAGTGCACAAAATTTGGTGTATATGTCAGGTGAGCTAAGAAGAGTTTGCGTATGAAGTTAGATGACAATTGAGAAAATAGAAGATGAGATATAGATTTTTGAAGAATAAATTTTTTGGTTTTTCCCATGTCAGTAGGTGGCGCTATGCTGTACATGAGCGATTATGAGTTGGAAAAATAACTGTCTACAACAGCAACGTACAATCACAAGGTAGTGGTGTGAAGGAAAAGCATTATGGAATAATTTACCAAAAACCCGTTTTGGAGCAATTGCGTGGGCCAAAAACAGCGCCCCCCATGGACGAAAATTCCCAAAATGTGGTATACATGACATGGGAGGTAGTAAGAGGGTGGCCGTGAAGTTTGACCAAATTTGATGAAAGATTGGATTTTTTGCCCAAAAAAAGCGCCCCCAGTGGCGAAATATCACAGAAATTGGGTAACATGTCAGAAGCCCAATGATTGATTAGCGTGTGAAGTATGAGCAGTTTTGAGCAATGAGAAGATTTGTTATGAATTTTTAAGCATGTAAAAGTATGCATTGAAAAATGATTGATGTATAACTTCTGAAAGGTTGACGCTACGTGAAACGTATTTAGCAACTTTTGTCAGCCATGTCTGTCGATGATGTGTATCAATTTTGGTGACGTTCCTATGAACGGTCTAGGAGGAGTTGCGCCGTCTTCATGGCCATGCATTTTGCACAAAAGTGAAATTACCTCACTTCCTGTAGGGCGTGGCTAATGCATTGGCATTACATTTTTGTCCGGCTTGGTGAGATACATATGCGTACCAAAGGGCATGCCACTACTACAAACAACATGGCAACCAGGCACCTTAATGCGAGAGGCAAAAATCACAACACGTTAGGGGGCGCTATAGAGGCCCTGAGGCCCGCCTGGATCTGGGCTTCTGGTTCTCAGTAGCGGTGGCAGTCTAAGAAAAAGTAGCCAAATTTCGAGCGTTGTCGACCATGGCAAGCGCCCCAATAAGGGTCTTGTAAAGAGTTTGCTTGCCAAGGTTGACAAATCAGAAGCTGCAATATCATTTCTGCCATAACCAGCACCCCCAGGGGCGAAAGTGCACAAAATTTGGCGTATATGTCAGGTGAGCTATGAAGAGTTTGCGTATGAAGTGTGATGAAAATTGAGTAAATAGAAGATGAGATATAGATTTTTGAAGAATAAATTTTTTGGTTTTTCCCATGTCAGTAGGTGGCGCTATGCTGTACATGAGCGATTAAGAGTTGGAAAAATAAGTGTCTACAACAGCAACGTACTGTCACAAGGTAGTGGTGTGAAGGAAAAGCATTATGGAATTATTAACCAAAAACCCATTTTGGAGAAATTGCGTCGGCCAAAAACAGCGCCCCCCATGGACAAAAATTCCCAAAATGTGGTATACATGACATGGGAGGTAGTAAGAGGGTGGCCGTGAAGTTTGACCAAATTTGATGAAAGATTGGATTTTTTGCCCAAAAATAGCGCCCCCAGTGGCGAAATATCACAGAAATTGGGTAACCTGTCAAAAGCCCAATGATTGATTAGCGTGTGAAGTATGAGCAGTTTTGAGCAATTAGAAGATTTGTTATGAATTTTTTAGCCTGTAAAATTTTGAAGTGAAAATTGATTGACGTATAACTTCTGAACGGTTTATCCTACGTGAAACGTATTTAGTAACTTTTGTCAGCCATGTCTGTAGATGATGTGTATCAATTTTGGTGACATTCCTATGAACGGTCTAGGAGGAGTTGCGCCGTCTTCGTGGCCATGCATTTCGCACAAAAGTGAAACTACCTCACTTCCTGTTGGGCGTGGCTAATGCATTGGCATTACATTTTTGTCCGGCTTAGTGAGATACATATGCGTACCAAATGGCATGCCACTACTACAAACTACATGGCAACCAGGCACCTTAATGCGGGAGACCAAAATCACAACGACTTAGGGGGCGCTATAGAGGCCCTGAGCCCCGGCCAAGTTTGGGCTTTTGGTTCTGAGTAGCGGTGGCAATTCTCGGAACTGGCGCCAAATTTCGTGCGTTTTCGCCCATGGCAAGTGCCCCGAAAATGGCCCAACAGCGGAGAAAAATAAAGAAGAAGAAGAAGAAGAAGAAGGAGAAGACGGAAGAATAATTAAAGCCGCAAGCGGCCTCGATGGGCCCTCGCGCCAGCGGCCAAGGGGGGCGGGGGCATGTGTCCCCGCGAAATAACTTCCACAGCTTCTTCGGCAAGAGACATTACTCCCACAATGGCGACAAAGCACAGAATTGGACACATGGTAACAATAGGGTCTCGCACTGTACGGTGCTCGGGGGGCGCTATAGAGGCCCTGAGGCCCGCCTGGATCTGGGCTTCTGGTTCTCAGTAGCGGTGGCAGTCTAAGAAAAAGGAGCCAAATTTCGTTCGTTGTCGACCATGGCAAGCGCCCCAATAAGGGTCTTGTAAAGCGTTAGCTTGCCAAGTTTGACAAATCAGAAGCTGCAATATCATTTTTGCCATAACCAGCACCCCCAGGGGCGAAAGTGCACAAAATTTGGCGAATATGTCAGGTGAGCTATGAAGAGTTTGTGTATGAAGTTTGATGACAATTGAGTAAATAGAAGATGAGATATAGATTTTTGAAGAATAAATTTTTTGGTTTTTCCCATGTCAGTAGGTGGCGCTATGCTGTACATGAGCGATTATGAGTTGGAAAAATAAGTGTCTACAACAGCAACGTACTATCACAAGGTAGTGGTGTGAAGGAAAAGCATTATGGAATTATTTACCAGAAACCCGTTATGGAGCAATTGCGTCGGCCAAAAACAGGGCCCCCCCCATGGACAAAAATTCCCAAAATGTGGTATACATGACATGGGAGGTAGTAAGAGGGTGGCCGTGAAGTTTGACCAAATTTGAGGAAAGATTGGAATTTTTGCCAAAAATATCGCCCCCAGTGGCGAAAGTGCACAAAATTTGGCGTATATGTCAGGTGAGCTATGAAGAGTTTGCGTATGAAGTTTGATGACAATTGAGTAAATAGAAGATGAGATATAGATTTTTGAAGAATAAATTTTTTGGTTTTTCCCATGTCAGTAGGTGGCGCTATGCTGTACATGAGCGATTATAAGTTGGAAAAATAAGTGTCTACAACAGCAACGTACGATCACAAGGTAGTGGTGTGAAGGAGAAGCATTATGGAATTATTAACCAAAAACCCGTTTTGGAGCAATTGCGTCGGCCAAAAACAGCGCCCCCCATGGACGAAAATTTCCAAAATGTGGTATACATGACATGGGAGGTAGAAAGACGGTGGCCGTGAAGTTTGACCAAATTTGAGGAAAGATTGGAATTTTTGCCCAAAAATAGCGCCCCCAGTGGCCAAGTATCACAGAAATTGGGAAACATGTCAGAAGCCCAATGAGTGATTTGCGTGTGAAGTATGAGCAGTTTTGAGCAATCAGAAGATTTGTTATGAATTTTTACGCATGTAAAATTTTGCATCGAAAATTGATTGACGTATAACTTCTGAACGGTAAATCCTACGTGAAACGTATTTAGTAACTTTTGTCAGCCATGTCTGTAGATGATGTGTATCAATTTTGGTGACATTCCTATGAACGGTCTAGGAGGAGTTGCGCCGTCTTCGTGGCCATGAATTTCGCACAAAAGTGAAATTACCTCACTTCCTGTTGGGCGTGGCTAATGCATTGGCATTACATATTTGTCCGGCTTAGTGAGATACATATGCGTACCAAATGGCATGCCACTACTACAAACTACATGGCACCCAGGCACCTTAATGCGGGAGGCCAAAATCACAACGACTTAGGGGGCGCTATAGAGGCCCTGAGCCCCGGCCAAGTTTGGGCTTCTGGTTCTGAGTAGCAGTGGCAATTCTCGGAACTGGTGCCAAATTTCGTGCGTTTTCGCCCATGGCAAGTGCCCCGAAAATGGCCCAACAGCGGAGAAAAATAAAGAAGAAGAAGAAGACGGAAGAAGAAGAAGAAGAAGAAGACGGAAGAATAATTAAAGCCGCAAGCGGCCTCGACGGGCCCTCGCGCCAGCGGCCAAGGGGGGCGGGGGGCATGCGTCCCCGCGAAATACCTTCCACAGCTTCTTCGGCAAGAGACATTACTCCCACAATGGTGACAAAGCACAGAATCGGACACAGAGTACACGGTGCGCTGAGATGTTGTCATGGACAGAAAATTTTATGCCATGGCTTCCCAACCAAATTAATGTATTTACCTCATCAGTCACCAAGCTATAGCTACATAGGATTGTCTTCTGTTAGACATCTATTAGTCTGTATGTAACGCTACAACACTTGCTCCCGACTGCCTACCCATTCCCCACAAGTCATGTGTGTTTAAGGCAACCAAAACAACACACTCCTGGTGCCTCATGATTGTAAACACCTCTCCTGCAACTGATACAGCGCAATGAGCGCCCCCAGTGGTGAAAGTTCACCAAATTTGGTATACATGTCAAGGGACCTACGAAGAGTTGTTGTGTCAAGTTTGATCAAGTGTGACCAATCAGAAGCCGAGATATAAAATGTTGCCTGAAAACAGCGCCCCCAGTGGCAAAAGTTTACAAAATTTGGGAGATATGTCAGGTGACCTGTTAAGAGTGTGCGTATCAAGTTTGATCAAGATTGAGGAAATAGAAGATGAGATATTGATTTTTGAAGAAAAAATGTTTTGGTTTTTCCCATGTCAGTAGGTGGCGCTATGCTGTACATGAGCGATTATGAGTTGGAAAAATAAGTGTCTACAACAGCAACGTACGATCACAAGGTAGTGGTGTGAAGGAAAAGCATTAAGGAATTATTTACCAAAAACCCGTTTTGGAGCAATTGCGTCAGCCAAAAACAGCGCCCCCCCATCGACGAAAATTCCCAAAATGGGGTATACATGACATGGGAGGTAGTAAGAGGGTGGCCGTGAAGTTTGACCAAATTTGAGGAAAGATTGGATTTTGTGCCCAAAAATAGCGCCCCCAGTGGCGAAATATCACAGAATTTGGGTAGCATGTCAGAAGCCCAATGAGTGATTTGTGTGTGAAGAATGAGCAGTTTTGAGCAATTAGAAGATTTGTTATGAATTTTTAAGCATGTAAACTTTTGCATTGAAAATTGATTGACGTATAACTTCTGAACGGCTTATCCTACGTGAAACGTATTTAGTAAATTTTGTCAGCCATGGCTGTAGATGATGTCTATCAATTTTGGTGGCATTCCTATGAACGGCCTAGGAGGAGTTGCGCCGTCTTCGTGGCCATGCATTTTGCACAAAAGTGAAATAACCTCACTTCCTGTTGGGCGTGGCTAATGCATTGGCATTACATTTTTGTCCGGCTTAGTGAGATACATATGCGTACCAAATGGCATGCCACTACTACAAACTACATGGCAACCAGGCACCTTTATGCGGGAGGCCAAAATCACAACGACTTAGGGGGCGCAAAAGAGGCCCTGAGGCCCGCCTGGATCTGGGCTTCTGGTTCTCAGTAGCGGTGGCTGTCTAAGAAAAAGGAGCCAAATTTCGTGCGTTGTCGACCATGGCAAGCGCCCCAAAAAGGTTCTTGTAAAGAGTTTGCTTGCCAAGGATGACAAATCAGAAGCTGCAATATCATTTTTGCCATAACCAGCACCCCCAGGGGCGAAAGTGCACAAAATTTGGCGTATATGTCAGGCGAGCTATGAAGAGTTAGCCTATGAAGTTTGATGACAATTGAGTAAATAGAAGATGAGATATAGATTTTTGAAGAATAAATTTTTTGTTTTTTCCCATGTCAGTAGGTGGCGCTATGCTGTACATGAGCGATTATGAGTTGGAAAAATAAGTGTCCACAACAGCAACGTACTATCACAAGGTAGTGGTGTGAAGGGAAAGCATTATGGAATCATTTACCAAAAACCCGTTTTGGAGCAATTGCGTCGGCCAAAAACAGCGCCCCCCATGGACGAAAATTCCCAAAATGTGGTATACATGACATGGGAGGTAGTAAGAGGGTGGCCGTGAAGTTTGACCAAATTTGAGGAAAGATTGGATTTTTTGCCCAAAAATAGCGCCCCCAGTGGCGAAATATCACAGAAATTGGGAAACATGTCAGAAGCCCAATGAGTGATTTGCGTGTGAAGTATGAGCAGTTTTGAGCAATCAGAAGATTTGTTATGAATTTTTAAGCATGTAAAATTTTGCATCGAAAATTGATTGACGTAGAACTTCTGAACGGTTTATCCTACGTCAAACGTATTTAGTAACTTTTGTCAGCCATGTCTGTCGATGATGTGTATCAATTTTGGAGACATTCCTATGAACGGTCTAGGAGGAGTTCCGCCGTCTTCGTGGCCATGCATTTCGCACAAAAGTGAAATTACCTCACTTCCTGTTGGGCGTGCCTAATGCATTGGCAATACATTTTTGTCCGGCTTAGTGAGATACATATGCGTACCAAATGGCATGCCACTACTACAAACTACACGGCACCCAGGCACCTTAATGCGGGAGGCCAAAATCACAACGACTTAGGGGGCGCTATAGAGGCCCTGAGCCCCGGCCAAGTTTGGGCTTTTGGTTCTGAGTAGCGGTGGCAATTTTCGGAACTGGTGCCAAATTTGGTGCGTTTTCGCCCATGGCAAGCGCCCCGAAAATGGCCCAACAGCGGAGAAAAATAAAGAAGAAGAAGAAGAAGACGGAAGAATAATAATAGTGAACTCTTTCAAGAACAATAGGGCCTTCGCCCTATAGGGCTCGGGCCCTAATAATAGTGAACTCTTACAAGAACAATAGGGCCTTCGCCCTATAGGGCTCGGGCCCTAATTAAAGCCGCAAGCGGCCTCGACGGGCCCTCGCGCCAGCGGCCAAGGGGGGCGGGGGCATGCGTCCCCGCGAAATACCTTCCACAGCTTCTTTGGCAAGAGACATTACTCCCACAATGGTGACAAAGCACAGAATTGGACACAGAGTACACGGTGCGCTGAGATGATGTCATGGACAGAAAATTTTATGCCATGGCTTCCCAACCAAATTAATGTATTTACCTCATCAGTCACCAAGCTATAGCTACATAGGATTGTCTTCTGTTAGACATCTATTAGTCTGTATGTAACGCTACAACACTTGCTCCCGACTGCCTACCCATTCCCCACAAGTCATGTGTGTGTAAGGCAACCAAAACAACATACTCCTGGTGCCTCATGATTGTAAACACCTCTCCTGCAACTGCTACAGTGCAATGAGCGCCCCCAGTGGTCCACAAGTCATGTGTGTTTAAGGCAACCAAAACAACATACTCCTGGTGCCTCATGATTGTAAACACCTCTCCTGCAACTGCTACAGTGCAATGAGCGCCCCCAGTGGTGAAAGTTCACCAAATTTGGTATACATGTCAAGGGACCTATGAAGAGTTGTTTTGTAAAGTTTGATCAAGTTTGACCAATAAGAAGCCGAGATATAAATTGTTGCCTGAAAACAGCGCCCCCAGTGGCAAAAGTTCACAAAATTTGGCACATATGTCAGGTGACCTGTTAAGAGTGTGCGTATCAAGTTTGATCAAGATTGAGAAAATAGAAGATGAGATATTGATTTTTGAAGAATAAATTTTTTGGTTTCTCCCATGTCAGTAGGTGGCGCTATGCTACAACACTTGCTCCCGACTGCCTACCCATTCCCCACAAGTCATGTGTGTTTAAGGCAACCAAAACAACATACTCCTGGTGCCTCATGATTGTAAACACCTCTCCTGCAACTGCTACAGCGCAATGAGCGCCCCCAGTGGTGAAAGTTCACCAAATTTGGTATACATGTCAAGTGACCTATGAAGAGTTGTTTTCTAAAGTTTGATCAAGTTTGACCAATCAGAAGCCGAGATATAAATTGTTGCCTGAAAACAGCGCCCCCAGTGGCAAAAGTTCACAAAATTTGGCACATATGTCAGGTGACGTGTTAAGAGTGTGCGTATCAAGTTTGATCAAGATTGAGAAAATAGAAGATGAGATATTGATTTTTGAAGAATAAATTTTTTGGTTTCTCCCATGTCAGTAGGTGGCGCTATGCTGCACATGAGCGATTATGAGTTGGAAAAATAAGAGTCCACAACAGCAACGCACTTTCACAAGGTAGTGGTGTGAAGGAGAAGCATTATGGCCTCGACGGGCCCTCGCGCCAGCGGCCAAGGGGGGCGGGGGCATGCGTCCCCGCGAAATACCCTCCACAGCTTCCTTGGCAAGAGACATTACTCCCACAATGGCGACAAAGCACAGAATTGGACACATGGCAACAATAGGGTCTCGCACTGTACGGTGCTCGGGGCCTAATGATAATAGCGAAAGTGCACAAAATTTGGCGTATATGTCAGGTGAGCTATGATGAGTTTGCGTATGAAGTTTGATGACAATTGAGTAAATAGAAGATGAGATATAGATTTTTGAAGAATAAATTTTTTGCTTTTCCCATGTCAGTAGGTGGCGCTATGCTGTACATGAGCGATTATGAGTTGGAGAAATAAGTGTCTACAACAGCAATGTACTATCACAAGGTAGTGGTGTGAAGGAAAAGCATTATGGAATTATTTCCCAAAAACCCGTTTTGGAGCAATTGCGTCAGCCAAAAACAGCGCCCCCCATGGACGAAAATTCCCAAAGTGTGGTAGACATGACCTGGGAGGTAGTAAGAGGGTGGCCGTGAAGTTTGACCAAATTTGAGGAAAGATTGGATTTTTTGCCCAAAAATAGCGCCCCCAGTGGCGAAAGTGCACACAATTTGGCGTGTATGTCAGGTGAGCTATGAAGAGTTTGCGTATGAAGTTTGATGACAATTGAGTAAATAGAAGATGAGATATAGACTTTTGAAGAATAAATTTTTTGGTTTTTTCCATGTCAGTAGGTGGCGCTATGCTGTACATGAGCGATTATGAGTTGGAAAAATAAGTGTCTACAACAGCAACGTACTATCACAAGGTAGTGGTGTGAAAGAAAAGCATTATGCAATTATTAACCAAAAACCCGTATTGGAGCAATTGCGTCGGCCAAAAACAGCGCCCCCCATGGACGAAAATTTCCAAAATGAGGTATACATAACATGGGAGGTAGAGAGAGGGTGGCCATGAAGTTTGACCAAATTTGAGGAAAGATTGGAATTTTTGCCCAAAAATAGTGCCCCCAGTGGCGAAATATCACAGAAATTGGGTAACATGTCAGAAGCCCAATGAGTGATTTGCGTGTGACGTATGAGCAGTTTTGAGCAATCAGAAGATTTGTGATGAATTTTTAAGCATGTAAAATTTTGCATCGAAAATTGATTGACGTATAACTTCTGAACGCTTTATCCTACATGAAACGTATTTAGTAACTTTTGTCAGCCATGTCTGTAGATGATGTGTATCAATTTTGGTGACATTCCTATGAACGGTCTAGGAGGAGTTGCGCCGTCTTCGAGGCCATGCATTTCGCACAAAAGTGAAATTACCTCACTTCCTGTTGGGCGTGGCTAATGCATTGGCATTACATTTTTGTCCGGCTTAGAGAGATACATATGCATACCAAATGGCATGCCACTACTACAAACTACAAGGCACCTAGGCACCTCAATGCGGGAGGCCAAAATCACAACGACTTAGGGGGCGCTATAGAGGCCCTGAGCCCCGGCCAAGTTTGGGCCTCTGATTCTGAGTAGCGGAGGCAATTCTCGGAACTGGCGCCAAATTTCGTGCGTTTTCGCCCATGGCAAGTGCCCCGAAAATGGCCCAACAGCGGAGAAAAATAAAGAAGAAGAAGAAGACGGAAGAAGAAGAAGAAGAAGACGGAAGAATAATAATAGTGAACTCTTACAAGAACAATAGGGCCTTCGCCCATAGGGCTCGGGCCCTAATTAAAGCCGCAAGCGGCCTCGACGGGCCCTCGCGCCAGCGGCCAAGGGGGGCGGGGGCATGCGTCCCTGCGAAAATCCTTCCACAGCTTCAGCGGCAAGAGACATTACTCCCACAATGGCGACAAAGCACAGAATTGGACACATGGCAACAATAGGGTCTCGCACTTCGTGCATTGTCGACCATGGCAAGCGCCTCAATAAGGGTCTTGAAAAGAGTTTGCTTGCCAAGTTTGACAAATCAGAAGCTGCAATATCATTTTTGCCATAATCAGCACCCCCAGGGGCGAAAGTGCACAAAATTTGGTGTATATGTCAGGTGAGCTAAGAAGAGTTTGCGTATGAAGTTAGATGACAATTGAGAAAATAGAAGATGAGATATAGATTTTTGAAGAATAAATTTTTTGGTTTTTCCCATGTCAGTAGGAGGCGCTATGCTGTACATGAGCGATTATGAGTTGGAAAAATAACTGTCTACAACAGCAACGTACAATCACAAGGTAGTGGTGTGAAGGAAAAGCATTATGGAATAATTTACCAAAAACCCGTTTTGGAGCAATTGCGTGGGCCAAAAACAGCGCCCCCCATGGACGAAAATTCCCAAAATGTGGTATACATGACATGGGAGGTAGTAAGAGGGTGGCCGTGAAGTTTGACCAAATTTGATGAAAGATTGGATTTTTTGCCCAAAAAAAGCGCCCCCAGTGGCGAAATATCACAGAAATTGGGTAACATGTCAGAAGCCCAATGATTGATTAGCGTGTGAAGTATGAGCAGTTTTGAGCAATGAGAAGATTTGTTATGAATTTTTAAGCATGTAAAAGTATGCATTGAAAAATGATTGATGTATAACTTCTGAAAGGTTGACGCTACGTGAAACGTATTTAGCAACTTTTGTCAGCCATGTCTGTCAATGATGTGTATCAATTTTGGTGACGTTCCTATGAACGGTCTAGGAGGAGTTGCGCCGTCTTCATGGCCATGCATTTTGCACAAAAGTGAAATTACCTCACTTCCTGTAGGGCGTGGCTAATGCATTGGCATTACATTTTTGTCCGGCTTGGTGAGATACATATGCGTACCAAAGGGCATGCCACTACTACAAACAACATGGCAACCAGGCACCTTAATGCGAGAGGCAAAAATCACAACACGTTAGGGGGCGCTATAGAGGCCCTGAGGCCCGCCTGGATCTGGGCTTCTGGTTCTCAGTAGCGGTGGCAGTCTAAGAAAAAGTAGCCAAATTTCGAGCGTTGTCGACCATGGCAAGCGCCCCAATAAGGGTCTTGTAAAGAGTTTGCTTGCCAAGGTTGACAAATCAGAAGCTGCAATATCATTTCTGCCATAACCAGCACCCCCAGGGGCGAAAGTGCACAAAATTTGGCGTATATGTCAGGTGAGCTATGAAGAGTTTGCGTATGAAGTGTGATGAAAATTGAGTAAATAGAAGATGAGATATAGATTTTTGAAGAATAAATTTTTTGGTTTTTCCCATGTCAGTAGGTGGCGCTATGCTGTACATGAGCGATTAAGAGTTGGAAAAATAAGTGTCTACAACAGCAACGTACTGTCACAAGGTAGTGGTGTGAAGGAAAAGCATTATGGAATTATTAACCAAAAACCCATTTTGGAGAAATTGCGTCGGCCAAAAACAGCGCCCCCCATGGACAAAAATTCCCAAAATGTGGTATACATGACATGGGAGGTAGTAAGAGGGTGGCCGTGAAGTTTGACCAAATTTGATGAAAGATTGGATTTTTTGCCCAAAAATAGCGCCCCCAGTGGCGAAATATCACAGAAATTGGGTAACCTGTCAAAAGCCCAATGATTGATTAGCGTGTGAAGTATGAGCAGTTTTGAGCAATTAGAAGATTTGTTATGAATTTTTTAGCCTGTAAAATTTTGAAGTGAAAATTGATTGACGTATAACTTCTGAACGGTTTATCCTACGTGAAACGTATTTAGTAACTTTTGTCAGCCATGTCTGTAGATGATGTGTATCAATTTTGGTGACATTCCTATGAACGGTCTAGGAGGAGTTGCGCCGTCTTCGTGGCCATGCATTTCGCACAAAAGTGAAACTACCTCACTTCCTGTTGGGCGTGGCTAATGCATTGGCATTACTTTTTTGTCCGGCTTAGTGAGATACATATGCGTACCAAATGGCATGCCACTACTACAAACTACATGGCAACCAGGCACCTTAATGCGGGAGACCAAAATCACAACGACTTAGGGGGCGCTATAGAGGCCCTGAGCCCCGGCCAAGTTTGGGCTTTTGGTTCTGAGTAGCGGTGGCAATTCTCGGAACTGGCGCCAAATTTCGTGCGTTTTCGCCCATGGCAAGTGCCCCGAAAATGGCCCAACAGCGGAGAAAAATAAAGAAGAAGAAGAAGAAGAAGAAGAAGGAGAAGACGGAAGAATAATTAAAGCCGCAAGCGGCCTCGACGGGCCCTCGCGCCAGCGGCCAAGGGGGGCGGGGGCATGTGTCCCCGCGAAATAACTTCCACAGCTTCTTCGGCAAGAGACATTACTCCCACAATGGCGACAAAGCACAGAATTGGACACATGGTAACAATAGGGTCTCGCACTGTACGGTGCTCGGGGGGCGCTATAGAGGCCCTGAGGCCCGCCTGGATCTGGGCTTCTGGTTCTCAGTAGCGGTGGCAGTCTAAGAAAAAGGAGCCAAATTTCGTTCGTTGTCGACCATGGCAAGCGCCCCAATAAGGGTCTTGTAAAGCGTTAGCTTGCCAAGTTTGACAAATCAGAAGCTGCAATATCATTTTTGCCATAACCAGCACCCCCAGGGGCGAAAGTGCACAAAATTTGGCGAATATGTCAGGTGAGCTATGAAGAGTTTGTGTATGAAGTTTGATGACAATTGAGTAAATAGAAGATGAGATATAGATTTTTGAAGAATAAATTTTTTGGTTTTTCCCATGTCAGTAGGTGGCGCTATGCTGTACATGAGCGATTATGAGTTGGAAAAATAAGTGTCTACAACAGCAACGTACTATCACAAGGTAGTGGTGTGAAGGAAAAGCATTATGGAATTATTTACCAGAAACCCGTTATGGAGCAATTGCGTCGGCCAAAAACAGGGCCCCCCCCATGGACAAAAATTCCCAAAATGTGGTATACATGACATGGGAGGTAGTAAGAGGGTGGCCGTGAAGTTTGACCAAATTTGAGGAAAGATTGGAATTTTTGCCAAAAATATCGCCCCCAGTGGCGAAAGTGCACAAAATTTGGCGTATATGTCAGGTGAGCTATGAAGAGTTTGCGTATGAAGTTTGATGACAATTGAGTAAATAGAAGATGAGATATAGATTTTTGAAGAATAAATTTTTTGGTTTTTCCCATGTCAGTAGGTGGCGCTATGCTGTACATGAGCGATTATAAGTTGGAAAAATAAGTGTCTACAACAGCAACGTACGATCACAAGGTAGTGGTGTGAAGGAGAAGCATTATGGAATTATTAACCAAAAACCCGTTTTGGAGCAATTGCGTCGGCCAAAAACAGCGCCCCCCATGGACGAAAATTTCCAAAATGTGGTATACATGACATGGGAGGTAGAAAGACGGTGGCCGTGAAGTTTGACCAAATTTGAGGAAAGATTGGAATTTTTGCCCAAAAATAGCGCCCCCAGTGGCCAAGTATCACAGAAATTGGGAAACATGTCAGAAGCCCAATGAGTGATTTGCGTGTGAAGTATGAGCAGTTTTGAGCAATCAGAAGATTTGTTATGAATTTTTACGCATGTAAAATTTTGCATCGAAAATTGATTGACGTATAACTTCTGAACGGTAAATCCTACGTGAAACGTATTTAGTAACTTTTGTCAGCCATGTCTGTAGATGATGTGTATCAATTTTGGTGACATTACTATGAACGGTCTAGGAGGAGTTGCGCCGTCTTCGTGGCCATGAATTTCGCACAAAAGTGAAATTACCTCACTTCCTGTTGGGCGTGGCTAATGCATTGGCATTACATATTTGTCCGGCTTAGTGAGATACATATGCGTACCAAATGGCATGCCACTACTACAAACTACATGGCACCCAGGCACCTTAATGCGGGAGGCCAAAATCACAACGACTTAGGGGGCGCTATAGAGGCCCTGAGCCCCGGCCAAGTTTGGGCTTCTGGTTCTGAGTAGCAGTGGCAATTCTCGGAACTGGTGCCAAATTTCGTGCGTTTTCGCCCATGGCAAGTGCCCCGAAAATGGCCCAACAGCGGAGAAAAATAAAGAAGAAGAAGAAGACGGAAGAAGAAGAAGAAGAAGAAGACGGAAGAATAATTAAAGCCGCAAGCGGCCTCGACGGGCCCTCGCGCCAGCGGCCAAGGGGGGCGGGGGGCATGCGTCCCCGCGAAATACCTTCCACAGCTTCTTCGGCAAGAGACATTACTCCCACAATGGTGACAAAGCACAGAATCGGACACAGAGTACACGGTGCGCTGAGATGTTGTCATGGACAGAAAATTTTATGCCATGGCTTCCCAACCAAATTAATGTATTTACCTCATCAGTCACCAAGCTATAGCTACATAGGATTGTCTTCTGTTAGACATCTATTAGTCTGTATGTAACGCTACAACACTTGCTCCCGACTGCCTACCCATTCCCCACAAGTCATGTGTGTTTAAGGCAACCAAAACAACACACTCCTGGTGCCTCATGATTGTAAACACCTCTCCTGCAACTGATACAGCGCAATGAGCGCCCCCAGTGGTGAAAGTTCACCAAATTTGGTATACATGTCAAGGGACCTACGAAGAGTTGTTGTGTCAAGTTTGATCAAGTGTGACCAATCAGAAGCCGAGATATAAAATGTTGCCTGAAAACAGCGCCCCCAGTGGCAAAAGTTTACAAAATTTGGGAGATATGTCAGGTGACCTGTTAAGAGTGTGCGTATCAAGTTTGATCAAGATTGAGGAAATAGAAGATGAGATATTGATTTTTGAAGAAAAAATGTTTTGGTTTTTCCCATGTCAGTAGGTGGCGCTATGCTGTACATGAGCGATTATGAGTTGGAAAAATAAGTGTCTACAACAGCAACGTACGATCACAAGGTAGTGGTGTGAAGGAAAAGCATTAAGGAATTATTTACCAAAAACCCGTTTTGGAGCAATTGCGTCAGCCAAAAACAGCGCCCCCCCATCGACGAAAATTCCCAAAATGGGGTATACATGACATGGGAGGTAGTAAGAGGGTGGCCGTGAAGTTTGACCAAATTTGAGGAAAGATTGGATTTTGTGCCCAAAAATAGCGCCCCCAGTGGCGAAATATCACAGAATTTGGGTAGCATGTCAGAAGCCCAATGAGTGATTTGTGTGTGAAGAATGAGCAGTTTTGAGCAATTAGAAGATTTGTTATGAATTTTTAAGCATGTAAACTTTTGCATTGAAAATTGATTGACGTATAACTTCTGAACGGCTTATCCTACGTGAAACGTATTTAGTAAATTTTGTCAGCCATGGCTGTAGATGATGTCTATCAATTTTGGTGGCATTCCTATGAACGGCCTAGGAGGAGTTGCGCCGTCTTCGTGGCCATGCATTTTGCACAAAAGTGAAATAACCTCACTTCCTGTTGGGCGTGGCTAATGCATTGGCATTACATTTTTGTCCGGCTTAGTGAGATACATATGCGTACCAAATGGCATGCCACTACTACAAACTACATGGCAACCAGGCACCTTTATGCGGGAGGCCAAAATCACAACGACTTAGGGGGCGCAAAAGAGGCCCTGAGGCCCGCCTGGATCTGGGCTTCTGGTTCTCAGTAGCGGTGGCTGTCTAAGAAAAAGGAGCCAAATTTCGTGCGTTGTCGACCATGGCAAGCGCCCCAAAAAGGTTCTTGTAAAGAGTTTGCTTGCCAAGGATGACAAATCAGAAGCTGCAATATCATTTTTGCCATAACCAGCACCCCCAGGGGCGAAAGTGCACAAAATTTGGCGTATATGTCAGGCGAGCTATGAAGAGTTAGCCTATGAAGTTTGATGACAATTGAGTAAATAGAAGATGAGATATAGATTTTTGAAGAATAAATTTTTTGTTTTTTCCCATGTCAGTAGGTGGCGCTATGCTGTACATGAGCGATTATGAGTTGGAAAAATAAGTGTCCACAACAGCAACGTACTATCACAAGGTAGTGGTGTGAAGGGAAAGCATTATGGAATCATTTACCAAAAACCAGTTTTGGAGCAATTGCGTCGGCCAAAAACAGCGCCCCCCATGGACGAAAATTCCCAAAATGTGGTATACATGACATGGGAGGTAGTAAGAGGGTGGCCGTGAAGTTTGACCAAATTTGAGGAAAGATTGGATTTTTTGCCCAAAAATAGCGCCCCCAGTGGCGAAATATCACAGAAATTGGGAAACATGTCAGAAGCCCAATGAGTGATTTGCGTGTGAAGTATGAGCAGTTTTGAGCAATCAGAAGATTTGTTATGAATTTTTAAGCATGTAAAATTTTGCATCGAAAATTGATTGACGTAGAACTTCTGAACGGTTTATCCTACGTCAAACGTATTTAGTAACTTTTGTCAGCCATGTCTGTAGATGATGTATATCAATTTTGGAGACATTCCTATGAACGGTCTAGGAGGAGTTCCGCCGTCTTCGTGGCCATGCATTTCGCACAAAAGTGAAATTACCTCACTTCCTGTTGGGCGTGCCTAATGCATTGGCAATACATTTTTGTCCGGCTTAGTGAGATACATATGCGTACCAAATGGCATGCCACTACTACAAACTACACGGCACCCAGGCACCTTAATGCGGGAGGCCAAAATCACAACGACTTAGGGGGCGCTATAGAGGCCCTGAGCCCCGGCCAAGTTTGGGCTTTTGGTTCTGAGTAGCGGTGGCAATTTTCGGAACTGGTGCCAAATTTGGTGCGTTTTCGCCCATGGCAAGCGCCCCGAAAATGGCCCAACAGCGGAGAAAAATAAAGAAGAAGAAGAAGAAGACGGAAGAATAATAATAGTGAACTCTTTCAAGAACAATAGGGCCTTCGCCCTATAGGGCTCGGGCCCTAATAATAGTGAACTCTTACAAGAACAATAGGGCCTTCGCCCTATAGGGCTCGGGCCCTAATTAAAGCCGCAAGCGGCCTCGACGGGCCCTCGCGCCAGCGGCCAAGGGGGGCGGGGGCATGCGTCCCCGCGAAATACCTTCCACAGCTTCTTTGGCAAGAGACATTACTCCCACAATGGTGACAAAGCACAGAATTGGACACAGAGTACACGGTGCGCTGAGATGATGTCATGGACAGAAAATTTTATGCCATGGCTTCCCAACCAAATTAATGTATTTACCTCATCAGTCACCAAGCTATAGCTACATAGGATTGTCTTCTGTTAGACATCTATTAGTCTGTATGTAACGCTACAACACTTGCTCCCGACTGCCTACCCATTCCCCACAAGTCATGTGTGTGTAAGGCAACCAAAACAACATACTCCTGGTGCCTCATGATTGTAAACACCTCTCCTGCAACTGCTACAGTGCAATGAGCGCCCCCAGTGGTCCACAAGTCATGTGTGTTTAAGGCAACCAAAACAACATACTCCTGGTGCCTCATGATTGTAAACACCTCTCCTGCAACTGCTACAGTGCAATGAGCGCCCCCAGTGGTGAAAGTTCACCAAATTTGGTATACATGTCAAGGGACCTATGAAGAGTTGTTTTGTAAAGTTTGATCAAGTTTGACCAATAAGAAGCCGAGATATAAATTGTTGCCTGAAAACAGCGCCCCCAGTGGCAAAAGTTCACAAAATTTGGCACATATGTCAGGTGACCTGTTAAGAGTGTGCGTATCAAGTTTGATCAAGATTGAGAAAATAGAAGATGAGATATTGATTTTTGAAGAATAAATTTTTTGGTTTCTCCCATGTCAGTAGGTGGCGCTATGCTACAACACTTGCTCCCGACTGCCTACCCATTCCCCACAAGTCATGTGTGTTTAAGGCAACCAAAACAACATACTCCTGGTGCCTCATGATTGTAAACACCTCTCCTGCAACTGCTACAGCGCAATGAGCGCCCCCAGTGGTGAAAGTTCACCAAATTTGGTATACATGTCAAGTGACCTATGAAGAGTTGTTTTCTAAAGTTTGATCAAGTTTGACCAATCAGAAGCCGAGATATAAATTGTTGCCTGAAAACAGCGCCCCCAGTGGCAAAAGTTCACAAAATTTGGCACATATGTCAGGTGACGTGTTAAGAGTGTGCGTATCAAGTTTGATCAAGATTGAGAAAATAGAAGATGAGATATTGATTTTTGAAGAATAAATTTTTTGGTTTCTCCCATGTCAGTAGGTGGCGCTATGCTGCACATGAGCGATTATGAGTTGGAAAAATAAGAGTCCACAACAGCAACGCACTTTCACAAGGTAGTGGTGTGAAGGAGAAGCATTATGGCCTCGACGGGCCCTCGCGCCAGCGGCCAAGGGGGGCGGGGGCATGCGTCCCCGCGAAATACCCTCCACAGCTTCCTTGGCAAGAGACATTACTCCCACAATGGCGACAAAGCACAGAATTGGACACATGGCAACAATAGGGTCTCGCACTGTACGGTGCTCGGGGCCTAATGATAATAGCGAAAGTGCACAAAATTTGGCGTATATGTCAGGTGAGCTATGATGAGTTTGCGTATGAAGTTTGATGACAATTGAGTAAATAGAAGATGAGATATAGATTTTTGAAGAATAAATTTTTTGCTTTTCCCATGTCAGTAGGTGGCGCTATGCTGTACATGAGCGATTATGAGTTGGAGAAATAAGTGTCTACAACAGCAACGTACTATCACAAGGTAGTGGTGTGAAGGAAAAGCATTATGGAATTATTTCCCAAAAACCCGTTTTGGAGCAATTGCGTCAGCCAAAAACAGCGCCCCCCATGGACGAAAATTCCGAAAGTGTGGTAGACATGACCTGGGAGGTAGTAAGAGGGTGGCCGTGAAGTTTGACCAAATTTGAGGAAAGATTGGATTTTTTGCCCAAAAATAGCGCCCCCAGTGGCGAAAGTGCACACAATTTGGCGTGTATGTCAGGTGAGCTATGAAGAGTTTGCGTATGAAGTTTGATGACAATTGAGTAAATAGAAGATGAGATATAGACTTTTGAAGAATAAATTTTTTGGTTTTTTCCATGTCAGTAGGTGGCGCTATGCTGTACATGAGCGATTATGAGTTGGAAAAATAAGTGTCTACAACAGCAACGTACTATCACAAGGTAGTGGTGTGAAAGAAAAGCATTATGCAATTATTAACCAAAAACCCGTATTGGAGCAATTGCGTCGGCCAAAAACAGCGCCCCCCATGGACGAAAATTTCCAAAATGAGGTATACATAACATGGGAGGTAGAGAGAGGGTGGCCATGAAGTTTGACCAAATTTGAGGAAAGATTGGAATTTTTGCCCAAAAATAGTGCCCCCAGTGGCGAAATATCACAGAAATTGGGTAACATGTCAGAAGCCCAATGAGTGATTTGCGTGTGACGTATGAGCAGTTTTGAGCAATCAGAAGATTTGTGATGAATTTTTAAGCATGTAAAATTTTGCATCGAAAATTGATTGACGTATAACTTCTGAACGCTTTATCCTACATGAAACGTATTTAGTAACTTTTGTCAGCCATGTCTGTAGATGATGTGTATCAATTTTGGTGACATTCCTATGAACGGTCTAGGAGGAGTTGCGCCGTATTCGAGGCCATGCATTTCGCACAAAAGTGAAATTACCTCACTTCCTGTTGGGCGTGGCTAATGCATTGGCATTACATTTTTGTCCGGCTTAGAGAGATACATATGCGTACCAAATGGCATGCCACTACTACAAACTACAAGGCACCTAGGCACCTCAATGCGGGAGGCCAAAATCACAACGACTTAGGGGGCGCTATAGAGGCCCTGAGCCCCGGCCAAGTTTGGGCCTCTGATTCTGAGTAGCGGAGGCAATTCTCGGAACTGGCGCCAAATTTCGTGCGTTTTCGCCCATGGCAAGTGCCCCGAAAATGGCCCAACAGCGGAGAAAAATAAAGAAGAAGAAGAAGACGGAAGAAGAAGAAGAAGAAGAAGACGGAAGAATAATAATAGTGAACTCTTACAAGAACAATAGGGCCTTCGCCCATAGGGCTCGGGCCCTAATTAAAGCCGCAAGCGGCCTCGACGGGCCCTCGCGCCAGCGGCCAAGGGGGGCGGGGGCATGCGTCCCTGCGAAAATCCTTCCACAGCTTCAGCGGCAAGAGACATTACTCCCACAATGGCGACAAAGCACAGAATTGGACACATGGCAACAATAGGGTCTCGCACTTCGTGCATTGTCGACCATGGCAAGCGCCTCAATAAGGGTCTTGAAAAGAGTTTGCTTGCCAAGTTTGACAAATCAGAAGCTGCAATATCATTTTTGCCATAATCAGCACCCCCAGGGGCGAAAGTGCACAAAATTTGGTGTATATGTCAGGTGAGCTAAGAAGAGTTTGCGTATGAAGTTAGATGACAATTGAGAAAATAGAAGATGAGATATAGATTTTTGAAGAATAAATTTTTTGGTTTTTCCCATGTCAGTAGGTGGCGCTATGCTGTACATGAGCGATTATGAGTTGGAAAAATAACTGTCTACAACAGCAACGTACAATCACAAGGTAGTGGTGTGAAGGAAAAGCATTATGGAATAATTTACCAAAAACCCGTTTTGGAGCAATTGCGTGGGCCAAAAACAGCGCCCCCCATGGACGAAAATTCCCAAAATGTGGTATACATGACATGGGAGGTAGTAAGAGGGTGGCCGTGAAGTTTGACCAAATTTGATGAAAGATTGGATTTTTTGCCCAAAAAAAGCGCCCCCAGTGGCGAAATATCACAGAAATTGGGTAACATGTCAGAAGCCCAATGATTGATTAGCGTGTGAAGTATGAGCAGTTTTGAGCAATGAGAAGATTTGTTATGAATTTTTAAGCATGTAAAAGTATGCATTGAAAAATGATTGATGTATAACTTCTGAAAGGTTGACGCTACGTGAAACGTATTTAGCAACTTTTGTCAGCCATGTCTGTCGATGATGTGTATCAATTTTGGTGACGTTCCTATGAACGGTCTAGGAGGAGTTGCGCCGTCTTCATGGCCATGCATTTTGCACAAAAGTGAAATTACCTCACTTCCTGTAGGGCGTGGCTAATGCATTGGCATTACATTTTTGTCCGGCTTGGTGAGATACATATGCGTACCAAAGGGCATGCCACTACTACAAACAACATGGCAACCAGGCACCTTAATGCGAGAGGCAAAAATCACAACACGTTAGGGGGCGCTATAGAGGCCCTGAGGCCCGCCTGGATCTGGGCTTCTGGTTCTCAGTAGCGGTGGCAGTCTAAGAAAAAGTAGCCAAATTTCGAGCGTTGTCGACCATGGCAAGCGCCCCAATAAGGGTCTTGTAAAGAGTTTGCTTGCCAAGGTTGACAAATCAGAAGCTGCAATATCATTTCTGCCATAACCAGCACCCCCAGGGGCGAAAGTGCACAAAATTTGGCGTATATGTCAGGTGAGCTATGAAGAGTTTGCGTATGAAGTGTGATGAAAATTGAGTAAATAGAAGATGAGATATAGATTTTTGAAGAATAAATTTTTTGGTTTTTCCCATGTCAGTAGGTGGCGCTATGCTGTACATGAGCGATTAAGAGTTGGAAAAATAAGTGTCTACAACAGCAACGTACTGTCACAAGGTAGTGGTGTGAAGGAAAAGCATTATGGAATTATTAACCAAAAACCCATTTTGGAGAAATTGCGTCGGCCAAAAACAGCGCCCCCCATGGACAAAAATTCCCAAAATGTGGTATACATGACATGGGAGGTAGTAAGAGGGTGGCCGTGAAGTTTGACCAAATTTGATGAAAGATTGGATTTTTTGCCCAAAAATAGCGCCCCCAGTGGCGAAATATCACAGAAATTGGGTAACCTGTCAAAAGCCCAATGATTGATTAGCGTGTGAAGTATGAGCAGTTTTGAGCAATTAGAAGATTTGTTATGAATTTTTTAGCATGTAAAATTTTGAAGTGAAAATTGATTGACGTATAACTTCTGAACGGTTTATCCTACGTGAAACGTATTTAGTAACTTTTGTCAGCCATGTGTGTAGATGATGTGTATCAATTTTGGTGACATTCCTAAGAACG
Organism: Neoarius graeffei; assembly: GCF_027579695.1. Taxonomy (NCBI): domain Eukaryota; kingdom Metazoa; phylum Chordata; class Actinopteri; order Siluriformes; family Ariidae; genus Neoarius; species Neoarius graeffei. The sequence continues at coordinate 10,540,714 of NC_083587.1, forward strand.
GTCTAGGAGGAGTTGCGCCGTCTTCGTGGCCATGCATTTCGCACAAAAGTGAAATTACCTCACTTCCTGTTGGGCGTGGCTAATGCATTGGCATTACATTTTTGTCCGGCTTAGTGAGATACATATGCGTACCAAATGGCATGCCAGTACTACAAACTATATGGCAACCAGGCACCTTAATGCGGGAGGCCAAAATCACAACGACTTAGGGGGCGCTACAGAGGCCCTGAGCCCCGGACAAGTTTGGGCTTTTGGTTCTGAGTAGCGGTGGCAATTCTCGGAAGTGGCGCCAAATTTTGTGCGTTTTCGCCCATGGCAAGCGCCCCGAAAATGGCCCAACAGCGGAGAAAAATAAAGAAGAAGAAGAAGAAGTAGAAGAAGAAGAAGACGGAAGAATAATAATAGTGAACTCTTACAAGAACAATAGGGCCTTCGCCCTATAGGGCTCGGGCCCTAATTAAAGCCGCAAGCGGCCTCGACGGGCCCTCGCGCCAGCGGCCAAGGGGGGCGGGGGCATGCGTCCCCGCGAAATACCTTCCACAGCTTCTTTGGCAAGAGACATTACTCCCACAATGGTGACAAAGCACAGAATTGGACACAGAGTACACGGTGCGCTGAGATGTTGTCATGGACAGAACATTTTATGCCATGGCTTCCCAACCAAATTAATGTATTTACCTCATCAGTCACCAAGCTAAAGCTACATAGGATTGTCTTCTGTTAGACATCTATTAGTCTGTATGTAACGCTACAACACTTGCTCCCGACTGCCTACCCATTCCCCACAAGTCATGTGTGTTTAAGGCAACCAAAACAACATACTCCTGGTGCCTCATGATTGTAAACACCTCTCCTGCAACTGCTACAGCGCAATGAGCGCCCCTAGTGGTGAAAGTTCACCAAATTTGGTATACATGTCAAGGGACCTATGAAGAGTTGTTGTCTCAAGTTTGATCAAGTTTGACCAATCAGAAGCCGAGATATAAATTGTTGCCTGAAAACAGCGCCCCCAGTGGCAAAAGTTCACAAAATTTGGCACATATGTCAGGTGACCTGTTAAGAGTGTGCGTATCAAGTTTGATCAAGATTGAGAAAATAGAAGATGAGATATTGATTTTTGAAGAATAAATTTTTTGGTTTCTCCCATGTCAGTAGGTGGTGCTATGCTACAACACTTGCTCCCGACTGCCTACCCATTCCCCACAAGTCATGTGTGTTTAAGGCAACCAAAACAACATACTCCTGGTGCCTCATGATTGTAAACACCTCTCCTGCAACTGCTACAGTGCAATGAGCGCCCCCAGTGGTCCACAAGTCATGTGTGTTTAAGGCAACCAAAACAACATACTCCTGGTGCCTCATGATTGTAAACACCTCTCCTGCAACTGCTACAGCGCAATGAGCGCCCCCAGTGGTGAAAGTTCACCAAATTTGGTATACATGTCAAGGGACCTATGAAGAGTTGTTTTGTAAAGTTTGATCAAGTTTGACCAATCAGAAGCCGAGATATAAATTGTTGCCTGAAAACAGCGCCCCCAGAGGCAAAAGTTCACAAAATTTGGCACATATGTCAGGTGACCTGTTACGAGTGTGCGTATCAAGTTTGATCAAGATTGAGAAAATAGAAGATGAGATATTGATTTTTGAAGAATAAATTTTTTGGTTTCTCCCATGTCAGTAGGTGGCGCTATGCTGCACATGAGCGATAATGAGTTGGAAAAATAAGTGTCTACAACAGCAACGTACTATCACAAGGTAGTGGTGTGAAGGAGAAGCATTATGGAATTATTTACCAAAAACCTGTTTTGGAGCAATTGCGTTGGCCAAAAACAGCGCCCCCCATGGACGAAAATTCCCAAAATGAGGTGTACATGACATGGGAGGTAGTAAGAGGGTGGCCGTGAAGTTTGACCAAATTTGAGGAAAGATTGGATTTTTTGCCCAAAAATAGCGCCCCCAGTGGCGAAATATCACAGAAATTGGGTAACATGTCAGATGCCCAATGAGTGATTTGCGTGTGAAGTATGAGCAGATTTGAGCAATTTGAAGATATGTTATGAATTTTTAAGCATGTAAAATTTTGCATTGAAAATTGATTGACGTATAACTTCTGAACGGTTTATTCTACGTGAAACATATTTAGGAACTTTTGTCAGCCATGTCTGTAGATGATGTATATCAATTTTGGTGACATTCCTATGAACGGTCTAGGAGGAGTTGCGCCGTTTTCGTGGCCATGCATTTCGCACAAAAGTGAAATTACCTTACTTCCTGTTGGGCGTGGCTAATGCATTGGCATTATATTTTTGTCCGGCTTAGTGAGATACATATGCGTACCAAATGGCATGCCACTACTACAAACTACATGGCAACCAGGCACCTTAATGCGGGAGGCCAAAATCACAATGAGTTAGGGGGTGCTATAGAGGCCCTGAGGCCCGCCTGGATCTGGGCTTCTGGTTCTCAGTAGCGGTGGGAGTCTAAGAAAAAGGAGCCAAATTTCGTGCGATGTCGACCATGGCAAGCGCCCCAAAAAGGGTCTTGTAAAGAGTTTGCTTGCCAAGTTTGACAAATCAGAAGCTGCAATATCATTTCTGCCATAACCCGCACCCCCAGGGGCGAAAGTGCACAAAATTTGGCGTACATGTCAGGTGAGCTATGAAGAGTTTGCGTATGAAGTTTGATGACAATTGAGTAAACAGAAGATGAGACATAGATTTTTGAAGAATAAATTTTTTGGTTTTTCCCATGTCAGTAGGTGGCGCTATGCTGTACATGAGTGATTATGAGATGGAAAAATAAGTGTCCACAACAGCAACGCACTATCACAAGGTAGTGGTGTAAAGGAAAAGCATTATGGAATAATTTACCAAAAACCCGTTTTGGAGAAATTGCGTCGGCCAAAAACAGCGCCCCCCATGGACGAAAATTCCCAAAATGTGGTATACATGACATGGGAGGTAGTAAGAGGGTGGCCGTGAAGTTTGACCAAATTTGAGGAAAGATTGGATTTTTTGCCCAAAAATAGCGCCCCCAGTGGCGAAATATCACAGAAATTGGGTAACATGTCAGAAGCCCAATGAATGATTAGCATGTGAAGTATGAGCAGTGTTGAGCAATTAGAAGATTTGTTATTAATTTTTTAGCATGTAAAATTTTGAAGTGAAAATTGATTGACGTATAACTTCTGAACGGTTAATGCAACGTGAAACGTATTTAGTAACTTTTGTCAGCCATGTCTGTAGATGATGTGTATCAATTTTGGTGACATTCCAATGAACGGTCTAGGAGGAGTTGCGCCGTCTTCGTGGCCATGCATTTCACACAAAAGTGAAATTACCTCACTTCCTGTTGGGCGTGGCTAATGCATTGGCATTACATTTTTTTCCGGCTTAGTGAGATACATATGCATACCAAATGGCATGCCACTACTACAAACTATCTGGCAACCAGGCACCTTAATGCGGGAGGCCAAAATCACAATGACTTAGGGGGCGCTATAGAGGCCCTGAGCCCCGGCCAAGTGTGGGCTTTTGATTCTGAGTAGCGGTGGCAATTCTCGGAAGTGGCGCCAAATTTCGCGCGTTTTCGCCCATGGCAAGCGCCCCGAAAATGGCCCAAAATCGGAGAAAAATAAAGAAGAAGAATAATTAAAGCCGCAAGCGGCCTCGACGGGCCCTCGCGCCAGCGGCCAAGGGGGGCGGGGGCATGCGTCCCCGCGAAATACCTTCCACAGCTTCTTTGGCAAGAGACATTACTCCCACAATGGTGACAAAGCACAGAATTGGACACAGAGTACACGGCGCGCTGAGATGTTGTCATGGACAGAACATTTTATGCCATGGCTTCCCAACCAAATTAATGTATTTACCTCATCAGTCACCAAGCTATAGCTACATAGGATTGTCTTCTGTTAGACATCTATTAGTCTGTATGTACCGCTACAACACTTGCTCCCGACTGCCTACCCATTCCCCACAAGTCATGTGTGTTTAAGGCAACCAAAACAACATACTCCTGGTGCCTCATGATTGTAAACACCTCTCCTGCAACTGCTACAGCGCAATGAGCGCCCCCAGTGGTGAAAGTTCACCAAATTTGGTATACATGTCAAGGGACCTATGAAGAGTTGTTTTGTAAAGTTTGATCAAGTTTGACCAATCAGAAGCCGAGATATAAATTGTTGCCTGAAAACAGCGCCCCCAGTGGCAAAAGTTCACAAAATTTGGCAGATATGTCAGGTGACCTGTAACGAGTGTGCGTATCAAGTTTGATCAAGATTGAGAAAATAGAAGATGAGATATTGATTTTTTAAGAATAAATTTTTTGGTTTCTCCCATGTCAGTAGGTGGTGCTATGCTACAACACTTGCTCCCGACTGCCTACCCATTCCCCACAAGTCATGTGTGTTTAAGGCAACCAAAACAACATACTCCTGGTGCCTCATGATTGTAAACACCTCTCCTGCAACTGCTACAGTGCAATGAGCGCCCCCAGTGGTCCACAAGTCATGTGTGTTTAAGGCAACCAAAACAACATACTCCTGGTGCCTCATGATTGTAAACACCTCTCCTGCAACTGCTACAGCGCAATGAGCGCCCCCAGTGGTGAAAGTTCACCAAATTTGGTATACATGTCAAGGGACCTATGAAGAGTTGTTTTGTAAAGTTTGATCAAGTTTGACCAATCAGAAGCCGAGATATAAATTGTTGCCTGAAAACAGCGCCCCCAGTGGCAAAAGTTCACAAAATTTGGCACATATGTCAGGTGACCTGTTAAGAGTGTGCGTATCAAGTTTGATCAAGCTTGAGAAAAAAGAAGATGAGATATTGATTTTTGAAGAATAAATTTTTTGGTTTCTCCCATGTCAGTAGGTGGCGCTATGCTGCACATGAGCGATAATGAGTTGGAAAAATAAGTGTCTACAACAGCAACGTACTATCACAAGGTAGTGGTGTGAAGGAGAAGCATTATGGAATTATTTACCAAAAACCTGTTTTGGAGCAATTGCGTTGGCCAAAAACAGCGCCCCCCATGGACGAAAATTCCCAAAATGAGGTGTACATGACATGGGAGGTAGTAAGAGGGTGGCCGTGAAGTTTGACCAAATTTGAGGAAAGATTGGATTTTTTGCCCAAAAATAGCGCCCCCAGTGGCGAGATATCACAGAAATTGGGTAACATGTCAGATGCCCAATGAGTGATTTGCGTGTGAAGTATGAGCAGTTTTGAGCAATTTGAAGATATGTTATGAATTTTTAAGCATGTAAAATTTTGCATTGAAAATTGATTGACGTATAACTTCTGAACGGTTTATTCTACGTGAAACGTATTTAGGAACTTTTGTCAGCCATGTCTGTAGATGATGTGTATCAATTTTGGTGACATTCCTATGAACGGTCTAGGAGGAGTTGCGCCGTTTTCGTGGCCATGCATTTCGCACAAAAGTGAAATTACCTTACTTCCTGTTGGGCGTGGCTAATGCATTGGCATTATATTTTTGTCCGGCTTAGTGAGATACATATGCGTACTAAATGGCATGCCACTACTACAAACTACATGGCAACCAGGCACCTTAATGCGGGAGGCCAAAATCACAATGAGTTAGGGGGCGCTATAGAGGCCCTGAGGCCCGCCTGGATCTGGGCTTCTGGGTCTCAGTAGCGGTGGGAGTCTAAGAAAAAGGAGCCAAATTTCGTGCGATGTCGACCATGGCAAGCGCCCCAAAAAGGGTCTTGTAAAGAGGTTGCTTGCCAAGTTTGACAAATCAGAAGCTGCAATATCATTTCTGCCATAACCCGCACCCCCAGGGGCGAAAGTGCACAAAATTTGGCATACATGTCAGGTGAGCTATGAAGAGTTTGCGTATGAAGTTTGATGACAATTGAGTAAACAGAAGATGAGATATAGATTTTTGAAGAATAAATTTTTTGGTTTCTCCCATGTCAGTAGGTGGCGCTATGCTGCACATGAGCGATTATGAGATGGAAAAATAAGTGTCCACAACAGCAACGCACTATCACAAGGTAGTGGTGTAAAGGAAAAGCATTATGGAATAATTTACCAAAAACCCGTTTTGGAGAAATTGCGTCGGCCAAAAACAGCGCCCCCCATGGACGAAAATTCCCAAAATGTGGTATACATGACATGGGAGGTAGTAAGAGGGTGGCCGTGAAGTTTGACCAAATTTGAGGAAAGATTGGATTTTTTGCCCAAAAATAGCGCCCCCAGTGGCGAAAGATCACAGAAATTGGGTAACATGTCAGAAGCCCAATGAGTGATTAGCGTGTGAAGTATGAGCAGTGTTGAGCAATTAGAAGATTTGTTATGAATTTTTTAGCATGTAAAATTTTGAAGTGAAAATTGATTGACGTATAACTTCTGAACGGTTAATGCAACGTGAAACGTATTTAGTAACTTTTGTCAGCCATGTCTGTAGATGATGTGTATCAATTTTGGTGACATTCCTATGGACGGTCTAGGAGGAGTTGCGCCGTCTTCGTGGGCATGCATTTCACACAAAAGTGAAATTACCTCACTTCCTGTTGGGCGTGGCTAATGCATTGGCATTACATCTTTGTCCGGCTTAGTGAGATACATATGCGTACCAAATGGCATGCCAGTACTACAAACTATATGGCAACCAGGCACCTTAATGCGGGAGGCCAAAATCACAACGACTTAGGGGGCGCTACAGAGGCCCTGAGCCCCGGCCAAGTTTGGGCTTTTGGTTCTGAGTAGCGGTGGCAATTCTCGGAAGTGGCGCCAAATTTTGTGCGTTTTCGCCCATGGCAAGCGCCCCGAAAATGGCCCAACAGCGGAGAAAAATAAAGAAGAAGAAGAAGAAGTAGAAGAAGAAGAAGACGGAAGAATAATAATAGTGAACTCTTACAAGAACAATAGGGCCTTCGCCCTATAGGGCTCGGGCCCTAATTAAAGCCGCAAGCGGCCTCGACGGGCCCTCGCGCCAGCGGCCAAGGGGGGCGGGGGCATGCGTCCCCGCGAAATACCTTCCACAGCTTCTTTGGCAAGAGACATTACTCCCACAATGGTGACAAAGCACAGAATTGGACACAGAGTACACGGTGCGCTGAGATGTTGTCATGGACAGAACATTTTATGCCATGGCTTCCCAACCAAATTAATGTATTTACCTCATCAGTCACCAAGCTAAAGCTACATAGGATTGTCTTCTGTTAGACATCTATTAGTCTGTATGTAACGCTACAACACTTGCTCCCGACTGCCTACCCATTCCCCACAAGTCATGTGTGTTTAAGGCAACCAAAACAACATACTCCTGGTGCCTCATGATTGTAAACACCTCTCCTGCAACTGCTACAGCGCAATGAGCGCCCCTAGTGGTGAAAGTTCACCAAATTTGGTATACATGTCAAGGGACCTATGAAGAGTTGTTGTCTCAAGTTTGATCAAGTTTGACCAATCAGAAGCCGAGATATAAATTGTTGCCTGAAAACAGCGCCCCCAGTGGCAAAAGTTCACAAAATTTGGCACATATGTCAGGTGACGTGTTAAGAGTGTGCGTATCAAGCTTGATCAAGATTGAGAAAATAGAAGATGAGATATTGATTTTTGAAGAATAAATTTTTTGGTTTCTCCCATGTCAGTAGGTGGTGCTATGCTACAACACTTGCTCCCGACTGCCTACCCATTCCCCACAAGTCATGTGTGTTTAAGGCAACCAAAACAACATACTCCTGGTGCCTCATGATTGTAAACACCTCTCCTGCAACTGCTACAGTGCAATGAGCGCCCCCAGTGGTCCACAAGTCATGTGTGTTTAAGGCAACCAAAACAACATACTCCTGGTGCCTCATGATTGTAAACACCTCTCCTGCAACTGCTACAGCGCAATGAGCGCCCCCAGTGGTGAAAGTTCACCAAATTTGGTATACATGTCAAGGGACCTATGAAGAGTTGTTTTGTAAAGTTTGATCAAGTTTGACCAATCAGAAGCTGAGATATAAATTGTTGCCTGAAAACAGCGCCCCCAGAGGCAAAAGTTCACAAAATTTGGCACATATGTCAGGTGACCTGTTACGAGTGTGCGTATCAAGTTTGATCAAGATTGAGAAAATAGAAGATGAGATATTGATTTTTGAAGAATAAATTTTTTGGTTTCTCCCATGTCAGTAGGTGGCGCTATGCTGCACATGAGCGATAATGAGTTGGAAAAATAAGTGTCTACAACAGCAACGTACTATCACAAGGTAGTGGTGTGAAGGAGAAGCATTATGGAATTATTTACCAAAAACCTGTTTTGGAGCAATTGCGTTGGCCAAAAACAGCGCCCCCCATGGACGAAAATTCCCAAAATGAGGTGTACATGACATGGGAGGTAGTAAGAGGGTGGCCGTGAAGTTTGACCAAATTTGAGGAAAGATTGGATTTTTTGCCCAAAAATAGCGCCCCCAGTGGCGAAATATCACAGAAATTGGGTAACATGTCAGATGCCCAATGAGTGATTTGCGTGTGAAGTATGAGCAGTTTTGAGCAATTTGAAGATATGTTATGAATTTTTAAGCATGTAAAATTTTGCATTGAAAATTGATTGACGTATAACTTCTGAACGGTTTATTCTACGTGAAACGTATTTAGGAACTTTTGTCAGCCATGTCTGTAGATGATGTATATCAATTTTGGTGACATTCCTATGAACGGTCTAGGAGGAGTTGCGCCGTTTTCGTGGCCATGCATTTCGCACAAAAGTGAAATTACCTTACTTCCTGTTGGGCGTGGCTAATGCATTGGCATTATATTTTTGTCCGGCTTAGTGTGATACATATGCGTACCAAATGGCATGCCACTACTACAAACTACATGGCAACCAGGCACCTTAATGCGGGAGGCCAAAATCACAATGAGTTAGGGGGTGCTATAGAGGCCCTGAGGCCCGCCTGGATCTGGGCTTCTGGTTCTCAGTAGCGGTGGGAGTCTAAGAAAAAGGAGCCAAATTTCGTGCGATGTCGACCATGGCAAGCGCCCCAAAAAGGGTCTTGTAAAGAGTTTGCTTGCCAAGTTTGACAAATCAGAAGCTGCAATATCATTTCTGCCATAACCCGCACCCCCAGGGGCGAAAGTGCACAAAATTTGGCGTACATGTCAGGTGAGCTATGAAGAGTTTGCGTATGAAGTTTGATGACAATTGAGTAAACAGAAGATGAGACATAGATTTTTGAAGAATAAATTTTTTGGTTTTTCCCATGTCAGTAGGTGGCGCTATGCTGTACATGAGTGATTATGAGATGGAAAAATAAGTGTCCACAACAGCAACGCACTATCACAAGGTAGTGGTGTAAAGGAAAAGCATTATGGAATAATTTACCAAAAACCCGTTTTGGAGAAATTGCGTCGGCCAAAAACAGCGCCCCCCATGGACGAAAATTCCCAAAATGTGGTATACATGACATGGGAGGTAGTAAGAGGGTGGCCGTGAAGTTTGACCAAATTTGAGGAAAGATTGGATTTTTTGCCCAAAAATAGCGCCCCCAGTGGCGAAATATCACAGAAATTGGGTAACATGTCAGAAGCCCAATGAATGATTAGCGTGTGAAGTATGAGCAGTGTTGAGCAATTAGAAGATTTGTTATTAATTTTTTAGCATGTAAAATTTTGAAGTGAAAATTGATTGACGTATAACTTCTGAACGGTTAATGCAACGTGAAACGTATTTAGTAACTTTTGTCAGCCATGTCTGTAGATGATGTGTATCAATTTTGGTGACATTCCAATGAACGGTCTAGGAGGAGTTGCGCCGTCTTCGTGGCCATGCATTTCACACAAAAGTGAAATTACCTCACTTCCTGTTGGGCGTGGCTAATGCATTGGCATTACATTTTTTTCCGGCTTAGTGAGATACATATGCATACCAAATGGCATGCCACTACTACAAACTATCTGGCAACCAGGCACCTTAATGCGGGAGGCCAAAATCACAATGACTTAGGGGGCGCTATAGAGGCCCTGAGCCCCGGCCAAGTGTGGGCTTTTGATTCTGAGTAGCGGTGGCAATTCTCGGAAGTGGCGCCAAATTTCGCGCGTTTTCGCCCATGGCAAGCGCCCCGAAAATGGCCCAAAAGCGGAGAAAAATAAAGAAGAAGAATAATTAAAGCCGCAAGCGGCCTCGACGGGCCCTCGCGCCAGCGGCCAAGGGGGGCGGGGGCATGCGTCCCCGCGAAATACCTTCCACAGCTTCTTTGGCAAGAGACATTACTCCCACAATGGTGACAAAGCACAGAATTGGACACAGAGTACACGGCGCGCTGAGATGTTGTCATGGACAGAACATTTTATGCCATGGCTTCCCAACCAAATTAATGTATTTACCTCATCAGTCACCAAGCTATAGCTACATAGGATTGTCTTCTGTTAGACATCTATTAGTCTGTATGTACCGCTACAACACTTGCTCCCGACTGCCTACCCATTCCCCACAAGTCATGTGTGTTTAAGGCAACCAAAACAACATACTCCTGGTGCCTCATGATTGTAAACACCTCTCCTGCAACTGCTACAGCGCAATGAGCGCCCCCAGTGGTGAAAGTTCACCAAATTTGGTAAACATGTCAAGGGACCTATGAAGAGTTGTTTTGTAAAGTTTGATCAAGTTTGACCAATCAGAAGCCGAGATATAAATTGTTGCCTGAAAACAGCGCCCCCAGTGGCAAAAGTTCACAAAATTTGGCAGATATGTCAGGTGACCTGTAACGAGTGTGCGTATCAAGTTTGATCAAGATTGAGAAAATAGAAGATGAGATATTGATTTTTTAAGAATAAATTTTTTGGTTTCTCCCATGTCAGTAGGTGGTGCTATGCTACAACACTTGCTCCCGACTGCCTACCCATTCCCCACAAGTCATGTGTGTTTAAGGCAACCAAAACAACATACTCCTGGTGCCTCATGATTGTAAACACCTCTCCTGCAACTGCTACAGTGCAATGAGCGCCCCCAGTGGTCCACAAGTCATGTGTGTTTAAGGCAACCAAAACAACATACTCCTGGTGCCTCATGATTGTAAACACCTCTCCTGCAACTGCTACAGCGCAATGAGCGCCCCCAGTGGTGAAAGTTCACCAAATTTGGTATACATGTCAAGGGACCTATGAAGAGTTGTTTTGTAAAGTTTGATCAAGTTTGACCAGTCAGAAGCCGAGATATAAATTGTTGCCTGAAAACAGCGCCCCCAGTGGCAAAAGTTCACAAAATTTGGCACATATGTCAGGTGACCTGTTAAGAGTGTGCGTATCAAGTTTGATCAAGCTTGAGAAAATAGAAGATGAGATATTGATTTTTGAAGAATAAATTTTTTGGTTTCTCCCATGTCAGTAGGTGGCGCTATGCTGCACATGAGCGATAATGAGTTGGAAAAATAAGTGTCTACAACAGCAACGTACTATCACAAGGTAGTGGTGTGAAGGAGAAGCATTATGGAATTATTTACCAAAAACCTGTTTTGGAGCAATTGCGTTGGCCAAAAACAGCGCCCCCCATGGACGAAAATTCCCAAAATGAGGTGTACATGACATGGGAGGTAGTAAGAGGGTGGCCGTGAAGTTTGACCAAATTTGAGGAAAGATTGGATTTTTTGCCCAAAAATAGCGCCCCCAGTGGCGAGATATCACAGAAATTGGGTAACATGTCAGATGCCCAATGAGTGATTTGCGTGTGAAGTATGAGCAGTTTTGAGCAATTTGAAGATATGTTATGAATTTTTAAGCATGTAAAATTTTGCATTGAAAATTGATTGACGTATAACTTCTGAACGGTTTATTCTACGTGAAACGTATTTAGGAACTTTTGTCAGCCATGTCTGTAGATGATGTGTATCAATTTTGGTGACATTCCTATGAACGGTCTAGGAGGAGTTGCGCCGTTTTCGTGGCCATGCATTTCGCACAAAAGTGAAATTACCTTACTTCCTGTTGGGCGTGGCTAATGCATTGGCATTATATTTTTGTCCGGCTTAGTGAGATACATATGCGTACTAAATGGCATGCCACTACTACAAACTACATGGCAACCAGGCACCTTAATGCGGGAGGCCAAAATCACAATGAGTTAGGGGGCGCTATAGAGGCCCTGAGGCCCGCCTGGATCTGGGCTTCTGGGTCTCAGTAGCGGTGGGAGTCTAAGAAAAAGGAGCCAAATTTCGTGCGATGTCGACCATGGCAAGCGCCCCAAAAAGGGTCTTGTAAAGAGGTTGCTTGCCAAGTTTGACAAATCAGAAGCTGCAATATCATTTCTGCCATAACCCGCACCCCCAGGGGCGAAAGTGCACAAAATTTGGCTTACATGTCAGGTGAGCTATGAAGAGTTTGCGTATGAAGTTTGATGACAATTGAGTAAACAGAAGATGAGATATAGATTTTTGAAGAATAAATTTTTTGGTTTCTCCCATGTCAGTAGGTGGCGCTATGCTGCACATGAGCGATTATGAGATGGAAAAATAAGTGTCCACAACAGCAACGCACTATCACAAGGTAGTGGTGTAAAGGAAAAGCATTATGGAATAATTTACCAAAAACCCGTTTTGGAGAAATTGCGTCGGCCAAAAACAGCGCCCCCCATGGACGAAAATTCCCAAAATGTGGTATACATGACATGGGAGGTAGTAAGAGGGTGGCCGTGAAGTTTGACCAAATTTGAGGAAAGATTGGATTTTTTGCCCAAAAATAGCGCCCCCAGTGGCGAAAGATCACAGAAATTGGGTAACATGTCAGAAGCCCAATGAGTGATTAGCGTGTGAAGTATGAGCAGTGTTGAGCAATTAGAAGATTTGTTATGAATTTTTTAGCATGTAAAATTTTGAAGTGAAAATTGATTGACGTATAACTTCTGAACGGTTAATGCAACGTGAAACGTATTTAGTAACTTTTGTCAGCCATGTCTGTAGATGATGTGTATCAATTTTGGTGACATTCCTATGGACGGTCTAGGAGGAGTTGCGCCGTCTTCGTGGGCATGCATTTCACACAAAAGTGAAATTACCTCACTTCCTGTTGGGCGTGGCTAATGCATTGGCATTACATCTTTGTCCGGCTTAGTGAGATACATATGCATACCAAATGGCATGCCACTACTACAAACTATATGGCAACCAGGCACCTTAATGCGGGAGGCCAAAATCACAACGACTTAGGGGGCGCTATAGAGGCCCTGAGCCCCGACCAAGTGTGGGCTTTTGGTTCGGAGTAGCGGTGGCAATTCTCGGAAGTGGCGCCAAATTTCGCGCGTTTTCGCCCATGGCAAGCGCCCCGAAAATGGCCCAACAGCGGAGAAAAATAAAGAAGAAGAATAATAATAGTGAACTCTTACAAGAACAATAGGGCCTTCGCCCTATAGGGCTCGGGCCCTAATTAAAGCCGCAAGCGGCCTCGACGGGCCCTCGCGCCAGCGGCCAAGGGGGACGGGAGCATGCGTCCCCGCGAAATACCGTAAAGAGTTTGCTTGCCAATTTTGACAAATCAGAAGCTGCAATATCATTTTTGCCATAACCAGCACCCCCAGGGGCGAAAGTGCACAAAATTTGGCGTATATGTCAGGTGAGCTATGAAGAGTGTGCGTATCAAGTTTGATGACAATTGAGTAAATAGAAGATGAGATATAGATTTTTGAAGAATAAATTTTTTGGTTTTTCCCATGTCAGTAGGTGGCGCTATGCTGTACATGAGCGATAATGAGTTGGAAAAATAAGTGTCTACAACAGCAACGTACTATCACACGGTAGTGGAGTGAAGGAAAAGCATTGTGGAATTATTTTCCAAAAACCGGTTTTGGAGCAATAGCGTCGGCCAAAAACAGCGCCCCCCATGGACGAAAATTCCCAAAATGTGGTATACATGACATGGGAGGTAGTAAGAGGGTGGCCGTGAAGTTTCCCGAAATTTGAGGAAAGATTGGATTTTTAGCCCAAACATAGCGCCCCCAGTGGCGAAATATCACAGAAATGGGGTAACATGTCAGAAGCCCAATGAGTGATTTGCGTGTGTAGTATGAGCAGTTTTGACCATTTAGAAGATTTGTTATGAATTTTTAAGCATGTAAAATTTTGCATCGAAAATTGATTGACGTATAACTTCTGAACGGTTGATCCGACGTGAAACGTATTTAGTAACTTTTGTCAGCCATGTCTGTAGATGATGTGTCTCAATTTTGGTGACATTCCTATGAACGGTCTAGGAGGAGTTGCGCCGTCTTCGTGGCCATGCATTTCGCACAAAAGTGAAATTACCTCACTTGCTGTTGGGCGTGGCTAATGCATTGGCATTACATTTTTGTCCGGCTGAGTGAGATACATATGCGTACCAAATGGCATGCCACTACTACAAACTACATGGCACCCAGGCACCTTAATGCGGGAGGCCAAAATCACAACGAGTTAGGGGGCGCTATAGAGGCCCTGAGGCCCGCCTGGATCTGGGCTTCTGGTTCTCAGTAGCGGTGGCAGTCTAAGAAAAAGGAGCCAAATTTCGTGCGTTGTCGACCATGGCAAGCGCCCCAATAAGGGGCTTGAAAAGAGTTTGCTTGGCAAGTTTGACAGATCAGAAGCTGCAATAACATTTTTGCCATAACCAGCACCCCCAGGGGCAAAAGTGCACAAAATTTGGTGGAGATGTCAGGTGAGCTATGAAGAGTTTGCATATGAAGTTTGATGACAATTGAGTAAATGGAAGATGAGATATAGATTTTTGAAGAATAAATTTTTTGGTTTTTCCCATGTCAGTAGGTGGCGCTATGCTGTACATGAGCGATTATGAGTTGGAAAAATAAGTGTCTACAACAGCAACGTACTATCACAAGGTAGTGGTGTGAAGGAAAAGCATTATGGAATTATTTACCAAAAACCCGTTTTGGAGCAATTGCGTCGGCCAAAAACAGCACCCCCCATGGACGAAAATTCCCAAAATGTGGTATACATGACATGGGAGGTAGTAAGAGGGTGGCCGTGAAGTTTGACCAAATTTGAGGAAAGATTGGAATTTTTGCCCAAAAATAGCGCCCCCAGTGGCGAAATATCACAGAAATTGGTTAACATGTCAGAAGCCCAATGAGTGATTTGCGTGTGAAGTATGAGCAGTTTTGAGCAATCAGAAGATTTGTTATGAATTTTTAAGCATGTAAAATTTTGCATCGAAAATTGATTGACGTATAACTTCTGAACGGTTTATCCTACGTGAAACCTATTTAGTAACTTTTGTCAGCCATGTCTGTAGATGATGTGTATCAATTTTGGTGTCATTCCTATGAACGGTCTAGGAGGAGTTGCGCCGTCTTCGTGGCCATGCATTTCGCACAAAAGTGAAATTACCTCACTTCCTGTTGGGCGTGGCTAATGCATTGGCATTACATTTTTGTCCGGCTTAGTGAGATACATATGCATACCAAATGGCATGCCACTACTACAAACTACATGGCAACCAGGCACCTTAATGCGGGAGACCAAAATCACAACGACTTAGGGGGCGCTATAGAGGCCCTGAGCCCCGGCCAAGTTTGGGCTTTTGGTTGTGAGTAGCGGTGGCAATTCTCGGAACTGGTGCCACATTTCGTGCGTTTTCGCCCATGGCAAGCGCCCCGAAAATGGCCCAACAGCGGAGAAAAATAAAGAAGAAGACGGAAGAATAATAATAGTGAACTCTTACAAGAACAATAGGGCCTTCGCCCATAGGGCTCGGGCCCTAATTAAAGCCGCAAGCGGCCTCGACGGGCCCTCGCGCCTGCGGCCAAGGGGGGCGGGGGCAAGCGTCCCCGCGAAACACCTTCCACAGCTTCTTCGGCAAGAGACATTACTCCCACAATGGCGACAAAGCACAGAATTGGACACACGGCAACAATAGGGTCTCGCACTGTACGGTGCTCGGGGGGCGCTATGGAGGCCCTGAGGCCCGCCTGGATCTGGGCTTCTGGTTCTCAGTAGCGGTGGCAGTCTAAGAAAAAGGAGCCAAGTTTCGTGCGTTGTCGACCATGGCAAGCGCCCCAATAAGGGTCCTGTAAAGAGTTTGCTTGCCAAGTTTGACAAATCAGAAGCTGCAATATCATTTTTGCCATAACCAGCACCCCCAGGGGCGAAAGTGCACAAAATTTGGCGAACATGTCAGGTGAGCTATGAAGAGTTTGCCTATGAAGTTTGATGACAATTGAGTAAATAGAAGATGAGATATAGATTTTTGAAAAATAAATTTTTTGGTTTTTCCCATGTCAGTAGGTGGCGCTATGCTGTACATGAGCGATTATGAGTTGGAAAAATAAGTGTCTACAACAGCAAAGTACTATCACAAGGTAGTGGTGTGAAGGAAAAGCATTATGGAATTATTTACCAAAAACCCGTTTTGGAGCAATTGCGTCGACCAAAAACAGCGCCCCCCATGGACGAAAATTCCCAAAATGTGGTATACATGACATGGGAGGTAGTAAGAGGGTGGCCGTGAAGTTTGACCAAATTTGAGGAAAGATTGGATTTTTTGCCCAAAAATAGCGCCCCCAGTGGCGAAATATCACAGAAATTGGGTACAATGTCAGAAGCCCAATGACTGACTTGCGTGTGAAGTATGAGGAGTTCTGAGCAATGAGAAGATTTGTTATGAATTTTTAAGAATGTAAAATTTTGCATCGAAAATTGATTGACGTATAACTTCTGAACGGTTAATGCGACGTGAAACGTATTTAGTAAGTTTTGTCAGCCATGTCTGTAGATGATGTGTATCAATTTTGGTGACATTCCTATGAACGGTCTAGGAGGAGTTGCGCCGTCTTCGTGGCCATGCATTTCGCACAAAAGTGAAATTACCTCACTTCCTGTTGGGCGTGGCTAATGCATTGGCACTACATTTTTGTCCGGCTTAGTGAGATACATATGCGTACCAAATGGCATGCCACTACTACAAACCACATGGCAACCAGGCACCTTAATGCGGGAGGACAAAATCACAACGAGTTAGGGGGCGCTATAGAGGCCCCGAGGCCCGCCTGGATCTGGGCTTCTGGTTCTCAGTAGCGGTGGCAGTCTAAGAAAAAGGAGCCAAGTTTCGTGCATTGTCGACCATGGCAAGCGCCCCAATAAGGGTCTTGTAAAGAGTTTGCTTGCCAAGTTTGACAAATCAGAAGCTGCAATATCATTTCTGCCATAACCAGCAGCCCCAGGGGCGAAAGTGCACAAAATTTGGCGTACATGTCAGGTGAGCTATGAAGAGTTTGCGTATGAAGTTTGATGACAATTGAGTAAATAGAAGATGAGATATAGATTTTTGAAGAATAAATTTTATGGTTTTTCCCATGTCAGTAGGTGGCGCTATGCTGTACATGAGCGATTATGAGTTGGAAAAATAAGTGTCTACAACAGCAAAGTACTATCACAAGGTAGTGGTGTGAAGGAAAAGCATTATGGAATTATTTACCAAAAACCCGTTTTGGAGCAATTGCGTCGGCCGAAAACAGCGCCCCCCATGGACGAAAATTCCCAAAATGTGGTATACATGACATGGGATGTAGTAAGAGGGTGGCCGTGAAGTTTGACCAAATTTGAGGAAAGATTGGAATTTTTGCCCAAAAATAGCGCCCCCAGTGGCGAAATATCACAGAAAGTGGGTAACATGTCAGAAGCCCAATGAGTGATTTGCGTGTGAAGTATGAGCAGTTTTGAGCAATTAGAAGATTTGTTATGAATTTTTAAGCATGTAAAAATTTGCATTGAAAATTGATTGACGTATAACTTCTGAACGGTTTATCCTATGTGAAACGTATTTAGTAACTTTTGTCAGCCATGTCTGTAGATGAAGTGTATCAATTTTGGTGACATTCCTATGAACGGTCTAGGAGGAGTTGCGCCGTCTTCGTGGCCATGCATTTCGCACAAAAGTGAAATTACCTCACTTCCTGTTGGGCGTGGCTAATGCATTGGCATTACATTTTTGTCCGGCTTAGTGAGATACATATGCGTACCAAATGGCATGCCACTACTACAAAGTACATGGCAACCAGGCACCTTAATGCGGGAGACCAAAATCACAACGACTTAGGGGGCGCTATAGAGGCCCTGAGCCCCGGCCAAGTTTGGGCTTTTGGTTCTGAGTAGCGGTGGCAATTCTCGGAACTGGCGCCAAATTTCGTGCGTTTTTGCCCATGGCAAGCGCCCCGAAAATGGCCCAACAGAGGAGAAAAATAAAGAAGAAGAAGACGGAAGAATAATTAAAGCCGCAAGCGGCCTCGACGGGCCCTCGCGCCAGCGGCCAAGGGGGGCGGGGGCATGCGTCCCCGCGAAAGACCTTCCACAGCTTCTTCGGCAAGAGACATTACTCCCACAATGGCGACAAAGCACAGAATTGGACACAGAGTACACGGTGCGCTGAGATGTTGTCATGGACAGAAGATTTTATGCCATGGCTTCCCAACCAAATTAATGTATTTACCTCATCAGTCACCAAGCTATAGCTACATAGGATTGTCTTCTGTTAGACATCTATTAGTCTGTATGTAATGCTACAACACTTGCTCCCAACAGCCTACCCATTCCCCACAAGTCATGTGTGTTTAAGGCAACCAAAACAACATACTCCTGGTGCCTCATGATTGTAAAGACCTCTCCTGCAACTGCTACAGCGCAATGAGCACCCCCAGTGGTGAAAGTTCACCAAATTTGGTATACATGTCAAGGGACCTATGAAGAGTTGTTTTGTCAAGTTTGATCAAGTTTGACCAATCAGAAGCCGAGATATAAATTGTTGCCTGAAAACAGCACCCCCAGTAGCAAAAGTTCAGAAAATTTGGCACATATGTCAGGTGACCTGTTACGAGTGTGCGTATCAAGTTTGATCAAGAGTGAGAAAATAGAAGATGAGATATTGATTTTTGAAGAATAAATTTTTTGGTTTTTCCCATGTCAGTAGGTGGCGCTATGCTGTACATGAGCGATTATGAGTTGGAAAAATAAGTGTCTACAACAGCAACGTACTATCACAAGGTAGTGGTGTGAAGGAGAAGCATTATGGAATTATTTACCAAAAACCCGTTTTGGAGAAATTGCGTCAGCCAAAAACAGCGCCCCCCATGGACGAAAATTCCCAAAATGTGGTATACATGACATGGGAGGTAGTAAGAGGGTGGCCGTGAAGTTTGACCAAATTTGAGGAAAGATTGGATTTTTTGCCCAAAAATAGCGCCCCCAGTGGCGAAATATCACAGAAATTGGGTAACATGTCAGAAGCCCAATGAGTGATTAGCGTGTGAAGTATGAGCAGTGTTGAGCAATTAGAAGATTTGTTATGAATTTTTTAGCATGTAAAATTTTGAAGTGAAAATTGATTGACGTATAACTTCTGAACGGTTTATCCTACGTGAAACGTATTTAGTAACTTTTGTCAGCCATGTCTCTAGATGATGTGTATCAATTTTGGTGACATTCCTATGAACGGTCTAGGAGGAGTTGCGCCGTCTTCGTGGCCATGCATTGCGCACAAAAGTGAAATTACCTGACTTCCTGTTGGGCGTGGCTAATGCATTGGCAATACATTTTTGTCCGGATTAGTGAGATACATATGCATACCAAATGGCATGCCACTACTACAAACTATATGGCAACCAGGCACCTTAATGCGGGAGGCCAAAATCACAACGACTTAGGGGGCGCTATAGAGGCCCTGAGCCACGGCCAAGTGTGGGCTTTTGGTTCTGAGTAGCGGTGGCAATTCTCGGAAGTGGCGCCAAATTTCGCGCGTTTTCGCCCATGGCAAGCGCCCCGAAAATGGCCCAACAGCGGAGAAAAATAAAGAAGAAGAAGAATAATAGTGAACTCTTACAAGAACAATAGGGCCTTCGCCCTATAGGGCTCGGGCCCTAATAATAGTGAACTCTTACAAGAACAATAGGGCCTTCGCCCATAGGGCTCGGGCCCTAATAATAGTGAACTCTTACAAGAACAATAGGGCCTTCGCCCTATAGGGCTCGGGCCCTAATTAAAGCCGCAAGCGGCCTCGACGGGCCCTCGCGCCAGCGGCCAAAGGGGGCGGGGGCATGCGTCCCCGCGAAATACCTTCCACAGCTTCTTCGGCAAGAGACATTACCACAAGGTAGTGGTGTGAAGGAAAAGCATTATGGAATTATTTACCAAAAACCCGTGCTGGAGCAATTGCGTCGTCCAAAAACAGCGCCCCCCATGGACGAAAATTCCCAAAATGTGGTATACATGACATGGGAGGTAGTAAGAGGGTGGCCGTGAAGTTTGACCAAATTTGAGGAAAGATTGGATTTTTTGCCCAAAAATAGCGCCCCCAGTGGCGAAATATCACAGAAATTGGGTAACATGTCAGAAGCCCAATGAGTGATTTGCGTGTGAAGTATGAGCAGTTTTGACCAATTAGAAGATTTGTTATGAATTTTTAAGCATGTAAAATTCTGCATTGAAAATTGATTGACGTATAACTTCTGAACAGTTTACGCTACGTGAAACGTATTTAGTAACTTTTGTCAGCCATGTCTCTAGATGAAGTCTATCAATTTTGGTGACATTCCTATGAACGGTCTAGGAGGAGTTGCGCCGTCTTCGTGGCCATGCATTTCGCACAAAAGTGAAATTACCTCACTTCCTGTTGGGCGTGGCTAATGCATTGGCAATACATTTTTGTCCGGCTTAGTGAGATACATATGTGTACCAAATGGCATGCCACTACTACAAACTACATGGCAACCAGGCACCTTAATGCGGGAGGCCAAAATCACAACGAGTTAGGGGGCGCTATAGAGGCCCTGAGGCCCGCCTGGATCTGGGCTTCTGGTTCTCAGTAGCGGTGGCGGTCTAAGAAAAAGGAGCCAAATTTCGTGCGTTGTCGACCATGGCAAGCGCCCCAATAAGGGTCTTGTAAAGAGTTTGCTTGCCAAGTCTGACAAATCAGAAGCTGCAATATCATTTCTGCCATAACCAGCACCCCCAGGCGCAAAAGTGCACAAAATTTGGCATACATGTCAGGTGAGCTATGAAGAGTTTGCGTATGAAGTTTGATGACAATTGAGTAAATAGAAGATGAGAAATAGATTTTTGAAGAATAAATTTTTTGGTTTTTCCCATGTCAGTAGGTGGCGTTATGCTG
Organism: Neoarius graeffei; assembly: GCF_027579695.1. NCBI lineage: Eukaryota > Metazoa > Chordata > Actinopteri > Siluriformes > Ariidae > Neoarius > Neoarius graeffei. The sequence goes on from NC_083587.1 coordinate 10,561,812, forward strand.
TACATGAGCGATTATGAGTTGGAAAAAAAAGTGTCTACAACAGCAACGCACTATCACAAGGTAGTGGTGTGAAGGAAAAGCATTATGGAATTATTGACCAAAAACCCGTTTTGGAGAAATTGCGTCGGCCAAAAACAGCGCCCCCCATGGACGAAAATTCCCAAAATGTGGTATACATGACATGGGAGGTAGTAAGAGGGTGGCCGTGAAGTTTGACCAAATTTGAGGAAAGATTGGATTTTTTGCCCAAAAATAGCGCCCCCAGTGGCGAAATATCACAGAAATTGGGTAACATGTCAGAAGCCCAATGAGTGATTTGCCTGTGAAGTATGAGCAGGTTTGAGCAATTAGAAGATTTGTTATGAATTTTTAAGCATGTAAAATTTTGCAGCGAAAATTGATTGACGTAAAACTTCTGAACGGTTTATGCTACGTGAAACGTATTTAGAAACTTTTGTCAGCCATGTCTGTAGATCATGTGTATCAATTTTGGTGACATTCCTATGAACGGTCTAGGAGGAGTTGCGCCGTGTTCGTGGCCATGCATTTCGCACAAAAGTGAAATTACCTCACTTCCTGTTGGGCGTGGCTAATGCATTGGCATTACATTTTTGTCCGGCGTCGTGAGATACATATGCCTACCAAATGGCATGCCAGTACTACAAACTACATGGCAACCAGGCACCTTAATGCGTGAGGCCAGAATCACAACGAGTTAGGGGGCGCTATAGAGGCCCTGAGGCCCGCCTGGATCTGGGCTTCTGGTTCTCAGTAGCGGTGGCAGTCTAAGAAAAAGGAGCCAAAGTTCGTGCGTTGTCGACCATGGCAAGCGCCCCAATAAGGGTCTTGTAAAGAGTTTGCTTGCCAAGTTTGACAAATCAGAAGCTGCAATATCATTTCTGCCATAACCAGCACCCCCAGGGGCGAAAGTGCACAAAATTTGGCGTAAATGTCAGGTGAGCTATGAAGAGTTTGCGTATGAAGTTTGATGACAATTGAGTAAATAGAAGATGAGAAATAGATTTTTGAAGAATAAATTTTTTGGTTTTTCCCATGTCAGTAGGTGGCGTTATGCTGTACATGAGCGATTATGAGTTGGAAAAAAAAGTGTCTACAACAGCAACGCACTATCACAAGGTAGTGGTGTGAAGGAAAAGCATTATGGAATTATTGACCAAAAACCCGTTTTGGAGAAATTGCGTCGGCCAAAAACAGCGCCCCCCATGGACGAAAATTCCCAAAATGTGGTGTACATGACATGGGAGGTAGTAAGAGGGTGGCCGTGAAGTTTGACCAAATTTGAGGAAAGATTGGATTTTTTGCCCAAAAATAGCGCCCCCAGTGGCGAAATATCACAGAAATTGGGTAACATGTCAGAAGCCCAATGAGTGATTTGCGTGTGAAGTATGAGCAGTTTTGACCAATTAGAAGATTTGTTATGAATTTTTAAGCATGTAAAATTTTGAAGTGAAAATTGATTGACGTATAACTTCTGAACGGTTTATCCTACGTGAAATGTATTTAGTAACTTTTGTCAGCCATGTCTGTAGATGATGTGTATCAATTTTGGTGACATTCCTATGAACGGTCTAGGAGGAGTTGCGCCCTCTTCGTGGCCATGCATTTCACACAAAAGTGAAATTACCTCACTTCCTGTTGGGCGTGGCTAATGCATTGGCATTACATTATTGTCCGGCTTAGTGAGATACATATGCGTCCCAAATGGCATGCCACTACTCCAAACTATATGGCAACCAGGCACCTTAATGCGGGAGACCAAAATCACAACGACTTAGGGGGCGCTATAGAGGCCCTGAGCCCCGGCCAAGTTTGGGCTTTTGGTTCTGAGTAGCGGTGGCAATTCTCGGAACTGGTGCCAAATTTCGTGCGTTTTCGCCCATGGCAAGCGCCCCGAAAATGGCCCAACAGCGGAGAAAAATAAAGAAGAAGACGGAAGAATAATAATAGTGAACTGTTACAAGAACAATAGGGCCTTCGCCCATAGGGCTCGGGCCCTAATTAAAGCCGCAAGCGGCCTCGACGGGCCCTCGCGCCAGCGGCCAAGGGGGGCGGGGGCATGCGTCCCCGCGAAAGACCTTCCACAGCTTCTTCGGCAAGAGACATTACTCCCGCAATGGCGACAAAGCACAGAATTGGACACAAGGCAACAATAGGGTCTCGCACTGTACGGTGCTCGGGGGGCGCTATAGAGTCCCTGAGGCCCGCCTGGATCTGGGCTTCTGGTTCTCAGTAGCGGTGGCAGTCTAAGAAAAAGGAGCCAAATTTCGTGCGTTGTCGACCATGGCAAGCGCCTCAATAAGGGTCTTGTAAAGAGTTTGCTTGCCAAGTTTGACAAATCAGAAGCTGCAATATCATTTCTGCCATAACCAGCACCCCCAGGGGCGAAAGTGCAGAAAATTTGGCGTACATGTCAGGTGAGCTATGAAGAGTTTGCGTATGAAGTTTGATGACAATTGAGTAAATAGAAGATGAGATATAGATTTTTGAAGAATACATTTTTTGGTTTTTCCCATGTCAGTAGGTGGCGCAATGCTGTACATGAGCGATTATGAGTTGGAGAAATAAGTGTCTACAACAGCAACGCACTATCACAAGGTAGTGGTGTGAAGGAAAAGCATTATGGAATTATTTACCAAAAACCCGTTTTGGAGCAATTGCGTCGGCCAAAAACAGCGCCCCCCATGGACGAAAATTCCCAAAATGTGGTATACATGACATGGGAGGTAGGAAGAGGGTGGCCATGAAGTTTGACCAAATTTGAGGAAAGATTGGATTTTTTCCCAAAAATAGCGCCCCAAGTGGCGAAATATCACAGAAAATGGGTAACATGTCAGAAGCCCAATGAGTGATTTACGTGTGAAGTATGAGCAGTTTTGAGCAACTAGAAGATTTGTTAAGAATTTTTAAGCATGTAAAATTCTGCATTGAAAATTGATTGACGTATAACTTCTGAACAGTTTACGCTACGTGAAACGTATTTAGTAACTTTTGTCAGCCATGTCTCTAGATGAAGTCTATCAATTTTGGTGACATTCCTATGAACGGTCTAGGAGGAGTTGCGCCGTCTTCGTGGCCATGCATTTCGCACAAAAGTGAAATTACCTCACTTCCTGTTGGGCGTGGCTAATGCATTGGCAATACATTTTTGTCCGGCTTAGTGAGATACATATGTGTACCAAATGGCATGCCACTACTACAAACTACATGGCAACCAGGCACCTTAATGCGGGAGGCCAAAATCACAACGAGTTAGGGGGCGCTATAGAGGCCCTGAGGCCCGCCTGGATCTGGGCTTCTGGTTCTCAGTAGCGGTGGCGGTCTAAGAAAAAGGAGCCAAATTTCGTGCGTTGTCGACCATGGCAAGCGCCCCAATAAGGGTCTTGTAAAGAGTTTGCTTGCCAAGTCTGACAAATCAGAAGCTGCAATATCATTTCTGCCATAACCAGCACCCCCAGGCGCAAAAGTGCACAAAATTTGGCATACATGTCAGGTGAGCTATGAAGAGTTTGCGTATGAAGTTTGATGACAATTGAGTAAATAGAAGATGAGATATAGATTTTTGAAGAATAAATTTTTTGGTTTTTCTCATGTCAGTAGGTGGCGCTATGCTGTACATGAGCGATTATGAGTTGGAAAAGTAAGTGTCTACAACAGCAACGTACTATCACAAGGTAGTGGTGTGAAGGAAAAGCATTATGGAATTATTTACCAAAAACCCGTTTTGGAGCAACTGCGTCGGCCAAAAACAGCGCCCCCCATGGACGAAAATTCCCAAAATGTGGTATACATGACATGGGAGGTAGTAAGAGGGTGGCCGTGAAGTTTGACCAAATTTGAGGAAAGATTGGAATTTTTGCCCAAAAATAGCGCCCCCAGAGGCGAAATATCACAGAAACTGGGAAACATGTCAGAAGCCCAATGAGTGATTTGCGTGTGAAGTATGAGCAGTTTTGAGCAATCAGAAGATTTGTTATGAATTTTTAAGCATGTAAAATTTTGAAATGAAAATTGATTGACGTATAACTTCTGAACGGTTGATCCTACGTGTAACGTATTTAGTAACTTTTGTCAGCCATGTCTGTAGATGATGTGTATCAATTTTGGTGACATTCCTATGAACGGTCTAGGAGGAGTTGCGCCGTCTTCGTGGCCATGCATTTCACACAAAAGTGAAATTACCTCACTTCCTGTTGCGCGTGGCTAATGCATTGGCATTAGATTTTTGTCCGGCTTAGTGAGATACATATGCATACCAAATGGCATGCCACTACTACAAACTACATGGCAACCAGGCACCTTAATGCGGGAGACCAAAATCACAATGACTTAGGGGGCGCTATAGAGGCCCTGAGCCCCGGCCAAGTTTGGGCTTTTGCCTCTGAGTAGCGGTGGCAATTCTCGGAACTGCTGCCAAATTTCGTGCGTTTTCGCCCATGGCAAGTGCCCCGAAAATGGCCCAACAGCGGAGAAAAATAAAGAAGAAGACGGAAGAATAATTAAAGCCGCAAGCGGCCTCGACGGGCCCTCGCGCCAGCGGCCAAGGGGGGCGGGGGCATGCGTGTAGTGGTGGCAGTCTAAGAAAAAGGAGCCAAATTTCGTGCGTGGTCGACCATGGCAAGCGCCCCAATAAGGGTATAGTAAAGAGTTTGCCTGCCAAGTTTGACAAATCAGAAGCTGCAATATCATTTCTGCCAAAACCAGCACCCCCAGGGGCGAAAGTGCACAAAATTTGGCGTACATGTCAGGTGAGCTATGAAGAGTTTGCGTATGAAGTTTGATGACAATTGAGTAAATAGAAGATGAGATATAGATTTGTGAAGAATAAATTTTTTGGTTTTTCCCATGTCAGTAGGTGGCGCTATGCTGTACATGAGCGATTATGAGTTGGAAAAATAAGTGTCTACAACAGCAACGCACTATCACAAGGTAGTGGTGTGAAGGAAAAGCATTATGGAATTATTTACCAAAAACCCATTTTGGAGCAATTGCGTCGGCCAAAAACAGCGCCCCCCATGGACGAAAATTCCCAAAATGTGGTATACATGACATGGGAGGTAGTAAGAGGGTGGCCGTGAAGTTTGACCAAATTTGAGGAAAGATTGGATTTTTTGCCCAAAAATAGCGCCCCCAGTGGCGAAATATCACAGAAATTGGGTAACATGTCAGAAGCCCAATGAGTGATTTGCGTGTGAAGTATGAGCAGTGTTGAGCAATTTGAAGATTTGTAATGAATTTTTAAGCAGGTAAAATTTTGCATTGAAAATTGATTGACGTATAACTTCTGAACGGTTAATGCTACGTGAAATGTATTTAGTAACTTTTGTCAGCCCTGTCTGTAGATGATGTGTATCAATTTTGGTGACATTCCTATGAACGGTCTAGGAGGAGTTGCGCCGTCTTCGTGGCCATGCATTTCGCACAAAAGTGAAATTACCTCACTTCCTGTTGGGCGTGGCTAATGCATTGGCATTACATTTTTGTCCGGCTTAGTGAGATACATATGCGTACCAAATGGCATGCCACTACTACAAACTACATGGCAACCAGGCACCTTAATGAGGGAGACCAAAATCACAACGACTTAGGGGGCGCTATAGAGGCCCTGAGCCCCGGCCAAGTTTGGGCTTTTGGTTCTGAGTAGCGGTGGCAATTCTCGGAACTGGTGCCAAATTTCGTGCGTTTTCGCCCATGGCAAGCGCCCCGAAAATGGCCCAACAGCGGAGAAAAATAAAGAAGAAGAAGAAGAAGACGGAAGAATAATAATAGTGAACTCTTACAAGAACAATAGGGCCTTCGCCCATAGGGCTCGGGCCCTAATTAAAGCCGCAAGCGGCCTCGACGGGCCCTCGTGCCAGCGGCCAAGGGGGGCGGGGGCATGCGTCCCCGCGAAAAACCTTCTACAGCTTCTTTGGCAAGAGACATTACTCCCACAATGGTGACAAAGCACAGAATTGGACACAGAGAACACGGTGCGCTGAGATGTTGTCATGGACAGAACATTTTATGCCATGGCTTCCCAACCAAATTAATGTATTTACCTCATCAGTCACCAAGCTATAGCTACATAGGATTGTCTTCTGTTAGACATCTATTAGTCTGTATGTAACGCTACAACACTTGCTCCCGACTGCCTACCCATTCCCCACAAGTCATGTGTGTTTAAGGCAACCAAAACAACATACTCCTGGTGCCTCATGATTGTAAACACCTCTCCTGCAACTGCTACAGCGCAATGAGCGCCCCCAGTGGTGAAAGTTCACCACATTTGGTATACATGTCAAGGGACCTATGAAGAGTTGTTTCGTAAAGTTTGATCAAGTTTGACCAATCAGAAGCCGAGATATAAATTGTTGCCTGAAAACAGCGCCCCCAGTGGCAAAAGTTCACAAAATTTGGCACATATGTCAGGTGACCTGTTAAGAGTGTGCGTATCAAGTTTGATCAAGATTGAGAAAATAGAAGATGAGATATTGATTTTTGAAGAATAAATTTTTTGGTTTCTCCCATGTCAGTAGGTGGCGCTATGCTGCACATGAGCGATTATGAGTTGGAAAAATAAGTGTCTACAACAACAACGTACTATCACAAGGTAGTGGTGTGAAGGAGAAGCATTATGGAATTATTTACCAAAAACCTGTTTTGGAGCAATTGCGTTGGCCAAAAACAGCGCCCCCCATGGACGAAAATTCCCAAAATGAGGTGTACATGACATGGGAGGTAGTAAGAGGGTGGCCGTGAAGTTTGACCAAATTTGAGGAAAGATAGGATTTTTTGCCCAAAAATAGCGCCCCCAGTGGCGAAATATCACAGAAATTGGGTAACATGTCAGATGCCCAATGAGTGATTTGCGTGTGAAGTATGAGTAGTTTTGAGCAATTTGAAGATATGTTATGAATTTTTAAGCATGTAAAATTTTGCATTGAAAATTGATTGACGTATAACTTCTGAACGGTTTATTCTACGTGAAACGTATTTAGGAACTTTTGTCAGCCCTGTCTGTAGATGATGTATATCAATTTTGGTGACATTCCTATGAACGGTCTAGGAGGACTTGCGCCGTTTTCGTGGCCATGCATCTCGCACAAAAGTGAAATTACCTTACTTCCTGTTGGGCGTGGCTAATGCATTGGCATTACTTTTTTGTCCGGCTTCGTGAGATACATATGCATACCAAATGGCATGCCACTACTACAAACTACATGGCAACCAGGCACTTTAATGCGGGAGGCCAAAATCACAATGAGTGAGGGGGCGCTATAGAGGCCCTGAGGCCCGCCTGGATCTGGGCTTCTGGTTCTCAGTAGCGGTGGGAGTCTAAGAAAAAGGAGCCAAATTTCGTGCGATGTCGACCATGGCAAGCGCCCCAAAAAGGGTCTTGTAAAGAGTTTGCTTGCCAAGTTTGACAAATCAGAAGCTGCAATATCATTTCTGCCATAACCAGCACCCCCAGGGGCGAAAGTGCACAAAATTTGGCGTACATGTCAGGTGAGCTATGAAGAGTTTGTGTATGTAGTTTGATGACAATTGAGAAAATAGAAGATGAGATATAGATTTTTGAAGAATAAATTTTTTGGTTTTTCCCATGTCAGAAGGTGGCGCTATGCTGTACATGAGCGATTATGAGTTGGAAAAATGAGTGTCTACAACAGGAACGCACTATCACAAGGTAGTGGTGTGAAGGAAAAGCATTATGGAATTATTAACCAAAAACCCGTTTTGGAGCAACTGCGTCGGCCAAAAACAGCGCCCCCCATGGACGGAAATTCCCAAAATGCGGTATACATGACATGGGAGGTAGTAAGAGGGTGGCCGTGAAGTTTGACCAAATTTGAGGAAAGATTGGATTTTTTGCCCAAAAATAGCGCCCCCAGTGGCGAAATATCACAGAAATTGGGTAACATGTCAGAAGCCCAATGAGTGATTTGCGTGTGAAGTATGAGCAGTTTTGAGCAATTAGAAGATTTGTTATGAATTTTTTAGCATGTAAAATTTTGAAGTGAAAATTGATTGACGTATAACTTCTGAACGGTTTATCCTACGTGAAACGTATTTAGTAACTTTTGTCAGCCATGTCTGTAGATGATGAGTATCAATTTTGGTGACATTCCCATGAACGGTCTAGGAGGAGTTGCGCCGTCTTCGTGGCCATGCATTTCGCACAAAAGTGAAATTACCTCACTTCCTGTTGGGCGTGGCTAATGCATTGGCAATACATTATTGTCCGGGTTAGTGAGATACATATGCATACCAAATGGCATGCCACTACTACAAACTATATGGCAACCAGGCACCTTAATGCGGGAGGCCAAAATCACAACGACTTAGGGGGCGCTATAGAGGCCCTGAGCCCCGGCCAAGTTTAGGCTTTTGGTTCTGAGTAGCGGTGGGAATTCTCGGAACTGGTGCCAAATTTCGTGCGTTTTCGCCCATGGCAAGCGCCCCGAAAATGGCCGAACAGCGGAGAAAAATAAAGAAGAATAATAATAAGAAGAAGACGGAAGAATAATAATAGTGAACTCTTACAAGAACAATAGGGCCTTCGCCCTATAGGGCTCGGGCCCTAATAATAGTGAACTCTTACAAGAACAATAGGGCCTTCGCCCTATAGGGCTCGGGCCCTAATTAAAGCCGCAAGCGGCCTCGACGGGCCCTCGCGCCAGCGGCCAAGGGGGGCGGGGGCATGCGTCCCCGCGAAATACCGTAAAGAGTTTGCTTGCCAAGTTTGACAAATCAGAAGCTGCAATATCATTTTTGCCATAACCAGCACCCCCAGGGGCGAAAGTGCACAAAATTTGGCGTATATGTCAGGCGAGCTATGAAGAGTTTGCGTATGAAGTTTGATGACAATTGAGTAAATAGAAGATGAGATATAGATTTTTGAAGAATAAATTTTTTGGTTTTTCCCATGTCAGTAGGTGGCGCTATGCTGTACATGAGCGATTATGAGTTGGAAAAATAAGTGTCTACAACAGCAATGTACTATCACAAGGTAGTGGTGTGAAGGGAAAGCATTATGGAATAATTTACCAAAAACCCGTTTTGGAGCAATTGCGGCGGCCAAAAACAGCGCCCCCCATGGACGAAAATTCCCAAAATGTGGTATACATGACATGGGAGGTAGTAAGAGGGTGGCCGTGAAGTTTGACCAAATTTGAGGAAAGATTGGATTTTTTGCCCAAAAATAGCGCCCCCAGTGGCGAAATATCACAGAAATTGGGTAACATGTCAGAAGCCCAATGAGTGATGTGCGTGTGAAGTATGAGCAGTTTTGAGCAACTAGAAGATTTGTTATGAATTGTTAAGCATGTAAAATTTTGCATCGAAAATTGATTGACGTATAACTTCTGAAAGGTTTAGGCTACGTGAAACGTATTTAGTAACTTTTGTCAGCCATGTCTGTAGATGATGTGTATCAATTTTGGTGACATTCCTATGAACGGTCTAGGAGGAGTTGCGCCGTCTTCGTGGCCATGCATTTCGCACAAAAGTGAAATTACCTCACTTCCTGTTGGGCGTGGCTAATGCATTGGCATTACATTTTTGTCCGGCTTAGTGAGATACATAGGCGTACCAAATGGCATGCCACTACTACAAACTACATGGCAACCAGGCACCTTAATGCGGGAGACCAAAATCACAAAACGTTAGGGGGCGCTATAGTGGCCCTGAGGCCCGCCTGGATCTGGGCTTCTGGTTCTCAGTAGCGGTGGCAGTCTAAGAAAAAGGAGCCAAATTTCGAGCGTTGTCGACCATGGCAAGCGCCCCAATAAGGGTCTTGTAAAGAGTTTGATTGCCAAGGTTGACAAATCAGAAGCTGCAATATCATTTCTGCCATAACCAGCACCCCCAGGGGCGAAAGTGCACAAAATTTGGCATATATGTCAGGTGAGCTATGAAGAGTTTGCGTATGAAGTGTGATGAAAATTGAGTGAATAGAAGATGAGATATAGATTTTTGAAGAATAAATTTTTTGGTTTTTCCCATGTCAGTAGGTGGCGCTATGCTGTACATGAGCGATTATGAGTTGGAAAAATAAGTGATTACAACAGCAACGTACTCTCACAAGGTAGTGGTGTGAAGGAAAAGCATTATGGAATTATTAACCAAAAACCCATTTTGGAGAAATTGCGTCGGCCAAAAACAGCGCCCCCCATGGACGAAAATTCCCAAAATGTGGTATACATGACATGGGAGGTAGTAAGAGGGTGGCCGTGAAGTTTGACCAAATTTGAGGAAAGATTGGATTTTTTGCCCAAAAATAGCGCCCCCAGTGGCGAAATATAACAGAAATTGGGTAACATGTCAGAAGCCCAACGAGAGATTAGCGTGTGAAGTATGAGCAGTTTTGAGCAATTAGAAGATTTGTTATGAATTTTTTAGCATGTAAAATTTTGAAGTGAAAATTGATTGACGTATAACTTCCGAACAGTTTATCCTACGTGAAACGTATTTAGTAACTTTTGTCAGCCATGTCTGTAGATGATGTGTATCAATTTTGGTGACATTCCTATGAACGGTCTAGGAGGAGTTGCGCCGTCTTCGTGGCCATGCATTTCGCACAAAAGTGAAATTACCTCACTTCCTGTTGGGCGTGGCTAATGCATTGGCATTACATTTTTGTCCGGCTTAGTGAGATACATATGCCTACCAAATGGCATGCCAGTACTACAAACTATATGGCAACCAGGCACCTTAATGCGGGAGGCCAAAATCACAACGACTTAGGGGGCGCTATAGAGGCCCTGAGCCCCGGCCAAGTTTGGGCTTTTGGTTCTGAGTAGCGGTGGCAATTCTCGGAAGTGGTGCCAAATTTCGTGCGTTTTCGCCCATGGCAAGCGCCCCGAAAATGGCCCAACAGCGGAGAAAAATAAAGAAGAAGAAGAAGACGGAAGAATAATAATAGTGAACTCTTAGAAGAACAATAGGGCCTTCGCCCATAGGGCTCGGGCCCTAATTAAAGCCGCAAGCGGCCTCGACGGGCCCTCGCGCCAGCGGCCAAGGGGGGCGGGGGCATGCGTCCCCGCGAAATACCTTCCACAGCTTCTTCGGCAAGAGACATTACTCCCACAATGGCGACAAAGCACAGAATTGGACACATGGCAACAATAGGGTCTCGCACTGTACGGTGCTCGGGGGGCGCTATAGAGGCCCTGAGGCCCGCCTGGATCTGGGCTTCTGGTTCTCAGTAGCGGTGGCAGTCTAAGAAAAATGAGCCAAATTTCATGCGTTGTCGACCATGGCAAGCGCCCCAATAAGGGTCTTGTAAAGAGTGTGCTTGCCAAGTTTGACAAATCAGAAGCTGCAATATCATTTTTGCCATAACCAGCACACCCAGGGGCGAAAGTGCACAAAATTTTGCATATATGTCAGGTGAGCTATGAAGAGTTTGCGGATGAAGTTTGATGACAATTGGGTAAATAGAAGATGAGATATAGATTTTTGAAGAATAAATTTTTTGGTTTTTCCCATGTCAGTAGGTGGCGCTATGCTGTACATGAGCGATTATGAGTTGGAAAAATAAGTGTCTACAACAGCAACGTACTATCACAAGGTAGTGGTGTGAAGGAAAAGCATTATGGAATTATTTACCAAAAACCCGTTTTGGAGCAATTGCCTCGGCCAAAAACAGCGCCCCCCATGGACGAAAATTCCCAAAATGTGGTATACATGACATGGGAGGTAGTAAGAGGGTGGCCGTGAAGTTTGACCAAATTTGAGGAAAGATTGGATTTTTTGCCCAAAAATAGCGCCCCCAGTGGCGAAAGTGCACAAAATTTGGCGTATATGTCAGGTGAGCTATGAAGAGTTTGCGTATGAAGTTTGATGACAATGGAGTAAATGGAAGATGAGATATAGATTTTTGAAGAATAAATTTTTTGGTTTTTCCCATGTCAGTAGGTGGCGCTATGCTGTACATGAGCGATTATGAGTTGGAAAAATAAGTGTCTACAACAGCAACGCACTATCACAAGGCAGTGGCGTGAAGGAAAAGCATTATGGAATTATTTACCAAAAACCCGTTTTGGAGCAATTGCGTCGGCCAAAAACAGCGCCCCCCCATGGACGAAAATTCCCAAAATGTGGTATACATGACATGGGAGGTAGGAAGAGGGTGGCCGTGAAGTTTGACCAAATTTGAGGAAAGATTAGATTTTTTGCCCAAAAATAGCGCCCCCAGTGGCGAAATAACACAGAAATTGGGTAACATGTCAGAAGCCCAATGAGTGATTTGCGTGTGAAGTATGAGCTGTTTTGAGCAATTAGAAGATTTGTTATGAATTTTAAAGCATGTAAAATTTTGCATCGAAAATTGATTGACGTATAACTTCTGAACGGTTTATCCTACGTGAAACATATCTAGGAACTTTTGTCAGCCATGTCTGTAGATGATGTGTCTCAATTTTGGTGACATTCCTATGAACGGTCAAGGAGGAGTTGCGCCGTCTTCGTGGCCATGCATTTCTCACAAAAGTGAAATTACCTCACTTCCTGTTGGGCGTGGCTAATGCATTGGCATTACATTTTTGTCCGGCTTAGTGAGATACATATGCCTACCAAATGGCATGCCACTACTACAAACTACATGGCAACCAGGCACCTTAATGCGGGAGGCCAAAACCCAAACGAGTTAGGGGGCGCTATAGAGGCCCTGAGGCCCGCCTGGATCTGGGCTTCTGGTTCTCAGTAGCGGTGGCAGTCTAAGAAAAAGGAGCCAAATTTGTGCGTTGTCGACCATGGCAAGCGCCCCAATAAGGGTCTTGTAAAGAGTTTGCTTGCCAAGTTTGACAAATCAGAAGCTGCAATATCATTTTTGCCATAACCAGCACCCCCAGGGGCGAAAGTGCACAAAATTTGGCGTACATGTCAGGTGAGCTATGAAGAGTTTGCTTATGAAGTTTGATGACAATTGAGTAAATAGAAGATGAGATATAGATTTATGAAGAATAAATTTTTTGGTTTTTCCCATGTCAGTAGGTGGCGCTATGCTGTACATGAGCGAGTATGAGTTGGAAAAATAAGTGTCTACAACAGCAACGTACTAGCACAAGGAAGTGGTGTGAAGGAAAAGCATTATGGAATTATTTACCAAAAACCCGTTTTGGAGCAATTGCGTCAGCCAAAAACAGCGCCCCCCATGGACGAAAATTCCCAAAATGTGGTATACATTACATGGGAGGTAGGAAGAGGGTGGCCGTGAAGTTTGACCAAATTTGAGGAAAGATTGGATTTTTTGCCCAAAAAGAGCGCCCCCAGTGGCGAAATGTGACAGAAATTGGGTAACATGTCAGAAGCCCCATGAGTGATCTGCTTGTGAAGTATGAGCAGTTTTGAGCATTTAGAAGATTTGTTATGAATTTTTAAGCATGTAAAATTTTGAAGTGAAAATTGATTGACGTACAACTTCTGAACGGTTGATCCTATGTGAAACGTATTTAGGAACTTTTGTCAGCCATGTCTGTAGATGATGTGTATCAATTTTGGTGACATTGCTATGAACGGTCTAGGAGGAGTTGCGCCGTCTTCGTGGCCATGCATTTCGCACAAAAGTGAAATTACCTCACTTCCTGTTGGGCGTGGCTAATGCATTGGCATTACATTTTTGTCCGGCTTAGTGAGATACATATGTGAACCAAATGGCATGCCAGTACTACAAACTATATGGCAACCAGGCACCGTAATGCGGGAGGCCAAAATCACAACGACTTAGGGGGCGCTATAGAGGCCCTGAGCCCCGGCCAAGTTTGGGCTTTTGGTTCTCAGTAGCGGTGGCAATTCTCGGAACTGGCGCCAAATTTCGTGCGTTTTCGCCCATGGCAAGCGCCCCGAAAATGGCCCAACAGCGGAGAAAAATAAAGAAGAAGACGGAAGAAGAATAATAATAGTGAACTCTTACAAGAACAATAGGGCCTTCACCCAGTAGGGCTCGGACCCTAATTAAAGCCGCAAGCGGCCTCGACGGGCCCTCGCGCCAGCGGCCAAGGGGGGCGGGGGCATGCGTCCCCGCGAAATACCTTCCACAGCTTCTTCGGCAAGAGACATTACTCCCACAATGGCGACAAAGCACAGAATTGGACACAGAGTACACGGTGCGCTGAGAAGTCATGGACAGAAGATTTTATGCCATGGCTTCCCAACCAAATTAATGTATTTACCTCATCAGTCGCCAAGCTATAGCTACATAGGATTGTCTTCTGTTAGACATCTATTAGTCTGTATGTAACGCTACAACACTTGCTCCCAACTGCCTACCCATCCCCCACAAGTCATGTGTGTTTAAGGCAACCAAAACAACATACTCCTGGTGCCTCATGATTGTAAACACCTCTCCTGCAACTGCTACAGCGCAATGAGCGCCCCCAGTGGTGAAAGTTCACCAAATTTGGTATACGTGTCAAGAGACCTATGAAGAGTTGTTGTGTCAAGTTTGATCAAGTTTGACCAATCAGAAGCCGAGATATAAATTGTTGCCTGAAAACAGCGCCCCCAGTGGCAAAAGTTCACA